>NC_090922.1:367326750-367998893 GCF_040938575.1 Ambystoma mexicanum | reverse complement strand
CCCATTATCACCATCCTCTGCACTACTCCTGTGCCTTTCCCTTAAAATGTTAGCAGCCCATGGAAATAACTCTAAAGCAGCTCTGCTCTGGGCAGAAAACACTTGAGACCTTGACTCATGGGTAATGGGTAAATCAATATTAGTTCCTGCAGTAGGAAGAATCAGGGGAACTTCTGTCTCTTTTGGATCATAATAATAAAAAAGGTGAATCATAAGAAACAAAAGGACACAGAGCATATGTATATTGCAAACCAACATATTAATCCCCACCTCTTGTGCCATTCTGATGTCTCTTGAGCTTGTGCATTCTCTGAAATCGTACTATTTTCAAGATTCCTCATTTTTGCTATACTCAATTAAGAAATGCAAAACACTATTACAGAAATTGCCATATATTTGGTGCATTAACTCCTCTAAGATTGCTATAAGCAGCCACTTTATTATAGGGCAATTTTTAGGATCCTATAAAAATGTGTGGATATTCACATCTCTTCTTACAAGTGCAGGGTAAGCTCAAAGAGTAAACAGAAAAATAGCAAGCATTATATGATGCACATTCCTTTCTGGGAGAACCATAAACTCAGTCGAACATGTATTCAGTAAGAAATGAATTGGGGTACTGCTCCCTTTTGCAATTATCGAAACCAAATTCGAAATCCAGTTAAGGCAAAATTATGATATAACAACAACTTTCTAAAGTTCATTTTCAAAGAATTCTGTGGCTCAAGAAATGAATTTGCATGCCTGCTAAAATATCTTTAAGGAGTGTCCAGTGAGAACCACAGTCCAAATGCAAATCTGCATTTATTAGTCAATCCGTTGGTTTATCGTCCTTCTTCCTCATCATCGATCGAGTCTGCATAACTTAAATTATTATTCTTGTCTTGCTACTGGGTCGATGTAACGCTCACCTGATTCTCGCAGAGGCGCCGGTCTTGACTGGGCGACTACCGTATCTTCAAAGGTGATGTGCAGCACCCGGTTGGCTCTTTGGGCTGGACCTCTGTGCCCTGTATGCCTGACGTGCAGAGTAAGATGTCTGCAGATAGAAAATACGGGGTTAATGAACTGGGGTTATTGGGGTGTCCCTATCTCTTTCCTCTTCTCCTCTCCTGTAGACCCCCACAGGTTAACGCTCTCACCTTAGGTAAATGAATGCCGAGCTCTCCATCTGCCTCGGGGCAGGGTGCTGTAACCAGTTTCTTCACTGGGTAGGTAGCGCAGGCCTCTTGACTCCAGAGGACTGCTGTCCGTCGTTTACTGCACGAACGGTAAGTTTCCAGTAACTCAAATGTCTTTAAAGTCTTTAATAATGATGTCTCTTGTTTTGCAGGGTTCCGGTGATGGCGGATGACGGGCTGAAGTGAGTTGAAGATGGAGCCCGTGTGATGAATAGAAGCGCCTGGAAGCACGTAAGTAAGCGCTTGTTGCCAGCTTCACGATGCGCTCTAACTGTCTTTTTATTTTGCAGGTACAAGTTCGGAGCGGCTGCAGGGTGCAGGAATACCCACTGGGTTAGATGTGGAAAGGAGTAATGGCACGTGAGTATTAAAGTTCCCCATTGTCTTTAAACGCACCTTGTTTTGTCTTTCAGATGCGGGATGCAGCGCTGACGGCCTCCGGAGCGTGCGAAGAGTTGGTAAGCTTTTGTCTTTCAGATGCCGGAATGCAGTGTGAAGACCTCCGGAGCGCACAAAGAGTAGGTAAGCCTTTGCCTTTCAGATGCCGGAATGCTAACCTGTTCTTTCCTGTCTTTATAGGTGTTGCTGAAGACTGGATTCAGGATGGTAAGCCTTTTTCCTTAGGCCCAGGACCGGATGCAGAAGACACGATGAGCGTTCTGCTGCAGAGGGTGCAGAATAACGCAAAGCAAGATTCATCCACCGGGTGTGGTTTAAATAGCCTCCTGTAGTGCTTAGGTGTCTCCTTCCACAGCCACGCCTAAGTAAGAAAAGAGTTCCTGGTAAGAAAAGAGTTCCTGCCTTCCAGAAGAGTTCCAGTGTTCTGAATCTAGGGAGTGGCTCCAGCCCCACCCAACAGGAAAAGTAGTTCCAAACAGAAGAGGATCAGAGGCTCAACTGGCAGGCAAGTAAGCAGCATGGTCTGCTGCAGGTAAGTCCACCCAAGCATTATGAGCCCGGCGCTTCCAGCGCTGGGACTGGGCATATTTATGAGCCTGGTGCCACTGGCGCCAGGACTGGGTCCAAAAGGTCCCAATTGGGACTGGTTGGCACTCGGAACCTGGGTTATGGATCTGCTTCCAAGGGAGTTGGGAAAGCCCTGACCTTTTGGAAGCAGAGATCATGACAGTACCCCCCCACAAGGCCCCTCCCAAACCGGGCTTCTCCAGGGGTTTTGGCTTGTCAGGAAATGTTTGGTGAAATCTTTTGATTAGGCGAGGAGCATGGACATATTCAGCAGGTTCCCAGGATCTCTCTTGGGGGCCGTAGCCTTTCCAGTCAATTAGGTAGAATAGTTTAGATTTGGAGATCTTGGAGTCCAGAATGCTTTTGACTTCAAACTCGAGTTCTCCATCAACTAGGATAGGTTTTGGAGATTTGGTTAGTCGGGTTTGAGGTTGCACGGGTTTTAATAGAGAGACGTGGAAGACCAGATGTATCTTCATGTGCGGGGGCAAGTCCAACTTGACCGCTACTGGGTTTACTATGGTAGTGATGGAATAGGGACCAAGGTATCTTGGGTTGAATGTGCGTGGCCCTTTTAGAGATAGATATTTGGTGGATAACCAGATTTGATCCCCTACTTGATAGTGAGGGGCTTCCTTCCGATGTTGATCTGCTCCTTTCTTGTATTGTTCTTTAGCCCTTTGAAGGTGAGAAACAGCTTCCTTAATGGCTTGGGTGATTGTAGAATGCAGGTAGTCTACTGCTGGTGTTTCAAGATCTTGGAGGGGATCCAACTCCGAGGTTCGAGGGTGACTGCCGTACAAAAGAAAAAACGGGGTTTTCCCAGTTCCCGAATGGACAGAGTTATTGTAGGCATACTCGGCTATCCAAAGGATATCTTTCCAAGTTTTTTCAGTTTGTTGCAGCATGCAGCGTAAATACTGTTCCAGAGTTTGATTGGTCCTCTCGGTTTGTCCGTCGGTCTGAGGGTGGTGACTGGTCGATAGCCTCACATCAATTTGAGCCGACCGACAGCAACTTCGCCAAAAATGAGAAATAAATTGACTACCTCGATCCGAAATTAGAACCGAAGGAAAACCGTGCAGTCGGACGATGTTTTCGAGAAATTCTCGGGCCAGAGTTGCTGCTGTTGGCAAGCCTTTGAGCGGAATGAAATGCGCCATCTTGGAGAATAAGTCCACGATTACTAGAATCGTATTGTATCCGGAGCATGGAGGTAGATCGGTGATGAAGTCCATAGAAAGCGTATGCCAAGGGCGAGGTGGGATGTCAATAGGGCGTAAGAGGCCTGCTGGTCTTTCCTTTTGACTCTTGTTTTGGGCGCATACTCCACAGGACATTATAAAGTCTCTGATATCTTTTTTCCAAGACGGCCACCAGAAGTAGCGCTTGATCTTTTCTGAGGTCTTGGCTATACCGGGATGACCTTCCATTAAAGAGTCGTGATAACAAGAGATTACTTTTTTCTGTAAATCTGTGCTGGGTAGGTATAATCGTTCTTGGAAATACAATAAGTTGTCCTTTACTGCAAAGTCCTTTCCCTGCAGATGCCAATTCTGTATGTCTACTGGAGTTACAAGTTGCCTGGCTTTATCCTTAACTTCCTCTATGGATTCTGTGGCGATTACACCCAGAATTCTTTGTTCGGGAATGATTGGTACAGGTTTAGGGTTGATCAAGTGTTCTTCCACTCCCATCCGAGAAAGGGCATCGGCTTTACCGTTCTTTGTACCAGGTCGATAGGTAATTATGAAGTCAAACTCGGCAAAGAATAATGCCCAACGGAGTTGTCTAGAGGATTGGGCTTTTGCGGTTTTCAAATATTGCAGGTTTCGGTGATCCGTAATCACAGTAACGGTGTGTCGGGCCCCCAGCAGATAATGCCGCCAAGCCTTAAAGGCAGACTTGATAGCCAGAAGTTCCTTGTCAGTAATAGTGTAATTGACTTCAGGAGGCGAGAATTTGCGGGACCAAAATGCCACGGGATGCAACTGATTGGTTACCGGGTCCTTTTGTGATAGAACTGCCCCCATGGCAAGGCTTGAGGCATCAGTTTCCACGATGTAGGGGAGTTCGGGGCGAGGGTGTTTTAAGATTGGTGCAGAGATAAATTTAGACTTCAAATCCTGGAAAGCTTGTTCCGCCTCGGTAGACCATTCAAAACGTTTGTTTTTCTTTAACAAGGCAGTGATGGGCTGGACTATTCGAGAGAACTCGGGGATAAACCTGCAGTAAAAGTTAGCGAAGCCTAACATGCTTTGCACACCTTTTACGGAGGATGGTGATGGCCATTTGAGAACTGCATCGACCTTCTTTGAATCCATACGCACTCCGCCAGGTGATAATATGAATCCCAAGAATTCAACTTCAGTCACGTTGAAAACACATTTTTCCAACTTAGCGAAAAGTTTGTGTTGACGCAATCTTTCGAGGACCATTTTCACGTGTTTCCGATCTTCAGATTCCGATGAAGAATAAACGAGAATGTTGTCGATGTAAACAACAACACACACATCTATGAGCTCTCTGAGGATGAGGACATCATTCATAAAATATTGAAAGGCGGCCGGGGCATTGCAAAGTCCGAAGGGCATGACCTGATATTCAAATAGCCCATACTTGGTGCGGAAGGCCGTCTTCCATTCATCGCCCTCTTTTACTCGTACCAAGTGGTAAGCTCCTCTAAGATCCAGCTTTGTGTATATGCATGCTTTTCTGACTTGGTCCAGGAGTTCAGGGATCAAAGGTAACGGATATCTATTCTTAACGGTGATCTGGTTCAGGGAGCGATAATCGATACAAGTCCTAAGGTCTCCTTCCTTTTTTGGAACGAAGAACAAAGCTGAAGAGGCAGGGGACTTGGAAGGACGAATAAACCCATTTGCCAGGTATTGATCCAGGTATTGTCGAAGGTGAAGGTTCTCAGGCTCGGTGAGGGCATAAATTCTACTACAAGGAGGAGTAGATCCAGGTATCAGGTCTATCTGGCAGTCATAAGACCTATGAGGAGGTAGAGAGTTAGCCTGCTCCTTCCGGAAAACATCTTGGTATTCTAGGTATTCGGGAGGTAACTGGGGAGTCTCTGAAGAAATTGCTGCCAGTGCAACACCAGGTGGAGGGTGACAAGTAGAGACACATTCTGGAAACTGGACCGTTCTTGCTCGCCAATCGATCAGAGGATTGTGTTTCTCTAACCAAGGTATTCCTAGAATAATCTGGAACTGAGGGGCCTTGATCACATCGAACACGATCTTCTCATGGTGTCCATCTTGACTTACTAGCGTCACCTCTTGAGTGGTATGCGTTACTGGCCCGGAGGCTATCTCCGTACCATCCACCGTAGTAATGACGTCCTTTACAGCCTTGGGACAGAGAGTTAGATTCATCCTCAAAACCATTTCATGATCCACATAATTGCCAATGGCACCGCTGTCGACGTAAGCTTCAATTGCATGTAATCGATCCGGATTATCAGGGCTAATGAGGACCATAGGTATCACGAAATGCGAGGTCACGGAACTGGTTTTCACGCTCGGCAAGAGGACCTCTATTCTTGTCGGGCGAGGTCGTTTCCCTGCTCAGAGTTTGTAACTGTGGTAACTGCAGCTCCTACTGCCTTCTTGGCAGGTTTCACCGGACATTCTCGAAGAAAGTGCCCTGAGTTTCCGCAATATAGGCATAATTGCAACTGTTTTCTCCTTTCCTGCTCCCTTTGTGTTAGAGGACCTTTCAGACCCCCTATTTGCATGGGTTCCCCGGAGTCTACTCCTTTGGAAGGAGTTGGCGGTTTGGAAAATACTCGGGCATCAAACTTGGAACGATCGGCCTTCCTGTTCTGCAGTCTGTGATCTATTTGAATGACCAAGTCTATATAATCCGAACAGTCTTGTGGGGGATTCACTACTTGGGCTAAAACGTCTTTGAGCTCTCCACGTAGACCTCTATAAAACAGCGTAATCCTTTTGTCCTCAGGCCATTGAGTTTCCACTATTAGTCTATTGAAAGATGCAATATAAGCCAAAAGGTCTTGATTACCCTGTCGCAACGAAAGAAGCTCATTGTCCAAGGCCTGCCCCTGTGCATGTCTTGCGAACAGTTTTTCCATACTAAGCTGAAAGGCTTGAAAATCATGGAGAACCGGATCATCTTGATTAACTAGAGGGATTGACCAGTCTGCCGCATTGCCACTAAGGTACGAAAGTACAAAAGCTACTTTAGCTTGATCAGTTGGAAAGGCTGCTGGCCGTCATAAGAAGTGTAACCGGCACTGATTGATAAATACCGCAAACCTCTTTGGGTCACCAGAAAATCGTTCGGGCGGAGCCAGAGGTACATTCCCAGGTAGGTTGATCTGCACTGGATTCATAGAGGATGTTGAAGGAAGATTTGCCCCTGATGCGGGTAGCGGGGTCTGCCCGGCTTGTGACTGTAGCAATTGTCTAGCAAGATCATCTGTTCTCTCCTTGGAAATAATTAGTTCCCTTCTTAGAGCGTTTGTTTCCTGACGAGCTGCATGCACTTCTGCCCTTAGTTCCCCAAGTAACCGGGCTAGGAGGTCAGTATCCGAGGTTTCCATAGCGCCTGGGCGAGAGTTTTGCGGTAGGCTTTGCGTTCTGTAACGCTCACCTGATTCTCGCAGAGGCGCCGGTCTTGACTGGGCGACTACCGTATCTTCAAAGGTGATGTGCAGCACCCGGTTGGCTCTTTGGGCTGGACCTCTGTGCCCTGTATGCCTGACGTGCAGAGTAAGATGTCTGCAGATAGAAAATACGGGGTTAATGAACTGGGGTTATTGGGGTGTCCCTATCTCTTTCCTCTTCTCCTCTCCTGTAGACCCCCACAGGTTAACGCTCTCACCTTAGGTAAATGAATGCCGAGCTCTCCATCTGCCTCGGGGCAGAGTGCTGTAACCAGTTTCTTCACTGGGTAGGTAGCGCAGGCCTCTTGACTCCAGAGGACTGCTGTCCGTCGTTTACTGCACGAACGGTAAGTTTCCAGTAACTCAAATGTCTTTAAAGTCTTTAATAATGATGTATCTTGTTTTGCAGGGTTCCGGTGATGGCGGATGACGGGCTGAAGTGAGTTGAAGATGGAGCCCGTGTGATGAATAGAAGCGCCTGGAAGCACGTAAGTAAGCGCTTGTTGCCAGCTTCACGATGCGCTCTAACTGTCTTTTTATTTTGCAGGTACAAGTTCGGAGCGGCTGCAGGGTGCAGGAATACCCACTGGGTTAGATGTGGAAAGGAGTAATGGCACGTGAGTATTAAAGTTCCCCAATGTCTTTAAACGCACCTTGTTTTGTCTTTCAGATGCGGGATGCAGCGCTGACGGCCTCCGGAGCGTGCGAAGAGTTGGTAAGCTTTTGTCTTTCAGATGCCGGAATGCAGTGTGAAGACCTCCGGAGCGCACAAAGAGTAGGTAAGCCTTTGCCTTTCAGATGCCGGAATGCTAACCTGTTCTTTCTTGTCTTTATAGGTGTTGCTGAAGACTGGATTCAGGATGGTAAGCCTTTTTCCTTAGGCCCAGGACCGGATGCAGAAGACACGATGAGCGTTCTGCTGCAGAGGGTGCAGAATAACGCAAAGCAAGATTCATCCACCGGGTGTGGTTTAAATAGCCTCCTGTAGTGCTTAGGTGTCTCCTTCCACAGCCACGCCTAAGTAAGAAAAGAGTTCCTGGTAAGAAAAGAGTTCCTGCCTTCCAGAAGAGTTCCAGTGTTCTGAATCTAGGGAGTGGCTCCAGCCCCACCCAACAGGAAAAGTAGTTCCAAACAGAAGAGGATCAGAGGCTCAACTGGCAGGCAAGTAAGCAGCATGGTCTGCTGCAGGTAAGTCCACCCAAGCATTATGAGCCCGGCGCTTCCAGCGCTGGGACTGGGCATATTTATGAGCCTGGTGCCACTGGCGCCAGGACTGGGTCCAAAAGGTCCCAATTGGGACTGGTTGGCACTCGGAACCTGGGTTATGGATCTGCTTCCAAGGGAGTTGGGAAAACCCTGACCTTTTGGAAGCAGAGATCATGACAGTCGATCGCTTGGGGTGCGGCAGTCTCACTAGTGTAGAGCTTGATGTCATTGAGATGAATCCAAGTTCATCTTCCTTGAACATTTACTGCTGAGGGAATAATGTCCTCCACAATGCACGGTCAGATAAATCTTGGCTCATGCCACCTTCTGGTAAAGTTATGGATCATTTAGATGCTGATAATAATTCAGAAAATTTGGTTGCTGAATGATTTCCATGTGTGTTCAAGACCAACCCCCTGACGCTTGAGTTGTTCTGAAAAGACAGAGATACTAGAGGTCATACATGTCAAATATTCATTTAATTCATTTTCTAACATTTTTGCAGTGCTCTGGGCATCACTTCTACTCCACAATGGAGGAGTCACAGACATTCACATTTGTCTTCCTGTCACTAGCTCGTGAGGTGTGAAGTGGTGGTCGGACCCGGGCTGATTCCTTAGTGCACATAAAGCTAGGGGTAAGTAATATAGCCATCATTTATTCAGTGTCAAGTTAAGCTTGGTGATTCTTCCATTTAGAAGGCTATTGAGTCAATCACATATCCTGTTTGCTTGCAGGTGTTAAGCAGAAGAAAACGTGTGCTTAATATTCAGCAATAATCCTATTTGTTCAAATACTTCATTGACAAAATTTGGCCTATATTGGCAAGGCGAAACCAACACTCTCAATACTTTCATTGAGTGGTAAATACACAAGATTCAAATCTAACATTTTCTATTCAATCAGACAGAACCTCAATTCTGTTTTTGGACTTGAATATCAGTCACTCTCAAGGCAAAATATATACTAGCCTTTACCGGAAGGAAACTGAAAGAAATAATCTGCTGATGTATTCCAGCTAACAGCCTTTGTCTTTAAGGGACAATTTATCTTAGGGGCAATTTTTAAGAATTCAGCAGAACTGGACCTTCACTGATGACTATACACAACAGGCAATAATATTGTCGGGAAGGCTATTGGAACAAGGCTATCCCC
The DNA here is from genome assembly GCF_040938575.1 of Ambystoma mexicanum. Classification (NCBI taxonomy): domain Eukaryota; kingdom Metazoa; phylum Chordata; class Amphibia; order Caudata; family Ambystomatidae; genus Ambystoma; species Ambystoma mexicanum. Next base: position 367,989,746 of record NC_090922.1, on the reverse strand, counting down.
AGAATGCATTAAGCAAGCTGCTACGAGAGCACACATTTCTAACAGAGACTTCCTTATGACACCAAAGAATTGAGATCCAGTACAGCAACGCATTGTTTGTGTCACAACGTTTTTCCAGACAGAACAATAAGATCAAAAGTCTTATAAAAAAATATTGAAATTTGGTGAATAGCACCGGATGTACAATGGGCCCACCACTGTTTGCTTAAAAACGTAACCAGAATGTCCGGGCCAATTTAGTCCATTCTAGATTTATGTCTTCTACTTCATGCCTCCAACAAAATACTCTTGAGGCCTCTTGGAATCATAGATAAGGTCCATTAGTGGGTCATTACCTATGTGGAAATTGCAGCGTTTTCCAATGACTTCAGAAGCCAGGACTTTCACATATTGCAACTTTACATGGGAACCACATACATTTACCAACTGCTAAAGTCAGAACGTGGTGTATGGCATAAAATGCCCATGTAACCTTCTATATGTAGGTATGACAACTAGGAAAGTTGTCACGAGGATCAATGAACATCAATGCCGGATTCACATGAAAACTGAATCTGCACCCCTAGTCGCACACTTCTTGGCAACTCAACATTCAGCTGACGATATGAGTTGAATCATAATAGATCAAATCCAACAGGACAAATGCAATTTTTCCACCACCAGCAGACTATTAAAATTAGAACACCAATGGATATATTGGTTACAGACCCATACCAATGGTCTCAATGAAGAATTACAGTAGCCTCTATTTATGAATTAACTGTTTGAATAAGCTATCAGAAACCTTTTACATTGTTGTGTTTCTCTAATTTTCTGTCTTTTGGGTCCACTTAGATGGCGACCAGGAGTTTGTCATTATAAGCTTGATAGGCATGGCCTTTTCGAGTTTGGTCCACCTTAGTGCATTTTCTGTAGCCATGATGTATGTATCACGCATCATGTATGGACCAGTCCTCCTTTTTTGCTCAAGATGCATACACGTTCAACGTCAACACATCATTGACTGCAAGTATGATGCTGTAGAGATTAATCTGCGAACAACCAACAGGAGATCGCGATAAGCATATCAACATTGCAATCAGATGTTCAGCGGCAATGATAACAGGTCAGGGATTAACCACATGCACTCTTCCCACTTTTCTGATGTTTTTCCCTCATGGGTTTAAATGATCCATGCACTTTCTCGGGTGGAGTTCAATCACTTTAAGAAGTTGTTTGCTTTTTTGCATAGCAATGCAGCATATTTTAATTCATAGAGAGTTGCACAGAGCAACTTCTGCACAGCCCCATGGGAGATCCCGACAAGCAATACAATATTGCAAACAGACGTCCAGCGGCAATGACAACAGGTAAGGACTCAATTATGCGTGCTCCACCCTTTTTCTTATGTTCTCCCATACGGGCTCAAATGATCCATGCGCTCTCCCGTGTGCAGTACAATGATTCTAAGAAGTTGTGTGCTTCTTTTACAGCAAAGCGGCAGACTTTAACTTAGTGACGGCGCATTTTGACACAGCAACAACAAATACAGACACATTGCATTCGGCGCCCTGCCCTATTGTTGGACCCCACAGTGGCTGACACAGTCTACCTAACAAACAGCCTATAAACAGGTATATATTGAACACAGAGTACTTAGCTGGTCATGTTTTTTAGTGTTTAATTATACACACTTTTATGACCTCTTCTTTAATACAGTGCTATCCCCGAAGGATTGCCAGCAGCGATCTTGCTCCGTACAGCAGCTGTTTCTGGTGAATGAACTGCCCTACAGGCTTTTCAGTTATAATCACTTGCTCATGGGTGTTTCCTTCTCTCAATCTTTCATCCCTTTCCTTGGGTGATAACCAGTGATAACCAGTGACATGTAGACTGGGTAACTACACAGCCACCTACTCCAAATCTTTCAGCGCTATTGCTTCTTTCCTTGCTATTATCTCATTGGTTTGGGTTCCTTCTCTCTTGTCTCTCTCGCTCTCTCTGGGTCGGATCTCCTAAGGTGGGGTTCTGCAAGGGTAGGGAAGCAGGATCACTTTAATTGTCCATTTAGTAATCGTGGTCTCAAGGTGATTTTTATCTCCTTTCTCCCCCTTTTAAATTCCTTTTGCATGCCACAGGTTCATAGTAGCCCAATGTGCAGCTGTTTGCAGATAAACTATTTTAATTTTAGGATTTTTTCATCACAGCATAAATGAGCCTTTTCCACCAACTTCCATCTACTTTGTTTTGATGAGGCTGGTCTGCAAAACATCTTGAGGACGCTTGGTTAAAGCCGGAACTCGAGACACTGGATACATGTATCTCTAAGAAATAGAGATTTTGTAATAACATAAGTAATGTTTATGCAATAAGTACACAGTAATACCAAAATAGTGTCAAATGTGGACATTTGTAGACAACTCCTTGGTTAAATGTATCCAGTTTGTTTTGTTATGTATGATCCTATATAATTCAAATTGTCTTTTTGATTACGATTGGTAATTTTATGTATGTGTGTGGCATTTATGAGTGGTGTAAGAGAAGAGGTGTGTTTGTTAAATGTTAGGCTACTAGTGTTAAATGTGCATTGAAATTTAGCACTGCAATCATTGTTTTAGGTGAATCATGTTATGTTTTTTGAATTTTCTGAATGATAATACAAATCGATTGAAAGATTGCTTTTTGAAAATCTGGTTATGCATGGCTAGAGGGCATTGTACGTCTTTGGTGTGCCATTATCAGATCTTGGCACCTCACACACTCTACATCTTGGAAAGACTTCATGTACTAAAAACCTTGCTGCACAAGTGCCATCAGGGTGTGTACAAGGACGTGCTTCGATCCACCTGGAGAAGGGACACAACACCAATATCAGATACCTGTATCCACTACATACTTGCAGCATATCAACATAATCAATATGTAAATGCTGAAAAGGACCATTCAGTTGAGGAATTAATCCTCTAATCGTTCGCTGTGTATGCTCAGCGGTAAACCTTTGACATACAATGCGTTTACTGCATAAAATGCAATGTGTTCTTCAGGTTTGGTACAAACCAGTATTCTGCAATGTTGCAGCAAGACTTTCCCCAGTTACATGTGCAGTATAGTGCAGTTGTTCAAGCGCTACCTTTAACAATGCTATTGGCATCACTGGCTTTCCAGTACTGACCTGTTGCCATAATGCTTCTGTGGGGGTTAAAGAACACCCCCTTCGTTTCCATAATTCCTGCTATGTCTGTGGTGCACTGCCTTGACCCTCCATTAACTGGGCTCTTGGTAAATAATTAAATCCTTCATTCAGTACCATAATTGTCACTACTTTCTCCTTAACATCCGGAGTGTAAAAATTTGAAATATCTAGTGAATATGCAACCCTTTTGGCTATTGTGTCTGCGGTTTCATTTCTCTGCAAGAGATAAAATCTGTTTGCTTAGAGTGCACTGGGCATTTAACTATCGCTATAGCTACTCGGAGTTATAGCGCCTTAATAAGTCTTTTAAATAATGATGCATGCTGCACTGGAGTGCTGTCCGTTCAGAGGTAGTCCCTCATTTTCCAAAGTGCTAGCCCTGATGTACGGTTGATGACACATAGGCAGGGTTGCTGAAAAGTGTGACGGTAGTCTTGCACTTGGAACAACCTCAAATTCATCATTTGCTCTATGCCTCACTACAGCTGTGGCAGAATGCCTTTCTCCGCTTGTTTGATCAATTTTTGAAAAACCATCAATAAAGCAAATTTCCCTTCCTGACAATGCGTTCTCTTTCACGTGTGGTATGTCATCATAAAACTCTTCATAGTTCATGCAGCCATGCACATGCTCGCTCTCTGCAAAAGCTCGGCTACAAAGGTGGCAGGGTTCAATATTTGACATCTGACAATTTAAATCGCTCGGTTTGATATGATTACTTCATATACCAAAGCTCTCTTAGATGTCAACGTACTCTTAGGTTTCTCCAAAATGGCAAACAAAGTGTGCTCCACAAAAAGCGTCATCGAACAACCCATTACAATGCTTGTAGATTTCTCATTTGCAAATGTGACGGCTGCCAATGACTGTTCTCAAGGAAAATGCCCTTTCATAACCGGGTCTAAACTTCCAGAGGTTTGTACCCAAATGTAGTTCTCTGTGTAATTACTGCTGTCATAACTGTCCCATTTGTATGTGAAAACAAGAAAAACTCCTCAGCATAATTGAGAATTCCTAAAACTGGAGCTGTACAAATTGCTTTCTTCAATTCTTCAAACCCTCCCTCATTTCTTCAGTCCATTATATGTTCTCCCTATTCACCTGTGCTTTGTTTAAAACCTGCAAAAGGGGTCTTGTGTATGAATTGTAGTCAAACAACCATGCACTCACATAATAACATAATCCCAAAAACTGTTGCATATGTTTCACGGTGTGCGGTTTTGCAGTTTTCATGATTGCTTCAGCCCTTTCAGGTGTTACCTTCTTTCCCTCATGTGAGATCAACTGGCCTATGTACAACACTTCTTCTTGACAATACGGTAGCTTCTCATTTTCTACCTTGTACCCCTTGTCTGCTCGGATAGTCATCAACTGAATGGAGTCCTGCCTGCACTCATCTTCTGTGGTGCTACAAATCAACATGTAATCTATGTACTGTATCTCAGTGCTTTTCAAATCAATATTGCCTAGGTCCATCTGTAGGACTCTATTAAAGATTGATGGGGACTCACAGAACCCTTGAGGCAGCCTCATGTGTTTCAGATGAGTCTGTTGGAACGTAAACAAGTCAAGTCTTGTGATTCTTTGTGCAACGGGATTGAGAAAAATCCATTTTTCAAATCAATCACTGTGAAATATCGTGCTTCTACTGGGATTTTGCATAGTGTCATCGCTGGATTACGAACTAAAGGAAACTCTGCCTCTACAATCCGGTTAAACAGTCTCATATCTTGTATAAATCTCAATGACCCTCACTTTGATTTCTTCACAGTATACACCACGGTATTGCTCATTATTGCATGATTCTGACGGTACCAGAATACCTTGCTCCATCATTGCTGAGATCATCTTAAAATGCCCTCATCTGCCTCTCAAGACATTGGACATTGTCTTGCTCGAGGTAAAATCACTCCTGGTTAACTTTCTTTTAACCTCCCTACTCCTTTTAATAGGCCTACATCATAAGGGCCTCTGGTCCATAAAACGCTTGCCACAAGTCTCGGTCAAAGAATGCTGGACATTATCACCATGCACTGTGGGATCTCCCTTTTCTCTGTTCTGATCCAATATGTAATGCTCACAAAGAACACCACTTCATCATCTGATGGATCATCTCTAAATATATCATCGTCAGAGAAATCAGTCAATCAGCACCCTTTCCCAATGGCAATCACTGTTCTCAATGGCCTACCCTCGTCATCTGTTCCTTCCAGTATTTCCTTTTCCCGTCATACTATGGCTGCATCTTACTCTGTGGGTATTGTCTGTCCCCCCTCTTCGTTCCTATGTATCTGTGGTCTAAACAAAAATTCATTAGGTATCCTCATAGCCCTTCCCACTTAGCGAGGTAGCCATGTTAACAGAATGCTCATCCCATAAAGGAAAACACCTGGTTCTATTGGCACACCTCGCAGAGCCATTAGCCCTGTGAATGCCAATATATATTTGCCCACATTAATATAGTGTATCCCAAGAGTGGAGCACACTATACCTTCATCTGTAAAAGAAATTGTCATGTTAAGTTGTTTCATTAAGTCTCTTCCCATAACATTAACTGGTGTCTGCCATGAATACAACAATGGACCAGACACGTCATACTTTCCTATAGATACTGGTAATTCATCAGTAAAAGAACTCAGCTCGTAGTTCCAGAGAATCCTTGCCAGTGTCTACAAAAAACTGAAAACATTTGCCTCCTATCGTCACGTCAACCCTTGGTTCTTCTTGGGGGTCTGGTGTCACAGATAGTACTGAACAGATCAAGTCAGCCTGTGAGCTGTCCTATTGTTGTTACATGTATACCCCTGTACCTGTGAAAGGATTCCCTCTGCCACAAACACAGCCTCTATCCTAGGTGTCAATAATTGTCCCGTATTTGCATTCTTCTCTATCTGCATGGGGCGTGCTGGGACTGTCCTTGCAGTGGATTCATCAGTGCTTGCTGTGGTTTCTGCAGTTGCTGTGCTTGTTGCATTTGTGGAGCTTGTACCTGATACACTGTGTGATCGTGGGCAAATCCTTCCCTGGCTTGTGAGCTTTATGCTGGAGGATAGACTCTCCCCCCTCTTGAGAACTGGCCATTTTGTACATACCCTTGTCTTCTGCATTTGCATGCAATGTGCCTTGTCATCCCACATGTCCAACATATAGGAATACCCTGTGTGACTAATCCCCCTTGGTTGAATCCTCCTTGCGCACCCTGATTCTCATTCTCATTCTCATTTTCAGTGTTATGAAATCCACCCTTTCCCTGACATAAAATGTGGTAAAATACTGCCACTGTTTTCCCCACGGCTCACATGTTTGAAGAGTCCAGCATTCCCGAATGTAAGCAAGCGACTCGTCATTCATTTTACGTGTCATAATTGCACCCTTGTATGATACATCAGTATACTGTACTATGAGAGCTCGCCAGACATCTGCCCTACAATTATTAAATGGCGCTCCATTGTGCGCTGTATTATGTGCCGTGACACTTGAATATCCTGCTCTCGCCCAAATGTCATCAGCTCTTTCCCCAAGAATAGCTGTAAGCAGACCCTTAATATCTCCTATTGCTAAGGTATTTCCTCTTGTCATTTTTTCTAACTCATGAATCCATTTTTTCGCACCCGCTGTTAAAATGGGGAGTTTGCACCTCAAATTATCCTTATCCATCTGTGGCCATTTAATATACTGTGGTCTCGGAGCCCTTTTTCCAATAAGGGAAACTGCATAAATCTCCATTCGAAATCGGCTCCCATTGTCTGCCTATCCATAGAGGGGACAATGGTTCCTGATCACCTTCTTCCTGGCAATGACCTTAACCTCTTTACATATGGCAGTGATTCTCTCTACTTGCTATATGATCGTCCTTTAGGGTGCTCTGGATATGCTGTAGGATCTGGCGTTCTTTCTTTAGGGTGCTCTATATCAGACCATCTTACTTCTTTGTCTGCAGGCATCCCTCTGGGGCACATGCACCTCTTCCCTCTTCCCCACAGAAGGATACCCTTGCCTAGTCTGACATATCTAGTCCCCAACTAGCATGACTCTCATCCCCTTCACCCTTGTCTAAGGTCAGTCTGCTTAAAGACAAAGTTCTATGCTCAAGACTGAATGAATTAGTCTCTTTGCTTTGTGATTGGAAGACTAGGGTTTGATCTCCCTTCCCTCGGCTTCCCGATTTGTCACCTTCTCTTGAGTCCTGATGGGCTTTATCAATAATATCTCCAATGCTCCCTATATCAAAGTTCTCTTCTAGGGTCACTGTAGATGGCCCTGACGTTGCTCCCTGTAATTGGGAGGAACTCTTCTATACTGCTCCATTGTATTACTGGACTTGGCTCCATTCATTGTTTTTGAATGTGATCAATATTGTGTTCCCGCTGTCTCCTTTTTCATTCTAATTCTCAATCTACGTCTCTTTGATTACTTGCTTCCCATCTAAATCTTTCCTCTTCCTTTCTTGTCTTGTCTCTCCTTTCCCCTGCTCTTTTTTCTTCCTTTTCTCTTTGTCTTTATATTCATCTGTCTCTTAATGTCTGCACTTACCTCTCTTCTCTCTTCCTTTCTTGCTTATTCCATTCTTCTATTGCTCTCTGTCTGTTGTCATATTTCCTTTGTTCCTCTGCCCTTTCTTCTTTTTTGTGTTACTCCTCCTGATGCATCTGTTCTCGCCACTGTCTGCTCTTCCTTTTATACTTGTCTTCTTTCAGTCTACTTTCTCGTTCCCTGTCTTTCCTATCCTGTCCGTCTTGATCTTCCCTTTGCCTAACTTCCTCAATGCTTTTCCCATCTAGCTTGAGTAATATCTGTCCTCCCATCCATTCATTGTGTGGTGCGAGTGTTACTTCATCAGAGTTATCCTTCCCTCCTTTCATCTCTTGATGTTGCATTCTATCGCTGTCGATACATTAAATCGCTCGCTTTTCTTTTCCCTATTCTGTAAGACTTTAAAGATCTTTTCTCTTAATCTTCTTTGGACTATCATCACTACTAAAGGCAGGTGGTTCATATATCGGATTACTGTCCCCGTCGCCTCTTTCAGTTACTTTAACAGAGACAATCCTATGTCTTACGTGCTATCACTTTTTGCCTCAGGTGATTCAAGGGGAGCAGAAGGCCCAACATCTTCCTCTTTACACTGGTTAAGCATCCAATCCTCAGATCCTCTCTCTCTTCCTGGCACATCTTTCAAAATCTTTCAAAGCTCTAAAATAGATAACCTTTCCTCCAATTTCTTTCCTGTGTACGCAGCGTGCAAGTATGTGTTCATGTGTTGCAATACTGCTTTTGACAATGGTCCCCCTTGTGGCCATGGCATGAACAACTTATCTGTTGTGCCTTTCACCCACTCTGCACTGTACCGTTTGAGCTTGGGCATGTTTTTTGGCAATCTCTTACATAAATGCATCAGCGGAGTAATGTCTCTCTCATTGTGACAAGCTTCAATTGACTGTCAATACTTACCAGTGTTTACAAAAATGCTTGTTATAAAAACAACAAATATGAGCACGCTCCGACAACTCCTCTCAATAACAATCTACCTCATTGCTGACAGTTTCTCTAGATAGACACATTGGGGCTCATTATAAGCATGGCGGTCCAGGAACTACGGTACCGGTACGCATGCCGGTACAGTAGTTCCCAGACCGCCATACTACGTACTGTGCTGACTGGCACCTGTCAGCCTGCCAGATCTGGCAGGGTGGGCATAGAGGCACCTGTGAGTACAGTCTGTCGGATGCACTGGCACCATCCTTGATGGTGCCGGTGCATCTGACCTCCTCATTCCCATTGAGCCCTACGCAGGAATTACTGGGTCGGGCAATGTCGAAGTTACCCGGTAATTCCTCATTTACGGGTGCCAAAGAAAATGCAACTCCAGCAGCAGCCATGCCTGTTTTACAGGCACAGCTACCACCAGGGTTATAATGAGGCCCTATGTCTCCATGACCTTACACAATTTTCGCTCTTGCTACCAAACCTTCCGACATGCAACCAAGTTAAACTTCGTGGTCCTTTTAATTAAGATAACACATCGTACGATGGATGGGATGGAGAATACCTCTAACACCAAATAAGAAGACTGACTCAGGAAGTTGGCAAAGTGTCTGTTTTATTCTCAATTATCTTAAACAGGGAGTACAACGACATCAACTGACGTCTCACAGCATAGTCTCAATGAATTTCATAAAAGACATAACTTTTATAGCAAAAACCCATCATACATGGCATCATACTATGTGGAAAACTACACAAACCTACATGGGATTATTATTGGACTAAGGGGATTGTCTAAGTATACTTTCAATAAGGGATTGTATTGTGATTGGGTCTCTATAGTCAGGTGGGCAACACATGCCCTCAGTTAGTGCAAGTCATCTTTGAAAGTGATTAGAAACACAGTATATTATTGGCTCTCAAACTATACAGCCCTTCATTATATGGCCCTCTACAATTGGTTGGCATGCTTGTACCCTTCTGGAACATTTGATTCTCTAGCAGCACATAAGCTGGTATCCCAGGTCTTGACCGTACCTCCCCCCCAATTAACCCATCATCTCTCATCACTCATGCCTCCTGCTATTCAGATTGTCCTTGAACTTGGACTTGTAGTAGCTTTTCTTATCTGGGAATATAAGGGAGTCAGAGCGCGTTCTTATCAAGGTTCAGGCTTGCATGCCCACATCTATTCCATCTTGGACCCACATGACAGGAGACCGTAAATCGGCACATTTTATAGCATTTAATTGTCCTGAATAAAGAAACTTGGCATTCATGGTGTTGTCTCTTTGCAACTTAACAATGGATGCCTCAGCATCTCACATTCACTGTTAGTCAAGGACTGATAATCTGTTTTGACTGCTTTAGCCTTTGACACCAGGTCTAGCAGTCTTCCTTTGGTCCATCTTTAAGCTTCGGCTTATTTCTTTGCTGCGACACACACACACAATCAATCCTTGTTTCTCCACAGGTTGAGCTTACTAAAACTGTGATATTGAATGTCCAGATTCTACATATATATATATATATTGGTGACACTGCCTGCAGTCTATTCACTACATATAGCCAACCTTTAAGATTACTTAGTCTACTTGTGTTACAGCATCTGTACAGTTATATTTTCTGCAGTGCTTCTTCACACATGCAATATTCATTCCGCTCATGAAAGTGTTCGCGATTTTTTACTTCACCATCTTGTTCTATAAGGTCTGTGCCTTTTCTTCTTTGGTCATCCTTCTCAGTGCATCAAGCTCAATTCTTGTGATGTCACCAGACTCTCCTTTTCACATCTTCACACTTCCTCTGGGCTCTTCCTCAGTAGACCGTCATCCTCTTCGGGGATACATGATATAGTGGTTTCTCAGTGTATACCTTGTCTCAAAAGCTCTTCATGGTATAGGTACCACTACTGGCATTGCACATGTCACAATTTCCGGTTTCCATCATATAGGCAAAATAGGTGCGGGACTTCCTGCAGAGGGATTCAGCCACTCGTCTACAAAGGTAAAGGCCCCCTCAGGCCATGTTGCCTAATAAAGGAGCACAAGTTATAAGTTACTTAGAGCAACATAGCCTGAGGGGCCAGCCCCTTTCTCATTTTGAAGCTGAGCAGGGTCGGTCCAGTCCACAGACCCGGATGCTGTATGTTTCCTTAGTTTTAAATATCTCACAACACACTAAGAAAACACACGTCATCCGCATATTTTTTTTAAACCATGCTACTGTAAGTCAGTGAATGTTTTGAGGCCCCCATGATATATATATATATATATATATATAGTGAAAAAAAGGAGGAGAGGGGCGCACTCCAGTTCCCTGCACAGTAAACCTTCTCAGCCACAGGTGTTCTCCTCCGACCGGTTTCTGTGCCAATACACGTCATCAGGGAGGCTGTCTTAACTTGCAGCTCACAGCAAGTGCAGGTGTTACCACTTAGTGAGGATTCTGCTGCAAGGACTTCTGGTAGCTGTAGTCATCAGGTTTGCAAGGAAAAGACTCACACCCAATCCCACAGTGGGGAAAGGGGGGGAGTAGCCTACAGTGAGGCACTCCAAAGTTGGGCATAAATTACCCGGTGCAGCACCCTATTAGATTTCTGAAGATTCCACCCTTCAGAAAACTTACAAATGTGGTGAAAAAAAGGAGGAGAGGGGCGCACTCCAGTTCCCTGCACAGTAAACCTTCTCAGCCACAGGTGTTCTCCTCCGACCGGTTTCTGTGCCAATACACGTCATCAGGGAGGCTGTCTTAACTTGCAGCTCACAGCAAGTGCAGGTGTTACCACTTAGTGAGGATTCTGCTGCAAGGACTTCTGGTAGCTGTAGTCATCAGGTTTGCAAGGAAAAGACTCACACCCAATCCCACAGTGGGGAAAGGGGGGGAGTAGCCTACAGTGAGGCACTCCAAAGTTGGGCATAAATTACCCCGGTGCAGCACCCTATTAGATTTCTGAAGATTCCACCCTTCAGAAAACTTACAAATGTGGTGAAAAAAAGGAGGAGAGGGGCGCACTCCAGTTCCCTGCACAGTAAACCTTCTCAGCCACAGGTGTTCTCCTCCGACCGGTTTCTGTGCCAATACACGTCATCAGGGAGGCTGTCTTAACTTGCAGCTCACAGCAAGTGCAGGTGTTACCACTTAGTGAGGATTCTGCTGCAAGGACTTCTGGTAGCTGTAGTCATCAGGTTTGCAAGGAAAAGACTCACACCCAATCCCACAGTGGGGAAAGGGGGGGAGTAGCCTACAGTGAGGCACTCCAAAGTTGGGCATAAATTACCCCGGTGCAGCACCCTATTAGATTTCTGAAGATTCCACCCTTCAGAAAACTTACAAATGTGGTGAAAAAAGGAGGAGAGGGGCGCACTCCAGTTCCCTGCACAGTAAACCTTCTCAGCCACAGGTGTTCTCCTCCGACCGGTTTCTGTGCCAATACACGTCATCAGGGAGGCTGTCTTAACTTGCAGCTCACAGCAAGTGCAGGTGTTACCACTTAGTGAGGATTCTGCTGCAAGGACTTCTGGTAGCTGTAGTCATCAGGTTTGCAAGGAAAAGACTCACACCCAATCCCACAGTGGGGAAAGGGGGGGAGTAGCCTACAGTGAGGCACTCCAAAGTTGGGCATAAATTACCCCGGTGCAGCACCCTATTAGATTTCTGAAGATTCCACCCTTCAGAAAACTTACAAATGTGGTGAAAAAAAGGAGGAGAGGGGCGCACTCCAGTTCCCTGCACAGTAAACCTTCTCAGCCACAGGTGTTCTCCTCCGACCGGTTTCTGTGCCAATACACGTCATCAGGGAGGCTGTCTTAACTTGCAGCTCACAGCAAGTGCAGGTGTTACCACTTAGTGAGGATTCTGCTGCAAGGACTTCTGGTAGCTGTAGTCATCAGGTTTGCAAGGAAAAGACTCACACCCAATCCCACAGTGGGGAAAGGGGGGGAGTAGCCTACAGTGAGGCACTCCAAAGTTGGGCATAAATTACCCCGGTAGTGGCCATGTAGTTATGGTTAAGTTGCTGTTTCCATAGGAAGAGGAAGAACACTTTTTGGGTGGCTTATAACTTCGCTCTCCCTGGACGGATCCTCACCAAACTTTGCAAAAAAAGTAGTTGGGTCACTCTGAATTTTTTTGCAAAGTTTGGTGAGGATTCGTCCAGGGGGGGGAAAGTTATAGGGGGGGTCCCAAAACTTTTTTTTCCCATAGACTGAATGGGAAAAAACTTTGCGCACGGCTACAGCCCGAACCGCTGGACGGATTTACACCAAATTTGCGGCTGGAGTGGCGGCCTGGTCCCAAAAGCGTGCTTTTGTAAATTTGGTGTAAATCTGTCCAGTAGTTTTTTTTTAAATGACCAAAATGTAAGGCAAAAAAATTAGTGATATCTGCGTTCGCTTCGCGGACGGAATTCCCTGTTCGCTCCGCGGACAGCACCCCGATTGGCCCATGGCCTTGCGTCATGTCCGCGGACATGCGACGTGTTCGCTGATTGGACGGCGAGGGGCGTGGCGCGCGTCAGATTGTCTGTGGCGCCCGCCATCTTGTATTCGCAGTCGACCGCGTACAGCGCAGTGAAACGTGGATACAAAATTGTATTTAGTGCCGTGTGTTGGTGTGTAAGAGTGTTTGGGGAGGGTGGGGGAGTACGAGATAGGTTCAATGTTTTGTTTTTTTATGTGCTAGACCTTTTTGTTGCGTTCGATTTGTCCGCGGAGAACACGGCTGTTCTGACATTTTGTAAATAAACTAAATGGTGGGGTGTTTAGAGGACGGAGTATGTGTCATTTTTGTTCGCAAGGGAGGTAAAAATGAGCTATGAACACTCGCGGTGTACTTAATTGTTCGTAAATACACAAACTGGGGGTGTCCTCAGGACGCTGTCCGTATTGTAATCTGTCTAGTTGAATGTGTTCTAAGAACACTCGCAGTGTCCCGAAATGGTTGCAATTACACAAAATGGCAGTGTTCTGAGAACGTTGTTTGTATTGTTCGTTGTCAGGGTGAAAGTGTTTTAAGAGCACTCCTTTTTTTCGCTAATAGTACAATTTCCTAGGGGCATCAACCGACTTTTTGTCCACTAAAGAAACGATAAATCCGGCTGGTGTGCGCCGACATTATCCTATGACTGGCGCTATTGACCTGGCTGACTTGCTTTTGCGACACTAAATCATATCTCCCGCCCTTAAGGCTGATATTATCAAAGCATTCATATTCCCCGCCTCTCTCTGTGACGTTACAGGGTGCGTAATGAAACGCGCCCAGTCGTCTCCAGTACTACGCGACTTTACACAGAACCCAGAAGACAACACAGATTATGTCACAACACAGCGCGCCACAATTCGGAATATGAAACTGTGATTTAAAAGCAAAGAGCAAGATTGTAAATGTTGTAAAGTACATTTATTTGACATCATGTTTAGAGAATATTCAGCAATTTGCATTTGTCTTTGTTGTCGATCCGCAAAAGTTCATGCTGAGACACGCGATGTTCCTTTGCGGTACAGAGAGTGTTAGATCAGCTTACAACTCAGTGCGCCACAATTTGGAATATGAAACTGTGGTTTAAAAGTAAACAGCAGGATTGTACATTTGGTAAAGTACATTTATTTCACATGAAATGTTTAGTGAATATTCAGCGATTTGCTATTGTCTCTGCTGTCGATCAGCAAAAGTTTATTTGGAGCCACGCGTTGTTCCTTTGCGGTAGATAGGCTGTTGGTTTATGATAAAAGCACTAAATGGTCGCTCTGATAATTGGAAGGTTGCTCCAACAACAAGCCATTAGATCACCCTATTGGTTGGTATGTTGTTTGTAGCCGCTAGTACTGCGTAAGGGCATATTGGTCCTTGGCGATTGTCCCATAAAATGGTGAGGGTCATGAAGTTGCATATTTGGACCTGCACCTGGCAGTTGAAGACCCCATCCGCTGGAGTCTGTAAATCGTGACATAGACAAAATGGGGCCACGTACCTGTTTTAAAAAACATAAATTAGTCTCACCAGCCGATCTTCATTAAAAATCATCATTTTATTTATGAGGGCGTGAAACTATTTGCTATCGAAGGTAGTGCAACAGAGTATGTTAATAATAAAATGATAATATTTTCCCATTCATATAGCGCTAAGAACCGTGAGGTATGTAAGCGGTGCTTATTATTAACCACGGTGTGTGGTGCTCTTTTATCGACCACGGAAGGATGAAAGGCTGAGTTTGGTCTTGCCGGGATTCAAACTTGCGTTTGCAAGCTGTGCACGGATGTCAAAGCGAGCGCTGTACTCGCTGTGCCACTTGACAGGCTACAGTGAAGTGGTACAGCGAGTAGAGCGCTTGACCGCCTATAGACCGGTTAAATTATTTCTATTAACCCACCCTGTGTCGACTGCCTTTTTCAGAGCCCTCTAAACGACAGGGGATCAATTTGGCGGTGATAGTGCGCGCTAGAAAACATTATGCCACTTTCAACGAACAAGTTCAACTTGAGCGGTCTTTAATGCTACGCTATTGTAATTATATTTGGTATAAAGTAATCTAAAGGGTTGCTTACAGTACAATTGCAATTTCCATTGTCTACGAGTGGTGCAGTCCCAAAATACGACTCCACGTGTGCCAACGATCTTTCGCATAGTGATATAATATATAAAAGTGGTTTCGTTTCAGAAATTTCATCTTTATCTTCTCTTACGTTTTAGCAACACTCCTTCAAGAGAAGTCTTTCATCACAATCTCTGTCTGTCAAGGTCAAAACACAATACAACTTTATAGTCCGCTTCGTGATCCTCTCCGGGGCCCGAGAAAAAAATGGAAGCAGCTGACCTTCACTGTGAACGAGCATAAATTCTTACTTTGCAACATTCTGTGTAAAGCCATCTGTAGAAGTTGTGGAAGCAGCTGACCTTCACTGTGAACGAGCATAAATTCTTACTTTACAACATTCTGTGTAAAGCCATCTTTAGAAGTTGGTTTTTGCACGCCATGTTTGTATATTGTTTGCGTGATATTAAAAAAACCTTGTTAAAGGGACGTTATGGCTAAGTTGCGCTACTAAAAACCTATGAAATTCAGTGAAAAAACTTTGTTAAAGGGACGTTATAGCTCAAAGTAAAACCGAATAACCCCTGAAATTCGCCAGTTATGGTAACATAAGCAACCATAACTCGCGCCACCGTGCACTGCTAACACTAACACCCAGGACTTCAAAGATGACAATACAAATGTCATTGATGACATCACTGATGACATCACATGGCTGGCTCTCCCTTTTTATCCTTTACTGACATATTGAAGCCACATAGTTTTCTTCAGTAACAGTCAGGAAGTAAAAATTGAAAAGGTACTATATTTGTAGACTTAGGGTCCAGTCACATCATATGAAACATATACATATCGGAAGATACAGGCTTGAAAGAGAGCAATCCTTTCTGTGCATGAAGATAATCATTATGGTTATCAGCACTTTCTCATAGTTTTATTTTTATTACTCTACCTTCCCTCTATATGCTCATATTTGTATACATTATACTCACTCTCCATAGAGTGAATGGGAAAAAAATTTTGCTCGTGCCTACAGCCCAAACCGCTGGACGGATTTCCACCAAATTTGGACCAGGAGCAGCGGCTTGGTCCCGAAAGCGTGTTTTTGCAAATTTGGTGAAAATCCGTCCAGTAGTTTTTTTTTAAAATGACCAAAAAGTAGGTCAAACAAAATTAGTGATATCTGTGTTCGGTTTGCGGATACACTTCCCTGTTCACTCCGCGGAAAACTCCTGATTGGCCAATCTTCTTGCGTGATGTTCGCGGACATGCAAAGTGTTCGCTGATTGGACGGCGTGGACGTGAAGCGCGTCAGATTTTTTGGTAGCGCCCGCCATCTTGGATTCTCGGACGTCCCCGGACAGTGCAGTGAAACTTTGTTCAAAATGTGTATTTTGTAGAGTGTGTTGGTGTGTAGGAGTGTTTGGGGAGGGTGGGAGTGTATCAGATAGGATGAAAGTTGTGTTTTTTATGTGTTAGACGTTCTTTTTGTGTTTGATTTGTTTGCGGCCATCACGGGTGTTCTGAAATGTTCTAAATAAACTGACTAGGGGGTGTTCTAAGGAGTCAATATGTGTCCGTTTTGTTCGCACGCAAAGTGAAACTGTTCTAAGAACACTCGCGGTGTCCGGGGAGTGTTCATAGGTGGCGTCCTGAGGACGCTGTCCGTATTGTTCTCTGTCAAGTTGAATGTGTTCTAAAAACACGCGCGGTGTCCTGAAATGTTCGCAAATAAACAAAATGGGGGTGTTCTGAAGACGTTTTTGAGAACACTCCCGGTGTCCTGAAATGTTTGTAGGGGTTGTTCTGAGGACGCTGTCCGTATTGTTCTCTGTCAAGTTGAATGTGTTCTAAGAACACTCGCGGTGTCCTGAAATGTTCGCAAATAAACAAAATGGGGGTGTTCTGAAGATGCTTCTAAGAACACTTGCGGTGTCCGGGGAGTGTTCGTAGGGGGTGTCCTGAGGACGCTGTCCGTATTGTTCTCTGTCAAGTTGAATGTGTCCTAAGAACACTCGCGGTGTACTGAAATGTTTGCAAATAAACAAGATGGTGGTGTTCTGAAGAGGCTTCTAAGAACACTCGCGGTGTCCGGGGAGTGTTCGTAGGGGATGTCCTGAGGACGATGTCCGTATTGTTCTCTGTCAAGTTGAATGTGTCCTAAGAACACTCGCGGTGTCCTGAAATGTTCGCAAATAAACAAAATGGGGGTGTTCTGAAGACGCTTCTAAGAACACTCGCAGTGTCCGGGGAGTGTTCGTAGGGGGTGTCCTGAGGACGCTGTCCGTATTGTTCTTTGTCTAGTTGAATGTGTCCTAAGAACACTCGCGGTGTCCTGAAATGTTCGCAAATAAACAAGATGGTGGTGTTCTGAAGACGCTTCTAAGAACACTCCCGGTGTCCGGGGAGTGTTCGTAGGGGGTGTCCTGAGGACGCTGTCCGTATTGTTCTTTGTCAAGTTGAATGTGTCCTAAGAACACTCGCGGTGTCCTGAAATGTTCGCAAATAAACAAGATGGTTGTGTTCTGAAGACGCTTCTAAGAACACTCCCGGTGTCCTGGAATGTTCGTAGGGGGTGTCCTTAGGACGCTGTCCGTATTGTTTGTTGTTAAGTTGAAAGTGTTGTAAGAACTATCGCGTTGTTCTGAAATGTTCGTAGGGGGTGTCCTGAAAACGGTGTCCGTATTGTTCGCTGGCAAGTTCAAAGTGTTCTAAGAACACTCACATTGTTCGCGGACATTAAAAGTTTCCCATAGATCATAGTTGAAATGTTTGACTCTATGGATGTGATATGCAGCGGTGGTTGTTGCCAGGGCATAGAGTCTTGGGTGCATGGCCATTTGGCCATGCACCCAAGATTGCATGCCCTGGCAACAACCGCCGCAACATATCACATTCATATTTGCTTATAACTTCGGGTGAAAAACAAATGTATAAGGAACAAAGGTATTAGATACTATGGATGTGATATGCTGCTATGGTTGTCCTTATTGTATACTTACTGTTTGGTCTAGTAATGGGAGTCCATGTTTTTTTTCTTCATTTCTGTGATAAAAGAAAATAGCATGTTAGTATTAGTATTTTGTAATGACTTATTACATTGTATAAGCAATATACTTTTATTTTTTTTCGACCCTCATATTTAGTAGAGTACAAATCAGAGTACTGTGCAATTTGCTCAGTTTCTGTATTTGTTGCTAAAATCATTGGGTTTGTGGGAGAAAAAGAAATCCATGTTGGATTAAAAAAAAACCTTTTTCTGTTATGCTACAGTATATTTGTTTGTTTGTTTTCAGTGTTCACTTGTTGTTTCTGGCTAATGTTTTATACTTTGCTTTGTTGTATTTTTTTTGGAGCAGTAACAAATTCTTCATTTGTTTTGATATTATAAAATTTTGGAGCAGTTAGATACCAATTGGCGTATTCTAACTTTCTATATTTTAATATATTTTAGTGGTTTTGATTTATCTATTTGGATATTGTTAAATTTTGGGACAGTTAGATACCAATTGGCGTATTCTAACTGTGTAGTTTTTGGCCTAATTTAGTGGTATTCATTTATCTGATTAGTTGTTGTAGAATCTTTGAGCTGTTAGATAGTTTTTGGAGTATTCTAACAGTTTATATTATTTTAACACAAATTTATAATTTTGGGACAGTTAGATACCAATTGGCGTATTCTAACTGTGTATTTTTTGGTCTAATTTAGTGGTATTCATTTATCTGATTAGTTGTTGTAGAATCTTTGAGCTGTTAGATAGCTTTTGGAGTATTCTAACAGTTTATATTTTTGTAACACAAATTTACTTAAAGGTTTAAATACAGTTTATTTATCAAATTTTGGTTTTAAGAACATCAAATAAGCGTTTGTAAGATTTGCTGGTAATCTCTGCTTTAGAGTAATGGTACTATCATTACATTCAAACCATCCACATTTCTTTTTTATATATGCAGTGTAGTGCCCTGAATTGGTTGTGGCTCCTGCGTGGTAGATTATACCTATTGTTGTGAAGGTTTTCTTACCAAGTGATATTTGACCATGTGTGAATCCAGTCAGCTTGCAGTTGTTTTTGGTACCATCTGCATTGTAACGTAGAAGCATTAGTATTACATATTTACTATGTGTTTGTATTACTAACGTGGAGCGATTATCTGAATTGCAGGTAGAGCATAATCTGCCATGGTTTGCATTTTGTACAAGTTGCTGAAATGGAATGGATTCACAATTTGGTATTGATATATATATGAAGCGTTCATTGGGGATTTCTTCTTGTGTCACATTGTTGCAGAGAGTGCATGTATGTTTCCACATGTATGAAATCTGAAAGATTTCATTTATAGGTATGTTTTTGTTTTCCAGTACTTGTAGTAAGTACATTAGAAATTCTTTTGGATCTTCCTGTGAGTTTATAGTGAATTTCACCATTCCAGCACAGTAGTCCAATTGTCGTCTTATTCCAAAAACACTATATGTGTTGTCAGGATTGTTTGCTGCATTTCTGTGAAGTACTAACATTTGCAAACACAATGGGTCTGTACTGTGTAAGTAAATGTTGTCAACAATTGGCGGTAATTGAAATAGAATATTCATTGCTACATTTGCATAGCAGCTTACACCAACTATATTTGAGAATTTAAATGGTCCAGGTAGTTCTGTATCTAACTGCTTTTTTTGGAGTTTGTCTTCCTTCTTTAAAGAAGTACCTGGTTTACTTTCTCTAATTGATTCTTTTTTGTTTGTGGTACTTGTTGAAGTATTAGTTTCTTTTACTCTCTTTGGAGGATTTGCAGTGACGTCCTGTTGCATTTCTGTTTGATTTAGTTTTCTTTTACAACATTTTAGTTTTTGTGGAACAGAATATGTGTTTAGATGGGGAGTGTATAGTGAGCGAAGTCTATTATATTCTAAAATGCAAGGAATATCAGCGTTTACTTTACTTGCTTCAAAGTTGATTAGAAATGGACTTTCAAGTGTACGTAAGCGTGATAGTGCTACGTAGCTCATGCCTTCTTTAAAGACTGTGTTACCAGTATCTATCATTGCTTTGTCTAGGGTAAGACCTTGTGATTTATGAATCGTGACTGCGTATGCAAGAGTTAGAGAAAATTGTTCTCTGCGTACATACATATCTTTGAAGAGAAGGAATCTAGCTGTTGAGCGTCCTATCCGTTTTACTTCTGGAAGTTTGTCAAAGAGTATATTGACAAACTGAATTTTGTTGTCACATGGATATGTTTGAAAGCCAACAACTGTACCCAGTGCTCCATTAACTAGTCCTTGGTCCACGTCAAGGTTACGTTTAAGCATTACTCTGCAATGTAAGGATAATTTTAACATCTTTTCTAAGCCTGCTGTGTTTGAGATTGATTTTTCTAAATTATTTAGACTTGTTGTGGCTTGGGCACACATGGGTAGTGTCATACCATGTACACCTAGTTTGTCTGTGGCGCACATTTCCATTATTGGTTGCATTTCTTTACTTAGCATGATTTCATTGAATTTGAAACAGCTTGCAAGAGTTGGCATTAAGGCCATACAATTGACATTTTTGTGGGCTAATTTTTCCATAACATCTGTAGCACTCATTATCGCCATAAAGTGCATTAATGTGCCGGGTTTTCAATGCTGCTTCTGCTTCTTTAGAAAGTATACCAACTCTCAAACTTTTTAAAATGTTGGCATAAGTTAGATCTGCAGATTGGCGCATGTTTTCTGTTAATTCTCTGTATTGGAAATGTTGCCAAAGGTTGACATTTCCAATGCTGCTAACAGTTTTTTGGCAGAGTTTGTGCCCTAATGTTTTAAAAATAGGTTCACCTTTTACTGGTGTTAATTGAAGCAGATCTCCAAAAACAATAATGTGTTTTCCTGCAAAGAGCTCTTCATAGTCTGTTTTGAGTACTTCTTGTAATCTGAGGTGAATCAAAGCTAACATCAGGTTGGAGACCATGCTCACTTCATCTATTAGTAGCATTTTCATTTGTTTCAATACTCTGCGTAATTCCATTGCAGCTTCTGCAGAAAGTTTGTAATAGTCTAATTTGTTCTGGTGTTCTACTGGTAATAGTAGTAATCGGTGTAATGCAACACCACCTATGTTGTAGGCAGCTAAACCTGTGAGGGCAGTGACAACAGCTGACAGTTTGTTGTTTGTCAATTGTTGATGGAACTTACTAATGATTTTGATTAGGAATGTTTTGCCAGAACCAGCTTCACCACTGACGTACAGTAGTATAGGTTTATAATTATGGCAGGAACATTCTTTATTTTCATGTTTTACACCATGTGCAATTTGTTTTGTTACTTCTTGAAAAATGCTACTTTGCTCATTGTTTAGTTTTGATTGTAGTATAGTTAAGTCTTCCTTATCTTCATACTGACACATGGTGTTTTCTACTTCTATCATAGCTAATTCTGCCTCATTTGTTATTAGTGGTTCTCCCAGTGGTTCTTGGCTTCCTGTTACAGAAGGTTGACTACTGTCAGGAGTATCCTTATCTAGTTGGGCTTGGAGTTCTTCTTCATGTTGCTGTTCATTGTGCAACATTGTTTTGTACTGTGTAAAGTTTACATCAGTTATAGTGCTTTCATTTGCTTTGAAAGCATCCTCATATGAGTCATAGTTATCTAGTAATTGTTCTTCTTTTCTCCATGGTTTGAAGAGTTGTAGCAGGGGCATGTAATATACTTCTTTATGTTGAGGAGTCCTCAATGACAATTTGATATGATTAATTAAATTTGGTTTAGTGAGTTTAACTAAGCTGCCTTCACAGTCTGCCACTATATATTTACCTTTTTTTTCATCAGGTTTCATATTATTTTTGTATGTGTAGTTTTGGGCTATTTGGTATAGACACATGTTTTCCAAAGTATTACTTCTGTTTGGGTAGTATGTGTCCAATAAATTGTTTTTTAAAATGTCTTGGCTGTTGGGATCATGTTTGGCTATTGTTTCTATATCTTCATATGATTTTAGAACTCTTTTTCTAGATTTAGCTGGACCAAGACTTAGCCATACTATATTTTCAGATTTACCATACAATGAAGTACCAGTTAAACGATCAGCTGCTTCATAAGATCCACATTCTCTATGGGTGAGCATTTTTATGCCCAAGCTGTATAATTTCTGAGATACTGTTTTATCTGATGACAGGTCATTCCAGAGGTCTTGGAGCTCTGTCTTTTCTGCTTTAGTTAAGTATGCTGTGACATATCGTGCAACTGCAGTAGAATTGTCTGCAATGTACTGCACATCTATGTTTGCATTCCATAAGTGGGCAATGATTGCATTATAATCGTTGATATATTTTTCTTCTTCTTTTCTTTTTATGTAATATGTATTTTTAGGTGACTTTCCTTTAACAATATGTCTAACTGAAGACATGAGGTTGTTTACTTGACCTGTATTTGTAACTGGTCTAGGGAAACCAAATTGGCATTTGGTGTAGTATTTGCCTTTGTTTTTGTATTTGCAACGACAATATTTTCCACATTTGTGTCTTTGAAATTGTAAAATTTGTGCACGAAGATCACTATTTGTGGCTTCTGATGGAATTTCACAAGTGACATATTATTCAATAAACTGTAAAACAGTGGCATCACTGTCTTGACCAAATTTAGGAGCATCTTTAATCCATAAAAGCATGTGGATATGTGGTGCTCCTCTGGCTTGGTATTCTTTTCTCCAAAAGAAGTGTTGCACTTCTCCAAGGGGAGGAACAGTTTTATTACAAATAAAATGTAGCATAGCAATGAAGCGATGGTGAAAATATCTTGAAACATTAACAGGATCCAAAGAACAAAGTTCTCCAGGTGTTAGAATATCTATGTTTGTTTTGTTTTTATTTGATATGCATAGGAAATCATGTAAATCTTCCCATGCATATTCTGCACAACTTAATGTAACAAACCAAGTGGGTGGGCCAAGGTTTCTGATCATACAACGTACATCTCCATGACGTCGAAACCAGTACTCTTTAGTACCACGCATATTTGCTAATAGATTTGTAATATTTGATTGTAAAACCGCATCCTTTTGTTGCACTTTCTCTAATAATTGTGTAGCTGTCATATTTTGAAAGTGTGATCCTGATTTTAATATGTGTGCAACTCTGTAACATAAAGTTGCTAGTTCACTTTCAAAGAGTAGGTGGAATATGTATTCCACATTTTGTCTAAATCTGTGATCTTCAGAATACATCCGTAATGAGCGGTATTCTGAAGCTGATATTTGAAAAGGTCTATCATCATACCTTCCTCCTTTGCCAGTAGGAAAGAGTAGAGGAAAAGCACGTGCTTCTATACTCTTTTCCCATATACTGATTGGCGATCCTTTTGTTTGACGCATTTGGTAAGTTTCTAGTACATCTTGTACGGTGTCATTACAGTGCAAAGGATGAATTGTATAATGGTCTAAAGTATTTGATATTGTAGCAGGATCTAGTAGCTCAAATTGTCCAGCTTCTTGTGTTTCTTGAATTATATCAGTTGTATCTTTCAAGTTTTCTTCAATATTAATTTCTTTGTAATATTCATTATTCTCTTTAGGATATTAGAAGGCTTGTCTAACTTTATATAAATCTACCAGCTGTTGCCATATTTTTTTGTCTTTTGTAGGAACTCCATTTACTAATATAATTAAAGATTGCTGCATTGGACGTTGCACTCCTAGAGTATGCACATTTCCTTTTAGATTTAATGGTAAATAAACTACTTTTCCACGAATGCCTTTTACCAATTCAGAGGGAGGTAATTTTGCTGTTTTTGGTTGAAGGCGTATTATTGCTTGAAATGGGTGTACTGTTTGAATTATGATGCTCTCGTATAAATTAAGTTGTTGTAGAGGTTTTGGTACTGGGTATAATTCCATATTATTTGTGATAGAACGTGAAGGAGTTTGGTTGTTGTCAAGTTTTGTAGTGCAATAACTGCAAAGTATTAAGGGCTCAGTTATTTCATATTTGTTTTCTGCTAGAAGGTAGAGAGCTAATTCAAACCATTTAGAATCTTCATTGTCTTCTATTTTGTATGATAGGTCCACAGTTTTTGTGTTACTTTTATAAAAAATTCTACGGCAACATACACATACATGGTTTGGTACTTCAGCTGATGTACTTTTAAATTTTAGTATTTCTTTTTTGTATGTATTTAGCAAAAGGTTGCCATGTGTAGAATTGTTGCTTAATTGGTTTAAAGCTATTTCATTCTGTAAATGGCTTTCACTTCCAAAATATTTTTTCTGGATATAGTGAATTTCTTCAAGTAGGCCTTTTGCTGTACCATGTAGAAGGATGTTATTTAACTTTGCTAGTGCTAATGCAGGACTTTTAGCATAGTACAGTTTATAGACTAGATTTCTTATAGTTGAATGATGTGTTGATATCCTTTTGATATCATGGAAAGTGGTTTTACAAGTAGGTCCTGAAATGCAGGCCAATGAATGTCCTTGTAGTCCTGTGTACTTGCGCACTGGACAGGTATCTATATTTTGCAGTAATTTAATTTTGATTTTGTCTTTGCTTTTTACATATTTATTGAGGAATTGGTGTAAAGATTTGAAACCATGTTTAGGAATGTTACACATTGATGTGCATGGCCATTTGTACACTAGACGTTCTGATTCAGTTGAATGGAGGGGTAATTCTACGTTTTCAGGGCATATTTTTGTAAGGAGTACTTCTTGTTCCATTATGGCATTATTCACTTTTTCATAACCTCGACCACTGCTATTTATGGCAATTGTATTAGTTTACTTTTGTTTGTACGTTTCTTCATTAAAATATGGTTCTGTGCTCGTAGTGTGAATCCATTCACCTCCGCAGATACTTAAGAAGTTCTTTCTGTTGACATTTCGCTTATTGAGAAGTCTTTTTTGTAATTTAGTTATTCGTTTTGTTAGTGGTTTCATTTTGTTTAACAGTAAAATAAATAAATTTCTTTTGAGAAGAATTGCACTGTCCATCAATGCTTCTAAGATTAATTTCCTACGATAGGTTTTAAGCTTTGAACCTGATTTCTCTCCTATTTTTATAAGATTTTGAAGGACTTTGTGACGGTATATTTTGGCTAAAATACTTTTCTTGGTATGCTTACTTTGCACTATATTAAAATTTGAAGAAGTAGTTTTATCTGTAATGATAGCTGATTTTCTGTTAATTGTTTTTTGGTTTGTTTTACATTTTGATAGAGGAAGCGAAGTTGTTGTACTTGAAACTTCTTGTGTTTCACTAAATGATTGTATTAGCTGTTTTGTTTCAACTTTTTTTACAAATTCTGCTAGAGATGGATGCTTATGTTGGACACCTTTATTTTCATTTGCTCTAATTTTGCGTTGCTTTCTACAGAGTTGTCTTTTGGTAGGCATTCTTTAGGGTCTGTTGAAAAAAATAAAGAAGATATGGGTTGGGGTGTTCTGGAATGTATGTCTACTGTGTGCATGAGTGTTTGAGTAAGATGATAAAGATGTATGTAATGGTGTGTGATTGTGCATTGGGAACTAAAACTAGTAGGGATAGGTATTCTTGAATTTATGTGTTACTAAACTGGGGTTCAGATGACAAAAAAAAAGTAAGCTAGTGGTGTGGAAAAGTACAAATAGTAAATCTAATGTATACAATTAAAAAAGTTGTTTGTTCTATAATATGAAAATTGTAGTGGTTCAGTTGGCTAATTTATGTGTCCAAAAATAGAAATTTGTGGGCCATTCTGGTTGTAAATCGCTGTTTAAGACATGGAAATTTTTGGACAAAATGGTACAAAATCTCTATTTTAAGAAACCAAAATAGCTTGTATTAATGTTATAGTATATTTGATTAATAATATAAATATTATGGTGATATTTTACTTACTTTTTTTTTAAAATTAACAGGTAACTTCTTAGTTTTTCTTTTTTCTTCGAATTTGGGTGCTTCTTTTCAGGAAACTGGTCTTCACTGCAACTGTAAAAGCTTCAAATTAGTAACTTTGTTTGTATATAGCACTGTTTTTAATTTAGATATTGATTTTTTTAATTGAAATCCTCAGTGCCTTCTGTAAAACCATTAAACTAATTTATTTACATAAGATACATTGCATCAGTTCAGTACATATGATATGTTCTTAATGAACAAATTGTATTGAATGACTAACTGTAGCAAAAATAAAATATCTTTACTATGTCTTGTGAAATGTATAATATATTAGTGAATACCACTATTTCTGTAAGTAAACTGTTCTAGGTAATAGCGCCTCAATGTCATGTCTAATTTAAAGTAATTAAGTAAATAAATAAATAAAAACAAAAAATATGAAATTGTATAAGTATTTTTTATAAAGGTTTAAACATAGATTGTGTTTGCATGCAATTTTGTTTGAATATATGTAGTCTATATATTTCATTTAAAAAATGTTAGTTTAACATGATTTGAGTGTGTGTGTATAAAGAATGTAAAAAGTATAAAGGTGTATAAGTGATAGTTGATTTTAGGAAATTGAAAAAAGTACAGTAAATTCATTTTACAGATTTTACAAGGTAAAAGTCTGTTTGAAAATGTGTTCATCTACCATAGCTCTCAACTCACACGCTTTTGGCGGGTGTCACACGCCTTGTAAAGGGCAGACTCACCCGCCAAGCCTCCTGCACGCCCATTCATTCCAATGGGCGTCTCACCCGCCAAAAACAAAATCGGGTGATTGCACCCGCCTGTAAAACAAAAATGGTTGAGAGCTATGTCATCTACTATACAGAAAATATGCATACCTGAAGTTTGTGTTCATGCATATGGATATGCATGGAGCTGCAAGAAGAAATCTTGAATACTTGTACAATATTTCTGGTAGATGCTGCTTGCCAATGATATGACACTTGTACTCAGAGAGATTCAGAGTACATTTGCAGTGCTGATCTATGATGATCCAGTTAGATGTAGAGGTCTTGAATGTGATTGGTGCATGGTCATGTGATTTTTGAGGTACATCCAATGAGGGAATGGCAGAGAGAGTGTAGTGGAAATGGTAGAAGGGCTGTTCATGTTACGATATGTCCGTGGACATGGCGGTAGTTCCCGGACATTGGGAGTTACATCCGGGGATTTTTGGGTTCAGAAGTCATGCAAATGAGAATAAGCACTGAAAGGGATTGGTCAGGAAAGTTTGGTGGGTGTGTTGTGCCAGGAGAGATTTTCTCAGATACTCTTTTTGCTGAGAGAACAAAAGATAGCTGTGGCTGTGTGGCTGTGTATTTCAGAAAACAGATTGTTTAGATTTTAGGAGATTTGTGGATACATTGGTTGAAGGTGCATGCAGAAAGCTGTGGAGTAGTTGTAGATCTTGGATTCCCACATGTGGAAGTACACTGGCATGGAGTACGTGGAATGAAGTGGTTGGACTTGCTACCTCTCTGTGCTACTTTGGAGACAGAGCAACATCCAGACATAATTGTAATTCATTGTGGAGGGAACAGTTTAGGACATGTGACTGGAATTTTTTTGCAATTTGCTATGAAAGAAGGACTGAGGAAGGTTATGGACATGTTTCCTAATTCTCAAGTGATATTTTCACGGATTGCGCAGAGACAAATGTGGCTTCGTTCTTCTTCATTTGGTCCACAAATGGAAAAAGCAAGGCGCAATGTTAATAAGGCTGTTTGTGGCTTTCTAAGAGATTTTGGCATGTCTTCTTTTCACAATGAAAATATTATGTTTTGTAGTACATACATTTTTTGCAGAGATGGAGTCCATCTTACTTATGCTGGCAATCAGATTTTTCTGAGAAATGTATAAAATGCATTGCGACCTTTTTTGGAATTACAACAACGATTTTGAAGTAGATGTTAAGCATTTACAATTTCTGACTTACAAACACCACCCAAAGGCTCTTTTCAGAGCCACCACTTCTTTTTAGAGAAAATTACAATGTTTGTGATGGAATAGCAACCCAATTTTTTTAATGTTCGCGAACTGTCCGTGGACTTCTAAAAAATACAAAGAGCCCTGCTTCATTCATTTTCACTTCTATTTTTTAACTGGGAAAGGCGGCTCTGAAAAGAGCCTTATTCTCTATGGGTGAGCATTTTTATGCCCAAGCTGTATAATTTCTGAGATACTGTTTTATCTGATGACAGGTCATTCCAGAGGTCTTGGAGCTCTGTCTTTTCTGCTTTAGTTAAGTATGCTGTGACATATCGTGCAACTGCAGTAGAATTGTCTGCAATGTACTGCACATCTATGTTTGCATTCCATAAGTGGGCAATGATTGCATTATAATCATTGATATATTTTTCTTCTTCTTTTCTTTTTATGTAATATGTATTTTTAGGTGACTTTCCTTTAACACTATGTCTAACTGAAGACATGAGGTTGTTTACTTGACCTGTATTTGTAACTGGTCTAGGGAAACCAGATCGGCATTTGGTGTAGTATTTGCCTTTGTTTTTGTATTTGCAACGACAATATTTTCCACATTTGTGTCTTTGAAATTGTAAAATTTGTGCACGAAGATCACTATTTGTGGCTTCTGATGGAATTTCACAAGTGACATATTATTCAATAAACTGTAAAACAGTGGCATCACTGTCTTGACCAAATTTAGGAGCATCTTTAATCCATAAAAGCATGTGGATATGTGGTCCTCCTCTGGCTTGGTATTCTTTTCTCCAAAAGAAGTGTTGCACTTCTCCAAGGGGAGGAACAGTTTTATTACAAATAAAATGTAGCATAGCAATGAAGCGATGGTGAAAATATCTTGAAACATTAACAGGATCCAAAGAACAAAGTTCTCCAGGTGTTAGAATATCTATGTTTGTTTTGTTTTTATTTGATATGCATAGGAAATCATGTAAAGCTTCCCATGCATATTCTGCACAACTTAATGTAACAAACCAAGTGGGTGGGCCAAGGTTTCTGATCATACAACGTACATCTCCATGACGTCGAAACCAGTACTCTTTAATACCACGCATATTTGCTAATAGATTTGTAATATTTGATTGTAAAACCGCATCCTTTTGTTGCACTTTCTCTAATAATTGTGTAGCTGTCATATTTTGAAAGTGTGATCCTGATTTTAATATGTGTGCAACTCTGTAACATAAAGTTGCTAGTTCACTTTCAAAGAGTAGGTGGAATATGTATTCCACATTTTGTCTAAATCTGTGATCTTCAGAATACATCCGTAATGAGCGGTATTCTGAAGCTGATATTTGAATAGGTCTATCATCATACCTTCCTCCTTTGCCAGTAGGAAAGAGTAGAGGAAAAGCACGTGCTTCTATACTTTTTTCCCATATACTGATTGGCGATCCTTTTTTTGACGCATTTGGTAAGTTTCTAGTACATCTTGTACGGTGTCATTACAGTGCAAAGGATGAATTGTATAATGGTCTAAAGTATTTGATATTGTAGCAGGATCTAGTAGCTCAAATTGACCAGCTTCTTGTGTTTCTTGAATTATTTCAGTTGTATCTTTCAAGTTTTCTTCAATATTAATTTCTTTGTAATATTCATTATTCTCTTTAAGATATTAGAAGGCTTGTCTAACTTTATATAAATCTACCATCTGTTGCCATATTTTTTTGTCTTTTGTAGGTACTCCATTTACTAATATAATTAAAGATTGCTGCATTGGACGTTGCACTCCTAGAGTATGCACATTTTCTTTTAGATTTAATGGTAAATAAACTACTTTTCCACAAATGCCTTTTACCAATTCAGAGGGAGGTAATTTTGCTGTTTTTGGTTGAAGGCGTATTATTGCTTGAAATGGGTGTACTGTTTGAATTATGATGCTCTCGTATAAATTAAGTTGTTGTAGAGGTTTTGGTACTGGGTATAATTCCATATTATTTGTGATAGAACGTGAAGGAGTTTGGTTGTTGTCAAGTTTTGTAGTGCAATAACTGCAAAGTATTAAGGGCTCAGTTATTTCATATTTGTTTTCTGCTAGAAGGTAGAGAGCTAATTCAAACCATTTAGAATCTTCATTGTCTTCTATTTTGTATGATAGGTCCACAGTTTTTGTGTTACTTTTATAAAAAATTCTACGGCAACATACACATACATGGTTTGGTACTTCAGCTGATGTACTTTTAAATTTTAGTATTTCTTTTTTGTATGTATTTAGCAAAAGGTTGCCATGTGTAGAATTGTTGCTTAATTGGTTTAAAGCTATTTCATTCTGTAAATGGCTTTCACTTCCAAAATATTTTTTCTGGATATAGTGAATTTCTTCAAGTAGGCCTTTTGCTGTACCATGTAGAAGGATGTTATTTAACTTTGCTAGTGCTAATGCAGGACTTTTAGCATAGTACAGTTTATAGACTAGATTTCTTATAGTTGAATGATGTGTTGATATCCTTTTGATATCATGGAAAGTGGTTTTACAAGTAGGTCCTGAAATGCAGGCCAATGAATGTCCTTGTAGTCCTGTGTACTTGCGCACTGGACAGGTATCTATATTTTGCAGTAATTTAATTTTGATTTTGTCTTTGCTTTTTACATATTTATTGAGGAATTGGTGTAAAGATTTGAAACATTGTTTGGGAATGTTACACATTGATGTGCATGGCCATTTGTACACTAGACGTTCTGATTCAGTTGAATGGAGGGGTAATTCTACGTTTTCAGGGCATATTTTTGTAAGGAGTACTTCTTGTTCCATTATGGCATTATTCACTTTTTCATAACCTCGACCACTGCTATTTATGGCAATTGTATTAGTTTACTTTTGTTTGTACGTTTCTTCATTAAAATATGGTTCTGTGCTCGCAGTGTGATTCCATTCACCTCCGCAGATACTTAAGAAGTTATTTCTGTTGACATTTCGCTTATTGAGAAGTCTTTTTTGTAATTTAGTTATTCGTTTTGTTAGTGGTTTCATTTTGTTTAACAGTAAAATAAATAAATTTCTTTTGAGAAGAATTGCACTGTCCATCAATGCTTCTAAGATTAATTTCCTATGATAGGTTTTAAGCTTTGAACCTGATTTCTCTCCTATTTTTATAAGATTTTGAAGGACTTTGTGACGGTATATTTTGGCTAAAATACTTTTCTTGGTATGCTTACTTTGCACTATATTAAAATTTGAAGAAGTAGTTTTATCTGTAATGATAGCTGATTTTCTGTTAATTGTTTTTTGGTTTGTTTTACATTTTGATAGAGGAAGCAAAGTTGTTGTACTTGAAACTTCTTGTGTTTCACTAAACGATTGTATTAGCTGTTTTGTTTCAACTTTTTTTACAAATTCTGCTAGAGATGGATGCTTATGTTGGACACCTTTATTTTCATTTGCTCTAATTTTGCGTTGCTTTCTACAGAGTTGTCTTTTGGTAGGCATTCTTTAGGGTTGGTTGAAAAAAATAAAGAAGATATGGGTTGGGGTGTTCTGGAATGTATGTCAAATGTGTGCATGAGTGTTTGAGTAAGATGATAAAGATGTATGTAATGGTGTGTGATTGTGCATTGGGAACTAAAACTAGTAGGGATCGGTATTCTTGAATTTATGTGTTACTAAACTGGGGTTCAGATGACAAAAAAAAAGTAAGCTAGTGGTGTGGAAAAGTACAAATAGTAAATCTAATGTATACAATTAAAACAGTTGTTTGTTCTATAATATGAAATTGTAGTGGTTCAGTTGGCTAATTTGTGTGTCCAAAAATAGAAATTTGTGGGCCATTCTGGTTGTAAATCGCTGTTTAAGACATGGAAATTTTTGGACAAAATGGTACAAAATCTCTATTTTAAGAAACCAAAATAGCTTGTATTAATGTTATAGTATATTTGATTAATAATATAAATATTATGGTGATATTTTACTTACTTTTTTTTTAAATTAACAGGTAACTTCTTAGTTTTTCTTTCTTCTTCGAATTTGGCTGCTTCTTTTCAGGAAACTGGTCTTCACTGCAACTGTAAAAGCTTCAAATTAGTAACTTTGTTTGTATATAGCACTGTTTTTAATTTAGATATTGATTTTTTTAATTGAAATCCTCAGTGCCTTCTGTAAAACCATTAAACTAATTTATTTACATAAGATACATTGCATCAGTTCAGTACATATGATATGTTCTTAATGAACAAATTGTATTGAATGACTAACTGTAGCAAAAATAAAATATCTTTACTATGTCTTGTGAAATGTATAATATATTAGTGAATACCACTATTTCTGTAAGTAAACTGTTCTAGGTAATAGCGCCTCAATGTCATGTCTAATTTAAAGTAATTAAGTAAATAAATAAATAAAAACAAAAAATATGAAATTGTATAAGTATTTTTATAAATGTTTAAACATAGATTGTGTTTGCATGAAATTTTGTTTGAATATATGTAGTCTATATATTTCATTTAAAAAATGTTAGTTTAACATGATTTGAGTGTGTGTGTATAAATAATGTAAAAAGTATAAAGGTGTATAAGTGATAGTTGATTTTAGGAAATTGAAAAAAGTACAGTAAATTCATTTTACAGATTTTACAAGGTAAAAGTCTGTTTGAAAATGTGTTCATCTACCATAGCTCTCAACTCACACGCTTTTGGCGGGTGTCACACGCCTTGTAAAGGGCAGACTCACCCGCCAAGCCTCCTGCATGCCCATTCATTCCAATGGGCGTCTCACCCGCCAAAAACAAAATCTGGTGATTGCACCCGCCTGTAAAACAAAAATGGTTGAGAGCTATGTCATCTACTATACAGAAAATATGCATACCTGAAGTTTGTGTTCATGCATATGGATATGCATGGAGCTGCAAGTAGAAATCTTGAAGACTTGTACAATATTTCTGGTAGATGCTGCTTGCCAATGATATGACACTTGTACTCAGAGAGATTCAGAGTACATTTGCAGTGCTGATCTATGATGATCCAGTTAGATGTAGAGGTCTTGAATGTGATTGGTGCATGGTCATGTGATTTTTGAGGTACATCCAATGATGGAATGGCAGAGAGAGTGTATTGGAAATGGTAGAAGGGCTGTTCATGTTACGATATGTCTGTGGACATGGCGGTAGTTCCCGGACATTGGGAGTTACATCCGGGGATTTTTGGGTTCAGAAGTCATGCAAATGAGAATAAGCACTGAAAGGGATTGGTCAGGAAAGTTTGGTGGGTGTGTTGTGCCAGGAGAGATTTTCTCAGATACTCTTTTTGCTGAGAGAACAAAAGATAGCTATGGCTGTGTGGCTGTGTATTTCAGAAAACAGATTGTTTGGATTTTAGGAGATTTGTGGATACATTGGTTGAAGGTGCATGCAGAAAGCTGTGGAGTAGCTGTAGATCTTGGATTCCCACATGTGGAAGTACACTGGCATGGAGTACGTGGAATGAAGTGGTTGGACTTGCTACCTCTCTGTGCTACTTTGGAGACAGAGCAACATCCAGACATAATTGTAATTCATTGTGGAGGGAACAGTTTAGGACATGTGACTGGAATAATTTTTTTGCAATTTGCTATGAAAGAAGGACTGAGGAAGGTTATGGACATGTTTCCTAATTCTCAAGTGATATTTTAGCGGATTGCGCAGAGACAAATGTGGCTTCGTTCTTCTTCATTTGGTCCACAAATGGAAAAAGCAAGGCGCAATGTTAATAAGGCTGTTTGTGGCTTTCTAAGAGATTTTGGCATGTCTTCTTTTCACAATGAAAATATTATGTTTTGTAGTACATACATTTTTTGCAGAGATGGAGTCCATCTTACTTATGCTGGCAATCAGATTTTTCTGAGAAATGTATAAAATGCATTGCGACCTTTTTTGGAATTACAACAACGATTTTGAAGTAGATGTTAAGCATTTACAATTTTTGACTTACAAACACCACCCAAAGGCTCTTTTCAGAGCCACCACTTCTTTCCAGAGAAAATTACAATGTTTGTGATGGAATAGCAACCCAATTTTATTAATGTTCGCGAACTGTCCGTGGACTTCTAAAAAATACAAAGAGCCCTGCTTAATTTATTTTCACTTCTATTTTTTATCTGGGAAAGGCGGCTCTGAAAAGAGCCTTATTCTCTATGGGTGAGCATTTTTATGCCCAAGCTGTATAATTTCTGAGATACTGTTTTATCTGATGACAGGTCATTCCAGAGGTCTTGGAGCTCTGTCTTTTCTGCTTTAGTTAAGTATGCTGTGACATATCGTGCAACTGCAGTAGAATTGTCTGCAATGTACTGCACATCTATGTTTGCATTCCATAAGTGGGCAATGATTGCATTATAATCATTGATATATTTTTCTTCTTCTTTTCTTTTTATGTAATATGTATTTTTAGGTGACTTTCCTTTAACACTATGTCTAACTGAAGACATGAGGTTGTTTACTTGACCTGTATTTGTAACTGGTCTAGGGAAACCAAATCTGCATTTGGTGTAGTATTTGCCTTTGTTTTTGTATTTGCAACGACAATATTTTCCACATTTGTGTCTTTGAAATTGTAAAATTTGTGCACGAAGATCACTATTTGTGGCTTCTGATGGAATTTCACAAGTGACATATTATTCAATAAACTGTAAAACAGTGGCATCACTGTCTTGACCAAATTTAGGAGCATCTTTAATCCATAAAAGCATGTGGATATGTGGTGCTCCTCTGGCTTGGTATTCTTTTCTCCAAAAGAAGTGTTGCACTTCTCCAAGGGGAGGAACAGTTTTATTACAAATAAAATGTAGCAATGCAATGAAGCGATGGTGAAAATATCTTGAAACATTAACAGGATCCAAAGAACAAAGTTCTCCAGGTGTTAGAATATCTATGTTTGTTTTGTTTTTATTTGATATGCATAGGAAATCATGTAAATCTTCCCATGCATATTCTGCACAACTTAATGTAACAAACCAAGTGGGTGGGCCAAGGTTTCTGATCATACAACGTACATCTCCATGACGTCGAAACCAGTACTCTTTAGTACCACGCATATTTGCTAATAGATTTGTAATATTTGATTGTAAAATCGCATCCTTTTGTTGCACTTTCTCTAATAATTGTGTAGCTGTCATATTTTGAAAGTGTGATCCTGATTTTAATATGTGTGCAACTCTGTAACATAAAGTTGCTAGTTCACTTTCAAAGAGTAGGTGGAATATGTATTCCACATTTTGTCTAAATCTGTGATCTTCAGAATACATCCGTAATGAGCGGTATTCTGAAGCTGATATTTGAATAGGTCTATCATCATACCTTCCTCCTTTGCCAGTAGGAAAGAGTAGAGGAAAAGCACGTGCTTCTATACTTTTTTCCCATATACTGATTGGCGATCCTTTTGTTTGACGCATTTGGTAAGTTTCTAGTACATCTTGTACGGTGTAATTACAGTGCAAAGGATGAATTGTATAATGGTCTAAAGTATTTGATATTGTAGCAGGATCTAGTAGCTCAAATTGACCAGCTTCTTGTGTTTCTTGAATTATTTCAGTTGTATCTTTCAAGTTGTCTTCAATATTAATTTCTTTGTAATATTCATTATTCTCTTTAAGATATTAGAAGGCTTGTCTAACTTTATATAAATCTACCAGCTGTTGCCATATTTATTTGTCTTTTGTAGGTACTCCATTTACTAATATAATTAAAGATTGCTGCATTGGACGTTGCACTCCTAGAGTATGCACATTTTCTTTTAGATTTAATGGTAAATAAACTACTTTTCCACGAATGCCTTTTACCAATTCAGAGGGAGGTAATTTTGCTGTTTTTGGTTGAAGGCGTATTATTGCTTGAAATGGGTGTACTGTTTGAATTATGATGCTCTCGTATCAATTTAGTTGTTGTAGAGGTTTTGGTACTGGGTATAATTCCATATTATTTGTGATAGAACGTGAAGGAGTTTGGTTGTTGTCAAGTTTTGTAGTGCAATAACTGCAAAGTATTAAGGGCTCAGTTATTTCATATTTGTCTTCTGCTAGAAGGTAGAGAGCTAATTCAAACCATTTAGAATCTTCATTGTCTTCTATTTTGTATGATAGGTCCACAGTTTTTGTGTTACTTTTATAAAAAATTCTACGGCAACATACACATAGATGGTTTGGTACTTCAGCTGATGTACTTTTAAATTTTAGTATTTCTTTTTTGTATGTAGTTAGCAAAAGGTTGCCATGTGTAGAATTGTTGCTTAATTGGTTTAAAGCTATTTCATTCTGTAAATGGCTTTCACTTCCAAAATATTTTTTCTGGATATAGTGAATTTCTTCAAGTAGGCCTTTTGCTGTACCATGTAGAAGGATGTTATTTAACTTTGCTAGTGCTAATGCAGGACTTTTAGCATAGTACAGTTTATAGACTAGATTTCTTATAGTTGAATGATGTGTTGATATCCTTTTGATATCATGGAAAGTGGTTTTACAAGTAGGTCCTGAAATGCAGGCCAATGAATGTCCTTGTAGTCCTGTGTACTTGCGCACTGGACAGGTATCTATATTTTGCAGTAATTTAATTTTGATTTTGTCTTTGCTTTTTACATATTTATTGAGGAATTGGTGTAAAGATTTGAAACATTGTTTGGGAATGTTACACATTGATGTGCATGGCCATTTGTACACTAGACGTTCTGATTAGTTGAATGGAGGGGTAATTCTAAGTTTTCAGGGCATATTTTTGTAAGGAGTACTTCTTGTTCCATTATGGCATTATTCACTTTTTCATAACCTCGACCACTGCTATTTATGGCAATTGTATTAGTTTACTTTTGTTTGTACGTTTCTTCATTAAAATATGGTTCTGTGCTCGTAGTGTGATTCCATTCACCTCCGCAGATACTTAAGAAGTTCTTTCTGTTGACATTTCGCTTATTGAGAAGTCTTTTTTGTAATTTAGTTATTCGTTTTGTTAGTGGTTTCATTTTGTTTAACAGTAAAATAAATAAATTTCTTTTGAGAAGAATTGCACTGTCCCGCAATGTTTCTAAGATTAATTTCCTACGATAGGTTTTAAGCTTTGAACCTGATTTCTCTCCTATTTTTATAAGATTTTGAAGGATTTTGTGACGGTATATTTTGGCTAAAATACTTTTCTTGGTATGCTTACTTTGCACTATATTAAAATTTGAAGAAGTAGTTTTATCTGTAATGATAGCTGATTTTCTGTTAATTGTTTTTTGGTTTGTTTTACATTTTGATAGAGGAAGCAAAGTTGTTGTACTTGAAACTTCTTGTGTTTCACTAAATGATTGTATTAGCTGTTTTGTTTCAACTTTTTTTACAAATTCTGCTAGAGATGGATGCTTATGTTGGACGCTTTATATTCATTTGCTCTAATTTTGCGTTGCTTTCTACGGAGTTGTCTTTTGGTAGGCATTCTTTAGGGTTGGTTGAAAAAAATAAAGAAGATATGGGTTGGGGTGTTCTGGAATGTATGCCTACTGTGTGCATGAGTGTTTGAGTAAGATGATAAAGATGTATGTAATGGTGTGTGATTGTGCATTGGGAACTAAAACTAGTAGGGATAGGTATTCTTGAATTTATGTGTTACTAAACTGGGGTTCAGATGACAAAAAAAAAGTAAGCTAGTGGTGTGGAAAAGTACAAATAGTAAATCTAATGTATACAATTAAAACAGTTGTTTGTTCTATAATATGAAAATTGTAGTGGTTCAGTTGGCTAATTTGTGTGTCCAAAAATAGAAATTTGTGGGCCATTCTGGTTGTAAATCGCTGTTTAAGACATGGAAATTTTTGGACAAAATGGTACAAAATCTCTATTTTAAGAAACCAAAATAGCTTGTATTAATGTTATAGTATATTTGATTAATAATATAAATATTATGGTGATATTTTACTTACTTTTTTTTTTTTAATTAACAGTACCTTCTTAGTTTTTCTTTCTTCTTCGAATTTGGCTGCTTCTTTTCAGGAAACTGGTCTTCACTGCAACTGTAAAAGCTTCAAATTAGTAACTTTGTTGTATATAGCACTGTGTTTAATTTAGATATTGATTTTTTTAATTGAAATCATCAGTGCCTTCTGTAAAACCATTAAACTAATTTATTTACATAAGATACATTGCATCAGTTCAGTACATATGATATGTTCTTAATGAACAAATTGGCCCTCATTACGATCCTTGCGGAAAGCGACTGACCGGAGCGCCACAGCGTAAATAGCGTTTCCGCCATTGCACGAAGGAGCAAAGTGCGGCCCATTCCGACCCATCGGGCACGAGCACCACGCCACGGCGGAAGTGCAAAGTCCGCGATGGCGGAAATGACCCCAAAACGGCCCACACCGCCGCCGTACGGCGCCCTAGGTGCAATACCGCCACCCCTCTTAGCGGTCACCGCAGTGTGCGCCTACCGGAAAGTACGGTGACCGGAAATATACGGAAACGGAAGTTAAAACATGGGCCCGGAACGGGAAACATCCCGGCGTACACCTATAAAACCACTAAAACCACACAACCACTAAAATCACTACCCTGAAACACACCCCAACGCGTCACCCACCCTAGCGAAACCAAGACAAATGGGAAAAGTAGCGAAGAAAGCGTGCGACCGCAAGCGGCAGGTCCACTTCTCCCGCGAGGAACTCACCGTGCTAACAGAGACCCTCCAGGAGAATGCTGCCGTCGTCTTCTCCACGCAAATGACCAGAACGGCACTTGCAAACAAGAAGACCATATGGGCTCTGGTGGCACAGCGGGTAAGTGCGGTGGGGACCGCACCCCGCACCCCACAGCAATGCCGCAAGCGATGGGACGACCTGCGGATACGCGTCCGCAGCATACTCTCTGCCAACCGCAACATTGCCACAGCCACCGGGGGAGGTCCTGAATCACCCATCAAGTTGACCCCCTGGGAAGAAATCTGTGCCTCCACCATCGGAATGGAGAGCATAGAGGGAGTCGGAGGGATGGAGAAAGGAGTGCAGACATCCGAAGATTCAGGTAGGTGTACCAGATAAAACAATGCCAAATCCACACAGTCCATCCATGTGAAGTACCATGCGTCCACATAGTGCAACAGAAACACATGTCCAGGAGAACGGCCACACACATCGGCCTGATAGCGCACGTAAAAACCCACAATAAATACATAAATAATTAAAAACCCCTAATACACGCACTACACGTGCAGCAGGCACATCCTAACTGCAGGCTGCCAAACAACTGCACCCTCACTCCACACACAAATCAAAGCACCTCCAAGGACCCGACCCAAATCACCCTCAGGTACCACCCCAGAGCATGTGATACAATGCCATTCCAATTCCCACAGACCCATCATTAACCCTCGCCCTCCTTTACTCCACCACAGGGTCCGATCCAAACGACGAGCTACAGGACACCCCTACCAGCACACCTGCAAAGAGGGCCAAGACCAACGGCCAGAGACCCTCCACCTCAGCTGCACGCATCAAGACACGGCAGCAGCACAAATCAGGTGGCAGCACAGAGGAGGGAACATCAACAGGCACCCCAGCAGCCAGCATGCCCACAACACCACCACCACAGGTCCCCCCAATGGATGCCACAGAAGGCACTGCCTCTGGTGGCAGCAGCACCATAGGTGACACCCCATTGATGGCAGCATGCTCCGACACAGAAAACGGGGATGTCGAAGTCAGATCCATCCATGACCTGTCCCAATCCCCCTGTCTGTCCCATCCCGTACAACATGAGGATACCACGCAGGGGCACCCACAAGACAACGACTGGCCATCCCCCACAAGCCCTGTGGCAAGGCAACATGAGGACAACAGCCCCTCTGTGACACCCCCGCAAATGGGCATGGCCCAGCAGAGGCAACAGTCCCTCGACAAGTTAATCGTGCAACAGCAGCAAATGGCCACGCTCCTCAAGGACCATGCCGATGAATGTGGGGGCACTAAGGCAGACATAGAAACATCAACTGAGACACTTAGGGCAGAAATGGAGAGAGGCACAGAGACGCTAAGGGCACAAATGGAGAGTAGCACCGAGAGCCTGAGAGTCCAAATGGAGAGAAGCACCGAGAGCCTGAGGGGGGAACTGCATGCGACGTCCAAAGACGTATGTGCCGAACTTGCCGTAGTGCGCCGTGTGCTCACTGAGCTCTCGCAAACCCTTAGGGACATGCATGGACGTGAGCCGGCAGACACACCATCCGTTGCAAGTTCCGTTCAGGGCAGCCCCCAACGTAGATCTGGAAGGAACCTGCGCTCCACAGGCAGGGGTGCCCCTGATACCCGCAGAGGGGGCTTGCAATAGCGACAGCCCACTGACAATGAGCATCTTTGGACACTGGGGTTCGGGGGGGAGGTATTAGGGTGGAGGGGGTGTGTTGGGCTCACTTGGGTGGCGGGTCGATAGGGTGTTCAACATGACATCACATATGCCATAAAAAGTGCACGATCAACCAATGAGATGTGTGGACATTGATTTTTGTGTACTAGGCCATCATAGGCGTACAGTCCATATTGTGCATGTCCCAGACACGCACAGTGCCACGAGTCCCGTGTCCATGTATCAGCCACCAGGCGTGAGTGCTAGAAGCATACATCAATGAGATGCTGACGAATGTCACGGGCCTCCGGTGCCTCGCAGACTCCATGAGGTGCTGCCACATCCCCACCCTCATCATGACCATCATCAGGTGCTTGCAGTTCTGCGTCAGGGGGCATGGGCACATTTCTACGTACGCACATGTTGTGGAGCATGACACATGCCATCACCATCTTTGCAACCTTCTCATGGCGGTACAGGAGTGCCCCGCCAGACCTGCTGAGGCAGCGGAAACGAGTCTTCAGTAGGCCGAATGCCTGTTCAATGACTACACGGGTACGTGAGTGGGCATGGTTGTAGTCCTCCTCATGCTGGTCCCGTGGGTTCCGGACTGGTGTGAGGAGCCATCTCTTCAGTGGATATCCAGCATCACCTGTATGTGGACGAGAAACGTATGATGTGGAATGCCATTGCTACGTACGCACACCCCCCCCCTTCCTGCCAGGTCATTGCCAAATCACATTCCCCACATAATCATGCATGTAATGAGACTCACCGAGTAGCCAGGATCTGTTCCCTGCATGTCGCTCCATGTAGCGTGGTATTGTAGAGTTCCTCAAGACCATAGAATCATGGGTAGATCCAGGGAATCGGGCACAACAATGTGTAATGATCCTGTTGGAGTCACACACCATTTGTACATTCAGGGAATGAAATTGTTTTCTGTTGCGGTACTGGGCCTCCATTGCATGTGGGACGACCAATTCCACATGGGTGCAGTCGATGGCACCAATGCAACCCGGTATGCCGGCAAGTGCATGGAATCCCACTTTTGTGTTGGTAATTTCCTGCTCCGAGCGTGGTAGAGAGATGTAGTCGTCTGCGTGCTGCAGGAGGGCATCGAGCACTTGCAATAGTGTCCGTGAGAACAGTGGCTGAGAAATGCCATGCAACTGTCCGACTGTGTGCTGGTAGGTGCCTGTGGCCAGGAAGTGGAGTACAGACACCACTTTCAGTAGGGGTGGGATGGCGGTTGGGCTATCTATCATGCTGACAAGGTCAGCCTGTGTCATGTCCACAATGGCGGCTATGGTGTCCCGGTCCAGACGGTAGAGGGTGTGGATCTGCTCATCAGTGAGGTTGAACGGATGTGCTCGGAGGCGTGGGATTGCGGGCTGCCTGCGTGGTGGTAGTGGCTGTGCTGGCGGCCCTTGCTGGCCCTGCCTTGCCCTCCTCCTCCTCCTGCGTCTCCTTCGTGCGGCCGGTTGCAGTTGGTGTTCGTCTTCTTCTTGGAGTTGGAGTACTTGCAGTGCTATCAGGTCCCCCAGGGCCAACATCGCGAGTCCTGCCGGTAGCATTTCGGTGTGGTTGTGGGAGGAGACTGGCTGTGCAATTTATGTGTTTTCAGGCTGTATGGCCTCCACCTGTGGTGATTAATTCCACCTGTGCAAGCTGCTCTCCCCTTTGGCCGAGCACGTCCCGCGCACAACGCTGCAAATCTGGGAATGGCATCTTGCTATTGCAATCATGTATTTGTACCCGATGGCCGTGTAACATTGGTTGACATGTTCATTCTGCTGTGGTCCCATTGTTGCACATACTATCTGTGCAGTCGCGAACAGACTTGTGAAGGGTCAGTGGAACGTAGTACTCGAGTAACGGTGGGCCCTCATGCATCACTTTACCGAGTTGCAATGACGGGCGGGGCGTCCCATTTGTGGGTGAAGGCAGTTGCCATTTTCACACACAGCCGCACTCGATGGAATAATTAGTGATTTCAAACGGCCACAGATGCCTTTTCGGCGTGATGTTGCAAATGTGGAATTCCAAGGGCGGCGCTTTCGGTTTCCAGCTAGCGGCGAGGAGATGCCCACAGGTCTGACTGCAAATATAACGTTCTGTTGTTCAATGTCCTTGAGACAGGGCCCATGGCGAGGAAGCAATGATTGATATGAATAGTTTGGGATGCGCAATTGCTACGTGGGCGATGAGGCCGGCCGTTCCCAGATACATGTTACTTCACAACACTGGAATTACGGGCTGGGGCACTGTGGATTTTGCAGGCTGCATAACGCACAGACTCAATGGATGTTTCTAATGTTATGTGAGTAATTATTCAGGCGTTTTGATTCCGGGATGAGGGAATGATGAATGGATGCATGGGCAGGTGATTTGATACAGAGTTTGCCATGTACAGGGCTTCTTGGGATCTATCCGCCTCCCCTACGCTATGTGATGCAGGGCTGCCATGGTGGGACCATCGTCTATCTGGCCTTGTTGAGCCCTCCCTGTCTCGACACGCCCTCAGACACTTGTGTCCATGCACATTAACATTCCCATCTGATGGATTCTGTTTTGACAGACGCATGCACAGGTACACTCGTTTGTGATGGTGTTTGCACCTCGATATAGATGGTTAGGAGTCGCAAGTGGTTTTGGGGTGGTGATGATCCTTTGGAGTGGGCTAGCATGCATATGGCTGTGGATTTCGTGTGATCATTGAAGTGAGTTGTTGGAATGTAGTTCTGATGGCCATTCTGTTCTTTTTCTTTTCTTTTGGTTGACAGGTATCTCCTCCCCTTTTGCCACTGCCATCTGTATGCCACTCCTGCAGATGGGTTTTACTCCCGACACCTGCTGCTTCGTGTTAATCAGTGGAGCAGCATTACGATCTTATGGGACGATCGCCAATGGCCCACATGCCCTTACGCAGTACTGGTGGCTCGGAGCAACATTTCGGCCTTTCGGCTGGACTAGTGCCTCCCCATTGGGACGGCCCTGCGGTTCTGTGCGCTTCCATGTTGCCTTTTCGTACGTGAATGTGGCTCTGTGTACCATGAGGGAACAGGACGACACACAAGTAGTGGCTGGTCATTTCTTGCGGATGCAGCCCACAATGGTGATTGGTGTTTAGGAGTTCATGGCCTGATGGCTGTATGGGCTTGGTGACTTTGATGTGCATTAAATTTCTATTCTGATTTGGCCCGTGTAGCGTTTTTCTTTGCAAGTGATGTGGCATATGCCTATTTGGGGGGCGATGTATTGTGAGGAGATCTGCATTGATTTCCAGCTTCGGAGTTTAGTTGCGTGGTACTGTACTGGGCGCGTTTGCCTACTAAGCCCGTGAGGTCAGGGATGGGGGCTGCCAATATGACAGTTTGAATGTTGTCATGCTCAGGGGCGGGGGATTGGGTTTTGTGTAACAGATGCCGGTCAGCCAGGTGGACTGGTGGAATGATGTGATTCTCGGAATATGGCTGGTCACAGGTGCCTGTGTTTGCGTGCGTTTCTTGGTGGGGGACTGTGGTCATGTCCATTGGGATGGCTTCTGTATTCGTGCCATCTGTGCCCTGCAGCTCCCATTGGCCCCTCTTGTGTTTCTTTTGTTCGTTGCCATGCATGGGTGACTTGTACATTTCAATGGTTGCATTGTGGCTTCATTGCACCTACGGGGAGTTGTACTTTGTGGGCAGGGAGCGGTGTACAGGCACTCAGTGGGGCCGTTTACGGTTGATTCGCGATGCCGTACTTCTCACCATGGCGGAATGGTACATTACGCCATGCCTGATGGCGTTAGGTACATGTCCGCTAGGGTCGGAATTGGCGTACCGTTGCGCCATGGTGGTGTTTGCGGTTTCGCATGGCGCGCGCGCGCGTGCTTGGTGCAGTTAGCGTTGGCGTTCACTACGGTGTCGCTAATGGCTTCGTACTTTGCGGTGACGGGTCATAGTCGCACCGAGCGCTATTCGATGGCGGTATTGCATTTCCGCCATCGTTTTCCGATTTCCGCAAGGGTCGTAATGAGGGCCATTGTATTGAATGACTAACTGTAGCAAAAATAAAATATCTTTACTATGTCTTGTGAAATGTATAATATATTAGTGAATACCACTATTTCTCTAAGTAAACTGTTCTAGGTAATAGCGCCTCAATGTCATGTCTAATTTAAAGTAATTAAGTAAATAAATAAATAAAAACAAAAAATATGAAATTGTATAAGTATTTTTATAAATGTTTAAACATAGATTGTGTTTGCATGCAATTTTGTTTGAATATATGTAGTCTATATATTTCATTTAAAAAATGTTAGTTTAACATGATTTGAGTGTGTGTGTATAAAGAATGTAAAAAGTATAAAGGTGTATAAGTGATAGTTGATTTTAGGAAATT
The DNA here is from genome assembly GCF_040938575.1 of Ambystoma mexicanum. Taxonomy (NCBI): domain Eukaryota; kingdom Metazoa; phylum Chordata; class Amphibia; order Caudata; family Ambystomatidae; genus Ambystoma; species Ambystoma mexicanum. Next base: position 367,945,016 of record NC_090922.1, on the reverse strand, counting down.
GAAAAAAGTACAGTAAATTCATTTTACAGATTTTACAAGGTAAAAGTCTGTTTGAAAATGTGTTCATCTACCATAGCTCTCAACTCACACGCTTTTGGCGGGTGTCACACGCCTTGTAAAGGGCAGACTCACCCGCCAAGCCTCCTGCACGCCCATTCATTCCAATGGGCGTCTCACCCGCCAAAAACAAAATCGGGTGATTGCACCCGCCTGTAAAACAAAAATGGTTGAGAGCTATGTCATCTACTATACAGAAAATATGCATACCTGAAGTTTGTGTTCATGCATATGGATATGCATGGAGCTGCAAGTAGAAATCTTGAAGACTTGTACAATATTTCTGGTAGATGCTGCTTGCCAATGATATGACACTTGTACTCGGAGAGATTCAGAGTACATTTGCAGTGCTGATCTATGATGATCCAGTTAGATGTAGAGGTCTTGAATGTGATTGGTGCATGGTCATGTGATTTTTGAGGTACATCCAATGAGGGAATGGCAGAGAGAGTGTAGTGGAAATGGTAGAAGGGCTGTTCATGTTACGATATGTCCGTGGACATGGCGGTAGTTCTCGGACATTGGGAGTTACATCCGGGGATTTTTGGGTTCAGAAGTCATGCAAATGAGAATAAGCACTGAAAGGGATTGGTCAGGAAAGTTTGGTGGGTGTGTTGTGCCAGGAGAGATTTTCTCAGATACTCTTTTTGCTGAGAGAACAAAAGATACCTATGGCTGTGTGGCTGTGTATTTCAGAAAACAGATTGTTTGGATTTTAGGAGATTTGTGGATACATTGGTTGAAGGTGCATGCAGAAAGCTGTGGAGTAGCTGTAGATCTTGGATTCCCACATGTGGAAGTACACTGGAATGAAGTGGTTGGACTTGCTACCTCTCTGTGCTACTTTGGAGACAGAGCAACATCCAGACATAATTGTAATTCATTGTGGAGGGAACAGTTTAGGACATGTGACTGGAATTTTTTTGCAATTTGCTATGAAAGAAGGACTGAGGAAGGTTATGGACATGTTTCCTAATTCTCAAGTGATATTTTCACGGATTGCGCAGAGACAAATGTGGCTTCGTTCTTCTTCATTTGGTCCACAAATGGAAAAAGCAAGGCGCAATGTTAATAAGGCTGTTTGTGGCTTTCTAAGAGATTTTGGCATGTCTTCTTTCCACAATGAAAATATTATGTTTTGTAGTACATACATTTTTTGCAGAGATGGAGTCCATCTTACTTATGCTGGCAATCAGATTTTTCTGAGAAATGTATAAAATGCATTGCGACCTTTTTGGGAATTACAACAACGATTTTGAAGTAGATTTTAAGCATTTACAATTTTTGACTTACAAACACCACCCAAAGGCTCTTTTCAGAGCCACCACTTCTTTCCAGAGAAAATTACAATGTTTGTGATGGAATAGCAACCCAATTTTTTTAATGTTCGCGAACTGTCCGTGGACTTCTAAAAAATACAAAGAGCCCTGCTTCATTTATTTTCACTTCTATTTTTTAACTGGGAAAGGCGGCTCTGAAAAGAGCCTTATTTTTTTTTGATTTTTGTAATTTTGTATTTTTTTTGGTTTTTCAGACACGACACACTAGAAGAGGAGGGTAAAGGGGGGGACACCAACCACAGGGATAAGAAAGGGCGAGCTGAGAGAGGAAGATGTAGAGTGGGTTTTATTTGGGTAGTGAGCAGGTCTTCTCGTGCTCTGAGACGATAGTCTCAAAAGCACTCCGAAGTCGCTCCCCCCTGCAGAGTACTGTATCACCGTACATACATACAACTGTGACCCTCGAAAGGTAAGGGTCATCAGCATTCTGTATGGCCTGTGAGGCAGCTTGAGAAAGACGCTGTCCCACAGAGGTGGTCCTTGTGGTGACAGGATCAGAAACAGAGGATGAAGTAGAGGAAATCAACCTGCTACGTTCTTCGCAAGGTACAACCCTGCGAATAGCCCCAGAGTGAAATGACCTCAGGTGTCGCTTCATAGTAGTGGTCCCAAAGCTGTAGTTACCGTGCTTCCCGCGACTGAGTATCATTTTGCACTCATTGCAGGTAACATGGTTCGCACGAGCCTTAGGACCATTCCTATGAATGGTAAATAACCGCCACACCCAAGACTCACGCCTAGTGCGGGTAGTAGGGATTTCCTGTACCTCATTCTCATCATCCTCTTCTTCCTCCTCCGCATCCTCAGTCCTGTTCCCCTCTTCAGGCCCTTGGGGAGGTGGTGGTGGTGAAGGGGGTGGTGGTGGTGCTGAAGCAGGTGCAGCACCAAGTGGCAGTTCAGCAGCCAAGGATGCCATGTCGATGATGGTGTAGTCTGCAGGTGGCAGCAAAAATCACTGTGTTCTGAAGAATAGCCAGAAACAAAATGGGAATAAGCTCTTGGGCGTGGTCTTTTATAGGGGTGCTTGTGCGCCGTCCGCGGACATGCGCACTGTGCGCGGACAGATCAAACACAAAAAAAGGATCGGAAAGTTTCAAAAGGTATATAGAAACTCAAGATTGCTATGTGGGACTTGTGGCATGGTGAGATTTTATTGAAAAATATTATGGATTAACTGAAAATGTACTTTTAAATTGTTCGGGGACACGAACAGTGTCCGCATTTCAGGACACACGATGAGCGCGGGCGCGGTCATATGATCTGTTTGCGAACTAGTCTGCGAAGGAAGCACCTGTCCGCAGGACACCAAGTGCACGGAGATTGGTTAGCGCATGCGCATTGATGTCCTACGGACACTGTTCGGGTTCTGAAGTAATTAAAAGTGCGTCACACGTGAAACGAACATTTCAGGACACCGCGTGTGTTCTTAGAACAGTTTAAACTTGGTAGCGAACAGTAAGGACAGATATAGTGTTCTTCAGGACACATGTAATTTAGTTTATGTACGAACATTTCAGGACACCAATTGTGTTCTTAGAACACTTCAATTGGGTAGCGAACACTACGAACAGTTGTACTGTTGTTCAGGACACATCATTTTCGTTTATTTACGAACATTTCAGGACACCAATTGTGTTCTTAGGACAGTTTTAAGTTGATAGCGAACATTACGGACAGATATAGTGTTCTTTAGAACACTTTATTTTTTGTTTCTTTACGAACATTTCAGGACACTACGAGTGTTCTTAGAACATTTTGAACTTGCACGAGAACATTACGGACAGATGTAGTGTCCTCAGGACAGTTACATTTTCGTTTCTTTACGAACATTTCCGAACAACCGCGGTGTCCGTGGACAACTAAATTGGTTTTATCACAAGGAACTGAAAGTAATTACAACACAATATAAGAAAAGTAACTTTATTTCATATATATATACAATTATGACTGGGAAGGTGGGGCAGAAACGGAAACAAAAACAGGAGAATTAGGGATTTCTAGATAACTGGTATCAGGTGAAGAAGGGAAGGAAATCTCATTGAAACGCTTTGGTCCATAGACAGGGTTTGGGGTTAACTGCGTGGGATAGGGTGAGGGGGACAAGTGCAGGTTGGACAATGGTGTGCTGTTGAGGGTTTCACATAATTTTCCACAAAGTTTTTCAAATCCATAAAATTTTGCATAAGGTCGTCCATTTTTTGATGAATCTGCTGTAGAGTGATATCCTCTGATTGTTGTTGTGAGATGCTTGGAATTTTTGTATGGTCTGTAATAAAACAAAATGTATATGTTAAATGTATACAAAATAATATTTATTAATTGGTTTATATAGTAAAGTGTGTACCATTATGTGGACTATTTTCTAACATTTCCTCTCGTGGGAAATGCTCCTCTAGCCAGTCGAGAGTACTACACATTTCTGTGAGAAAACAAAAAAGTAATATGTTTTTTTTTCTAATATAGAAAGTTTATAAATATATGAGTAAAAGGAAGTGCACTTACTATGTCTGGTGAGATATGTAATCAGTAGTGTATACGTCTGGTCTTGCTGTTGGTTGTAGAGCGTCTGTGAGGTAATTATGGTGGAAGCCACTTTATCTTCTTTTGGTATATTCCATTTTAAAACATATTGTATTTACATGAATGGTTAGTGTGTTACATATATGGGTAACATTTTCTAAGTATTACTACATATACTTTGTATGTGTGCTGCTTTGTGAATTTGTTAAATGTTCCTATGTTATGATATAACTATTACACATACCTCCCCAGAGTTTTTAGGTGGTGGTACTGTTCTCCGAACATGTCCGCGAACATTAAATAAGTTCGCGGACATCAAGTTCATAAGAAGAGATCTAGTCAGTTCCATATGACATGTATATAAAGTCAAAGTCATTATTGTTAAGTTGTGCTACTAAAAAACTATGAAATTCAGTGAAAAAACGCTGTTAAAGGGACGTTATGGTTAAGTTGCGCTACTAAAAACCTATGAAATTCAGTGAAAAAAACTTTGTTAAAGGGACGTTATGGTTAAGTTGCGCTACTAAAAACCTATGAAATTCAGTGAAAAAACTTTGTTAAAGGGACGTTATGGTTCCAAGTAAAATCGAAAAACCCTTGAAATTCGGCAGTTATGGTAAGCTAAGCAACCATAACTCGCGCCGCCACCGTGCACTGCTAAGACTAACACCCAGGACATCAAAGATGACATCACAAATGTCATTGATGACATCACTGATGACATCACATGTGTATGTACTTCTCATGAAATATGTGTAGAAGGGATTCTTATTATGTTGCGAAAAAAGTGTCAAGAATCATTGCAAGAAATATACCCTAATAAGTGCATTGAACGATGCATTGATATAAATAGCATCCTATTATGGGGTTCTATCTAGTATACTAAGCTACTCATACAGAAACATAACCTTGTGTGTAGCGTACAAGATGAAGGTATGATATTCGTAATGTTAATATGTTGAATAATGAAATGATAATTGTTTTCTTAACAGATTTTTGTGTACTGTGAAATATGTAATAAGTAGCTAATAAAACCCATGTATTACATAATTGCATTACTATAGACAAAACACAAAGACACAAGAACACGTATCAATATGGGTATATACAGGGAAAGTGAAGTTAGCAAAAAAGCACAAGTAGTAGCAGAAACAATTCATAACTTAACTGATTAGTTTCATGCAAATAAATGATTGCTCTGTTTCAAAGCTGCTATTTACCCTATGTATATGTATCACTTGATGTGATTGGACCCTAAGGAAAGTAGTGTGAGTACAATGTATACAAATATGACCATATATAGGGAAAGTACAGCCATAAAAAAATAACAGAACTATCAGAAAGTGCTCATAAGTCTAGTGATTATCTTTATGCACAAAAAGGATTGCTGTCTTTCAAGCTTGTGTTTTCCCATATGTATACATTTCATATGATGTGACTGTACTCTAAGGGAATTACTTTAAGAACCTACTAGAAGGATATGTCTACAAATAAAATAAAATTCTTAGTTTCTGACTGTTACTGAAGAAAACCATGTGGCCTAGATATGTCAGCAAAAGATAAAATAGTGAGCCAGACATGTGATGTCATCAGTGATGTCATCAATGACATTTGTGATGTCATCTTTGATGTCCTGGGTGTTAGTTTTAGCAGTGCACGGTGGCGGCGCGAGTTATGGTTGCTTAGCTTACCATAACTGCCGAATTTCAAGGGTTTTTCGGTTTTACTTGGAACCATAACGTCCCTTTAACAAAGTTTTTTCACTGAATTTCATAGGTTTTTAGTAGCGCAACTTAACCATAACGTCCCTTTAACAAAGTTATTTTCACTGAATATATGTATATATATACATTCAGTGAAATAACATTGTTAAAGGGATGTTATGGTTAACATTAAAATTGAAAAACCAAATGTGGCTTCGTTCTTCTTCATTTGGTCCACAAATGGAAAAAGCAAGGCACAATGTTAATAAGGCTGTTTGTGGCTTTCTAAGAGATTTTGGCATGTCTTCTTTTCACAATGAAAATATTATGTTTTGTAGTACATACATTTTTTGCAGAGATGGAGTCCATCTTACTTATGCTGGCAATCAGATTTTTCTGAGAAATGTATAAAATGCATTGCGACCTTTTTTGGAATTACAACAACGATTTTGAAGTAGATGTTAAGCATTTACAATTTTTGACTTACAAACACCACCCAAAGGCTCTTTTCAGAGCCACCACTTCTTTCCAGAGAAAATTACAATGTTTGTGATGGAATAGCAACCCAATTTTTTTAATGTTCACGAACTGTCCGTGGACTTCTAAAAAATACAAAGAGCCCTGCTTCATTTATTTTCACTTCTATTTTTTAACTGGGAAAGGCGGCTCTGAAAAGAGCCTTATTTTTTTTTGATTTTTGTAATTTTGTATTTTTTTTGGTTTTTCAGACACGACACACTAGGAGAGGAGGGTAAAGGGGGGGACACCAACCACAGGGATAAGAAAGGGCGAGCTGAGAGAGGAAGATGCAGATTGGGTTTTATTTGGGTAGTGAGCAGGTCTTCTCGTGCTCTGAGACGATAGTCTCAAAAGCACTCCGAAGTCGCTCCACCCTGCAGAGTACTGTGTCACCGTACATACATACAACTGTGACCCTCGAAAGGTAAGGGTCATCAGCATTCTGTATGGCCTGTGAGGCAGCTTGAGAAAGACGCTGTCCCACAGAGGTGGTCCTTGTGGTGACAGGATCAGAAACAGAGGATGAAGTAGAGGAAATCAACCTGCTACGTTCTTCGCAAGGTACAACCCTGCGAATAGCCCCAGAGTGAAATGACCTCAGGTGTCGCTTCATAGTAGTGGTCCCAAAGCTGTAGTTACCGTGCTTCCCGCGACTGAGTATCATTTTGCACTCATTGCAGGTAACATGGTTCACACGAGCCTTAGGACCATTCCTATGAATGGTAAATAACCGCCACACCCAAGACTCACGCCTAGTGCGGGTAGTAGGGATTTCCTCTACCTCATTCTCATCATCCTCTTCTTCCTCCTCCGCATCCTCAGTCCTGTTCCCTTCTTCAGGCCCTTGGGGAGGTGGTGGTGGTGAAGGGGTGGTGGTGGTGCTGAAGCAGGTGCAGCACCAAGTGGCAGTTCAGCAGCCAAGGATGCCATGTCGATGATGGTGTAGTCTGCAGGTGGCAGCAAAAATCACTGTGTTCTGAAGAATAGCCAGAAACACAATGGGAATAAGCTCTTGGGCGTGGTCTTTTATAGGGGTGTTTGTGCGCGGTCCGCGGACATGCGCACTGTGCGCGGACAGATCAAACACAAAAAAAGGATCGGAAAGTTTCAAAAGGTATATAGAAACTCAAGATTGCTATGTGGGACTTGTGGCATGGTGAGATTTTATTGAAAAATATTATGGATTAACTGAAAATGTACTTTTAAATTGTTCGGGGACACGAACAGTGTCCGCATTTCAGGACACACGATGAGCGCGGACGCGGCCATATGATCTGTTTGCGAACTAGTCTGCGAAGGAAGCACCTGTCCGCAGGACACCAAGTGCACGGAGATTGGTTAGCGCATGCGCATTGATGTCCTACGGACACTGTTCGGGTTCTGAAGTAATTAAAAGTGCGTCACGCGTGAAACGAACATTTCAGGACACCGCGTGTGTTCTTAGAACAGTTTAAACTTGGTAGCGAACAGTAAGGACAGATATAGTGTTCTTCAGGACACGTGTAATTTAGTTTATGTACGAACATTTCAGGACACCAATTGTGTTCTTAGAACACTTCAATTGGGTAGCGAACACTACGAACAGTTGTACTGTTCTTCAGGACACATCATTTTCGTTTATTTACGAACATTTCAGGACACCAATTGTGTTCTTAGGACAGTTTTAAGTTGATAGCGAACATTACGGACAGATATAGTGTTCTTTAGAAAATTTAATTTTTTGTTTCTCTACGAACATTTCAGGACACTACGAGTGTTCTTAGAACATTTTGAACTTGCATGAGAACATTACGGACAGTTGTAGTGTCCTCAGGACAGTTACATTTTCGTTTCTTTACGAACATTTCTGAACAACCGCGGTGTCCGTGGACACCTAAATTGGTTTTATCACAAGGAACTGAAAGTAATTACAACACAATATAAGAAAAGTAACTTTATTTCATATATATATACAATTATGACTGGGAAGGTGGGGCAGAAACGGAAACAAAACAGGAGAATTAGGGATTTCTAGATAACTGGTATCAGGTGAAGAAGGGAAGGAAATCTCATTGAAACGCTTTGGTCCATAGACAGGGTTTGGGGTTAACTGCGTGGGATAGGGTGAGGGGGGACAAGTGCAGGTTGGACAATGGTGTGCTGTTGAGGGTTTCACATAATTTTCCACAAAGTTTTTCAAATCCATAAAATTTTGCATAAGGTCGTCCATTTTTTGATGAATCTGCTGTAGAGTGATATCCTCTGATTGTTGTTGTGAGATGCTTGGAATTTTTGTATGGTCTGTAATAAAACAAAATGTACATGTTAAATGTATACAAAATAATATTTATTAATTGGTTTATATCTTAAAGTGTGTACCATTATGTGGACTATTTTCTAACATTTCCTCTCGTGGGAAATGCTCCTCTAGCCAGTCGAGAGTACTACACATTTCTGTGAGAAAACAAAAAAGTAATATGTTTTTTTTTCTAATATAGAAAGTTTATAAATATATGAGTAAAAGGAAGTGCACTTACTATGTCTGGTGAGATATGTAATCAGTAGTGTATACGTCTGGTTTTGCTGTTGGTTGTGGAGCGTCTGTGAGGTAATTATGGTGGAAGCCACTTTATCTTCTTTTGGTATATTCCATTTTAAAACATATTGTATTTACATGAATGGTTAGTGTGTTACATATATGGGTAACATTTTTTAAGTATTACTACATATACTTTGTATGTGTGCTGCTTTGTGAATTTGTTAAATGTTCCTATGTTATGATATAACTATTACACATACCTCCCCAGAGTTTTTAGGTGGTGGTACTGTTCTCCGAACATGTCCGCGAACATTAAATAAGTTCGCGGACATCAAGTTCATAAGAAGAGATCTAGTCAGTTCCATATGACATGTATATAAAGTCAAAGTCATTATTGTTAAGTTGTGCTACTAAAAAACTATGAAATTCAGTGAAAAAACTTTGTTAAAGGGACGTTATGGTTAAGTTGCGCTACTAAAAACCTATGAAATTCAGTGAAAAAAACGTTGTTAAAGGGACGTTATGGTTAAGTTGCGCTACTAAAAACCTATGAAATTCAGTGAAAAAACTTTGTTAAAGGGACGTTATGGTTCCAAGTAAAACCGAAAAACCCTTGAAATTCGGCAGTTATGGTAAGCTAAGCAACCATAACTCGCGCCGCCACCGTGCACTGCTAAGACTAACACCCAGGACATCAAAGATGACATCACAAATGTCATTGATGACATCACTGATGACATCACATGTGTATGTACTTCTCATGAAATATGTGTAGAAGGGATTCTTATTATGTTGCGAAAAAAGTGTCAAGAATCATTGCAAGAAAATACCCTAATAAGTGCATTGAACGATGCATTGATATAAATAGCATCCTATTATGGGGTTCTATCTAGTATACTAAGCTACTCATACAGAAACATAACATTGTGTGTAGCATACAAGATGAAGGTATGATATTCGTAATGTTAATATGTTGAATAATGAAATGATAATTGTTTTCTTAACATATTTTTGTGTACTGTGAAATATGTAATAAGTAGCTAATAAAACCCATGTATTACATAATTGCATTACTATAGACAAAACTCAAAGACACAAGAACACATATCAATATGGGTATATACAGGGAAAGTGAAGTTAGCAAAAAAGCACAAGTAGTAGCAGAAACAATTCATAACTTAACTGATTAGTTTCATGCAAATAAATGATTGCTCTGTTTCAAAGCTGCTATTTACCCTATGTATATGTATCACTTGATGTGATTGGACCCTAAGGAAAGTAGTGTGAGTACAATGTATACAAATATGACCATATACAGGGAAAGTACAGCCATAAAAAAATAACAGAACTATCAGAAAGTGCTCATAAGTCTAGTGATTATCTTTATGCACAAAAAGGATTGCTGTCTTTCAAGCTTTCAAGAATTACTGTAAGAACCTACTAGAAGGATATGTCTACAAATAAAATAAAATTCTTAGTTTCTGACTGTTACTGAAGAAAACCATGTGGCCTAGATATGTCAGCAAAAGATAAAATAGTGAGCCAGACATGTGATGTCATCAGTGATGTCATCAATGACATTTGTGATGTCATCTTTGATGTCCTGGGTGTTAGTCTTAGCAGTGCACGGTGGCGGCGCGAGTTATGGTTGCTTAGCTTACCATAACTGCCGAATTTCAAGGGTTTTTCGGTTTTACTTGGAACCATAACGTCCCTTTAACAAAGTTTTTTCACTGAATTTCATAGGTTTTTAGTAGCGCAACTTAACCATAACGTCCCTTTAAAAAAGTTTTTTTCACTGAATATATGTATATATATATACATTCAGTGAAATAACATTGTTAAAGGGATGTTATGGTTAACATTAAAATTGAAAAACCCAATCAATTCACCAGTTATGGGAAGCTAAGAAACCATAACTTGTGCCACCGCCATGCACTGCTAAGACTAACACCCAAGACATCAAAGATTACATAACAAATTACATAATTGATGACATCATGTATGCCATCCATTGCACTGGACAGTTTGGGCAAAGGGTTTCACCTTTAGAATGTTACTAGCAAAATATAAAAATTGATTGGCGACCTCTACTACGGAGAACTAATGTATGTACTACAAAATTCACTTATTGCAACATAAATGTTCTATTGATTTGTTGCTGGCAATCAAGAAATGTAATAATAAATAAAGTCAATGATTTCAGTATGGACCATTGAAGTATTTTTAATCTGGAAATATTGCCCAGTGGAATCATACATCCAAGCCTGTGGCAATCTTTACTAATGTTAAACTTGGAATTAACAGTTAACAATACAAAAATAACTCCACACGTGTCAGTACAAAAATAAATACATATGGTCCGCATCAACACATACACATTTCCGTCGCAGACAGGAAAACTCTAGTAACAAGTGAAGGTTAACTCCACAACAAGCAGACATTGAAAAAACAACCCCCTAGGGAAAAAGCGTATGTGCACCCTTTTTCAAGAAGAACAAGAGCTTTATGTTGTATACAAAAGGAAAATGGTGACAGGGAATTACAAGTCCACTGCCACAGAGCTCTCTTTCTCCATCAAAGTGAACTTTACCTCATAAACATACAAATTGTTATTCATGAAGCACTCGATATACAGTATTCACCCTCTACCCTCATTGGCTACCACCTATTTACATGTTAATAGTTACATATGGCCCCCTCTCCAATTGGTCAAGTCATGTTCTCCTCCATGTTCTCTGAATGCGGGTAACAGCCTCTTCACCTCACATTGCTGCAAGATAATAGGTTAAACCACAAACAGCACCACCATATCCTTTTTCCTAACCACGTGTGCATCTTGTTGTCAACATGAACTCAACAGATATCCTTGAGGTCAGCTTGGTCCGTGCAAACTATTTTCTCATCCCAGATATGCAGGCACCCCCATCATGCCTCCCTGCTGCAATGTGATAGGTTTTGGCATCACCCTTTGCTATCCTTGGTACAAATCAGAGACTTTGTTGTTCTCTACTACCGGTATCAGTTACCCTTCAGAGCAGCCAGAAGCACAGAAACTGCTCTCCTGACCACCCATGGTATGGTATGGTAATGTTTATTTGTAAAGCACCTATACACAAGGTAAGTGTTTCAAAGCGCTCAAGGTGGGAGGGAACAAGGAGAGAAAAAAATAACAGCCATTCAGAGCCCTTGATTTTCTGAACAATACAAGTCTGCCAGGCAGAGTAAGTGCATATAATCCAGTTACTTGCAGATTAGACTTGTTCTCTTATCTAGACTCTATCCTTCCTTCTGTCCTCATTCTCCTTAATCTATCCTCTGCTTTTGATATGGTGAACCACGCCATCCTGCTCAATATTCCCTGTAACAACCTGGGCATTTCTGGTCAGGTCGTGCCTGGTTGACCTCCTATCTCTCAGATCGACCCTCCAAGGTCCAACTTGGGTCTTTCCTCTCTTCTATCTCTTTCTCTACATGTGGTGTCCCCCATGGGTCTAACCTCTCTCCCAGGCTCTTTAACCTGTAGCTGGCACCTCTGGCCCACTGCATCTCTATCTTCTGTTCTAACTTCCAGTGTTATGCGCATTACACTCAGCTCTCCTTCAGGCTCCCCTCATCCTCTTCTGCTCCTTCTCTCATACCTGACTGTCCGTCCACAATTCAGGAATGGTGTGCCTCTAACTATCTCTGCCTTGATGCTAGTTTGACTGAGATCCACCTCGTTGGGGCTCCTGCTCCCACCTTCCCTGTGGCACTCTGGCTGCCCGCCCTGGGCCCTGTACCTGCACCTTCCTGTAAAGCTAAGAACCTTGGTTTCATCTTTCACTCCACCATCTCTTTCTCTCCTCACAACTCTGATGTCTTTAAGAAGTCACACTATCAGCTGCACCTCTTCAGAGGTATTCTTCCAATTATCATTTTCCCCCAGAAGCTCACTGTCTCCAGATCCCTGGTTCTCTCTAGGCTGGACTACTGCAACAGCCTCTTTCCAAATCTGCCTGCCTCTACTCTTCGCCCTTTACAACTAATCCAGAACAGGACTGTGAGACTTGTCCTTGGCCTCAAGCCGAAGGATTGTATCTCTACAGGCCTTAAATACCTCCACTGGCTCTCTCTGGCTGCAAGGATCAAGTTCAAGACATTTTGCATTGTCCACAAGGATTTCTGGGCCCGGGGACAGCACTACATCCGACTTTTTCTTTCCTAAGCATCTTCCTTCTTGAGCTCTCCACTCATCCACATCAAACTTTCTGACGGTCAGACGCTTCTCCAGGCAGAGAGTGGGGGTAGATCTCTGTCCTCGGCTGGGGCCTCCCTTTAGAACAGCCTCCTTGTTTTTCTCAAACTTGAGCAGGACCACCGAAGACTTCAGAAGCAACTGAAGACCTTCCTTTTCGCTTCTGCTTTCTCTCTTCCTCTAACCTGTTAATGCCCCTGTCTGCTGCACAAACTGTTTACCTGGTCACCCTCTGAACTTATTGGACCATGCTCCTGCACAACCAGTTGCTCTGGCACTGCCTCCGGGCCTCCCAACCACTTAGGTACTGTATCTGTAACCCTACTGTCCTCTGACTCCCTGCACTTATGAGCCACCCCCCTGGCAACACTTACGCGCTCCTTTGCACTCTTCCACCCCGGCACTTCTCCCCCTCCCTTCCTCCCACACTTGCACAATCTGAATTACACAAGGCCTAGCAGGATTGTTGTTTTGCCCCCCTTCTGTCTTCCCTTCCTTGTCTTGTTGCGCCTATAAACACGTATGTACAGGCATGTTAAACATGACTTATCATATCTCATCATATCAAGAGGTAGGCCTGGTGTCCCACTAATCAATCCAATCCATCAAAGTTTTAAGAGTCTTATTAGTGCACATCTGATAGTTTAAATAGAATGACCATGATACTGGGGGGCACTAGTGTCCTAAGTCTCAGTCCATGTTTTGGGAGCTATGAGAAACCTGAGCGTATTCTCCCGAATTAGACTTGGGAATCCCTTACTCAGGTGGCCTGGTAAGGGCTGGCGCTCTCAGATACCAACCCTGGGGGTGGTCGAGCGATGGACAATCACCTGGGTAGGGGAGCTCAGTATTATGCTTTGGGAAATGCCCTAGGTGAGAAGTGGTAGTACATCACGGAAGAAGGAGAGGAACACAAAGTCCCTCAGATTTTCTTTGGGCAGTCCACATCTACCTCCCATCCACCCGAAGAAGCTGCCTTAATAAACATCCAACCACCCCTACACCTCTGATAAACCAACTAGGAGCCTAAACCCTGTTACCCTGAAAAACCAAAATGTGCAGAATTATTGGTTTTCTGTTGCCTACCCGAATACTCCTGTTCATTCCTTTTCCTGTCCCTCTGATTATTATTTCCTGCACTCCCTTCCTGCTCAGATAAAACACTACCATTCCCAGAATCCCCCCGTTCGACACAAACACTTGTGTACCCCGTGCAAGACAATGAACTAATGCAAAAACTGTTTACCTGACATGTCCCAATCCAAGAGTCCGGCATGGTCAGACCATTGAACGGAATCACACACGCTTGAGGGCCCTTTCCATTCCCCACAGGGATATAAGGTGGAGCACCAAGGCACAGGACGAGCAAGGCCAACCACACGACATGTGACCTTACCCAGTATGGCAGTTCAAGAGGAAGCGAAAGAAGGTGCATACCGAGAGGGTAACAAGGAGAGAAGAGACCTTGCCCTTTCCAATCAAGACCTGTGAAACCTCAACAGATGGAAGCATAAGTCCACAAACAATAGCCCATGTGTGTTGGAGCTGGTGTGCAGCGGTACGCAAGACCCTTCTCCACTTTTTACCAAGCCGGGGAGAGACGCTTGTCTCGGAGGTACCAACCTTCACTCCAAAGAGAAAGAAAGCCAAGTGGTTCATCATAGCCGGAGAATCGAGGAGAGAGTCGATAAGAAACCGAACTGTGTTGAAGGAAAAATACCAAACGGCACATTTTTAAAGAAACAATTGATGAAAGACGGGGAAAACCACAGCAACAGAGGTATTCCGCATGATGTGGGTGCTCATGCATAAAACATTGGGCAATCACCCAATGGTAGAGACTACTGTAATTGGAAGGCCTTGGGAAGAGGTGAAGAGAGGTTGAAATAGTTATGCAGGGGTCTTGTAAAATTCTCTGTACCGTCGAAAATCTTTGACCGACAGATGATTGTGAAAGCTAAGGGAAATTAATCCCGTATGGTGAAAGCAGTATATGATCAGTGCATTGTAAAGGTTGGCAAGAGTGAACCCGGAAGAGGGATGCTAACAAAAATGCTTGGTGAATCTAGGTAGATGGGGAGGAGGTGCAAGTGGATCTTGGTCCCCTGGCCTAAGCCACGACCCCGGGTGCCTTCCAGGTTGCTACCCTTTTTCCCATTTAGCAATCCCTGCCCATCTGGTGCCTTCCTGGTTGCCTCTCTTTTACCCTACTTAAGGAGCCCTCCAGCCTCTTTTCTGTGCAGATGGGGAGCAGGTGCAAGTGTATCTTGGTCACCTGGCCTAAGCCCTGGCCACCTGGTGCCTTCCTGGATGCTGCACTTTTGCCCTACTTAAGGAGCCATCCAGCCTCTTTTCCTTTCCAGATGGGGAACAGGTGCAAGTGGATTTTTTTGGTCACCTGGCCTAAGCCCTGCCCAACTGGTGCCTTCCTGGTTGCCGCCCTTTTCCCCACTTAGCAAGCACTGCCCACCTGATGCCTTCCTGGTTGCTGCTCTTTTTCCCTAGTTAAGGAGCCCTCCAGCCTCTTTTCCTTTGCAGATGGGGAGCAGGTGCAAGAGGATCTAGGTCAACTGGTCTAAGCCCTGCCCACCTGGTGCCTTCCTGTTTGCCACACTTTCTCCCACTTAGCAAGCCCCGCCCACCTGGTGCCTTCCTGGTTGCTGCTCTTTTTCGCTACTTAAGGAGCCCTCCAGAATATTTTCCTTTGCAGATGGGGAGCAAGTGCAATTGGATCTTGGTCATCTGACCTAAGCCCCACCCACCTGGTGCCTTCCTGGTTTCCACAATTTTCCCTACTTAAGGAGCCCTCCAGCCTCTTTTCTTGTGCAGATGGGGAGCAGGTGCAAGTGGATCTTGGTCACCTGGCCTAAGCACCACCCACCTGGTGCCTTCCTGTTTGTCACCCTTTTCCCCACTTGGCAAACCCTGCCCACCTGGTGCCTTCCTAGTTGCCACTCTTTTTCCCTACTTAAGGAGCCCTCCTGCCTCTTTTCCTTTGCAGATGGGGAGCAGGTGCAAGTGGATCTTGGTTACCGGCCTAAGCCCCGCCCATTTGCTATCTTCCTGGTTGCCACACTTTTCCCCACTTAGCAAGCCCCGCCCACCCGGTGCCTTCCTGGCTGCTGCTTTTTTTCCCTACTTAAGGAGCCCTCCAGCCTCTTTTCCTTTTCAGAGCGGGAACAGGTGCAAGTGGATCTTAGTCACCTGGCCAAAGCACCACCCACCTTCTTGGCCCTGCCTCTTTCTTCCTACTCTTAACTCTTAGATCAAGGGCATCCAAAGCAAAGGGCAGTCGAAGAAAAGGGCAATTCCTGTTCAGACCAGAAGGATCCAGGGCCCTGCACAAGCAGCAGGTAAGCATGCACCCACTTCTGTTTACTCCCTCTGTCCCCACAGGCCCTCCCCATCCCTCTGCCCCCCTGTGATGTTCCCTTGTGCCTCCCCCTTCTCGCACACAGGTGTTGCCTGTTTTCCATGATTCTTTTACCCTGCTCCCCCTCTAGCCTACTTCTAGAGGAGTCTGTCCTGATACATTCTGGTTTCACCATCCCCCTCTTGTGGCCAATTCTGGATTTGACTTTACGGACTTCATCGATTCTCAGTGTCTCCCTTTCTCATGGTGACCCTGAATCATGCTGTTCCCATCTTCATCTTGAATTCTGGCTTGAAACATTATGTGTTACTACGGACTTCTGCAATTGTATCCGCCCTCCCCTCTTGCTTCTCTGCTCTTTTTGACTGCTTACTCTCTGTTCTCCCCTCCTCTCCCTTCCTCTCTTTTCCTATCTCCTCCCCTCCTCCCCTTACTTTCTTTTATACACTTACTCCCTGGACCTAGTATGAAAGCAACCTTGTCTGTCTCCTCCCCCCTCCCCTTACTTGTTTATTCCCCCTCAGCACTATCTGAAATGTTGTCAGGCCTAGTACGATAGTCACTTGTTTTGTTCTGCCCCTTCCTTTCTGCACCCCTCTCCCTCACCTTTTGTTTTCTCCGGCTCTAACAGAAATGTTGTGACTAGTACAGTAGTCACCTGTCTGTTTCCATTTCTTTCCCACTCTCCCTCTCCCTTCCTTATCTATGTCTTAGGTCTTGTACTATCTGAAATGTCGTCTGGCTGAGTACTATAGTTAATTTCAAATCCTTACTGTTCATGACCTGTAAGAATGTCAATGTATTTTCCCTTGTTCCCTCCCTTGCCTTGAAGCGCTTTGAAGCACATTGTGTCTAGGCGCTATATAAATAAACTATCATATCATATCATGAACTGTGTGTCGTAAATATTGGCAGGAGTGGACCCAGCGGAGGGATGCTAATAAAAAGGGGTGAAGTCTAAAGTCCTGAAATACAGTGAACTGTGTCATAAAGATTGGCAAGAGTGAACCCGGAGGAGGGATGCTAACAGGAAAGGATAAAGTTTGTAGTCCCATATACAGTGTGTTGACAGGAATGAACCCGACGGAGGATGTCCACAGTAAATTGTTCTTAAAGGCATTACGGTCCGTAAGTGCAAGAAGGGGTGTAAGACCAGGGTAAGTGGATTGTCCCCCTTGGCATTAGGATCCGAGCCCAGAAGAGGGAGGACCAGGGAGTGGGAAGGCATCAGCCCAAAGTTCATTTGAAGAGGAACGTTTGGTTTGTTTATTTTATTGAATGCATCAGGCCCTAGAAGGCAAGAGATTTTTTATTGAAAGGAGACTTAACCATCGAAGAACCTGATAGTTCATGCAGAACTATCGACTTGTGCTGGGAAGGCTCAAATGTGTGCTGTGCTCAGGTGGGAAAATGTTGGGAAGGGATGAAGAGGAGCGGCTGTATGTCTCTGCAAGAAGTTCCGCCTCCCCTCTCACCTATATGCTGGAAGCCTGAAATTACGCCACCAGTGGTTATGACTATTCCACAGAGAGTCTTTGAGAAAAGGTATCCACTAAGAAAACACTATCTGATGTATCCTTGTAGAGATGGCAATCTCTTGGAAGAGGTCCGCAAAGGAATATGAAGATGAAAGAAAGAGAAGAAGGTGATGTTACAAGAGATGAGAGTGGTGCACTGACAACAGTGGCTGAAGAAGAGAATGTATAGAATTTATGGAATCTGATGACAAAATAAAGAATCAAGTAAACTTTCATATGCCAAGTGAAGATTGCACGTATGATGAGCACTGCAGAAAATGCAAGCCATTTTATAATTGTGCAGATGCAGCAATGCTAGTAGACTAAGTAATCTTAGAAGCTGGGTACCCGTAGTGAATAGACTGCAGGCGGTGCCGCCATTATATAAAATCTTGGTTCAGTGTCACAATTTTAGTAAGCTTAATCCCATGGAGAAGATGTCTGAAAGTTGTGTTGCAGCAAGAAAGCAGCTGGAATCGAGGAAGTACTGAGAAAGTGTGTCTGGCCTGGTGTAAAAGACAGGAGCAGCCAAGAACTGGTTATCTATCCTTGAAGAACAGTGAACGTGAGAAGCTGAGATATTCCTAGTTAAGGTGTACAGAAAGAACACTATGGGTGCCAAGATTTATTTGTGTATTACAATTAAATGCTAAAATATTATCCGAATTGCGGTCTCCTGTCACATGGTCTATGGATGGAAATAGAAGTTGGGCATTCAGCTCTAGACTTAAGATAGTGTGTGCTCACACTCCCATATATTCCCTGGAGCGAGGATACTTTGCAAGGCCAACTTCAAAGGCAATCTCTATGGCAGAAGGCATGAACGATGAGAGATGTTGGGTTAATTGGGTAGGGAGGCATGGTCAAAGTCCACACACTGACAACTGGGGTACCAGTTTACCTGCTGCTAGTGAGCCAAATGTTCCGGAAGGGCACAAGCGTGCCAATCAATGATAGAAGGCCATATAACAAAGAGCCTTATAGTTTGATAGCCAATCATAACTGTTGAAGATGATTTATGGCTTATGCCCACTAATGGTGGGCATAGGTTGTCCACCTGACTGTAGAGACCCACTCACATCCTATTCCTGTATGGAAAGAATAATTAGATGTTTCCTTTAAGCATATCATGACCCTGCATAGGTTATTCTTGTTTGCCACATAGTGTGATGTCACGTATGACACATTTTTACTAAATCAATGTATTTTTTTAAGAAATGCTTTCAGTGAGATTATGCTGTTGCTATTAAAACAGTAAAACGTTTTTACCTTCTTTCTGAGTTGGTTTGATTATTTGGTGTAAGAGTTACTAAGCATCCCATCTACTGCACGATATGCTACCTATTTAAGGTGTAGTATACTAATTGACCTTTTCACAATTGACCTCGGGAGAATTGACCTCGGGAGAATTAACCTAATTTAGTAGGTCAATTAGGACATATATGCGAGGAGAACCTCCCGCAACCTCCCACCCAATCCAAAACCCCCGAATCCCCCACCCAATCCCCTTATATTATTTAAAATCCAAAACCAACCCAATACATATATAAAATAACTAAAATAATATAAAGGTCAATTGTGCAGAAGGTCAATTAGGACCACTATAATTAGGTCAATTGTTCAAAAGGTCAATTGTAAAATGTCAATTTGGGGAATACCAATTAAGGACCATATTTTCAGGGAGACCCCTGGCAATCACATCCTGACTTATTATTTGTGAAGATTTTTTTTTTCTTCATTGAAAACCCTAACCCACACTCTTTCAATAATTAGTTGTAAGGATTTGGCAATATATTTGTTTTTTTCTTTTTACTTTGACAAGACGTCACAAGGACTGCCTTATTTTTCATTTGATGGTCGAAGCTTGCTCCCATCTTAGATTTATGTTTAGATTAGGCATGTTTCCACCCGGCATTTCCAGTTTAATAAACACCTTTGAACTGTGATCACTTGTGTCTGTCTTTATTGTTGCCACCATGAGTTCCTTACAGAGCCCAAGACTTCTGCCCCGGCTCCCATGAGTATGGTATTCATACTGGGCCACATCCCTTCTTCCATTTGGCTTCTTGCATTCCTACCTAATTTTTCAAAGGTTTAACTAGTTACCTCTATGTGTGGGCATGTTCACTACCGTGCCTAGGAGCCTAGGAATTGGAATGTAATAATCTTGCAAGAGAAGGGGCCTCGTTGTTCTGTGTTTCCAAAGCGGCATGAGGATCCAGGCCTACTCTTAAATGCAGGGTTAGTTCATGTTATAAATGTTGTGCACATGCAATGTATTCCATTTGACACTATCGCAAAATAAATGGTTAGTTTTCCCTATAAAAGCATCCACAATAGGTGTCTCCACCAGTTGCTTCCACCTATAAGACTCTACCCTCCCTCCTAAACCACCCACTACACGTTCTCAACTTATTAATATATTTTCTTCATGAAATAAGTGAGTGAATAAATAAATAAAAGTGCAATTAAATGTAATTAATAACCTTTCAGATATGCTAGAATGGTGTATGTTACGCCAGGTACAGCTAGTTTTTATGTGAAGTAGTTAGACTCTGTAAGCATCTCCAACATTTTTTTTAGCATTATGTTCTATGCCAATGAAAATAATGGAGCTTTTGTATAGTAGAAAAAACAAATACTTTTTTCTATCACACAATAAAAAAACATAAAGTGTAACTTGCATGGTAAGTGTTTCAGACATACTCACCACGTTTACACTTACATACACATTACAGTACCCAACACCATAACTTCCCTTCCTTTTCTTGCCTATTTAGTCTGCAGATGGTATAATAGTCTGCGGAATATGCCTTATTACAAAATAGGCATTTTGCCTTCACTTTACTACAAATGCTTTTTTTTTAACAGTCGTTGTATGTTTTGTGTTTTTTTTTTAATTTCTAGTACAAGGATATGTTTTTCTACAAAGCATTCTTTCTTTTTGGTTTGTTTCACAAAATCTATTTCAAAGCATTCTCAACACTGGGAATAAAAATCTAATTTCCAACATCTTTTAAATGGTCTCCATCTCTTTGAAAAATGTTCCCTCGTTCCTGTTATATTCTCATTCTGATAGGATACAATTCTTACATCATGTAAAAACACACATACAGCTGTATTAACATTTTGTCTGGCTTTTTCAAATTGTGGACAAAAAAAGTTTGATCTTTTCCACATTTGCCTTTGAGTAATCCATGAAAAAATAATCTTCATAACTGGAAACAGTTCCATTAGCCTTTTAAATGTATTTTTCATAGTAAACTGCAAGGATATTCTAAACGTTTGCCTCCACAATGCAATATAATTATTTCTGGATGTTTAAAAGGTACCATTTTTTCACACAAGGGTACTTCAGTTCAATTCACAAACTGATACCATAACACATCCACTGCTTCAAATCCAAGACTTTCAGAGATGCCAATTTGCTCTGCATATGCCTTCAAAAAATGAATCCATGAATCTCCTAATATACACACTGTCCTCTTTTTCATAGCCATGCTTCCAGCATGTCAAAAAATACATTAAACACGTTCTACCCTGTGCTCCTGTACACTTAACTCCTCCTCCACAACAGGGAAACCTGATTGGCCAATCCCCCAACGTCTGAAAACGTTTGTGACTGTCCACGGTCTCTCAAGTCCTCTTTCCCTTCAGGGCATCATTAGAGGACCCCGGTGGCACGTGTGGGTTTGTGGACTACTGCGGCACCCACAGACGTCATTGCACAGAACAGCTTTTCTACACGTTTTTCTTTTTATGTAACACTCCTTCATTGGCTACTTTTGAACAGTTACACATCCATACACTGATCACATCCAAAAACTCTGCATGTCACCCTGTTACTTAGTTCACTAGTTCAGACTTACTTTCTACTCCAAGAGTGCATTTCTCCATGATTCAGAGCATCCGCTATCACAAACTATTGTTCAAACTATGCCACATTTTTATTTTCAGATTTAACAATATCCAGATCTAAGAAGACATAGTACAGGTATGCTTGTATTTTTAAAAGTTATCTTTTTCACCATGTTTTAAAAATATATTTACTGGGTCACATATGTGCTTTTTTAACCACTGCTATCAAATGCCATGTATTGGCAACATTGTCCTCCTGCTCAAATCAAGTGGCAGTTAATCGTACCATGAACCTCTTTAGAAACTGCATTCTCTTTAACTTAACAAAAATAAAATAATACTGCTGCTCATACATGTGTGCATTCTCAGTGTTTTACTATATCTGATTAAAAATAGCCTTCCCTAAAACAGACATGCCACATTTCTCGACCAAGTGGGAGGGAGATTGAGCTCCAGAAAGCATGAGAAAGGAATGTCCTTATAGGATTACATTGGGGTTTTAATTATTTAAGGCTGGAGCCAGTGCTGCAGTTTATCTCCCTAGTCTAACACTTCCACGTAACTAGCATCTTGACCGACCTCCCCTCAAAAGTGGAGGTGGCATTGCCATAGCCTTCAGCTCTCAGTATACAGGCTCTTTGCTAACCATTACCCACCAAATCAAAATGGAGGCTATGCCGGCAATTCTTTCCCTCTCGCCAACGTTTTGTATCCTCATTCTGGTTGTTTATCACCCTCTGGGCTATTATGCCTCTTTTTATGGTGTCTTTCTTGATTTTACAACTGACATTCAGCTGAGGTATGCTCACCTTCTCATCTTGGAGGATTTTAATTTGAAGGTGAATGACGGGCGTGACATCAAAGTCCAAAGGTTTATATCTTCTATGAAAGAGCTCTCCCTTGCCTTGTGGGTTACTTACCCCACTCATCACCTTGGTAATACCTTGGATCTCATCTTTTTGCCTGGCCCTGCTGTTACCATCTTTCCAGTTTTCAAAGTTGCCTGGACTGATCATTTTATTGTTTCTTTTATGTGGCATATTGGGGCTTTGAAGCGCCTTTCCAGCACCATACAGTTTTTTGCTGTGGTTGGAGGTCTATTCCAATAGCCGATATCACCACTCAGATCTGTTCCCAATATGCTAGGCCTTTCTCTGTGGATCTGGGTTCTTTTTCAAAAACCTTGACGTCGGTAGCTGACTGACTTGCTTCGTTAAAAAATCTAGGCTGCCGGTTCGCCCATCCCAGCGGTGGTTTACCAACGAGCTTTCGGCACTTTGGCTGAGGAGCAGACAGCTGGAACGTAAGTGGAGGATTCCCCACGGTACCATAAAGCTATCATTAGTGCAAGACAGTCAAACTATGCATGTCTTATTGAATCATCTTATAACGAACCTGTGGGATGTTTTTACCCATGCATCCGAGCCCTACCTCAAAAACTGTGCAGTACTGGCATTGAAAACATCATGATGGCCAGAGCTTCCCAGAAAATGCCCAGGGAAATGCATGAAGAATAGGCTGCCACCCATTTCTGCCGATGTTATGGGCACAGAAGGGCACTGCCTAAAACCACCATTGGACTACCCACACAGTAGGGAATGGCAATGCTGATTGCCAAAAGCAACCTAGAACTGTGGGGAATTCATTTTCTTAAATCCCAACAATGGTTGCATTACCAGTACTCACCACTATGAGAAAGCCGGCGTTTTAAAACAACACCAGACATTTGGGTAAAACTGAATAAATGAACCCAAAGCAGGCCAAAGAAAGACTTACTAAGAGGTGGATACAATGTAAAGTTATATTCTGAAGTGACTTGAAGGTTTATAACAAGACTGGCTGAGCTCTGCAGGTCTGCAGCGGCTTAAACTGAAACTGGATTTAAAACTACCAAAAATCGAAAAAGTTTAAATTAACTGAGTGACCTACTTTTGAGTGTCACATAGTTTGTCACTGTTGAAATGTCATAGTTTTGAACTTAGAATCAGCATTCTAGCTGCATATGTAAAAATTGTCTTGACTTAAACTGGGGAACAAAAAGTGACATTTTATCTGAAACCTGGCTTAATGAAACTGAATTCTGCCCACCAGCTACCTCCGACAGGAGTTGAGACTTGCACAACAGCTGTGTTCCCAGGCCTAGCTGCCTTTTGCTGTTCCCACCAAAAGGGATATGACACTTCTCTGATTGAATTACCTGGGCTCTGCAGGAAATTGAACAAAGCCCTGTCCTGACTCAGGCAAATGTTTTATTGGGGGTGTCGTCAAAATGGCTTCCTCTGAACAATGCAACCCCCTTCACCCAGGCAGATGGTTTATTGCAGTGGTCATAAAAATGGCTTCCTCTTAGCAGAAACTGGGAGGGGGAGAAACTGGAGACAGAGGCTGAGCTTGAAGAAAGTGGAAAGACTGGTTTCTGTACCATGTGACCTGAAAAGACACACCCCTGTAGCCAGAATATGGTTTTAGAAAAAGATGAATAACTCATAGTACGGACTTGTCATAATTATTTAAATGATACCATAATTCTTGTGATTTTTCTGCCCACATTTTAAGAGGTTTTTAGAACCGGTGGTGTGATCTGGGGGCAAACTAGCAGTTAAGAGGGTATTACTTAAAATGTCTGCATGTGAAAAGTCTGATACTTCATCAATTAATGTCTGCATGCCTTGCACACATTTGGGTAAATTTGAGTAAGAATCCGATATTGGTAACCCGACCAAAAAGCGCAAAAAGTTGCCATTTCTCAATGCAAGCTCTCAGGAAGAGCAGATTTGGACAGAGTATACCTCATGTGATATGTGATGGGTGTGTGTAATTTTAAACAGATGTGTACCTGTGTAAATATGTATTTGGGTCAAATATAGATTGTGTGTAAAGTTGACAGGGGTGGGTTCTCTGTATCATAAACAGACCTCATCATGATGACACTTCATTTCATTCCCCCAATCAAGGGGAAGAGGAGGAAGTGGCCAATGACAAGTGGAGAGGGGTAGGGCCTAGAAAGCTAGCCTCTCCACCCACTTTCAAAACACATAAAAGCAGACAGTCAGGATAGATAGAGACATTCAATTCCATTTGCTGCGGAGCATGCTGTCGGACCATACAACATCCAGAGATCCAGACTTCAAACCCATCAATCTCCAGAACCTGTAGCAGTACCTAGAAAGCAGAGCAGTATCCAGAATCCAGAGAGGCTAGACCAGCAGAGTAGAGCTGACCCAGACCGCTGTTAGCAGAACCAGAGAGCTGACCCAGATCACTGTGAAGTGCCGAGACCAGACCGGAGTCCTGCCCGAAAACCTGACCAGATCCGTGGCGAGGCCTATTTCTAAATATATTGTGAGTACCTAGCAGAACTGTGCAGAACCAATCTCTTAGTTAAAATAATATAATTCAATCTATTTTAATCTAACCAGAACTGCCTCCTAGAAGTTCTCACCTGTCATTTGCAAAGCTGTCACCTGTAATTTTCTATCTGCAAGCTGTAACCTGTCGCTTTGAACTTTTAAAATTTCAAATCCAAAAAACTACCTTTATTTAATCGTCCGTATCTCTGGAACCGTTTGGGCTAGGAACTTGGTTTAACTTTCCTCTGAAAGCTTAGAATCTTACCTTTCCAATAAGCCTAGATTTCCTACTTATACTTTCTCCGTAATTACGATTCTCGCACTCGCGAATTTTACCGCGATTTGCAATTTGGTTAAAAATCCAGCCACGTGTGAAAACAGCAGCTTCCTTGCTTTCCTTTGCCAAAAATTTGTTTAACCTGCTGGTTACTCCTAGATCCTTGCTAAAGTGAGCCTGAACTCATCCCAAGTATATTTCACTCACCCTGAACCTCCTGAAGGGAATTAAAAGCATTTTCAGCATATTTCTCACTGCATTGTCACCATATTCAAAGCATTTTGCCTGTGTTTAAAACTCCGACCTGTTTTCTTCTAAGCTTGCTGGGGGGAACTGAATTTCATATTGTATTGATTGCATTCCTGAGAACTGTGTGCTCTCCTTTCCATCTCCTTATATTGCATAAAGGGGGGAGTGAATTTTCAAAGAAAAGTGATTACATTGTCTTTTAGTGAAGTCCTATCAAGTCGATTTCTGTGCTGCATTCTTTTTCATCTGTGCAATTCATTGAAACCATAACGCATTCTCTGATACTTTATTCCCCTGTTCCTAGTCATAAGTCACCAGAACCGTGCTATTGTAGGATTACTTATTGCTGATTACTGTTCCTATTCACAAGTGTGCTAGTGCCAGACTATTCATTATTGATTACTGCTCAGATTAAGTGTGATATTCAATTATTAATTTATTAAAGTGTGATATATATATATATATTGTTTAAATTATCAAATAAACCTTTTAAACTTGCAAAACAGAACTACTTCTTGGCTCAGTGGGGTCAGGGGGATTCCAAGAGAGGGGTGTTATATATGGGTAGTCATCCAGAACGCATGAACTGGACGTAAAGATATATCAATAAGGGTTTCCATTCAGTATCCCAGACTAGGCATTGACTTAGCTGTAGTGTTGAATTGAATCCTCTTACAAATTGGGGGCTTGGGCCGGACGTTTGGGTTAGATCTATCACTTGTGCAGATTAATACAGCGTGCCAGCTGAGCAGATACACATATCCGGTCAGATCACCACGCTGTGTTACGCTGTAAAGCACTCCTCAAAGGAACGCTCTAAGGAAAAGGTCTGCTTTGCAAAAATAAAATATAAACTTCTGTAAGTCAGGACTGAGACCAATCTCTAGAATGACGACCTTAGTAGACATGAAAATAGCCAGAGAGCACTTCTTACATAAGTTATTTGTGAGAGGTGAGTGGACTCACCAGGACCGCATGGTCTGGTTGCAGGCCATCACGCAACAGGTCACTGAAACAGGGTCAGATACATGGAGAGATCAGGGTCCCTTACATGTGGCCCTGAGTGAACTATACATGGCTCCTAAAGCTAAGGATGAACAAGACAAGATGGTTAGGATAGCGGCATACCTGTACCTATATATGGGAGACATGCAGGATAAATGTACTGAAAGCCAAGATCTGGCAAATAAGCGACAGATGGCGTTAGAGAAGGTCCAATCTGACCTGGTCTCTTCTGAGCAGAGGCTGCAGGGGAGCCAGGAGTCAGAAAATGATAGTAGGCAGTATATCATTAAAATAAAAGAGGACATGGATATACTGCAACAGGAAAAGACAGACCAGGATACCAGAATTCTGGCTTTGCAGAAGGGACGCCAAGACAGTTTGGACTCCCTACTGCAGAGCCAGAAAAAGCTGGAGCAACAGATCAATTTCAAAAGGACATGCACAGAGCAGGTAGCCACCCTGCAAATCTAAATAGACAGAGAGAAAGAGGAGAGCAATAAACTGATCCTGAAAGACCTGGATACCCAGGCAGAGTTTGATCAGGAGCGCCAGAAAGCTGGTGCCTTCCAAAGGCAAAGGGACGACCTGGCGTCACAAATTCAAGCTCTTGGTCAGGAAAGGGACACCTTAGGCCAGGAAGTCTGCCACTTAAGAAGAAAAATGGAAGAAAATCACCTGGCCCACCAGGGACTGGGTGACCTCCAAAAAGAACACCAGGACTTGCTAGAGCACACCAGGAGGATGGAGGATACTCTGGCAAGACAGGAGCAGGCCAATAGGGACACAGCTCAGGAGGTAACCCACCTGCAGCAAAGACTGGCCCAGTGCTCCAGGACCAATCAGGAAACGCAGAGAGAGAATGAGGCTCTCTGCCAGCACAATGATAGGCTCCAACAACAGGTAGCGATGCAGGAGAGACTGATAGAGTCTAGTAAGGCCTTAACTGAGGAACTGAAGGCGCAGGCTCTTGCATTGTAACAGGGAGCAGGGGCGGATAGAGACCAGGTTCGCTGGGAAAGGGAAACTCCTGAGCATAACCTCAGGAGCCCTAGTACCAGAGGCATTTATCTCTCTCAGTCCCTGGACTCTGCCACCCCCCTGTCCTCTGGCGCACATGAGCACGGGGCCACAGGGATGGCAGATTACTATCCAGCCAGAAGCATGGGGCTCATAGGCCAGTACCTCCCAGGAATGGATGGGCGGGCATCCGGGATGGGCACCCAAGCACAGTGCAATTTAGTGGGGAACCCCAGGAGAATAGGCCCATTAAGGGCATCCTGAAAACCTCTGCCCAGTTAGGTAGTGGGGGGGCTACCCATCAAATCCTGGCAGCAAAGAGAAATCTGAAGACTCCTCTGAACGGTACAGGACACTGGAGACCAGGTCCCCACATTCTGCCAGCCATTCCCAGGCTCGCAGAATCCGGGAAAACCTGGAAGATCAGACAGGAACCTCTGGGAGCAGTGCCTCTGAGTCAGAGGATGAATGGACCAGGGTTACCCGAACCAAAAAGGCCAATAAGGCAAAAAGGGCCTTGCTTAAGGACCCATTGAAGCAAATAAAGGCAATAAGGAGTGTTATCACGCCTTATCATAAGAACGCCAAGTATTCCGTATGGGAACACTTGGAGCTCTATGAGCAAATGATGGAGACTTTCCATTTGAAGGACAGCAGTAGCTGCATCCAGTACGTTAAATGGACATTCTCTCCAGAATACTCCAGTTTCTTTGCGGGGCTGGAGGATCAAAATCATTTAGGATGGTCCACCTATAAGGCGGCCATCTTGAAACATTTTTCTGTTCACAGAAATCCTCAAGAGGCTCGCAAGGCAGCCTACAATTTGCAATGTGGGGAGGATCAGGCCCCACAAGAATTTGTACAAAAACTGAAACGTGCCTTTGCGCAGACCACCAGAAGGGTGCGCACAGACAGCAGAGAATTTGTCAATACATTCTTCCATACCTTGCCCAAATATATAATGACCCAGCTCATGAGAGATTTTCATGAGAAAAGATCTTTAGACTGGGTCATTGAACAGGCTACCCGGATCTATGAGGTGCCGAAGCCCATAGAAAATAAAAGCAATACCCAGAAAAACCCCAAAACCAACAGCACCTCTGCTGCTGCCAAGGTGGCAGAGGTAAAGGTTGCCCCCGTTTTGGATTTGGAGATGGGGGGGGCCTAAAAACCTACCTGCACCTAATAATGCTAGGCCCAGAAGGTCCTCGGGCCAGTCACAGACAGGGAGCCAAGGAGGCAGCCCCACAAATGGGGTCCCTCGCTCTCCTGATTATGTAAGTCCCCGTTACAAGGGAAATCGACCCATCCTGGGTTATGTGTGGACTCCTCCAGCCCAAGGGGGGGGATCCAGCCAAGCACCTAACCCAGGGAACTTCCCTCCTAACTTCCCACCGGAGGGCAGAAATTCTCCAAATCCTGGGCAGAACTTTTTCCCCAGGTATCCACCCAACTTCCAACCCCAAAATCATCCATCCTTCTTTCCCCAATTCCCTGAGCCCAGACAACCTAATCCGGGAGAGGGGAGGCCAAGGGTGGAGGGGTACCCAAATCTTCCCAATCCGGGATATTACCAGAGAAGGGATAGCTACCCTTCCCGGGATCAGCCCAGGGGAGAAAACAGGGCCCCGTATCAGCCTGAGCGGGTTTCCCAGTTAGAGCGCCAGGTTCAGAACATGGCACAGGAGCTGGGTCGCGTGCTAAGGGCTCAGCAGAACCCTCAGATGGGCATGACGGCACAGAATGCACCAAACTCTGGGCCTGGTGCTCCAGAGCAATGACGGGGGCAGCACCCCAATAACACACCGTTTCCCAGGGAGGAGGCACAAGGGGAAGGGGGGTGTAAAGCCTTGGAGGAAGCTTCCTTCCCAACTTGTAAACAGCCCCTGGAAAACCAGGAACCGGAAACAAAATCTCCTGCCCCTGAAAGCCCCCCTCCCAAGGAGCAGAGGGGGGGTAGGAGAAACAAAGGACCCAAACAGACCCACTTTGTGGAGGAAGAACAGGTCTTCCAATTTGAGGGAGAGGGATCCTCAGAAGATCCTGGGAAAAGGATCTTCTCCTTCAGAGATGGGGGAACTCCTCCCAAAGAAAAATGGGTCCCAAGGGATGTCAATTCAGACTGGGGAGATATGGAGACTGAGCTACCGCCACCCATCATCTCATCCCAGAACCCACAATACCGAAATCCCCTGGTTCAAACCCATCCTGATGACTGCCTCCAAAAAGGGGGGGGGCCCAGAACCGGAACCAGGGGAACCCACAATGGCTCTGATCTCCAGTTGCCAACTTTTTCTTTCAGATTCCCAAGGCTCTTCACAGAATTCTGGCCAAATTTCTTCTCTTGCAATGTCCAAAACCAGAAAGTTAGCCCACCAGTTGTCCAAAAATGTGCATTATCTGTGCCCCCTTGAGGAGAAGGAGGGAAGATATTATGCCCCGGTACAAGTACAGGGGCAGGGTACGATTTCAGCGCTGGTGGACACGGGATCTCAAGCTACCCTTCTGTCCAGAAGGGCCTTTGATGAACTGAATGAAGGAAGGGGAGGGAATTACCAAATTCCTCTCACCTCACTTCCTGGACAACTCCAGAACTTTGACGGGAAGGAAATTCCCGTCGAGGGGACGGCAGATTTGGACATTAAAATTGGGCGACACAAGTTGAAACACCCGGTCATAGTTGTGACTACAGAGGGCACCCCTTGTTTACTAGGGAATGACCTCCTGAGAAGGTTGTCACCTCTAATAGATTGTGTAAACAAGGTCCTCTGGACCCAGACTAGCCGACCAATAAAATTAAAACAGAGTGTCAACCATGTTAGTTTAAACGGCACCTGCCACATGGTTGAACAAAAATCTGACCAAGTAGAATTTCACTTCCAGAACAACCAAACTCCAGACGTGACAGTAATAGCAGTAGGACAACAGACTGGTGATGGGGGCTCCTCTCTATTTCTGAAAATCAACCTTCCTTCCAGTTTAAAGTAGTACTCCACGCTGGAAGGAAACACTTTAAAATTCTTTACTAATCCACTATCAGAAACTCCCACTCCTATAGTCCAGAAAGATGTGAAATCAGCTCAGAGCCTGGCTGATATTCAGCAAATTGGAGAGCAGTTGTTCATCCCTGTTCAGTTAAATGATGGGAAGGACTCTGTTCTCGCTCGAGTGTGTGTGAATAACGGTAAGAGCTTCATCAGCGAAGCCATGTTCCGCCAACTCCCAAAAGATCCAGCCATTCCCACATTCAAACTGATAGACAAATGGGAAAGACAAATGGGAAATGGACCTGGAAGCACCTAATTCCAAACAGCTCCTGCCAAGCAGGTGTATGCTCAAAATCTCCATTGGCAAGAAGAGCATAGTCCATAATTGTTGGGTCGTGCGAGACGTCACTGCCGCCTTTTACTTAGGCAGTGACATTCTCAATCGCTTTGCCATTAGTTTGGACCTAATAAACTTCAAAGCTTGGTCCCGATTAGCGGATAATCCCATGGGCTTTGATGATCCAGAAAAAGCATTTAGGTCAGCTCAATTGCTACCTTATGCAGTTGAAATTCAGATTAAAGAGGAAGCCACCATCCCAGAAAGGACCCGACAATTCTCCCTGGAAGTGAAAGTTAAAAGAGGACAATATTTGAAAAACCCTGATGCTTACATACATCTAAACGCTTCTCTCCAACAGCAAGGGTTGGGGGTAAACCCAACTCCATTAGTCAACATAGAACATGACACCATTCTAATAGAGGTGGATAACAGCGACTTAAAGAGTATTACTCTAGCCGCAGGCACCATTATTGGAATGGTGGTTGATGACCGACATTTTTCCATCGATTTAGGTAATGAACTGTTAGGGCCAATCCCCAAGGACTGCTTTGACAGTGACAGTGATGACAATACAACACCAGACAGGATTTTCACCCGGCATGGGGGGAACTTCCTGGTGTACACTTCTTGCCCTTTTGGTAAGGAAGATGTGACTTGTGACTTCAGGAGGGATGAGGTGATTTTCCAGGTCCATGAGGGCTGCCTTTCCCACCTGAAGCCTCCAGTCCAAATCAGCACTCTGACCAGGGACTTCTCCACCCAGCTGGAGGAGGCCGCTGAAATAGCCAAACCAGAAGTATTTCCAGGCTTCAGGCAGATGGTGGAAGAGAGAGTCAACCTAGCTGATGCCTGTGTGACTCGGGAACAAAGCAAAAGTTGAAACAAGTTTTCTTGGATTTCCAAGATCTCTTTGCGGTAGACTCATATGACTGTGGCCGCACCGACATCCACACAACAACAATCCCCACGGACCCTGGCATGACTCCTGTGTTTGTGAAGCAATATCGTTTGCCTCTCGCATCCATGGAGTCCCTTACTGAAATAATTAAGAACCTTGAGTCCCGGTGAATAATCCGTCCAGTTCACAGCACCTTCAATAATCCGGTGCTGGGAATATTGAAGCCAAACGGCCAGTGGAGACTCTGCCCCGACCTTAGGGAGCTCAACAAACGGGCCCATACTTCCCGATGGCCTCTGCCCTACATTGACCAAGGGCTGGCCCAGATCCAGGGGTCACAGGTATTCATTGCAATAGACCTGACCAATGGATACTGGACTGTGCCTGTCAGTAGGGAGGACCAATACAAACTGGCTTTTACCTTTGGGGGCCAGCAGTACACATGGACCCGGACTCCCTTCGGATACCTCAACTCCGGCAATGAATTCAACATTTTCCTACACAAGGCCATGCCCGACCTGGGTGCAAGGGGTAACCTGGCTTATGTAGATGATGTCCTCATCAAAAGGTCATCTGTGGAGGAACACATAGCGGAGATCCGTTATGTTGTGACGCAGTTGAGGGCTGCCGGAGCAAAACTTTGCTTTCAGAAAGCACAGTGGTGTAGAACCCCTGTTAATTTCTTGGGGCATGAGATTACTCCTCAGGGTCTCTGTCCCCAGGAAAAGAAGGTGGAAGCACTCCAAAAATTGAAAGACCCCACAACTCTGCGAGAACTAAGGAGCCTCCTTGGACTGACTAATTACAGCAGAAAGTTCATTGAGGGCTACGCAGAGATCACCAGACCCCTGATTCATCTCCTGAAGGGGGGGTCAAGTGGGAATGGGGTCCAGAACAAGCTCAGGCAGTAAGACAACTCAAAAGAAGCCTCTCACAAGCGCCCTGCCTAGCTTACCCTGTCAGAAACAAGGAGTTCTTCCTGGAGACGGGGTTCTGTAATACGTGCTTGACGGCAGTATTATACCAAAAGCACGGCAAGGTCAATAAAGTAATCTCCTATGCGAGCAAAGCTTTATCCTCTGTGGAGGAAAAATTCTACGATTGTGAGAAGGCACTCCTGGCAACGGTGTGGGCATTGAGGAATTACCGCCCGTTTATCCAGGGGGAACACATCATAGTGGAGACTCCACACCAGCCTCTGCAATATCTCCAAAGTGACAGAATCCGGGCCGGGAATGTGAGTAATTCC
Source organism: Ambystoma mexicanum (assembly GCF_040938575.1). Classification (NCBI taxonomy): domain Eukaryota; kingdom Metazoa; phylum Chordata; class Amphibia; order Caudata; family Ambystomatidae; genus Ambystoma; species Ambystoma mexicanum. The sequence goes on along the minus strand of NC_090922.1, from coordinate 367,912,002 downwards.
CGAATTACTTTCTGGATTCTGTCAATGCAAGGCTTTCCTGTGGAGGTCAGATAGGGCCAAAACAAGAAGAGTCCCCTTGCGCAAGGTCTGGCTGACTTGCATGATTGTGCCAGAGTAAACTGTCTCGAGGACGAAAGTCTAAAAATCAAGGACAACACGGAGGCATACCTTAATTCCCCACACAAAGTCTTTGAAGAGGACAAGTGTGAGGGAATGCCCACTGTCTATGTGGATGGATGCTCGTACCATGTTGACAACGACGGGGAGAAGGAACTGGTGGCTGGCGTAGGGAATGCATGGGTGAAGGAGTTCCCAGAACCCTCCGCTGGATACAAAATTGGTCCCCGAAGTAGTCAGGTGGCAGAATTGATGGCTGTGCATCAGGCCATCCTCACTGCTGTCCAGCATCAACTCCACGAACTGGTCATAATCACAGATTCGGATTATGTACGGAACGGGTTCGTGGAGCACCTGGTTAATTGGAAAACCAGAGGCATGTTATGTGCTAACAGCAAACCCCTAAAACATGGGAAGTTGATCCAAAACATTGATGATCTGGTCACCTCGAATGAGATGACCATCTATTGGAAAAATATCAAGGGTCATTCCAAAATAGAGGGACCAGACAAAACTGGAAATGACTTAGATGATCAGCTGGCCAAAACCGGGGCCATCCAAGGGGATCTAATCGAGATTGAGTCCCTGTTGGGGGAAATCCAGGTCATTGCTATCACTAGGTCCCAGACAAATGCTCAAAATGATCTTTCAATTGCACAATGGAGTAAGGAGACCCCTGATGCTGATTTGATTACCGCTCAGAAGGGGGATCCAATAATTGGTCAATTTTACCAACACCTTGAGGACCCTGAGAACTTTCCCCTGACGGAAACCGATTACATTGGGAAAGAGGATCTAAGAGTGTTGATGAAATGTCCGAAAATGTTCCGAATCCAAGACGGTTTGCTGGTAAGGAAATCCAAAGCTGGCCACGATCAGTGGGTGGTTCCTACCTCATTCCGAAGCCTGATGTTAAGTCACGCCCATGATGCGGCCACCGCCGGTCATAGGGGGTTTCACACAACATTGGAAATCTTAAGAGAGGTTGCATACTGGCCACACATGGGCCAGGACCTCAACCAATACTTGAAGGGTTGACTTGTGTGTGCACAATTTCAGCCAACATCCCTCACACGCCGGGCGCCTCTCCAAAAGAGGGGGATGACACTGCCATGGTCAGATTTACAAATCGACTTTGTAGGCCCTTTGATTCGCTCGTCTAGAGGAAATAAGTACATGTTGACTGTGACATGCTTTTTTACCAAGTGGGTGGAATGTCTCCCAGCCCCAAACTGCAAGGCAGAAACGGCACCTGCCTTGATGATTAACCACGTCTTTTCCCGTTTCGGTCTACCTCAAAGAATTGAGTCAGACAGGGGTAGCCACTTCACCAGTGAAGTAATGACAAAGATGTGGGAGATACTGGGGGTTAAAAGGAAGCTACACATTGCTTACAGGCCAGCTTCTTCTGGAGCAGTGGAGAGATATAACCGAACCATTGTGAGCATATTAAAGAAGTTTGTGGCAGATTCTGGGCCAAGTTGGGATATCCGATTACCTCTGGTCCTAATGGCCATCAGATCTACCCCTTCATCTGCAACCAAAATGTCACCATTTGAGTTGATGACTGGACGCAAGATGGTGCTTCCGCAGCATTTGCTCTACAGGACCCAAGAGCAGACACTCATAAATGCCTCCACAACTCATGAGTATGTGGAGAATTTAAGGAAACACCTTCAACATGCTTTTGCCTATGCTCAGCGGAATCTAGAAAGATCAGCTGAGAGTATGAAGACCCACTATGACCTGAAAACTTCCAGGAAGGAATATCAGGTGGGGGACCAGGTCTATTTATACAATTTCCAAAGGAACCAGGCCAAACAGAGGACATTTTTGCCTACATGGAAGGGACCCTTTGAGATTATAGACAAGATCTCCCCTGTGGCCTACAAGATCCGCATCCACAAAGGCGGTTTGGCAGAGGGGGAAGACAAGTGGGTCCACATTAACCATTTGAAGTGTTGCCATCCCAGGCACACTCTGCAACAACTGGAGGAATCCTCTGGAGTTTCTCAATGTGGGTGTTTTTGTTTTTGAAGGCAAAAAGAAATGTGCATGTTCATATGTTTTGACTATAAATTTATATGCCACCCCACTATATCAATGGTGGGGGAAAAATGTCTATGAATAGGTATTGCCGCTCTTCCTTTGTCGTCCTAGGAGAAAGAAAACCTCGAGACTGGCCAAGGAGGACGATCCGGAGACCGGGAGCAGAGATGCAAGGGGCCCGGGGTACCGCCCAATCTTCCCATCAGGACCGGCGAGGAGAACCGATCGATCCGACCGGATGGAGAAAAAGATGCTGAACTGTGCCATCTATTGGAAGAAGATGAGGAAACATCGCAGATCTTGCGAGTTCCATCAGTGAAATAGAATGCCCATCGCAAGAGGGGGGGCTTGTGGGATGTTTTTACCCATGCACCCGAGCCGTACCTCAAAAACTGTGCAGTACTGGCATTGAAAACATCATGATGGCCAGAGCTTCCCAGAAAATGCCCAGGGAAATGCATGAAGAATAGGCTGCCACCCATGTTTGCCGATGTTATGGGCACAGAAGGGCACTGCTTAAAACCACCATTGGACTACCCACACAGTAGGGAATGGCAATGCTGATTGCCAAAAGCAACCTAGAACTGTGGGGAATTCATTTTCTTAAATCCCAAAAATGGTTGCATTACCAGTACTCACCACTATGAGAAAGCCGGCGTTTTAAAACAACACCAGACATTTGGGTAAAACTGAATAAATGAACCCAAAGCAGGCCAAAGAAAGACTTACTTAGAGGTGGATACAATGTAAAGTTATATTCTGAAGTGACTTGGTCTGCAGCGGCTTAAACTGAAACTGGATTTAAAACTACCAAAAATCGAAAATGTTTAAATTAACTGAGTGACCTACTTTTGAGTGTCACATAGTTTGTCACTGTTGAAATGTCATGGTTTTGAACTTAGAATCAGCATTCTAGCTGCATATGTAAAAATTGTCTTGACTTAAACTGGGGAACAAAAAGTTACATTGTATCTGAAACCTGGCTTAATGAAAATGAATTCTGCCCACCAGCTACCCCCGACAGGAGTTGAGACTTGCACAACCCCCTTCACCCAGGCAGATGGTTTATTGCAGGGGTCATATAAATGGCTTCCTCTTGGCAGAAACTGGGAGGGGGAGAAACTGGAGACAGAGGCTGAGCTTGAAGAAAGTGGAAAGACTGGTTTCTGTACCATGTGACCTGAAAAGACACACCCCTGTAGCCAGAATATGGTTTTAGAAAAAGATGAATAACTCATAGTACGGACTTGTCATAATTATTTAAATGATACCATAATTCTTGTGATTTTTCTGCCCACATTTTAAGAGGTTTTTAGAACCGGTGGTATGATCTGGGGGCAAACTAGCAGTTAAGAGGGTATTACTTAAAATGTCTGCATGTGAAAAGTCTGATACTTCATCAATTAATGCCTGCATGCCTTGCACACATTTGGGTAAATTTGAGTAAGAATCCGATATTGGTAACCTGACCAAAAAGCGCAAAAAGTTGCCATTTCTCAATGCAAGCTCTCAGGAAGAGCAGATTTGGACAGAGCATACCTCATGTGATATGTGATGGGTGCGTGTAATTTTAAACAGATGTGTACCTGTGTAAATATGTATTTGGGTCAAATATAGATTGTGTGTAAAGTTGACAGGGGTGGGTTCTCTGTATCATAAACAGACCTCATCATGATGACACTTCATTTCATTTCCCCAATCAAGGGGAAGAGGAGGAAGTGGCCAATGACAAGTGGAGAGGGGTAGGGCCTAGAAAGCTAGCCTCTCCACCCACTTTCAAAACATATAAAAGCAGACAGTCAGGACAGATAGAGACATTCAATTCCATTTGCTGCGGAGCATGTTGCCGGACCATACAACATACAGAGATCCAGACTTCAAATCCATCAATCTCCAGAACCTGTAGCAGTACCTAGAAAGCAGAGCAGTATCCAAAATCCAGAGAGGCTAGACCAGCAGAGTAGAGCTGACCCAGACCGCTGTTAGCAGAACCAGAGAGCTGACCCAGATCACTGTGAAGTGCCGAGACCAGACCGGAGTCCAGCCCGAAAACCTGACCATATCCGTGGCGAGGCCTATTTCTAAATATATTGTGAGTACCTAGCAGAACTGTGCAGAACCAATCTCTTAGTTAAAATAATATAATTCAATCTATTTTAATCTAACCAGAACTCCCTCCTAGAAGTTCTCACCCTGAACCTCCTGAAGGGAATTAAAAGCATTTTCAGCATATTTCTCACTGCATTGTCACCATATTCAAAGCATTTTGCCTGTGTTTAAAACTCTGACCTGTTTTCCTCTAAGCTTGCTGGGGGGGAACTGAATTTCGTATTGTATTGATTGCATTCCTGAGAACTGTGTGCTCCTCTTTCCATCTCCTTATATTGCATAAAGGGGGGAGTGAATTTTTAAAGAAAAGTGATTACATTGTCTTTTAGTGAAGTCCTATCAAGTCGATTTCTGTGCTGCATTCTTTTTCATCTGTGAAATTCATTGAAACCATAAAGCATTCTCTGATACTTTATTCCCCTGTTCCTAGTCATAAGTCACCAGAACTGTGCTATTGTAGGATTACCTATTGCTGATTACTGTTCCTATTCACAAGTGTGCTAGTGCCAGACTATTAATTATTGATTACTGCTCAGATTAAGTGTGATATTCAATTATTAATTTATTAAAGTGTGATATATATATTGTTTAAATTATCAAATAAACCTTTTAAACTTGCAAAACAGAACTACTTCTTGGCTCAGTGGGGTCAGGGGGATTCCAAGAGAGGGGTGTTATATAGGGGTAGTCATCCAGAACGCATGAACTGGACGTAAAGATATATCAATAAGGGTTTCCATTCAGTATCCCAGACTAGGCATTGACTTAGCTGTAGTGTTGAATTGAATCCTCTTACAAACCTCTACAGCTTTCTAAAATTGTTTGCAATCTCTCTGTGACCATGTCAGTCCCAGTCCCAGTCTCTTCCTCGCAGGACCTCTGTGATTCTTTGGCCCATTATTTTCTGTGCAAAATTAGCAGCATTCGGCTGAACATCAGTTCCTCCTCCCCTCTCCCATATGTTCACCCTCTAGCCCTGATGGACTCACCTCTGGTGGCATCTTGGTCTGTGTTTCCTATTTATCTGCTGAGGAGTTTGTTAGTGTGACCATGAAACTTAACTCTTCCTCCCCTCTGGACCCTATGTGTCTAGGCATAAACAAGGATAGTCTGCCCCAGGTTATCCATTTACTGACAGAAACTGTGAACACCTCTTTTTCTACTGGGGTGATCCTTACCCCTTTGAAGCATGCAGTTGTTACTCCATTGCTTAAAAATCCATCATTTGACGCCCTGGTTCCAGCAAACTTTCGCCCAATTGCTCTTCTTCCTTTTTCTATGAAGCTTTTGGAATCTTTTGTCTGTTCTCTCCTTACCATCTTTCTTGAGGATTCCTCTTTTTTCCATCCTTCGCAGTCTGGCTTCCATACAGAGTGTGGTACTGAGAGTGTCCTTGTCTCTTTCATGGACAACCTAGCTCAAACCCATGATGCAGGTGGCATCAGTGCTCTGGTTTTACTGGACCTGTCAGCTGCCTTTCATACTATCGCTCATGGCATACTGCTGGGGCACCTGGGAAGGGCCGACCTGTCAGGGACCATCCTTGCATGGTTTTCTTATTTTCTCTCAGACTGTTTCCAAACTCTCTATCTTCCGCCTTTTCTGTCTGTGGCAGCGGAGCTCACCTATGGTGTTCCTCAGGGATCTGCCATCTCCCCAGTTCTATTTAACATCTATGTTCAACCTCTGACCAAACTCATCTTCTTCCACAGCTTCTTCTGCTACTCATTTGCTGACAACATGCTAATCCTGGTATGTCTTGACCTTACCATTCCTGAGTTGGCAGCTGGGTTTCGTACCTGTTTGGTAGTGGTGGGTGTATGGATGCAGAACAGCTGGTTCAAGTTGAACGGTGATAAAACCGAGGTCTTGGTGGTGGGTCCCCCTTCTGAGTCTTCCTTTTGGACTGCTGATTTCTGCCTAGCCTCTCTAGGTGCCTTTCCTATGCCGGTTTTGGTTCAAAAAGATCATGCAGTGAATATTATGTCATCCTTGTCCATGAAAACAACAGTTTGGCTCTGTCTATGAAATGGGTTATTTTCAACTGAAACCTCTCGTGGGGTTCTTCCTTTCATTCAGATCAGACACATCTTTTGGCACCGGTAATCTCTGCTCTGGTTATCTCTGTGATTGACTACTGTAAATCTCTTTTACTTGCCCAGTCTGCTTATGTTCTGCAATGCTTGCAAGTTCTGCAGCACTCTGCCGACCATCTGGCCACCTCTACCCCACGTTGCTCGCATATTTCACCAGTTCTCTGAGGGCTCCACTGGCTTCCGGTGGGAAAAAAGTATTAATTTCAAGTCCCTTTGCCTGGTCCACCAGGCTTTTTATGACCTAGGAGCAGAATATCTTGTGGGAAAATTCAACCCTCATGTCCCTTGCCGTGCCTTGCACTCGGATGGGGCATGTCTTCCATGAATGCCGGATTGGTGGGTGCTCTTTTTCAGTTGCTGCATCAGGTCTTTGGAATTCTCCTTCTCTTACTCTAAGAGCCACAGTTGCTCGTTCTGCCCTTCGAAAAGCTCTGAAGACTCATCTGTTCTAGAATAATAGGGAACATTGGAACTGTTCTTCGAGGAGCGCCATGGTGCCTTCGGGCGTATGTTGCGCTTAATACATTCTATACAATGCAATGCAATACAATGCGATTCTAGCTATAAAATGTTACAACCTATTTAACAACTGTTTGCTTGAATAATGTGAAAATCTCTTTAAAGTATAAAACATTTATATTGTTGTGCCTTTGCACTTAAATCATAGGTGATCGCTTCCAGGATTTACAGGAAGCTTATATACAGACGGCTGTCAAGCCCAAGAGCTGTGTTATCAAAATAGCAAATATATCACCCAAGTGGGCTCTAATTCCAAAAATGAGTCTAATTTGATCTATGTCTAAGTGGGCATAGACAACTGCTTACAAGTGCAATTTAGATGTAATACGACTCAATCTAAGGTTTAACATATCCTTCACATTTTCTTTCTCATGAAACCTTATGTTATGTCATACTCAAAACAGTCAATTAAATTCAATTGTTCATCAGATGTACCACCAGTTCTTCATCTGTATTGTGGTCAAATGGTTTCTGGCTATTCAATTTTATAATCAGTTTTGACTCTAATTGTCTGAGATGTCTTTCACGATGACCTTTTCTATGATGTTCGTGAATATATGCCAAGGCTGTGCATTTCAATAGGGTTGCATCTCTGCAGTGTGTCTTCTCAAAATGTACTGCTAGAGGACAACTATCATCTTTGTTTTTCACAGCTCTGTAGTGGATAAGAATCCTTACCTTGTCTTGACAGCTATCTGTGTATAAGCCTCCTGTAAATCCTGGAAGTGTTCCCCTAGGATTTAAGTGCACTGGCACAATGATATTAACGTTTTATAATCTAAAGTGATGTTCACATTTTTCAGGCAAAAAAATCATTAAACTTGCCATACGTTAGAACCACATAAAAAATGTTTGCTTTTTTAATGCATTTGAAGTTATAATTGTTTGCCGACAGGCACTACATGTAAAAGAAAGTGGTTTCATACTTAGAACAAAGTGTTCCAAATAGGTGTTGAGAATAACAGTGAATGAAGCACCTTACAAAGTTGCTGTCACATGACCATCATGATATTGAATCGTGATTTTCGAACACTATAAAAAAAAATGTAAATGCCATTTGAGCAAAATAGAATGAGGTATACCTGACAAAGTCCCAAGTGTGGGGATGGAATGCTTGATGAAAGGGGAATGTTTAATCCAGGACTAATTCACCCTCTGTAAATCCATGTCCTTTTATGTATTTATTACACTGGTGTTTTAAATAAATCACGAGTGTTAGCAAGTGCAGATCAAGCGGCCTGGTGTTTATTTTTCCAATACCTGCCTGCTCTGGAAACGACTACACAGATAACAAGGGGGTTATTGTGAGCAGTGTTTTGGTTTTAAATTGGCAATCTTCTGCAGCCACCCAGGAGGGACCAATTTATAGAGACATAGCAGCGTTTTTCAGAACAGTTTGGTTTTCATATATATATTACTCGTACAAAAACCTAGACAACCACCTCTCGCACAGCAAGCCACATGCACTTCATCATACCGCAACAACAAACAAACAACACATAAGCTGCGCCAACAGCACACGAGGCCTGACATCGATCCGATACCCGCACCAAAGCTCAGCGCATGTATACCGAACTGAAGCCGCCAACAGGACATCACTTCTCTCACTATCCTACTCCCTCTTCACCTTAGTAACCCACCCCGCCTTCTCATTTCCAGATCTGCCTGGGGACAAATTACGTTGGTGACGGTGCGCTATACAAATACCTTTAACATTAACATTAACATTACAGGGATTGCGGTAGCAGCCCTGTAGATATAGTTAAGTTGTTCATCTAATAGAAAGAGCACTTTTTGGGTGGCTCATAGCTTTGACCCCCCTGGATGAATCATCACCAAACTATGCAAAGAAACTATGTGGCCCCCTCAGAATGATTTTTCAAAGTGTGCAGTGGTTCCATCCGTTGGGGGGGGGGATAAAGTTATAGGGGAGTCTGAAAATGTGTGTAATCCTCATAGATGCAATGGAAAAATATTTTGCTTGTGCCTACAGCCAAAACCGGTGGACAGATTTTTACCATGTTTGTGCCAGGAGTGTCGGCTTTGCCCCAAAAGCAATGCTTTCATAAATGTGGTGAAATTCTGTCCAGTATTATTTTTTAAATGGCCAAAAAGTAGGTTAAAAAAGTGTTTGCGATATCTGTATCCGGTCCCCAGACTGACTTCCCGATTTGGGGTCTGCGGACATGGCTGGGCCAATCAGGAGGCGCTGTGCTGTCCACAGACATTGTACACACCTACTGATTGAATGCTCAAAAGCGTGATATTTTTTTAAACGGTCGCCATGCTGAATCAGTGAATAGCCAACGTTGTACATGAACAGCAAGGTGGATTAAACGTCTGGAAAACACATTCAGAGTTATTTGGTGGCCAAAAGAGGCCTGGAAAGGATGGGGGAGTGGAATAAAGTACACATGGAGCTGTTTTTGGAATGGATAAAAGAGTTTGCGGGTGTCGTCGAGACCAGAATCAATTTTAGTGTCTGCGGACATCATTTGGATGGCAGGGGGGTCTGGGTAAATCTTGTTATTTGAAGGTGTAGTATACATACTTTTTATATGTTTTCATTATATTGTGGTGTTTGGGGCCAGTGGCAAGATTCTTGGGGAGATGAAAATAGGCCACGGCCCCAATAATATGGCAACTGGCAACACATAGTATAGTATTATATGTATAGTAATTATAGGTACTGTAGGGGGACTATACAGTATGTGTAATATGGTGGAATTATATAATTGAAGTGTATATGGTATTTATGATGGTAGGACTATTGGGATAGTGCTCCTTGATGTCTCCTCTGCCGTGCACACGTTCAACCATTCTATCCTCATTAAACTGTTACATGCTGCCTTTAGCATCATGGATCAGACACCGGACTGGCTGACCTGTTTTCCTTACTAACCATCCTTCCCAGCTGCAACTGGGCTGTTTCTACGCCACCACCTAACTGTCTACCTGCTGAGTACCCAAGGGTTCTATGCCATAATTGTGGCACTTCAATATCTATTTTGGCACTCTGCCTCTCCTGATGTCCATCTTCTTTTCTCATTTCCAGTGTTATTTTATTGACACACAGCTTTCCCTAAACTTCCCTCAAATAATTTCTTCTCCTCAATTGTTATGCCTATTTGCCTGATTGCCATGGAGTCATTTTGTGCAGCTTACAATCTCTGTCTCAATGCCAGTAAGATAGAGATCTTTCTTATTGTGAAACCTGTGCCCTGTTTTTCTCCTGCCCTCTGGCCGCTCTCTTTGGGCCCTCTACTCTCATCATCGTGTGAGGCCAAAAGCCTTGTGGTCATCTTTAAGTCCCCTCTCTCTTTTGCTCCCTACATTTTGGAGCTTGTAAAGAAAGCCCATGTACAGCTTCACCTCATTACAGGCATTCTACCATTCCTAACCTTCCCCCGGAAGCTCAATGTCTCTAGAGCCCTGGTCCCCTGAAGGCTAGACTACAGCAACAGCCTCTTTCTTTACCGCCCCCTTTGTTGTCTACGCCCCATTCGGCTAATCTAGAACAGGGCTGCACAACTTATTGTTGGCCTTAAACCCAGGGATCATATCACTGCAGTCCTAACATCTGTTCAATGGCTCCTGGTGGTTGGAATGATGAAATTCAAGATCCTCTGTATCACTGACAAGGCTTTCTGGGGCCTGGGACTACAGTATCTCCAACTTCATCTTCCTAAATAGTGCCCTACTAGAGTCCTCCTCTCCTGTAACTCCAATTATCCGCTTGTCAAATGATTTTTGACACAGAGAGCTGGAGGCATATCTCTCTCTTCAGCTGATGCCTCTCTTTTGAACAGCCTTCCTGCTCCTTTTATACATGCGCTGGACTTTCTTAAATTCTGGAAACTACTGAAGATTCTGCTTTTCTCTTCCTGTTGTACTTAATCCCTTCCCTGCTAAATCATATGACTGCTATTGAGACTAGTGGACTGTTGCCTCATGGACCGTGCAGGTTCCATGCCCTATATGTAGTTGACACCAGTCCCCCTAAGCCCCTTCAGCACTACCCTTGCAGGTCTACTGTCTGACAGCTGTGTACCCCACCCTTGGGACACCTGTGCCCCAGCTTTTAGCCAGTGGCCTCCCACCTTTGCAACTCTTGGCACTTTCCTTATGGGCTCCTATCAGCACTTAGCAATCCCTACTCCCCTTTCTATTCATGCACTTCTCTTACTGTACAATGCCTATGTTTATTTGTAGCAGCATTGTGTACAATTATTTTGGGATAAGCAAGGGAAATGCAGATGCAAAAGATGTGTAGAACATTCTTAAGTGGCAGTTGGTGTGTGGAAGGTCAATATGTTGATAGGATTACATGTCGAATTTTTTTAATTGATTGGTGGATAGATGTGTGACTGTTTGAAAGCAGGCAATGATGGATTGCTACAAACATAACAGTAAAAAGGGCTGTCTTGTGTGATGGTGTGCATGTGCAATATGGGTTTTTTAATGATGCATGGCCTGCTGAAGGGCCTGCAAAGACCGCAGATAGTTATGCTAGAGAAATGTATTTGGGACAGACATTTGTATATGTGCTTTTTTTCTTTTTCTCTAGTGTACAATTGTCCATTATTTCCATTAGCATAATAGAACATGCTAATGGGAATGTCAAAGAATCTTATTGAGTGCAGCTACTTTACTGAAAAATATAAAGTAAATGGAGTCTATAAGTGCATTTATGTTACTTCTATTTTTAACTGTATAAGGTGGTTCCTAAAAGAACATTTTCTTGTTTTGTTTTTATTTATTTTGAATTGAGGAGAGGCAAGGAAGTAAGATGGGGAGGCAAATGAGGGAAGGGGCACCATCCACAGATATGGAGGGTCAGATGGACAGGGGAATATGTTGGGCGTGCGTTAAATCTAAGGTGGGAGGCAGTGTTTCTCATGACCCTTGATTACAGACTCGAAAGCACTTCGAAAAAACTGCTCCCCTCTGCAGAGTGGTGTGTTACAGTATATACAGAGTACTGTTGTCTTGGAAAGATATGGATCAACAGCCTCTTTTGTGGCTTGCAAGGTAGCTCGTCGGATGTTGTGACCCACAGGAATAGCCTGTGTGGTGGCAGTATTGGTTGAGGAAGGTGAGGTAGAGGAAGACAGACTATTACTTCCTCAGAAAGTAACAGCCTTTCTCAGAGCATCCCAGTGGTTGGAATTTGTGTGGCGGTGCATGGAGGTAGTCCCGTAGGAGAACTGCCCAGGTTGTCCGCGACTGAGTACAATGTGCACTCAATGCATTTCACCTTGGTAGCCTCAGCCTTCGGTACACCCCAATGGTGGTAAAGAACCACCACACCCAGGATTCTCTCTGGGTGTTGGAGGTAGGCATTTCCACTATCTCATCTTGCTTGTTCTCTTGATTCTTTTCTGCATCATTGTGCTTTCTCCATTGTCCAGGCCCTCCAGCTGGTGTTGTTGGTGGCAGTGGCTTCTGGGGAGGAGGAATAGCCATGGCTGATGCCATTTTTGAAGTTAAGTAGCAGTTGTGCTAATATTCTTCCAAGCATGTGTTCTCTCCTGGATTGCAGATAGAAAATCAGTAAGAATAGGTCTATGAGCTGTGCTATGGTACATTTTCAGCTTGAAACTTCCTAGATGAGCCTAAAATGTAGTTTCAAACTGTTTATGATGCACAGACCCATTCATGAAGCACAGACTGGTTTGCAAACACATCATCATATGGTACGCGTGCACACTTGGTCACGTGACACTGTCTGGAAAAACCGTGATGAAGTCAGACGTTTGCGAATGTTACTGAACAGAAAATGATATAAAAAGTTGTTGAAAGTTGATTGGAAGTGTTTAGAATGTTAGTAGGAGGTGGGGAATGGCACACTTACGACTTGAAACTTTGTAGATTGGCTGAAAAGGTATTGGCATAGTTGACCTAATGCTAACTTGACGTACTCCGATTTGAGCGCATTTCTTTGGTCGAATTCGGTAGGTAAAATGGTATATTTTATTTACAAAATAGTTGTGGTGTGGGCTAAGGGGTTGAGCTGGGGGAAGTCACAGTAGGTCACAAACAATTCAACCAAAAGAATTCTGTGAAATCAGCAGTCGGTCATGTTTTTTTCAGTCAAACAACTCATATCTGCTGACAATGCTGATATGTTGGGGTGAGTATGATATTAGGAAGTTGGAGCAAATTATGGTGCACTGTTAAAAACCTATGAAATTCAGTGAAAATACTTTTTTTAAAGGGACGTTATGGTTAAGTTGCACTAATAAAAACCTATGTATTCATTGAAAAAGCTTTGTTAAAGGGGCGTTAATGTTACAAGTAAAACTGAAAAACCCAAGAAATTCACCAGTTATGGTAAGCTAAGCAACCATAACTTGCACCACCACTGTGCACTGCTAAGACTAACACCCAGGACACCACTGATGATATCACATATGAAATTCATTTTGATGAAAAGTTCTTAAAAGGGGTTGTGTTTACAATGCTAATAACCAGATGTCAGCGCTGATCAGGAGACCTATTATGAAGTATGTAATATATTAAAGAAAGTACTTATTCCATTCCTTTCTTTCTTCTAATGTGTTAAAAAGTTGTTGTACTAACTTCTGTATAACGTGGTGACATAAAAACAAAACAAAGAAAGTACTCATCTAAATAAAATATTATATTGGAGTGCTGTTGTTATTACAGTAACCAAATTACACGTACACATAGGCAATGAATGCATCATGCATCATAGAAGTAGAACATTTTTTTATCTTGTAATTGTAGCTAATAAAAAAAGCTAAAAATTGAAGATTTAATACATACTTCTGTTAGTACAAACCCAATGGGCCTCATACCGAGGGGGCGGTAAGGGATACTGGGCACCGGTAAGGAGACCGGTGCCGGTAATCCCTTACCGCCCAATTCTGAGGTCCCTTAGCGGGAACCGTAAAGGACGTGTGGTCGGACCACACGTTCTTTACGGGTCCCGCTAAGGGACCAGGGCACTAACTACGGGCCTACTATTAGCAGGCCCGTAATTAGCGCCTTCCCCATTCCCATTGAGCCCTATGGGGGTTCAAATGGGAATGGGGAATGGTTGGGTGAATGAGGATTTACCGGGTCTGCACAGGTCGGAATGTCCCGGTAAGTGCTCATTCACCCAGACCGGACACGGACCCGGGTTTGGAGGAAGCCATGGCGCAAATAGCACCATGGCTACCTCCAAACTTGGAATGAGGCCCTATATATGAAGACCCGCAATGCATACAAATCAGAGGCACATACAGGGAAACTGAAGTAAGGAAGAAAGAAACAACATCACCAGCAAATGTCAATAACATTATAGTTCATCATCATGTATACAAATGAATTGTGTGTTTGAGGCCTGTTTATTGCCCCATATATGTGCAGAGCAAACCCTAAAGAAAGTACTTAAAGAACATAGAAGAAGGTTAACGTCTAGATACATAGCACCTTTTCAATTCCCATATTCTGATTGTCAGTGAACAAAAACACATGGCATAGATATGTCAGTGAACAAAGACAAGTGGCCTAGCTATGTGATGTCATCAGTGATGTAATCAATTACATTTGCAATGCAATCTTTGATGTCCTGGGTGTTAGTCACAGCAGTGCACAGTGGTGGCATGGTTGCTTAGCTTACCATAACTGGCGAATTTCTGGTGGTTTTCAGTTTTACTTGTAACCATATTGTCCATTTAACATTTTCACTTAATATATCCTCTTTTTTAACCACTGCTATAAAATGCCATATATTGCATCATGTTCCACCTGCTCACATCAAGTACAATTTAATTGCATCATATATGTTTTCAGAAAGTGCATTCTGCTTAACTTTACTTAGAAAAATGTTACTGCTGCATTCATATTGACCTATTTTTTTCTTTTTCTATGTAGCTTCCTTTTCAATAAAAAATTAGAACATTTAAAAATAAATGTACTGAAGGCTTTGGGGATTTGCTGTGTTCCCAGTCTATGTGTGTTCCATATTTTACATATGTGGCAAACCTGTTCATCGCTTCCCAACTTCCTCTAACCTTAAAGGTATAATTCCTTGAAATTTTCCTGAACTTTGTTCACAATAAAACATGACAATTAAGTAGTCTAACGCATCAGACAAAAGTAAAGAAAGAGCAGTTGCAGCAGGACAGATATCTCCTTAAGTTCAGCACAATCAAAATAATGCATGGGTTTTTTCAATCCACCTTCGATTCTTTTTTCCCAATTACCCAATGATTATTATATGTGAACAGAACAACAGTGTACCACACACAAATGTTATTTCAAACATAGTACATATGATGTAATACTTATGAGGGTAAACAAAAACATAGGTTTACAACTGTAACTAATTGTATTTCATAAAATATGTTCTAAAACTAACCATAGTTTCTTTTCTTCATTGTGCAAATTATACGCTTAACACCATATCATCTAAGTGTCCATACCTAAAGCTAACCACATCATTCAATTTACAATGTTCATATACATTACATAATCACAATGCCCACATTACTATGGGCATGGCCAATGTCCAGATGATTGAGGGCATGACCACAACAGTACAACCATGCTCCAAGAAAATACACACTGGCCATTGTCACAACTATTCTCTTTATCCATGGTATAACCTCGACATGTCCACAACTTTACACCTTAGCCATGGTTTATCACTTTACACGCTTCATTAAGAACTAACATATGCATTTTTGTTCAAAACACATGTATATTAATTACACTCACTACTTTCATAACATTTGTATAAATATACAAAGACACAGAACACCTCCCAGTCAAAATGATGTCCACGGACAGATGTCCATGTCAGCAGAACCCACACACTATTTTCCACCTATACAAATGGCTCTATCTTAACGTTTTCAACTCCCCCACCAGTCGCACACACTCTTTCATCCACAAAATAACACCAGATGTATATTCCAGAGTTTTTGCTCACTGTGCTGTCCGCGCACAAAGGCCTGGGCCCGGGGATCCAATATGGTGACTGTTCCAAAAACATTTATGCAGCTCACATGTGCATTTGTTGTCTGCAAACACCACACTGCCCCCGGAATGACCCAGATGTTTCTGCAGACTCTGAATCAGGAAATGAGTCCATGGACCAGACGCAGATATCACCATTGGTGTGTGTACTTTTCAAGTTATCTTTATAAAGCAAAGTATTGTTGAAATCCAGAGGTGGGGGTGAGGAGGGGAAATAATGAGAGGGCAAGTAAGTCATGAGTATTTGCCCACAAGTTGGCAAGAGTGGTTGAAATCCTGGACAATGGTGCAGTTATTTTCCCCTAATTGTGGCTGCTTTTCAAGGCACAAGTAAAGGACAAATGTGGGTGGACAGCGGAACTTTCTTTCAGAGGTCGAATACATCCCTATTTTTTTTTTAGGTTGGCAAGCTTGCTCAATTATTTGGCTAATAGGATTTACTCAGGCTGTCATGTTCTCAGTGCTGACCTTTACCCACAAGACCACAAGTACTTGTTTCGTATTTGGATTTTATTTTTCAGGGAGTATTTCACTACAGCTTGCTGGGCTTAAAAGGTGAGCACCTTTTACTTTGCAAGCATATTTATTGGAACATTTCCTCTCTAAGTCCGATGCTATTTTGTCTTGCTCACTTTCATCACTTTCATCTAAGGGGAAGGTCAATTGTATATTTCACTTCAAGGAATATGTTCACTGGCTGCAAACTCTCAATGTGGTTAATAACCACTGAACAGGTTATCATGCCTTCTTCTTTCGAGAGAGGGGCGCCTGCTACCTTTTTTGTATATTCATGAATGCCAGCTTTTGATTTCCTTTTTTAAATATACTTTTTTATTGTTGCATATCTGGTAAAAACTGTACCTTACACAACATTTTCCACATATTAAGAATTACACAAATATAATTCCAATATGAAAAATACAAGACAGCAAATTACTAAAATAAAACGGTTCCCTAGTTCATAATCTTGCTGCAAACATTCATTACAACCATTTTTAAAACATAAATTGACACCACTATTTAAGACACATACGTATCAATCATCTAAAAAAAGACTTTCATCAGTTCATAAAACTTCTCTTAGGAGATCTTCACCCTTAGTTATGACATGGGACAGCCAATTAAAAGCATATTTTAAAAAGTTAACAAGAGCTAAAAGCAAAGACACCTGACCACTCATCATCAATTGATTCCAAAGGGAAATTCCATCTACACACTCAATAACATTTACATAAGATTTAAAATGTATAATCCTTCGTTTTGTCAGTCCTGTAAATTCAATTACCAAATGAAAAAGTGATTCAGTGCTGTGTTCTGTGCAAACTCTGCGAGTTCTTAATTCATGAAGTATATTTAACTGGCGTCCTAAAATGTCTACATTGGCAAACAATTCAATCTAAATTTAAAACACCATTGACGGGCAGATTCTGAAGGAAATTTAGCCGTATATGGTCTTAAACCTAAACTGGAAAGTTACAGCAGACTTTGATTATTGTACCTTTTTAGTCTCTGTAAATCGGCAACATCCCAGACTTTGTCCCACTTCTTAATGATATTTTTAAGGACAAACTGAGAGACTGTTTCATCTATGTGCATTGTGTCCATAAACTTTAGACACCTCATTTTAAAAGATTTACGGTACATATTTGTACCATCTTCCATCATTTTTATAAAATGGTGAGTAATACCCGATTCCTCAGCTCCACAGATTTTTTGGTAAAGTGACAAGCTCTTATAGATGTACATTGACCACCACGATTGAATCCCTAACTCCAATCTGATTGCACTAATTGGAACAAATTTAGGTAGACGTAGGGCTTCCTATTTTAATTGACCCTCTAATCTGTCCAAGATTTTTCTGCTTTTCAGGGAAATTAGCTCAATTCAATCCAGAGAAATCAGGTTCACTTTCACCCTAAACAAATCAAGGAAGGGTATTAAAGTATATGTACAAAACTGCCTATGAATTATACTAATCATAGAGGTACACATTCTCAATTTTTATTCGTATCTCCCTTTTGTCTATTTGAATAATTTATTGTTTGAAAATAAAACAAAAGAGATAGTTGAAACTATCTGTTTCCAGGATTATGATACTGTTGACCTTCCAGACATAGCTCTTTTTAACCCTTTTGTGAGATGTGACCATAGTTTTGGAGTTAAGGGGATTAAATTTTAAATTGTTCTCTTTTAAGTAATTGGACACACAATCTAATGCTCGCTGTAAACCCGGGGCGTAAAGTCCAAGAGAATAAGGACATCTGCATAGGCCAAACTTTTGATTTTCACTATGGGTGCAAAAGTACCTGGGCATATGTTATTCTTGCAGCCTGTCATTTTTCTCCCTTTTCCGTGCTGCTTAAATGTGGTTAGTTGAGGTTGTGTGATGTATCACAACAGTCACCAAGAGACAGTCATAAAAGAAGAGGCTTGTAGTACACTGTTTGCACATATTTTAATCCCACTGCACATTGCCCAAATAAAGTGTGAGTTCTCGAAGCCTGCCATCTTTTATACATAACAATACCACTGTCAAAACAGGTATAAATCAGTCTGTGATTGATGAATATATTTGAGCAATGGATTGCAAGTGTTTTCAAATATAGAGTGTGCACAGTCGAAGGCCATGACCACTGGCCATGGCTGAAAGCTATGGCTAGTGGTTTGGTAGTGTTTGAAAATGTACAGTGGCTATGGTTAATTAACTAACCAAGTTGTTGTGTTCTATTGCATCAAAAGCTAGCACATCAATATGGCATTGTTATGAATGAGCAACACATTGTTTCAGCAATATGAATGGGTCAGATGGTTCTTTCTTAATGATGGATGTTCTTACCAGGTGATGTCACTTGTGTGAAAAATGAATTCCTCAATGCTGATCCATCCGCTGTCTTGTCCTCTGTTAATATATGGTCAGTCACATGTTGTTCATCCTTCAGAGCTGTAGCACCAAATCGTTGTCCATCCAGGCTTTTATGAAAGGGCTATAGCAAAATTGATTGGACCTATCTTGGTATGAGCTAGCTAAACATCATTCAAATTAACTCAGAGCCGCAGTGATCAAGGCCTTAAGGGCCACTTCTAGAATGCATACAAGAGAGAAAGGGTTGGTCTCAATCAAACTGCACTCCTAACAAATAGATATGTGGTAACTAATTCCAACTTACTGTACTCGATACTTCCAACTCAAGTTGGTGAAAAATGCATGATTCATAGACGTATATATATCATAGCAAATGCATTAGATGTTTAAATATCTCAGTCATAACGTGAGCATAAATAGATGTAATCTTCATGACAAAGCGCAAACAGCCAACATGTGTTTCGGCCTAAAAGGTCATCTTCAGGGCAAACCTCTGTAAACTAGCCATTCATCCTTTGTGCAAGCAAAATCCCATGTGCTTATGCAAATAAAAAAATTATAATGAAGTCAAAATAGACAGGGTGCAGTATTCATCTTGTGAACAGGAACTTTGCAAACCACATGGTTACAGGAATGAAAGAAAATGTATAACATATATTGCAGCTCTGTACAAGCCCACTGCCACAGTAGGTGGATTACAGCTCACTACAGAATGCAGTTGGTAATGTTTATTCAGAGTTACTAAGGATAAAAGGAGCCATCTTTTGTTTGACCAAATGTCATGACATAGACAGAGGGACTTTTCTAGTTTGACCACCATAACATTTTGTTTTTGTATAGTATTTATTTGAAAAACTGAGAAATGACAAACAATAACACACAGAAGCATTCCTTCGAAGAGTGTCTGCACAATAGCAACGCGATGATAACAAGTAGTGAGCTGCTTTATGAGGCTGTAAATATTCCAGGAAGAAAAAAAAATAGCATACAAAATACACATTTGAAACTGGTGACTTATAAAAGTAACAATGACCTAAGGAGATACGTGTTTCAAACTAAAGAGGAGTAATATATACATATAAAAAGTACCTTATCAATGGCGGGAGTAGAGAGGTCAGGCACAGACGATGAGGGAGGGGGCATAAAGAAATCCCTCTTTAGCAAGAAAGTGAAGTGTAGGCCAAACCTTGAAGGATCCACAGGTGGGCTAGCTTTGATTGTGTAGATAGAAAGAGCAGAAGTGAGAGAAGTGAGAGGAGGCAAGTGAGGGCATGTGGCATTGAGTTTGATCTCAGAGGGGGAGCAGAGGTAAACAAGATGCTGAGTAAACACACATGCACCATAAAGGCACTGGGGAGCATGACCAAGGATAGCTTTTCAAACTAAGAGAAGTAAGTTGAAAAGGCAGCCATTCGGCAGGGAAAAATGACCAGCATGTTGTTGGTAGGTATAAGTGGGATACGATCTTAGTAGGTTGTAGAGAGAGTGGGTAGAAAAGTTGAAGACTTTGTCTATAGGGTGGAAAGATTAGAGCGGAAGACCAAGGAGTAGGATTAGCACCAGTTGGACTCCCCCAGGGTGCTCCCAGCAGCACATAGCAACTAGAACTTGTAATCACTAGTATTGAAATTCAGGTAAAACTCTGACTTGCCTGTTATTTCCCGAAAAACTGCTTGGGACACCCAGAAAACCTCTAATTTAAAGAAGGAGACTAGGGAAATGGAGGGGTGCCTTGCATTCTCCTATGACATTTGGTAAAGAGAGGGGTACAAACTGATGAATTACTGGGGTATTTCATATGGAGATCCCTTTAATTACCCCTCCTGGTCTGGGGTTGGTGTCTACAATGAAACAGTCAAACAAGAAGGATGGATCGGGAGAAGGCCAAGAAGACATTGGGGACATTGCCACCACTGGCCCTTTACACAGGTCTACATGTTAGTCCACGGGTGGGGGGGAAAGTCTGTCTAAATAAATCACCTCATTGTAGGAGGATGGTGTTGCTGGCAAGACTGAACCTGCTTCCCTTAAAAGACAGCAGGGCGTGGGATAACCATGGGACAGGCATGAATTGTCATTGTAATGCTGGAAGGGTGGAAAACTCGGGTAATTTTCTACTACTTTGTCATTCCTACTCTGACATATGCAAGCAATTTTTAAATCAGTATTTTAAGGATCATATCATTAGGTTTTATTGAGATGTATTTTTTATAAAATGAACTGCAATGACAGCGCTTTCTTATTTAGTTTGTATTTCAAGAGCTGTTATAAGGCAGGTTATAGTCCTACAGCAGTTGTAATTTATTGGGCTTCTATGTGTGATGATTGGTGACTTATTTACTAACTGAGAAAGCAGAATTTATTAAAGAACTTGAACTTGAAGGAGTAGATTTGAGCAGTAGTCAGATTTGCTGAGCATGATGGTGGACAATAGAGTTTTTGTTGAGGGGTTAGTAAGAAATGCACATATTTCAGAATGTTGAGCATGTTAATATGGACAGCAGTGTTACTGAAGAATTGTTTCATTTAGAGGTCACTATCAAAGAGGACTCGACGGCTGTGTGCCTAGGGTGTGGGGGAAGAAGTTCAGTCAGGAAGGAGATAGGAGAGAGAAACGTAGGGATGGCATAGGAAGCCACAATAAAGATTACTTCTATTTTTGGAGAGTTCAGCATGGGGCAGCTGAGAGCCATCCAGTGTAAAGGAACATTCAGACAGTAGCTAATCCATTCCGAGATGGATGCAATGAAGGTGGAGAGGAGAACATCATCATCAGCAAACAGTGGATAGTGAAAGGAAAAGTAAGAGCTAAATCTCTTTGGGGTAGATAGAGGTAAAGTGAGTGAACAGGCAGTGTTCTAAGGACTGATCCTTGGAAGATGTTAACAGGGAGAGGGGTTGGGCAACATTTTTGTGAGTTCCAGGAGATTTTAATGGATTGACCTTCTATGGTGGAGGTGATCCAGATGAGAGCAGATTTGCAAAACCCGAATTCCTGGAGAGTGAAGAGGCGAGAGATGTGAACAAAGGTTTCAAAAGCAGCAGGGATGTCCAAAATTATGTGAATAGAAGAATGTCTGTAATGGTGAACATCAAAAAGAAGTTTGGAGACATACATGACATGCGTTAGCTCATATGTATTGAATTATTTCTTCCACTGCTCAATATAGAAGTGCCCTCTTTTCATGGCACATGCATACACATTTGAAGACCTGCATGGGCATGGTTGCCTTTGTGCAGAGAAATGTGTTGTACACTTCCCATCTCTAATCTGCGCTGTTTCATTTCCAGGGTACTCTAGCTGCATACTACCCACCTTTCATTCCCTACATATTCCCTTTGCATACCATCCTCATTTAATTTCCCAGGTATTCACTCTACATACTAACCCCTCTTTCATTCCCAAATTATTCCCTCTGAATGATCCCCCTTTCATTTCCCAGATATAGCCTCTGCATACCCTACCCATTAATTCCCTACTTCCTTCACTGTATGGCAACCCTAATTTGTCTGTTGCCTGTGGATATACAGGTGGAATTCCACAACTAAAAGCAACGTACCTTTGTCGCCTGCGGGTGACCATGCTTCTCGCTTGCACAGTGCCACAGGGCGCAGCTACACCTCGCTGCTCCATCGGTAATTCACCCCATCCAGGCCTCCTTGTGGTCTGGTAAGTACCTCCAGGCCCAACATCCTCCATTTCTCCCCATCCTTCCCCACACACCATCAGACCTCCTTTGTTTCCTCCCTCTGCCTGTCCCTACCCTCTTATTGGCTGTGTTAGAATGATCAGCTGACCCTCACAGATGTCCTCATTACAGTAGCTGCCAGGCAGCCTAGGTAAAGGTCACCTCCCTAATGCACTTCCCCATTACCTGTGTGCACATATTTGGCCTGGGAGCCCTGATACTGTGTCTACTGCAACAACCCAGTAAGGTGGTAAGACTCAGTAGTTCAGTTAATTATGTACCCCTGAGACCATGTCACTATATTACAATATTAATACCAAAGCCACTGCATTGAATCCTGCTGTAGTCCAAACGTGCCATTGTGTTCAACACTACCATTACATTGAATCTTGCTGGTCTCCAAATGTACCATTGAGTAGAACCCTAGCATTGCATTGAATATTGTTGTGCTCCAAACTTGCCATTGGGATGAACCCTGTCATTGCATTTAATCTTGTTGTGCACCAAACATGTTTTGAACCGAGTGCACCTCATATTTGCCAACTGCCAATGTTTTGAATCTGAATTCAGCGAATGCTTTGAATCCAGATGCATCTCTGAGTATTGCCATCGTTTTGAACCCAGATGCATCAGTAAGAAATCCAGTGTTGCAACCTTGACTTGATATTTGTTTTAACCACTGCTGTTAAATTCTAGTGAGACCTTCAAGTTAGCCACTGCCTGTTCATTTTTAGCTGATATCTACATTTGCTGCTGCAACCAAAAATAGGAAGACTTTCAAATAAGCGATTGGATGTCAGATTGTTTGCTCATATCTAGATTAGCCACTGTGTGCAAAGTTAGTGAGACTTCCAAGTTAGCCAGTGTCTGCCAATTTTAGCTGGATACCTGGATCAGCCGCGGTGCCAACGTTAGCAGGACTTTCAAGTTAGCCACTGCCTGTCCATTCTTAGCTGGATATATAGTTTAACCACTGTGCCAAAGTAAGCAGATCCCCTCAGAAGTTTGATATCTCCTCCCAATCTAAAAGTTGGTATCTGCTTTAAATCGCATTGTGTTCTGAAGCTAGACATTGTGACAGCCACTCCATTAATCCTTAATGCATTGTTATATTAAATCATGCATTAAATTCAGGTACCCTCAGAAGCCTGATATCTGCCTCAAAGGTTACTATGCTCAGAAGACATACTCTGGGTTGAACCAAGGTCCCACAGAAGTTGCCAACTCTTTAAATCTGGCTGCAATCTGAAGCCAGAAAGTATGCTTTACCCAGGTGCCCTCTGAAGTTAGATATCTGCTCTAAATCTTGCTCTGCTCTCAACTAAGACACTGTAATTACCACTGCTTTAAATCGTGTAGCATGTTGAAGGTAGACAGTTTTGAACCCAGGTGCCCTCTAAAACTTGATACCCGCTTTTAATCTTACAGCATACAGAAGTTAGAGAGCGTGACTCCGACCACTCTAATTCTAGCTATACTGTGAAGCTAAACATTGTGCTGAATCCAGGTGACACCAGAAGTCTCGATACCTGCTCCTACTCCAAAGTTTGATATTTGCTTTAAATCTTGCTGCACACTGAAGCTAGACCTTGTGATCACCACTGCTCTGCATTGCAAAGTTAGGCGCTGTGTTGTAATCAGGTGCCCCTCAGAAATCGGATATCTGCTCCAAACCAAATGTTGGCCATCTACTTTAAACCCTGCTGCATCGTAAAATTTGACACTGTGTTGAATCCAGGTGCCCTCAGAAGCCTGATATCTGCCCCAAAGCTTGCTAGGCCCACTGGGGTTTGCAGCTGCTTTAGGTTTTGCTGCACTCGGAAATCTGATATCGTGTTTGGTTCTTATGCCCTCTGCAGTTTGGCATCTGCCCTAAATCTTGCTACGTCCGAAAGACATACATTGACACTGAAAATTACTTAATTTATGGTTGATTCCTAAGTCAGATAGTGTGTTGAATCTGGGTGTCCACTGGAGGTCCACACTGTTCTGGAGCTTGACACGGGTCCCCATCCCTGCAAAGTATATTGGTGGCGATCTGCAGTGACACACATGTAAGGGACTTTGTCACAGTGGTAAGGTTTCATCCAGAGCTTCACCACACTGTATTCCCTCCCAGAGGGCAGTTCTGACGTAAAGCTGGTTACATCTTTCAGCCTGCTAGTTTGGACCATAACAGGGAGGCTTTCACCCCTGTGAATCCAATGTAAATACAGCAAAGAAATCAACAACCACTAGAGAGAGGCCTTTGCCACTGTGAAGCAGATAACTAAAACATTATACAGACGGGAAGAGAAATCTATCAGGAAAATTAAAATGAATCTAAGCCACTTATCAATAAAAGGATATCAGTAGCTGTGAATTCACTGTATGTCAGGAGACACCAACTTAAACAGAAACCAGGGAAGCGTTGAAACACACCGATGTAACTGGAGACCAGGAAATGACTGACCCAGGTGGGCATCCTACCTTGGATAGTTCCACTACTACTATTCTACAATATGACACACTCCAACTCTGCCTTCAAAATGGAAACCACTACTTAAAACCACTGTGAGGCAAACACCACTGTACACTACAGCAGAGGATCGCACCACTAACTCCAAACAAACAGAAACAACGTAAGAGGAGACCTTCCCATGGAATACTCTGTATACAGCAAACTAAAACTCCAGAACAATAGACATAGTCCACATGCATGCCACAATATAAGAAGGACAAAGAAACAAGAAAGGAAAACAGAATTAGGAAGGAAACCGCACCCCTGCAAAATGGAAACCACGTAGCAGAATTTACAACACCCCTGCACCCTCTGCAGATACCACAAAAGTACTGAGCATACAGGCCAAGACAACAACAAAAACAGAATACATCTTGTGTTAACTCTTGACCTACAACCCAACCACAAAGGAAAATAAACAACTGACAAACAACCCACAAGCAAGAACCCAAGCAAACTTGGAACCGAACAAGACGCCAAACCCATGATCACAACACACAGAACAGAGGAACTCAAAAGATATTTTCAGAAAGACCCCAACAAGTATCAGAACCAAACTTGAATCCATCACCATTCACATCTCTTGTATAAACAAAGACTGGAAAAAATACTCCACGTATTAACAACAAACCCACCACAAACAACAACCACATCCAAGAGAGTAACTCAGGAAAAGAAAAACCATACATGTCACCCCATCTGAGATGAAAGAAAGCATAGGCAGCAGCAAACAAGGAAGAACACACACACTACATTGCAGCCTAACAAATGTAAGATCCATGGCCAAGCCCAAAACAGAAATGTATGACCTCCTAAATGAGGGTGGCACTGACACACACTTTTTCACAGCAACATGGCTATCAGACAACTACAATATGATTGCCCACAAAGCCATATCGAACAACTTCAAACTAATACACACCAACAGAAAAAAACAGAATAGGAGGTGGAATCGCAATGGTGCAGAAAGAACACATCTGCGCCACGGCAGTTGCCCCAACTGAAATCATCTCTCTTAATGAACACCAAGCTCAATGACCAAGCCATCTTACTATTTGTCCTGATCTACAGAACACCATCCAACAACCTGAATTGTGCAACGAAACTCATTTCCTCCATTACCAAACTTTCAATGTTACATGGTAAGATAATTGTCCATGGTGCATTCAACATCTGGTTCGAAAGAAAAGGCAAAACCACAGCAAACTCCCCAGGGCCCTGCTGGATACACCCCACTTCAAGCAAATAGTGAATGGAACCAACAACTGTGCCAGACACACCCTGGATGCAATTTTCTCCAGAGACTGACTCTCAACCACTGCCCCACCAGTGCTGGTCATGTGGAGTGACCACCACTTGATCCTATTCACTGGCAAACTTGCAAACCGGATATAGCCAGAAACACAATACTTCACATGACCAACACAAGAAACTGGATGAGTCTTGATCTGGCATCCCTAACAGAATTGATGGAATCATCAAAACCAAATATTATGATGCTAAACAAAATGACTGCAGACTGAGTGGAAGAAAAAACTCCACTACCTGGATTACAGAGACCCAGGACCAAATAGCACCAGCAAAACCCTCCAAAACCACTGGAAAAGAAATGGCAGCAGGATGGTTAACAGAGATCTGTGGGAACTCAGAAACACAAACCACAAACTCGAAGAACTATGGAGAAACCATCACAATCAATTGGACACAATGAAATACCAGTGATAATTAATAATGTACAAATCATCACTGCTTAAAGCAAAAAAAGCATACCACACCACAAAAAATTCAATCAGCAACAAAGCCACAAAAATAACTATTCAAAATCATCAAAGAAATCAAAAGCTCGGCATCTTGCAACAAAGGCATCATATCAACACCATCCCTATTTGACAGCATCACCAACCACCTAAGAACAAAAATAGAAACAATTGAACAGACCATTGATGCAAGCAATGCAACAATAAACACACTTATGTAGCCATCAATAACCAACACACCTCCAACTGCATCAACACTCAACCCTTTTGAACCATTAGATGAAGAGGCTTTCGGCACAATAATAAAAGAGACCAACGTCGCTGGATCCCCAAGAGACCCATGACCACCAAGCATCTTCAAAGAACTCCTCAACAACAGAATCCAAGCATCATATTTCTGGATTCTGATGAACCTATCTCTAAACTTTACTTTATAGTTTATAACACTTGTATGATGCAGGCCATGGACTCGTAGGCATTGGGGCACTTACAAAGAACATATAGTTATAGGAAGCCATGGAAAAGGTGCAGAGAGGAAAGAAGAGCCAATTGGGATATGAAGCCATTTATGTGAACAGCCAGGTTTTCGGATTCCTTTTAAATGACTCTTAGTTAGGTTGGTCTCTAGGATCTGGGGGGAGGTTGTTCCAGGCCCTAGGGGCTGAGAGAAAGAAGGCTCCTTTTTCATCCCTTTTTGTTCTGATTCTGGGGAGCATCAGGAGTTTCTTGCTATTAGATTTTAAATATCGACATTGAGTTTTTTCCACAATGAATTGTTTCAAATAACTGGGCATATTAACCTGTATGCATTTAAACATGATCATCAGCCTCCACTGGAAGCCAGTGCAATCCTCTTCTTGCGTTAGAGACGTGATCCCGGCTTTTAACCCCTCTCACGACTCTGACAGCACAATTCTTTATGACTTGAAGTCTGTTCATTTCTGTTTTGCTCAGGCCCGCCAATAGGCTACATCAGTAGTCAATTTTGACTCCAATAATCGCTTGGGCAATGGTTTCACCGTTGCCCGGATTGACGAAGGGCCTAGGATGTGTTAGCAATTTAATGTGAAATGCTGCGGCAGAAACTAAACTTCCCACATGGGCCTTTATCGAAAGCTGCTGATCTAGAATGACCCCTAAGGTTTTAACTTTTTTCAAGGGTGCTATTTTGACCTCTCCAAGCTGAAAGCTCTGGTGTAAGGTAAGCCCAGTTTAGGCAACAGAGGTGGCAAGCCCACAATAAGGAGCTCGGTCTTGCTCTTATTGAGTGCTAGATTGTTTCTCAGCATCCAGTCCTCTATAGACGAGTACACTCTATTTAAATCTGCCTCATCCCTTGCATGCATACCACTCACTGGGACAACACATTGGGTATCATCTGCGTAGTTGGGGAATATGATCCACTCTTGTTCCAGCAAATCGAAGAAGGGGACCATGAATATGTTGTAAAGACAAAGGGATAAACAAGCGCCCTGAGGACCTCTGAATTCAATGGGGATCGGAGGATCCTCTACTTCTACGGAAAACACTCTGCTTTTGCGGTTATTCAAAAATGATGTAATCCAATGTACTGCCATCGGGGAGAAGTTAGCTACTGACTCCAACCTGTCGACCAAAATAGAATGGTCGACCAGGTCGAAGGCAGCAGACAGATCAAGTAGCATTAGCATGGAAGCAAGGCCCTTATCCATCCGTTCAAAAAGCCTGGATTTTAATTCCAGTAATGTGGTTTCTGTCCCAAAACCGACTCTGAAGCCTGACTGATGCGGTTTAAGCACATAATAGTTGTTAAGGTGTTGTGCAATCTGTTCGTAGGTGACCCTGTCCAACATTTTTAGAAGAAAAGGCTTGTTTGTAATTGATCTATAGTTGAGGGGATAATTCGGGCAGAGGCCGTTTTTTTTTTATAATGGGGTGACCCATGTGTGTTTGAGGTTCTAGGCAGAAATCTTCAGAAAGAGAAGTATTGACAAATTTACAGATAGCGGTTAATAGCGCCGGCGGGTAGGTTTTAATAATTAACGTGGAACAAGGATCACCTTTACATGACTTGACTTACATGACTTGACTTTGAGATGTTCCACAATGCCTACTAACTCCTCCTCAGATATAGGAGAAAAGTTGAATTGAGGAATAACTGAGTTTTGTGTGGCGGAATCTGTCTCCTTCTTATCAGCAATTGTTGGCAGCTCTTGTTTCCTCCGAGTCAGGTTAGCCCTGATATCTTTCAATTTGTTCAACATGACATCGAGAATGTCCAGGCAGAACACGGCATCCTTGTCAACTAGGCCCAAATCAGAGAAACCGGAGGTCTCTTGCTCTTTGAGTATTTTAAAGGGTTCTTTAACCTCTGAATGGGCCTTGGAAATCCTAGTGTTGAGGAAATTATTCTTTGCTTCTATGATGGCCATTTTATAAGCTTTAGCAGTGCTTTTATAGCTGGCCAGAGCGTTAGGCCATGCTATAAAAGAGTACCTATAACCTTAAAATCAGCATAAATCAAGTCCCGCCTAAAAAAACGAAATAGGAAGTGCAGAAAATCTCACCCACTACAGACCATTCCAAGTCTACTTTTGACCCATGACAGTAACTGAAGCAGCCCTTCTATCCATATGGGATGACCTTAACATAAATGCCGACAACAGCACCCGATTAGCCCTCATACTATTGGAGATATCAGCCGCCTTCGACACAATCAGACATACAACTCGAATACAGAGACTGAAGGAATGTGGCATAAAAGACTTCACTCTACAATGGCTAAAATCCTAAAATCCTTCCTCACTAACTGAACCAAAATAGTTTACCTACCACTGTTTACACCAAAACCATCTCCTGTGGCGTAGTACAAGGTTCTAGCCTCTCCACACTCTATATACATGTCCCCTCCTAATGAAACGGATTCAAACCCACGGTAATAACCACCTACAACTATGCAGAGGATACCCAACTCATATTCAAGGTAACCTCTATGCAAGACCCCAACAACAGCCTCAACAAATGCCTAACGGACATTTACACCTGGATGACTACCAACAATCTAAAATTGAACTTAACCAAAACAGAAATAATGTTCTCCGCCCCAGACATAACGCAACAGACTCCCAACTGAACTGGCCACCAGATATGGGAACTCATCTGCCATAGTAAAACACCTGGGAATTCTCATGGATAACAGACTCTCACTAGAACCACAAGCCAATGTAATCGCAAAGATACAGTTCTACATCCTGGGACTAATTAGAGAGATCCTCTCCTACCTCTCCTTTCCACACAGGACCCTCAAAATCGTCTTCTTACTATTATCAAGAATTGAATAACGGAGAAGCCTGTACAAAGGAATGCCAGAACACCTCTCTAAAAAAATGTCAACACATCCAAAATACTGCAGCAATGATACTCCTGAAACTAAACAGAAAAGACCACATCATGCCAGTCCTAATAGCCAGCCTATGGAACTCAATCCCGGAGGAAATAAGAATGACGGAAGATCACCTTAGCTTCAAAAAATGACTAAAGCCCTAGCTATTCAACTCACCATAACCAGGAGAAAAACGAGCACCACCCACATCAATCACTGTGTACCTAAGATAATCAAGGGAAAGTATGGATCCTGAGAACAACAATCAAACTGCAACACTACTAATCACTAACACACCCTGATCCGCGCTCCTCTCTAGCATAGCCCGCTCATACCTCACACAAACATATGGGCCAGCACACCCCACACATACCTCACATGACCTTCAAAGCCAGCCCTACCACACACAACACTCAACCAACACATTTTCCAAAGAACAAACCGCCCCAAACAAACATCTCAGACACTGGACGTTACCCCTCTGGACACAAAAACCCCAGTGCAGACAATTCAATCACACTCAGAAAGCCAACACACCCAGACACCAGTTTCTCCTGGTTCTGCAAGTTTCAACCGAAGAGCAAAACCTCTATCCTATCCCTCTTCCCTCACTAACCTACCCCACCAACATTCTACCAGAGCCACATGAGCACCTGGAGACAATGCAAATGTTGACGGTGTGTGGTATAAATCAATTGAACTTAACATAACATAACAAGTAAAATGGCAGGGTGCTGTTGCATGTTAACAGGGATTCATGTGTTGACCTTGGAAAAAGGGCACAGAAATGGGTGATGGTTAGGTCAGCATCACATGTTATCTGCATATTGCTTGCGTGCTTCATCTTTAGATTTCTGTAGACCTGTTCCCTGGCATGTAGGTTCACCAATGGGGCATTTGTACCATCCAAACAACTACCGCATAAGGGAATTTGGAAATATGATTGAATCTTCCTTTGATGACATTGATGACTTCCATAGTGGTGAGTAGTGCAGTATGTTTTATCACATTAGTGACAGAGGGCACATGAGACGTGCATAAGCACACACAAGTTAATATGTTGGGTGTGACATACAATGCAACATGCCCAATGAGTGCTGGAAGGTATAAGCTGGAAGGAGATGTAGGACCGACTTTAACGTAGGGTGAGGGGGTAATGGTGTCGGTATGCCGATGTTTCTTTAAACCTCACTCATATGAGCTTCAGGACTTCCAGGATAGTGTTCTTATTGAGATTACAAAGGGTTACTATTTTACTATCTTTGAACATCCATAGGGAGTGTCTTAAAGTGGTGATATGCAGCCTCCACCTTCTTTTTTGCTGTGCCTTTGTCTGATATTTAATGGTATCACATCTCCTTCCATTAAATACTATGAACAGCTCCCCAATTTGGAGTGACAGGGATTTGCCTTGATACATGGTGGGGTTTGTGTGGCATGTTGTTTGCCTGGCCTTTGCAATGGTCTTGCTCGTGATAGGAGGTTTTTATTTTCAGTGCAAGTAGCAATATTGACCAACTGATTTTGACAGGAGGTAATCTTTAGTGGTGTTTCCAGATTTGTTTTCTGTGGCATCGGTCATCTGAAATGTTCGGTATTCACTGAATGTGTGTTTGCTGGGTATTCACACTCGGGGCACGATTCTATTGTTGGCGCAGTGAGCGTGCTAAAGAGCATGAATCACTGTGCCAAATTGGGCTGCCCAGGCTCCACCACTATTCTTAAGTGGACATGGTCGTCCTTAGAGTGCACAACAGTGCACTGCCTGCATTCCGCCTCTTTGTGTAGACAACTGGCGGAATGGAAATTCTTAGCAGCACTTATGTTAAATAACAATATATTAGTTATTTTACGAAAGTGCTGCCGAGAACACGGTGGCACCTTGCATTGTACTGTGTATGTTGTGTTATGTTCCAGCATGAGTTTTGCACAGCCTACAATGGAATCATCTCTGGAGGAATGTTGGTCATGTGCAGTGTGTTTGCTTCATCATGTCATGTTCATAATGTGTAACTATTGGAAGTCGCAAGGAGGTCTTGTAAACCAATTTCATAAACCCTACGAGAAACTAGTAAGATAGAAAATGACCCACAAATGACATTAATATTTACCCACCCACCCCCCACTGATTAATCTTCACCCACCCACCTGCACTCAACGAGCGGCTTCCTGTGGCACTCATCCACAATACCTGCACCAAAATGGTACCGTATATGTGCGCCACTTTAAAGCATATTATAAAGTGGAGGAGTGCCACAAGAATACCTGTGTTAAATGACAGGTACCGAATGTGGTGGTTGCTAGGTTGGTTTCCCACCCTTCCTAGCAACCGCCACATATATTCTGAAAAAGTGGTGCATTCATTCCAACTTCGGAAGAATGCACCACCGTCAGAATAGGTGTTCAGTACCTAAAAGGCTGTTAACGCTTTCTCCGACCTTTTCGGTACTCAACACCCACATCAGAATCGGGCTCTCACTATTTTTCACATATGGTCTCTTGCTTTTACCACGTGTTATTTTACGCCTCACAATGTCAGTGTGTGTTTTTCCTCTGAATATGATTGGTAATACATGCATTATTTTGAAAAAGCACATGTCTTAGACCACTGTCACTATTGTGCCCTTAAAGATCATTGAGAAGGAACCGTCACACCTACAGAGCAGCTACATAATATTGTTGAAGGATTTATGTCTAAGCACGGAAAAAGCCATACATTCTTAGATCTGTGGGGCATAAGGATCCAGATTGCAGAAATTTTGCACTGGTGCAAGTGCAAATTTGGAATTTTGCACGGTATTAGCAGTAGGTCAAAGTTTGCCCTAGGGCAGAACCTTATTCTTTCAATGCATATTTGCACCAGGTTTAAGTGTTCACTAGTACTGATACTGTGAAAATGTCCCTAACACTGGTGCAAAGTTTCTGTAATACGGCCCCATATGCATTTTCTGATTCAGGCAAAGTGAATAAACACAGATTTTGTTCAGCATTTTCGGAATGAATTTGTTACTTAAAATGAGCTTCCTGATTAGTCTCGTGTGGATTTCTTTTCTGATCCTTTTGAGATTTAACATTTCAAACTTGTTCTTAGAACTTTATTTATTTTAAAACTCTGTAAGCTCTCCAATTAAGAAAAACTAATTAATTCCCATACACTACAAGATCATTAGAAATCCAAATCCATCTTAAGTTTAAAGTGACTGCAAATCAATATCATTTCACAGTCAATGATTTATATGAGCTAAATTAGTGTTCTCACTGAACATGGCTACACAACACAAAACACGAAACAAGACAACTTGACAGTCAGATCCAGCTGATAGAAAGTTATAGATGTAGGAAAAAACAATCAGCATCCCAACACACATGTAATAGTATTGAACAACAGCTGTCTTAAATCGCAATAATGTACATGAAACACAATGTTTAAATGAGCTATAAAGGTGGAAAGATTGTTGATGACTCCAAACGTTGACTACTCTCCTATTGGGTCAGAAGAGCTCTAGTCTCATCCACTTTGCTATTTTAGTAGTAAACTAACCTTGGTAATGGATTCATGAATCACTATCATATACAATGACAGCATATATGACTAATGTATCATGTTTGCTCTCGCTAGATCTCAAAATGGCAGACAGATGGGATGTCACGTCTGGAGCTCCCTCACTCAGGGCTAAAACATCTAAATAATAGACGAAGCAACCTTGTAACCCTTATTTCAGTACTGTCCTTCAATACACTTACTTCAAAGTTCCTGTTCATTAAGATGCCCGAGGTTCAAAGCTTCAGGGAATGCTCCAGTCACAAGAATTCTGCCGAACTTGCATTACTATAGTGACCACCCCACACTGATTGCGAGCTCCTTGAACCAAGTCCAGAAACACTTATTTTCAGTCCCTTCTTCTCTGCTCCTCTGTCGCCTGACTCTACTGCAGATGATACTGTTCAGCTCAACTGGGGAAGGTCAGATGCGGAGAGTCCAATTTGTATATCCATCAGAGCCAGTATGCATGGGTGATAACATGAGAAGATGAGAAGATGCCACATTGGATTAGTGTCAGTCATCCCAGCAATGGTCTGTTGGTTACATGTTCCTGAATGCCTTCTTAGCCACTGTCCCTTGGTGGACACATGTGTAGGGGAGTATATCATGTCCACTTCTTGTCCAGGTGAGAACGGTTGGATCCCTCATGTCACTTGGTCATTGTGTGTTGATTGACTCCTAGTATGATCTGCCAGGATGCTGCTTGCTGTCCATGAGTATAATCAACCAATTCCATGTTCATCACTGCAACATTGTGACACACTCGTTCAATGTCTGTGTTTGCAGCTATTGTATCCTGATCAGCTAAGTACAAGCTGGACCGCACCCATGGAGGCCTCCATATCCTCTTTACACTTGGACTAAAACATGATCCCTGCAAGTTCTAAAATTGCTGCTCTCTGCGTCCTTGCCAGCAGCCTATGTTGCTAATGTGTGCCAGAAGTATATCTGTAAACCACTTTCATGATGCAGCATCCAAAATATATGTAAGCATTGCTAAGGAAAAAACGTTCACAAAGCTGTGACCACAATTCCCAGCAGCATTGCCACTGTAACTCATTTACAGCTGAAGCACCTTCATGATCTTGTTCCCAAAATAAATACTAGAATCTCCTATGTAAATCACTGTTAGATGTTGTCCCGACAGCATAATATCAGCCTCACATAATTTTGATGGGTAGTATTTGTTCGGAGTGGGAGTTATAGCTTGAAAAATGTGTAGAGACTGGGGATTTTTTCTGCTGTATCAAAAAAGTGAGTTATAGAGTGAATACTGACATTTTGTGTGTATGCAGCATCATGAAAGTGATTTACTGGGGGAATACTGCCATATTTTGCAGCACAACATCATCAAAGTGATAAATAATGGAAATGCATGCATATTTTGTTGGCAATGTATCATTAAATTGATTTATAGAGAAATGATTCCATATATTTGAGACACAGCTTCATGAAAGTGTCTTACCCATGCAATGCGGCATACATTGTGCATGAAAGAAACTGATTCACAATGACAATGGAGACTCACCTTACCGTTTCCGGTGCCCAATATCCCGGAGCTACCGGGACATTATGCTGCCGCCAACAGCGGCAAGTTCCCATTCCATGGAGTCCCATAGGGCTCCGTGGTATGGGTTTGCCCCTATCACTGGCACCTGTATTAACGGTGCTGGTGATAGGGGCAATTCTCTGCTGTCATGTGGCTGGAACTCCCAGCATGCCAGAGTAGTCCACTGCCCCTACCAGCAGACTCGGAGTGTGCCGGTCCAGAAAAAATGCCGTAGCCGGTGGCACCAGCATTTGTTCAGGCATTTTTTCTGGAGCGGCTCACCCTTAATGAACCACAATGTTGTGACATTTTGTAACACATGCATCATGAAATTGTTGTAAAAGGCACATATGAATTGTCAGAGGACTGGTATCTACTGGATGTTGTCATGTGTTACCCTCGAGAACCATTGTACATAGTACATTGTATGACCTAATACCCAATAAAAAAGAAAGAAATGCATTGTAAAATGCATAATTCCCCCTCATTACTTTGGGCTCCTTTGCTCTGTAAATTGTGTTGCTTGTGCTGATTTAGAAGTGATATATTTGTCCCTCTACTAAATGTGTTCACAAGCTGACACTGGTCTTATTCAGAATGCCCGAACCCCCTCAGAAGCCACCAAACTCGGAGGACCAAAAGCTGCCTCTACTACTGACATCGCCTAATTCTCCAGGTCCCGTGTGATTAGGAATGACAAGCTGGAAAGCAAGATCATATGCAGATAAGTCCTCAACATTTAGCTGCCCTTTGAACTCGCCATCCACATGTGTAGAGGTGTTGGGCATATTCACATCAGCATTTTGCAACTCTCCCAAGCAATGATACAGATTCAGCAAGCCAAGGTTAATCATGGCAAATTGAATGTATGTGGTTGAAGTCTATTTGGGATAGCACAGCTAAATGAGTCATTAATTTCCGTCATTAATATAGCGCCTTTCGCCATAATTATGGTGCCAACGTGCTGGTGGTTGAAATCCCTCTAAGGGACCAAAGTCCAAATGTATGGGAAATTGGGAGGTGCTATTATGCGTGTGTGCATTTCGGCCATTAAAGTTATGAGAGAAAGGCCAAGACCCTGCTAGTAAACCATATCTTAATGGCATGTGGTGGGGTTGAAGGACGTATACTCAGAGCTAAGCGGAAGGAGTTGTGTGAGAGGATAGACAGTTATGTGTGTAGTTACAGTTCAAATGTTGTGTTGTGAAAGGAAGCTGCATTCATATCGTAGGGGTGTTGTATAAATGTTTTTGAGTTGCAGGTGAAAGCAGATGTGTGTGGGAGTGAGGCTGTGCTTTGGCTAAATTTCGAAAGTGTGGGGTGCAAGAAGAATAAATGGGTTATCTATTCATTCCAAATTTTTTACGCTCATGTATTCCATCTAGGTACCAAGAGCAGCTCGTAGTCTTACATATGATCTAAGCGCAACAAAATACCCACCCTCTTTGTGGATCTTAGAGTGATTCAAAGCCCAATCCCAGGTCCTTCTAGTGTGATACAATTGCCACCATAAGTGTCTAGGTACCCTCCCTCATATGCAATAGAGCATGACACATTACCTAACTCCATATGTATCAAATGCAACTATTGATTTATTTATCCTCCTCCGCGAACCAATTGCTTCCACCTAAGTCTAGCACATTTTATACTCCAAAATACAGCTAACTGCACATATTTCTTACCCCCAAAATCCCATGTAAGTGTAACACAATCCCAGCGTGCCAAAATTCCATTCAAATGCGGAACATTTCCCGCCCCCAAATACATCTAAGTGCAGCACATTTCTTACCCCCAAAATCCATCCAGGTGTAATGTATTTCCCAACCCCTAAAATTGAATTCAAATGTGGCACATTTCCCACCCCAAAAGAATCCATCTAAGTATAGCGGATTTCCTACCCCCAAGATACAGCTAAGCACAATATTTATTTATTATTTATCTATTTTATGGTTAATGTATTACATACTTAATGCCAGCAAGTGGTTTCTAAGTGTGGGATGGAGATTTGAACCTGTATTGCCCCTGAGCTATCCTTCCTCCCACAGAATCCCAGAAAAAGATGTAACACATTAACCAGACCCGAAAATTCCATTCAAATGAGGCACATTTCCCAAACCTAAAGTTCCATCTAAGTGTATCACAGTTCCAACCTCCAATAGTCCATCTAAGTGTGTCACAGTTCCAACCTCCAATAGTCCATCTAAGTGTGTCACAGTTCCTACCCCCAACAAACCATCTAAGTGTATCACATTCCTACCCCAACACTCTATCAGAGTGCATCACAGTTCCGCCCCCAAAAATACAGCTACGTGCAATACCTTTCCTACCAACCCCCCTATCGATCTTCGTGCAACACATTTCCTGCCTGGCAAAGTCTGAAATAACCATTGTGTGAATTAAGCTTGCCAAAACACCCGTTCCGAACAGGCCAATACGAACACATGAGCATAAGGTCACATTTGTGTGCACATACGTTTGTATATAACATTTTCCCTGAAAAATGTTGGGACTGCCCCTTTTAAAATCTAGATTTAGCTTTTTCACATGGATGTAAAAGGTGCCCTAGAATGAGTGGATCATAAATGATGTGTGTTCTTGAAGAATCAGTGCTGAATTAACACAATCAGGTGTATTTCATTTGAACATGCACATTTGAATGTGAAAAGGAAAAACAGGTTTGTGAATCGGCTTCTACAGCACTCAAAAGCACTTCAAAACAATGGATGTGTGTCTACTATACCTCTGAGTAAAGAAGTGATTTGTTGTTTTGTGGTAGTTACTGTTGTTTTAAGAAGTGCATATTTCTAACATATTGTTGCACACCGAATAGCATAAGAGGATCTTGCTCTTAGTTCTTTCGCTCTCTCTCTATGTTTCCCTCTCTTGCTCTCTCTTTCTTTATTCCTCCCTCTTGCTCTCTTTGCCTCACTCAATACCTATTTTTTTTGTGGATGAGAATCATGTTAGGGTCATGTTTGCCAGAGACACCCCAGCAGATCCTGACAGCTACACAGCCAAAGAAAAATGCAGACATCTTGGGCACAGGCATTGCATTTTTGGCAATGGCAGTTATTTTGAAAACAGAAAAAATAGAAAGTATGAATTGTACTAACACTGTAGACGGGCTCTTATTTAAATTGTACAATGTTCCTTTGTAGAGAACACCTCATATACATATGTTAGTGATAATAAGAATTGAAAAGCACATTATCAAAACTTAAACTAGTATATTACTTTATTATAGTCATCATTCCAAGATGGACAGTCTGGTGCACTCCTCTCAAATCCTTCTAAAATACCCCTATGACAAAGAGTAAGGGGACAAATGGCACAAGTGGAGGTTTCAGCCCGCTTTGCATATAGCCTTAGCGCATTTGGGGAACCTATGGATGACCATAGATCTTTATCTTTGACACATATACCTGTGATAAAAAGATTATATGCTTGAATCTCTTTTACCATAATGCACTCTTGGTGTGGTGCTCATTTGATTGTTTCCAACACGTACCATAACATTAAAATGTATGAATCATTGAACCATTCATACTAATTGGGAAAGCAACAACATTCGGATATGAGCATGCAGAGGTTGCATTATAAAACAATCCTCTTGGGACCTAGGGTTGCCCAGGGATAATGTTTCTTTTCCCCTGCATGGCTGTATGCAGTTTTACCCAGTTCTCAAGGTAAATGAGGCTAAGCCAAGCACATGTCTATTTATACAGGTAGACAGTAAGACTAGATGAAAAGATGCAAGATTCATTGAACCAACCACATTTTGGGTGATGTGATGTCCTGCAAATGTTTCACACCTTTTTATGGATTCAACCAGACAACCTTGAACTCACCCCTTTGTAAAATATGTGTGCCCTGAGTAGTAAGATGGGCGATTGTGCGGTATGTCTGCTTTGATGGATGGAGAGGAGAAGGTCCATAACCTCAAAAGTGACTTGTATATATCCATGAGTCACCAAACTTTAATCATGGCGTCATTATTGTAGATGTTCACCAGCCTTAGAGGACAGTGTATAGTTCTTATTCTATTGGCACGATATTGCAATTTTCACATTTAAAAGAACAACGCAAAATGTCCACACATTTTGTATGGCTATGCATGTGGAATTGCAAGAAATGAGATTCACATCCTAGATTAGTGTTTATGCATTATAGCACTTACATTGACTGAGGAGAGGAATATTAAGAACTCTCTTCATATATGTTTAGGGTGACATTACAGTCAGCACATTGGTTTGGTTTACCTGCTGCACTTACTTTACTCATTACTATTTTTATGTTGTCATGTTTTTATGTATATTTCAAATTCTTGCGAATAAATGTATTGATGTGTTTGTGTTACATACGATATTATACACACATGCACTTTACAGTTTCATGATAGATGCTGTTCAATAGAGCATGCTAAACATGCATTGATGTCCTTGTCCTTCGAGTTATGTCTGGTGCAGTCTTCCATGCAGACGCCTGTGCTCCTTGATGATTCAATATAAACGCATCATCAGCTGAATCCAAGTTGTCAATGAACACATTCGAATTGATGTAGAACAATGTTACTATTGATGAATGGTTAATTCGCTTTATTGTAGCCCACACAATACACCACTAACAGGGTCTGTTCCTATGATGGTTGCAGTTTTGACAAAGGAATTAATAGTATGAAAGTCTTCAGGGTGCTTGAAAAGCTATAGATATTGCGAGCTGGTAGGTACAGTACATAATCCAATTAACCAATCTGCTCATTCTAGACATCCAGTGGCACAATCTCCATTTATTGTACTGGAAGCAGACTGCTGCTTTGAATGGGAGTATGGGTTGGTCACTATATGTACTTAAGCTAGTTTTAGTTTTATTTAAGATTTATGCTTTGAAAAACTTTAATGGTGGACATCACAAAACTTGTTGCTGAAATGTTGTCTATAGCTGGAGCACATGGCTTAAAGGGAATATATGGTTGAACCTGCTTTTCAGTAGAAGACCATGTTCAGAGAGGATGGAGATTGTTGCTGGAAGCAGGTTTAGTGCATGTAAGGAAGTTGTAATAAACTGGAGTGTAATTAGACTAGTTAAGTAGGAAGAATGGTGGGTAGAGATAGAGAGTGACTGGGGACACACATAGTTGAATTATTTTTATTAATGCAACACTATGTGGCACATTTATTAATTAAAAGTGGGTAAACACAAGTGCTATCTGGTGTGATTTTTGGGAGAGGAAATTCCTGTGAGTGAGTGTATTTTCCGAGAGCAGCTTGTCAGAGAGTAATGCTTGCCAGATCTTGTTGCACGGAACATTCCCTCATGCATGTCAACAACATCTTCC
The DNA here is from genome assembly GCF_040938575.1 of Ambystoma mexicanum. Classification (NCBI taxonomy): domain Eukaryota; kingdom Metazoa; phylum Chordata; class Amphibia; order Caudata; family Ambystomatidae; genus Ambystoma; species Ambystoma mexicanum. The sequence continues at coordinate 367,871,523 of NC_090922.1, read as the reverse complement.
TAGGAGACCTCAACCTTCACCAAAGCAGAGAAGGAAGCTCTCCTCCGCCTTCTCAACACTCTCAGCCTCACACAGCACACACAAACCCAATGAACAAGAAAGATAACATCCTCAACCTAATGATCACTGAACTGCCTTCCTTCCGCTACAGCTCTCCTCCTCCGCTTGACTGGTCTGACCACCTGGCCATGCCTTTCAACATCCTGCACACCCCCCCAGTCAAGCACTCCCAGCAGAAACGCATCATACAAACGTACATGTCCTTTAAGAACCTCCTGGTGGAAGCCCTCACAGAAGACCTTGCCAACCTCTACCTCACATGGACCGAACACCCCAAACCGAACTGTGACTCTCTTTTGGAAGCACTCAATGCCACCCTCTAAGCCTCTGTCAACCAAAACGCACCTCTGAAATAACATGCCTGCAAACCAAAACCATCAGCAACCTGATACACGCAAGAACTCAACCTCACCAAAAGAGTCATCAGGAAACAAGAGAAAACCTGGTGCCACTCCAGTACTGCAACAAACCCGGCGCTCCTCAAGGAAATGTGAACAACCCGCCGACAATTAATCAACACAGCCAATGCCTCCTACTATCAGAACACCATAACAGAAGCCGACAACAAAAGCAGAGCCCTCTTCAAAGTGGACAAGTACTGCGTGAACCTAACTGAACCTGACATACCACACACCAGTGAAAAAAACACTGCCATCAACACCTTCTTCATCAACAAAATTAGCAAGATTCACCAGCACATAGACACCAGCTCTGCATCCACAGACTGACCTCACATCCCTCCTCACGAAATCGCCACACCCTGGACAACATTCAAGATAATCTCCACAGAGGACCTGGTAGAAACACTGGCTGCCTTCAAAGTCACATCATATACAGATGACATCCTCAAGCATCTATCTTCGAGACCCCCTGGGCAGAAGCTCTCCTTCCCTACCTGGAGATCATCAACAGCTCCTGAAAACAAGGCACAGTCCTATCAAACCTAAAAACAGGACAAATCTTCCCTTTGTTAAAGAAACCCACTCTGGATTGTGACAACATAGGTAGTGTTATGCTCACCTGGTATCCACAGGGACGCCACCCAGCCGGGTTACTCGCTGGTATGCTTCTCAGCCTTGCCCTGATGTGGTCTGCGGGGAAGGTTCTGCCTGAAAATACAGGAGGTCTGTGTTCAAGACTGACCAACTGGGGTAAGTATCCTCCCTCCACCCCCGTATCATTTCAGTCCCTCTGGTGCCCTCTCCTCACCTTGTGGTAGAATTAGGTGTGCTCTCCGATCTGCCTTCTTTACAGGGGCGCGTTGTCTTTCATGGGTGAGTGTGGTCCAGTTACTTCACTGACGCCGGCCCGTTTGATATTGTTCAGGTAAGTCTTATTGCTGTTCTTTAGTTTTGTTGCTATCCTGCATGCCTTACTTTATTTAAAATGTCTCTTTTTTCTCCCTTAGGTATGCGGAGCTTCAGCGCGGCGAACTGGCTTGGTTGAGCCCCGCTGGTAAATGATGGTGCATTAAGAGCGCTATGATGCGGTAAGTAAGCGCTATGCGCAGCGCTGCAAAGTCTTGCCTTTGCTAACCTGTGTTTTCCTTCCTTGTAGGTCGTGGTGTTCTTCAGCGCGAGTGGAATGTCCGTAGTGGTGCCAGCAAAGAGGCGACCAGCCAGGTAAGCCTTTTGAGCAGTTCTTAATTTGTAAATGTCTCTACTGCTTTCTTTAATGTTGCCTCTATCTTCCTCTTTCAGGTCGTTCTGTCCGGGAGGCATGCAGATTCGAGGAAGCTGTTCTCAGTAGCTGCGGGTGTTTAAAGATGAAGACTGCAGGAAAGATGCTGCTGCTAATGATGTTCCTTTTGTCTCCATGCAGGTTCTGCTTCTCCGAGGTTCGAGGGAATAGCTGGACATGGTGAGCGTCACGTTGCAAGCTGCAAAGTAACACAAAGCGTATTGTCTTGCCCGGGTGTGGTTTAAATAGCCCCAACAAAATAGTCCAGGTAAAGTAGTCCTTAGGCTACTACACCCAAAACACCAGACCGCATAGGTTGGTTCTTAGGAACCAAGCTATGTGGATGCCTCCATGTTGGCTGACAATACAATAAAGTAGTTCCCAAGCACATTGTTTTTCATGGTGTATGAGCCTGGTGCCGTAGGTGCCAGGACTGGCCCCATGAGGGCTTTTGATGAGGATGCCAGGCTCTAGAGGCCCGTGTCCTGACTCCACCTGGCCAATGGGTTTGCCAGAGGGGGTTTTGGGCGAGGGTCGTGACAGGTAGCTATCGTCCATCACATATCCTCCCTTTGTGGGTAAGAGTATCGAGAAAGTGGTAGCCATACAACTGTTTCAAAACATTGACACAGCCAATCTCCTCCAAATCTTACAATCTGGGTTCAGACCCAGACACAGCATAGAGACGGCAACCGTAGAGGTGGTCAACAATGCCCTCAACATCCTTGACGATGGTCACCCCTACATCCTGGTTCTACTTGACCTCCAAGCCGCTTTCGATACAGTAGACCATCAGGCACTCACAGACACCTTGCATCCTTGCATAGGATTCAGCAGCCTTGCCCTATGCTGGTACAAGTCCCAACTCGCCAACCACCAGCAGTTTATTTAGATGGACTATTCTAGATCACCAATGCTGTGTATAGTCCTGCATAGTTTCATCCTCTCCTCAATAATCTTCAAACTATACATGGAGCTGCTGGACACTGTACTAGCCACCCACAGCATCCACATCCACCAATACATTGATGACACGCAGCTATACCTCAAAATCTACTCCATCAAGGACATCCGCAGCCTAAAAACCAGCCTTTCACTTACCCAGTCTTGGATGTCCAGTGCATACTTGAAGCTCAACCCCCTCCAAGACCAAATTCCTATTACTCACCTACAACAGCAAACACCCAGACATACAGATCGGGCTTCAACCATAAACCCTGAGGGCTTCACATCCGAGCTCACCTCATGCACCAAGTCCCTCTGGTTCCACATCGACAAACAACTCTCCTTCAAGACACCAACAGCTACGAAAACTCAGACAGCTTGGTATCAGCACGCACTCTAGTGGAAAAGCAGCCCTTCCTCCCTCCAAACAGCTTTAGATCCACAGTTCAATCGCTGGTCCTATCACAGCTAGATGGGGGCAATACCCTCTTTGAAGGCGCTCGGTCATCATTTCTTGTGCCCCGGGAAGTGTCCAACACATGGCCAGATGCCTCATCTAGGGTCTATGCAGATATGACCACATCAGCCTTTCACTGGCTCCCACTGCACACACAAATCACCTTTACATCTTGCTGCATCCTCTATAAGGCAGTCACTCTCAATTCACCCAGCTTCCTTGAGGAGAAACTCAGCATCTTTGCTTGACAGAGCACCACCAGAAGCCAGGACACCTCCAGACTTGAATTCTGCTGCTGCAAAAAAGGAAAGCACCAGAAAAATAAGCCTTTGCTGCCTATGCCCTCCCTGGGAGCCTGAGACTCACCCCCAGAGTCCAACAATTCAGAAGAACTCAAAACCTGCCTCTTCAAGGAATCCCTCCTCCTACACAACTAGGTCATCATGTCACCCATGTGCCACCTGACTCGGTAGACATCTCCTCCTCTCTGCTACCAGCCACCCTGTACAGCTGTACATCTCCTCTGTGTCCCTCTGTATCTGGGTAACATCAGAGACCACATTACAACCTTCCAACTGAACATGTGTAACAACATCATTCAGCAATTTGTCATTTTTTAATGCTGTGCATTTGTGATCATTTAGTGTGATACCAGCCCTTTCAGCCTCTTCAAAAATATGTGGCTCAAAGAATTCTTCAGGTGATTGACTTGTACCCTCCTTTTGAGTATTTCCTTTTTCTGTCTGTGTTTGGCCATTGTTTTGCTTGCCCAGGGAAGGAGCTATAGCATCCCCACTTACTCCCCGTTCACTGGTATTCCCCATGCATGAGTCATTTTTCTTAAATCTGTCCCTTTGTTCTTTTGGAATTCCTAATGTTTCTTTTTCATTTGTGCAAATCTTTACTGTTTTATTTAGCTCTAGTTTAAACCGTACCTCTTTTTTAGAAGTATTTGCACTTTCTGTCACAAGTTCATTTACTGGCACTTTCATTTTTAATCCATTAGGCATCTCAGAGTCGTTATGCAAAATTATATCAGAGCAATCTGTCATTTTGGCACAGCAGTTATCATGAGTACTTAGTCACTTTTCGGAAGCCCCCCGGTCATTGCTATGGCCATCAGCCCCCTCTTTGGAAGGTTGTTTTTGCGCTGTATAGAGCTTTCCTATTTGCTTAGCTAACATTTTCACTTGGGCCTCAAGTCACTGGAACCTTTCCATCTCTCTAGAATCCTCTTTCTGTAGCCTAGGTCGATATTGGTTGTTTTCCCCCTGATTGGATCTATTCTGATACCTCTCAGGTGATTGATGTCGGTTGGGATGGTTTCTGAACTCTTGATTCATTTGTGGAGGGAAGCGGGTTGCACCCATCCTTTGATTATAGTCCCCTGGTGGGGAATCATTGTACTGACGTGGATTGTAGTTAACGTTTTGTCTCATGCCCTGTCTCTCAGATTGTGGGTACTGGCCCCTATGTTGATTTCTATTATCAATAAATCGATCCACACATCGGGGTCTATCCTGATTACCATATGTCATGGTGTTGGGATCAAATCTGCTCTGTGTCCCCAATGACTGGTAGGGACCATCATTTCTTTGATCTTGATTTTGTCTCTGGTTATTGTTCATACCTGCCATATCAGGCCGATATCCTACCCGGGGTCTGTCCCCTAAATACCTAGGGCTGATGTAGCTCTCTCTATTACTAGGATCATGTGATTGGAAAATTGGTACAGGAAATGGCCATCTTTGTTGATTACCCCTTTGTTCAGGTGTCACATTATTTTTACCTTGGCTTTGAGCAGACTCAAGGGACATTTTGGCTGACCTGATTTCCATTACTGTGGCTGAGGGTTCTTTAGATTTAGGTCTAGTATCTTTCATTTTATCACTTTCTCTACCCTGACAATAGAGTACCTCATATAGTTTTGTGCTTTTATGTACAATCCATTCAAGGGACTTGTCACGGTCAAATTCACGGACCAATTGGGATATGATGTCTTTCTGTAGCCCATAGAAGTATGCAGTTTTAAACTCATTGGAATTTGGGTCAAAAGATACATCAAAGCGAGAAAATGCTCTTTTTAAGTCTTGTAAAAATTGGCGAGGGGATGTATTAGGTCCAGCAGTAATTGTGTAAGCGACTTTCTTTGCCTCCTGCAATGACTGAAAAGGAGAAAAATGACGCCTAATTTATTTTTCAAACTCCAACCAGGTCATATTCTGCTGTTCATTTAATCCCCTTATCATGCTGGCCGTCGGGGCATCTAAAGGTAAATGAAAATATTGTCTGTACTGTTCCTTAGGTATCTGGAGTGCTTTAAAAATGTCATGCACCGCTTCTAAGTGATCCTCAATGCAGCATTCACCTCCCTTTTTAAATGGTTTGATCAGGGCTTTAATGGATTTCATTATTTTTATGGGGCTACTTGTTGCAAATCATGGAATTGCACTATTTTGTGATTAAATCCTGTTTTCAGGTGTATGAGATTGGTGGCTGCCCCCAATGGGAGTATCAAATCCCCCAAGGGCGCTGCAACCAAGTTCAGTCACCGGCCCAGTCACTGGAGCACTAGCTCTTTGGGCAGAGCTAGAATTCACCTCCACTCCATTGAATGTGGTACCCTGCCGCCTCTCCTGGGACCTGGGAATGCACATTTGCTGTTCTAAGTCCTTACACTTTTTAAGGAGTCTGTTTGCTTCATTTTGCAAATAGTTGTTTTCATCACTCATCTTATTAATCACCTCCTGCATGTCGCACATTTGCATTTGGCATTCATTGAACTCTTTATTTCTCTTGTCTCTTTCTTGAATCATTTTAATCATTTCTTGTTCTGCACTCTAGAGATCACATTCTTTTTCACAATGTTCTTTTTGTAAAATCTGCATTTCTGAAACAACCTTATCTTTATCCTTTCTAATGTGGTCCACTAAGGCTTTTAAGTGTTCCAATTCATGCTCACTATCCTCAAATTGTTTCTTGCTTTTGGATAACTGAGCATCAAATTCTCTGCATTTTAATTTAATGTCTTTTTGGCATACATCCAATTCTGCTCTTAACATTTCCTGATTTTTACTTGCCCCATCTAATTCAGTCTTTAACCTGTTAATTAGCTGGGTATCATTCTTCTGCATTCTTAGGGACTTATTCAAAATAAACCATATTTTGCCGCATAGCCGTATTAAACAGTCTTTCTCTGCACTTTTATCGGCTGCATTCAATAATCTTGTAAGGCAGACCTTAATTATGCTGCCTTCTGCAAAAATATTGTCTAGTTTTTCTTTCTGCACCTCACCCTGAATGCGGTCACGCCATTCTAAGGTGCTGTTCGACGACCATGTCCCATGTGCAAACAACTTTGCCTCTAAATATTGCACTAGGTCTGAAAATGTGGTTTCCCTTTGTGACATTCTGAAATTCGCTTTTAGTGGCACACTGCTATTGTAAAATGGGTTCCCTTTAATGTGCAAATGGCAGTGTGAGACACGCTTGCCACGCCCAGTAGGTACTCTATGATCACTTTCCCGGCCTGCAACGCACCATAAATATGTTGGGTATTTTGTGGATATTTGGGGCTTTGCGGTATTTTCTTACCGCCAAAATACCTTTAGCAATAATCACTCTCTGTATTCATATTGGGTCACACATAACAATAATACATTGCATTATTTCAGAATTCAGACCTATTTAGATGATGTGCGCGGTAATTTGCGTGGTTGGTTTATTTGTGGCCCCAATATCCAACATCCCTTGTTTTTATCTAGATTGTTCTTGATCACTAGAGAGACCTCAGGACTACATTTTAGGGATACCACATTTTCAGTGTTAGTGTTGTGTGCCACCATGGGCTATTGTGGTATTTTTGTGGTAATTTCCACTACATTATATACGGTATGGAACTATGTCCAGAGAGTCTCTCTTCCCGTTGGCTCATGTACCTCCAACAAGCTATGCTACAAACAGTCACTCACAACTGTCCATACTGAATATAATCATGCACACATCTGTTTTAAAATGACAATTGCACTGTTTAAAAGTCTACCCACGTTTAAACCTTTTCCCATGCAAAAGGAACGAGAGAAATAATACACATTAGCTATCTGTTTTCAGATATTTTTGTATTATAGAAATTTCCTTTAAACACAGTTTAACCTTTTTTTACAGAAATAAATTAAATGGTACAACATTATTTGGGATAAAATGAACAGAGAGCTGTGAGAATATATTCAATTGGTAACATTAAATATGCTGATAAGGGACTGGGACTCCCTCGAATACACTGACTGAACAGTTTCGCACACTTTCGCACAGTTCCCACACGCTTCTGTAATTACCTTATCTGTTCAGCATGAGTTTTCTCCGGCTATTCTCTTTCTGAATTTGGCTCCCTTGAAGATTAACCCCAGTTAAAACAAGCGTCTGCTGTTCTCAAACCGGGGTTATTGCCTGGAATTCTCAGCTTTTGCAGCAGGAATGCCTCAGCCAGGAAACAGGTCCTTCTCCCAGCTCTGCAAGATCTCGATTGATCTCCCCCTCTCCTCAAGTTTCCCCAGCAAAACTCTAATCACAGCCTCTAGCATGATACTTGCTATGACGCTGCTCCAATCAGAATCAATCATGTCATCTCCTCCCTCACTACACAATGGCTCATTTCTACAGTAAAAATTGTAACAAACTGATTTCCTGTTCTTTTGAGCTCTTTGCTTCCTGTAGTTATGTGGACAGAGCAGCAGAGAAAAAAAATGAATGTGCATTTAAAAGTTCACTTTCAGAGTAGGCCTAATTCTGCAGTGGAGACACATTTTTATTAGTGGGTTATGTTAAATGAAGTTTTATTAGTCAGGTTAGTTATTAATAAGGTTAGTTATTAATTTTCAAATGTGCCTCTTGCAACATAGGCATTTCAGGTGAAAAATAGTGTGCATTTTGAATGTACACATGTGTGCTTTTAACTGTAAAAATAGATTTGCATCTTATATGTAAAAATCGTTTTTGACTGAATAGCCTGTCTTTACTTATACGTCCTGTTACTCTGGCAACACATATAGCAATGCACCACACCCATGTGGTGGTGCTGCATCAAAAAAAATGCTACCTGTGCAGTAGTGCTGTACTCTGTGCTGTAACACGCCAAATATCCTTACAACAGCATTACAGAGATTAAGGCTCTGAGATTGAAAGCAGAACAAAGGTAATTTCTGGGTCTACCAGAAGTTCCTTAGGATTTTTTGGGAAAAGTTGGAAGGAATGAGAGTGGTGTTGAGAAACTGTAATGAAATCAAATGGGACCTGAAGTGAGAGAGGGAATTTGAAGCAATAAAAACAGAAATCGATTTGGGACAGTTTAACACCAAAGTTAAACCAGTTATTACTAGAGATGTAAATGATATTAGTTTGGGAGCTGTGGTGTTGCAAATAAGGAATGATGGGAAAGAAATGGTAATTGCACATGCGTCAAGGGTTCTGAAAGTTGCTGAAAGTAGATACTGTGTGAAAGAGAAGTAAACTCCCGGATATGTTTGGGGTACCGAAAGGTAGGACTTCTATGTGGAGTGAGAAATGTATTGTGAGGACTGTTTACAAACCCCTTAAAGATTTGTTTGAAAAGAAGGGAACGGACAAGGTGTTGAGAAGACCTGCAGGACGTGTAACATGCATGCAATGTCATAACTTCGAAGTGGAGGTGCTGCTGGGAAAGAGAAATATTTTCGTGGACCACTTCTCATGAGTATGAGTGGCAATGAGGGGAAGTGATGAAGAAGAATGGTGGAATGAGCATTTATATGCTACTCATAAAGGGATCATTGGACAGTGTGAATGGGAAAGCGTATGAGAAAATGAAAAGTGTGTTAAAGAAGTGAAGCAGTATGTGAATATAAAGTGGCATAGGAGGACCAGTTTATGTGAATAGCAAAATATATTTTTTGGAGGTGAGAAAGAAACTAAATGTGGAGAACAATCTGTTAAATTGGTCAGGAAGATGGGAGGGGCCATCAATGCAAGGCAGACAACTATTTAAAGATTTATCAAAACATGTGATTTTATTCTCAAAAGAATATAGAAAAATGACTCACTATTCCTATTCTGCTGAGGATTTCCCTGCTTAAACAAAGCTAATGGAAAACACTCTAACACAGGATATCTGGCCCTCACACTAAGCAGCTAATGCAGAAAGAAAATATAAAATATATGTCAATACAACATAACATAAACAACATTCACAGTTTCTGAATAACCTTCTGATGTTCTGGGTGCATTCCCTTACCCAGTATTCATGGTCAACTCTGCTAATGTTCAACCAAAGAAAGACATGTCTTAAATCAGTTCTTGGCGTTTCAAAGCCAACGTACGGTTTGTTAACGAAAGTTCCAATGATAGCAAATATCTTCTTCTTATTCAAATATCCACATTCCACTTCCATTAAATAGCACATTCACAATGTTTTGTCACCTCTACAAGAAGACCTACCACAGTTCAAAAGAAATGCAATATCCACAACTGTCAGTGATACATAGTTCTAGGTTAACAGTTAATATTTCACATTGGTATATTTGTCAGGGTGATTTCTAAGTGCTGCTACTTCGGCTTCAACCACTCCCCTTCTATTTGATTCACTGTGAAAACAGTCACCTTTGTCTAACATTACTCCACTTTTTTTAGGTTATTACAATGTTGCATCTACTGTCAATCAGATATACCACCACAGCTTCAGTACTTTGGACTACTACTACAACTTCAGTGATCTGTACATCTAGCTAGGCTTTGACAAGCAACACTTTAAAGGACTTCAACACCTTCATGTATGCAAGCACCCTTCCTCTGAATATCTCTCTTCAAAAGGGGCTGCCTCTTTTCCTCTTGTGTCTTTCTGCCACAATAACAACCTGGGTTTGCCTTTAAGAATCACTTCTGTCTGGCTTCCACAGTCTTTGTCACTACATGCTGCGTCGACTTCAAAATAGCATACGTTTTTATGATATATGATGCAAACATGAACTGTGATAAATATGCTAATTTTGTAAAGGTTCTATTTTTTGGAATTTGAACCAAGCAGAAATAAAACCATTTAAAAAATAGCATTTGCAAGCAGCTAGTTTCCCTTCCCCAACTTTAAAAGCCCAAGTAATTACCCAGAAATCTTGCCCATTGAACTGTTATTAACTTCACAGTAGCATTTAGATTGATCCTTAACTCTGGGAAAGGCTGGCTTCACTTTTAATATGGGGAGGCTCTTGGCTTGGGAAATATGTGTTCTCTTCTTGAATAGTAGATACACTTTAACTTCTTCTATATGAAAAGGTAGGCCGTGTTAAAGTAAAGAACAGAGTCCAGTCTTTCTTTAGAAATCACAATTAAGCACACGCTTAAGGTCGTTTTCAGAGGGTAAAGACTTGTACAGATTTGTATTCCCATATAAAAGTAAAGGGTAAAGTTCTGTCTTCCTTTGGGAATCACAATTAGGTACACGCAAACACTCTTTGATATAGTTTTCACAAGATAAAGAGTTCAACAATTGTTTCATCAGGATTAAGTATTTGGTAATGGTCTTTGCAGTGTTCACTCTACTTAACTAGTGACACGCAACCTCTCATTCAGTAGATACAGTTGGTTAAGGGTTTAACAATAGGTTTAAGCAGCATGTTCTCTCCATGAGTCCATGCCAGTAAAAGGACTTTTCTGATATACGCGACTACTTTTTCATTGTTCATATATTAGAACTTCAACTAACAACTTCAGCTGGCTTTAACAGCATAAGATTCAAAACAAACTTGAACCTAAAATTCGGCATGTACATCATCCTTATCAACCTGTTAGAAACTGAGGCAGTAAACCTTTGGGTTAGCTAAGACACTTAGCAATCATTCTCAGTTACATCATTCTCCTGAACTTTTTCTCCCCATCAGACTAACAATCTTGTTACCACCCACAATCTCAGGAGGATAGCTCAAAAGCAACTTGCTCGCCTTGGAAGCAAGACAACACGGAGCAACACAGGTTCGATCCATGGGTCCGCGCTTAGAAACCTCTGGTTATTAAGTGCGTTATAAGTAACTAATTATATCACATTATATCATAATGGAATCCAAAACAGGGGGATTGCCGCATTTCAATGGATTTCAATATGATTGGAATTCTGATTTAAGCGTATTGGTAGAACTGAACTCTAGCAGTTCAACCTAGGCTTCAACTCCAACAGCACTACACCTCAAGATCCTCAATCACACCCCTTCCTCAACTAATCATTTCACCCGCACACTGGTCTCATGGACCACCCTACACATTGTAGCCTTGTCACTGATAACACTGCCTCCACCACATTAACTTCCAGGAAGCTACCTAGAACCTACTTAACAGTCCACTATATCTTTAGCCTCATCACATAGTGCCAATATCCAGATCAGTGTCTCCAACAGTGTCCTATTTTTCCCTTATTCTTTTCCCCTGCCAGTAAGACATTTACCAAATCTTACAGCGATAGTCCACATAAAATCATACTGGCACTCAGGGCTCAGAACCTCTGGACGGCACTCACCAACACTACAGTATACACACCGGCCTCTACCTTGAACACACACATTACTACCTTCTGCTTTTGTGCTGAACAATGTGCCACAAGGCTGGATAAGAATACAGAGGTGCACTATATTTGACCACTTCATGTTTTATTACATTACTCTGAGATAAGTACATCCTGGCAAATCATGGCTGGCTGATCATTTAAAGTAAATAGAAGCTACCAGAATTTACAGTTATTTTTGTGTTTGTTTTTTTGTTTTTGTGTTGTGTAGCAATAACATGATGCCTTTCAATTGCTTTCTAGTGATTTGTGACACTGCAGCATTCTGCAAGGCACAGAAAACACTCGGTTCAAGGCACTGTATGAAATACAAGATGCACCATACGGACAGTGCAAGGGCCAAGCCTCGAAGTCCCAGAGAAGGAATCTGAACATCCCTATTTATGTTCGTTTCTATGGACTAGAATCTGCGATGGCCGAGAGGACACTTTCAAGAATGTAACTGAATGTAATATGCATGTATATGGTGCCCCACTGCCCCCATATGTGTCTCCTTCATTTAGGCTTGAATGAGTTGATGTAGCATATTGTACCCATGTCTGCTTTCCCAGACCTTGGTCTGTGGTTATGGATGAGAGGGTGTATTGCGAGGGAGTTAGAGAAAGCCGGAACAGGAAGCACACAGTAGGAAGTGGTTAGCTTTAATAATTGAGGTGGGGTGGGATTGTGTATAGTTTATCTTGTGCTTGTGCGTGTGGAGTAGACTTCTCTAGTAGGAATGAGAGAAAGTTCAGAAAGTTAGCAACATAGATCTGCAATGCAGAGGTGGGATGCTGATAACCAAGTTGTAGCCAGCAATTTCGGTACTACCAGTAAGGTGTCCTGACAGGGAGTTTTGTTTAGTTTCATGATGGGCTTATAATGTGCTCATGCAGTCCCATGCACGTTTGAGCCAGGATGGAGGCGATTATGTGTCATGTCATGGTCATCCCCAAAGGAAGCTAACTCTGGTACAAATCACCCCACAGGAAACACAACGTGTACCACAGTAAGGACAGGGTTTCTATGGTCACCACAACAGGAACACAGATGTGTGGGGAAATGGAGTCACAAAATTTAGCATTTGTGACGCATGTACCCACTGGATTTCAAAGCATTACGATTCCCATGCATCTCAGTCATCCCATGGGAGTCTTTCGGCCATCTTACAGTCTCAACTATTTTAGGCCATGCATCCACGTGCCCATCGTAGATGCTGCTGGATTCCAAACTTACCTAGCTCCTCCTATATCCAGTACCTCAACGAAAGAACCCAGCCACAGAACTCATCACTACTCCCCGTTCCCATCCCCTGGGCATTTATACCGGCTTCCCTTAGAAACCGAACAGTGATAGTAAGTTATACAAACCATTCCTGGGCGAAGACTAGGTTAGATAGATGCTGGGATTCCCAAGGCATATGCATTATGTGAATGTAGTTCCACAGTGACTCCGTGAGAAAAATGAATGTCGCAGAAGAGGAAGAAGGGAGAAAATGATTGGCCAAAATTGAGTGCTGCTATGTGTACACAGTCCTGTATTGGGCGATGCATGTGCGTTTGCAAGACTAAAGGTGGAGTGGAGTTCAATGTTTAAGTTCTCTGATTCCCAATTGAGTGTCATGCCTGTCCTGTCCAACTGTCTCTCTGTTTGCCTCCATCCATGTTCTGTGCTTACTTCCTTGCCTTCAAGGTGGCAGTTTGGAGATCCCTGAATATGCCCGAACTAACAACATTAGAGTTAGGGGATCCGTGATACTAACATGGAAAACTGCGTTTGAATGCATTATAAGAAAATCTATAAGACGTTATTGGGTGGAGCATTGCTGACAGTAAGTAAAATGGCTGTCAGACTAATATTCGACCCCTGCGGGTATGAATCTCCTTACACTGAGGCCCCACTGAAGCACACTTCCTCTTCAGTCTGAATATCCACATGGATATGTTGACATAAACATGCCTTACAGTCAGTCTCAAAAGACCCTACGCAAGTGATTTTGCGCTGCCGACACACACCCTGATTGATGGAACTGTGCAAAGGGTATTTTTGCAGTGCAAAGTCAGTTTGTACTGTACAAATCACTTTGTACTGGCTGTGCGCTGACATTGCACTGAAAAAATACACTTTGCACAGTTCCATGAATCGGGGGCTGTGTCGGCAGTGCAAAGTCACTTTTCAGCACTGCAGAGTCACTTTGAACCGTGCAAACAAATTCCATGAATCGAGCCATAAGGGTGCAAACCCGTTGAAAAATGTACTGTGAATTAGGAGATCCAAAAAGAAAGATGGTTTATATCTTGAAAATGCTAGTTTCAAGAACATGCAATCTCTGTCTCGTGCCTTCTAGTGGTGAGCGTCAAGAATTTGGGGCACGCTCCAGAAGGGACTGCGGCAGTGACCTATGCCTATCAATTTCAGAAAACTGCTGACACATATTCCTCAGCAATACATCCGGACCCCTCGTCTATGTCCCTCAAAGTTGAATACCTAGCTCATATTCTTATTCCCTGCTGCATTAGCTACCAGCATTCTAAGCAGTTAAATATGTTTGCAGTGACAAGCCATTTACAAACCGCTAGATTCTTCCAATCACCCTTTTACCTCATATACTGCTCCTTTAGGCCCTACACATTACCCGCTCTGTATAAATGACCCCTGTGCATCAGGAAAGGACACCTGTATTAATGTTAGTGTATAGACGGAACCGTTTCCTCGCCTGCTTACGTGAGCCTTCACATTTCTTTTTTATGTCCCAGAAATGCAACTATATTACTGTCTCAAGAACACATGATATTCTAATTGTTCTATATAAAAAATGTGTTAATTATTTCATTGTTGCAAAGTCAATGCTTGGTTTATCTTTAGGAAGAATACTCTTGAGTTGCTACTATATTTAATTCGTTAAGAAGTGAAACTACAAGTAAGTTTACTGAAACAGAAAATGCCATTCATTTTGTTCTGATGCCCGTCGACATTGTGGTTTTCGATTTGGTACAGCACGTGTGTGTGTGGTGTGTGTGTGTGTGTGTGTCTTAATTATTAAAATAATGTCGAAAAGATGAACAGAATGACAAATGGAAAGATACATGCCATGGTGTTGCTTGTTCTCAAGCCATTATCATCTTATAAATACATCTTTGCAAAGGCAGCGTGGGCCGGAACAAGGTGTGAAAGATCTTTTGCGAAAAATGTGCATTTGTCAGCGTTCATCTGTAAACATGCCACTCATTGCATGGCTATAGATATCTGAAAAACAGAAATTGTCAAAAGGTGGACCGTACTAGGCTAATCAAGTGTAATGCTGAGAACACAGGTGCACGTAATATGACATATAGTTCGAAAGGGTCAGAATCAATGTGACAGCAATGAGCAACAAGCCCCCTTTCAGACTGAATACATAGCAGGGATTTGTATTCACTGAATTGTAAAGTTTTGGCAAAAGATATTCACTGAAAAAACGTAGTTAAAGGGACCTTATGGTTAAGTTGCACTAACAAAAACCCATGCAATTTAGGGAAAAAACATTGTTAAAGGGATTTTATGGTTATAAATAAAAACGAAAAACCCATGCAATTTGTCAGTTATGGTACGCTAAGCAACCATAACTCACACTACCTCCATGCTGTGCTAAAACTAACACCCAGGACATCAAAGATGACATCATAGATGTCATTGATGACATTCTCCCATTTATGTTTCCCATTCAGATTCCCATCCCTTTCTTGAATAAATATATTTATAATATTATAAATGTTGTGTATATTGTTATGTGATATTTCTTATTATGAGTCTGTGGACACTATGGGCCTCATTACCCGGTAGGCGGTGAGCCATGGCGCCGGTAAAATACCGGCACCGCCTTGGCGGAAAGGGGATTTACCGCCCCATTCCAAGGTTGGAGGGGCGGTAAATCCCCTTTCCGCCATTGCCCTGCCCCATTCCCATTTCTGCCCCATAGGGCTCTATGGGAATGGGGAAGGCGCTAATTACGGCACCGCAATTTTGCGGTGCCGAAATTAGCTCTGAGGTCCCTTAGCGGGTTGGATTTTAACGCCTTCTAAAAGCAGGTGTTAAATCCCCCAACCCGCAAAGGGACCTCGTAGTAAGGCGGTAGGGATTTACCGGTACCGGTATTTTACCGGTACCGGTAAATCCCTACCGCCATCCGTGTAATGAGGCCCTATGACTGTCGGGGGTGTCCGTACTAAAAATGGAGGTGCCCCCGAACAGGCACGATGTCCGGAAACGTCCGGTTTTGAATGATATACTTTTATTTAGCCCAAGGACATCGCACCTGCTGTATGGACATCCAGCGCATATGCCCTGCGATTCCTGCCCAATGGGTGTTTGCGGATGGCCTTCAGGGCAACGGACGGCCGTGGACATCATCATGTGACTGCACCCATGAGGCGTGACAGGGGTGTACGCGAACAGTGCCCGTTGCCATGAACAGTTGAAAAGTGCATTTTCTGTCAATCTAGGTTGATTCAAGCAGAACGTTTAACCTTCCACAGCTCCCAGACCCATTTTTTGTTCATCTGGCAACTTTTTTACAACTTTCAAAGGTCTTTTTGTGACTCGGTAGTCCACCGACAGTATGACTGTCCATGAACGATTTCTTTAAATGGGCCCACCCATTACTTTTCATCAATCTCAATCATACTATCCAGGAAAGAGCACCTGTTGTGCTGATCTGCTTTGCAGAAGTTGTTGGAGACCATCATGGCATATGTTATGGTCAGCTCTTCTTCCCAGCCACCACCACCACTATCATTATCTGGAGGGTCTGGAGAGGGGAACAGGTGCAGTGGTACAGAAGATGAGGATCAAGGAGAACAGGTGGATGAGGTTGAAGAAGTGCCTGTCCCCAGTACTCGGAGTGAGTCCTGGGTGTGGCAATTTTTCAGGACAGTTGGAAATGTCCCAAAAGCTTGTGCAAGCAAGATTTGATGCACTGGGTGCATAGTTGTACTCAGTCACGGGAAACCTGGTTTGTATTCCTATGGAACAACTTCCCTGAGGCACTCACACCAAATCTTACTGCGCGACTGCTCTGAGAAAGGCGAGACCTTTCTCAGGTAAGAGTACAAGAGTATGTTGACTTCCTCCACCCCATCATCTTCATCTGCTCCATCTATCACAAAGGATACTCTTTCGAAGCAGAGCATCAAAATGGTGGTTTCACAGGCCATACAGAATACTTAACTTTCAAGGGTCACAGAGCTATGTTTGTATTGTGAAGCAGTGATCTGTAGAGGGTAGCAATTTCAGAGTGCTTTGGAGGCTGTGGTCAGGGAGCATGAACAACACTGCCACCTACCTGAATAAAGGCCCACCCAACATCTTCCTCTTTCCATCTGCCCCTTCATCCCTCTGGTTGGTGCCCCTTCTCTCCCGTATCTTGCCTCTCCTGAGAAAAAAGCCAAATAAATTTTAAAAAAATGGTTTCCTTTAGGAGCCACCTTTCACAGTTAAAAAACAGTAGTGAGAAAAAAAGTCACAGCCCCCTGTGCAGCCTGCATAGTCGACAGACATTTATACAATTCCAGGTGTGGGGTAGAACTGAAATCATTTTAATTGTTTTGCAATAAAAAATGGTGGCTCTTAAAAGAACCTTTTTCTGTGTTGTTGTCTTTTATATTTTTTTAATTTTTGGTTTTACAAACTAAACTATTAAAACATGTTACTGAATTCAACAGTTTCTTCTCACTTTCACAAAAACTGCTTCAAAGCAATTTGAATGTTTTCCACAAACATCTGATTACCTCCATCTCTCTGAAAAAAATTGTTGGCACTATCAAATGCTATGTTCTCATTATGAAACAATGTCTTGCCAATATCGTGCACAAAAGCAAACACAGCTTTATTGACATTGTTTCTAGCTTTTTCAATTTGCGGACCAAATTAGCTCAAGCACATCCACATCTGTTTCTGGGCAATACGTAAAAAATAATTTTTGAATTAGGAAACATTTCCTTCAACTTTCCCAACGTCTCCTTCTTTGCAAACGGCAATGAAATTCCAGTCATGTTCCCCAAACTGTTCCCTCCACAATGAACAATAATGTTGTTTGGATGTTTCAACTCAACCTTATTTGCACAAAATGGGAGCATGTCCACCCATTCCATGGCTCACACGGCAAACCAGAACACTTCCAATTCAGGGAATCCAAGATTTTTGGCTAGTTCGCAATGCGCAGCATTCACCTTCAACCAATGAACCCAATAGTCCCCCAAAATCCAAACACTCTGCCTGCTGAAAGGCATTTCCGTGGCCATTTTCAATACTCTCACAACTCTACTAACACAGCTCCTGCTACCCTCTCTTCCTGTACACCACACACAGATAATCTGATTGGCTGATCTCCCAATGTTACCAGACACCATGACTGTGTGCAGTTTCTGCAATCCCCTTTCCAAGCCAGGCAACCTTAAAAGACCTGGAAGTGGCACATGCCATCCACGGACTACCGCAGTGTCTGCAAACGTCACCTGCTCTCAAAAGGGTGAGGGAGGGAATTAAACACAATTTCAGTTATTTAATCTTTATTGGTGGCTGTGAAATTTACCTTTTTTCGGGGGGTGAGTTGTTTGTTTTTGCCTTAGTATCGTACACTGTACATTGTCCCTTACAATTTAATTACAGGAACGTTTTCAATGCATTCCTAACATTGTAGAAGATAATTACATTTCTGACATCTGAGAAATTAACTCCATCTTGACAAAAATAATTCACACCATCAGAACTTATATTGTCATTCTCAAAATATGATATTCCTGCAGCATATACAAAAGCAGATACAGGTTTATTGAAAAGCGTCATTGATTCTTCCATGTGGACTGAAAAGGTTTGTTGGACATCTCCATATTTGCCTCTGATTTATTTCTGAAAAAATTATCCTGGCAGCAGGAAACAGTTACATTAGGCTTTTAAAGAAATCCTTAGCTCAACCTGCAAATACATTGGCATCACAAATCCCAAACTGTCCCCTCCACCATGCACAATTAAAATGTCTGCACATTTAAAGTGAGCCATACTCAAAAAATAGCTTGCCCACTATAAGCCACAAACTGCATGCCACAAAACATCCACTTCTGCCAATCCAATACTTCTAAAAATGCCATGATTTTCAGCACACAATGTCATTGAAGAGTCCCCCAAAATCTGCACAGTCTGCATTCTGAAATACATAACCATAGCCATATCCATTGGTCTCAAAACTCCTGCAAACAAAACTCCTACTTCCCTCCCTTCCTGTACACCACACCCAGCATACCCGATTGTCCAATCCCCACAGTCCCCTTTCCATGCAAGGCATCTGCACAAGACCCGGATGTGGCGTGTGCTGCCCGCTGACTAGCACAGTCTCCACCAACACCCACAAGACAGGGGAAGCCTTTCTACCCTTTCCACTTCAATGTTCTCAACACTCCCTCATTGGCTGTTTTCAAAGAGTCACACATCCAACCACCAATCACATACAAAACATCAACACTTTAGAATCTCAGTGGCATTCAAATTGTGGGGAGCGCCCCCGCATCCCGGGGGGCCATGAGAGCCCAGCATGAAATATTCCAATCTTCAGCTGCTTATGTAGTCTTAATTCTTTTCTCTACAATCTGGGACTTGTACTGCAACTTTTATAATGGGAAAAGTGGAACTACAAGTCCCAGAACAGAAACAAAAAATCTAGGGCTAAATAAACACCTAAAGATTAGAATACATCATGGTGGCAAGTATAGATATACTCCTAACATATTAAACTTCCACACACCAACTGCCATTTAAAAGTGTACTACAAATCTTTTCCATCAACTATTCTTCACTTTTGCAAAACATTACAGAGCTTCTATGAATACACATAGGCATTTCGTAACGTTCATAAAAATGCTCCTAAAAGCAAAAATGTTTAACCATCCACCGATTTTATTAACTGTTTTCCCCACCACTCCTCCTTCCTTCATAAATAACACCCTTGCTTCCTAAAAGTACTTCACCATTACCACATATACCCACTAACCTTTTTTTACAATTAGAGGAAAGAAGTACATTACCTAAGACAAGAACTGAAAAAACAATACCCTTCACTTCCAACAAAGTAAGTACATTAGTGTTCCATGCACATGTATGTAATTACAGCAGCACAGTTCCACTGTATATTACCCCAGACTACTCTTTTCAAACCAACATTTCTTTCACTCTAAGCCATTATGTTCCACCATTCACACTCTTCCTATTCCCATCTAAACACCACCATACCAACACCCACTCTGTTCCTCCAAACAGTACAATGTCCGTACAGATTCCATCACACCACCACTCCTTTACTCACTAACCAAACAACATGATACCTCTGCACACTCTTACTCTCACAACCTTCCAAACCACACCTAATATACCACCTCACAATCAAATAGCACTGTATTCATCTCTACAGTCACACCCACAAATCCCTGCACCATACAAGCAAATACATTGCACAACTTTCCAACCCAAACTTTCTCTTTTTCCAACAGACACAACAAAATGCCTACTAAAAAGCAACTCCATAGAAAAGAAAGAAATATAGCAGATAAGAATAAAACTACACCATATAGACATCCACCTATAAAACAACTTAAAGAAAACATGAAAACAATAGAGCTAGTAATGTCACTCAACAAAACAAAACCAGCCACGACTAAAAAAGGTAAGTCCCCTCTTGCAAAAACTAAAAGTAAAAAAATATGTACAAAGAAAAGCAGACCTACTAACGAAAAGAACACTGTATCTACCAGTGTTAATGTAGTCATGGTAAAGCAATCCAAAAAAATTACGTTACAGAAAATGTTCCAAAGTAGAGTTCTTCACAATCTTATAAAAACTGCTGAAAAAATAATGATCTACCCTTAAAAACTACAACATGAGACTAATCCTGCAAGATATAATTGACAGCGCTATTCCACTAAAGAGAAAATTGTCTATATTGATTTTAAACAGAATAAAACCACTATCAAAATTAATAAATAAATTACAAAAAGCACAACTAAACATGCACAGCATCAATATAAACACATTTTCAAACTTTGTTGATGGTGAATTGATTCACACAAGCAGCACAGAAGTATATTTCAATGAAGATGATTATAAACAAGAACAACAATAAACAATTGTCATAGACAATAATGGTCGAGGGCGAGGGAATGAAATGGTGGAAGACACCATTATGGGAAAAACAAAACGTATTGAAATAAAGTCCCCAACAAACTTTTAACCAAATTCTCCTTTCATCCCAAAAAAAGTCTAGTGTACAAAAGGACATATGGCTCAATGTTTAATGTACGCCAACTATCAGTAAAAACTCCTCAGCATAGATAACTTACTACATGTCATAGAAGATTTATTGGACACCCATGCCTCCTATGAAGATGCTTTCAATGCAAGTGAAAGCACTGTAACAGATATAAACTTTAAACAGTACGAAAAAAGTTGGACAATGAACGCCAACACTAAGAAGAACTTCAAGCGTAACTAAATGTAGACACTCCTGTGAGCAGTCAACCTTCTCTTACAGGAAGCCAAGAAGCACTTGGAGAGCCACTCATAGTAAATGAGGCATAATTAGCCATGACTGAAGTAGAAAACACCATGTGTCAGTGTGAGCAATCTGAAGAAAACATTGCTCTACTGAAATCACAATCGAACGATGAACAGCGTAGTATTTTCCTGGAAGTAACAAAAGAAATTGAACATGGTGTGCAGCGTGAAACTAAAACTTGTACCTGTCAACAGTATAAACTGGTACTGCTGTATGGAAATGGTCAAGCTGGTTCAGACAAACCATTCTTAATATAAAATCATCAGTAAATGTCTCCAACAATTAACAAACAACAAGCTTTCTGTTGTAACTGCTGCCACAGGCTTAGCTGCCTACCACATAGGTGGTGTCACTTTACACAGATTGCTACTCCTTCCAGTAGAACACCAAAACAAATTAGACTACTACACACTTTCAACAGAAGCTGCTGTGGAGCTACATAGAGTTTTGAAACAAATGTAAATGCTCCTAATAGATGAGGTGAGCATGGTCTCCAACCTAATGTTGGCTTTGATTCACCTCAGAGTGCAAGAGGTCCTCAAAACAGACTATGAAGAACTCTTTGGCGGAAACAGTTTTATTATTTTCGGAGATCTCCTTCAATTAACACCAGTGAAAGGTGGACCTATTTTTAAAACCTTAGGTCACAAGCTATGCCATAAAACTCTTGGAAGCATAGGGAATGTTAATCTTTGGCAACATTTCCAATACAGAGAACTAACTGAAAACATGCATCATTCTGCAGACCTAACCTACGCCAATATTTTTAAAAGCATTTGGATTGGTTTACTATCTAAGGAAGCTCAGTCTATCCTAAATACCAGATGCATCCATGAACTATACGGACATAACACATGTGCTACAGATGTCATGGAACAATTAGCTCACAAAAATGTCAACTGTATATCCTTAATGCCAACTCTAGCAAGCTGTGCACAATTCAATGAAACAATGCTGAAAAAAAAAGAAATACAACCGCTAGTGCAAATTTACTCCACAGACAAACTGGACGTACACGGAATGACAACACCTATATGTCAACAAGCCATAGCACGACTAAATACCTTATAAAACTCTATCTCAAACACAGCTGGTTTGGAGAAAATGTTAACTTTGTGTTTAATCTGTAGAGTAATGCTAAAGCGTAACCTTGATGTGGCACAAGGTTTAGTTAATGGAGCACTTGGTACAGTTGACTTCCAGACATACACATGTGACAACAGCATTCAGTTTGTTAATATCCACTTTGACAAACTTTCAGAAGTTAAAAGGATAGGATGCTCAACAGCCCGATTCCTTCCTTTCAAAGACATGTTTTCTCTGTCGCTAGCATACACAGGGCCTCATTACGACCCAGGCGGTAAGTTACCGCCTGGGTCATACCCTTACCACCATGGTGTAAACTATGTTTACACCATGGTGGATGGTGGATTTACATCCCCATTTCCCATTGTACCCTTCCCCATTCCCATTTTTGCCCCATAGGGCATAATGGGAGTGGGGAAGGTGCTAATTACGCCACCGTAAATTACGGTGGCGTAATTAGCACCATGGTCCCTTAGCGCCATGGATTTTAACGCCTGCAAAAAGCAGGTGTTAAAATCACCATGGCGCTAAGGGACCTTGTAATCAGGCGTTAAGGGTCGGCGCCGTTTACGGCGCCGTTAACCCCTTAACGCCTGACTCGTAATGAGGCCCACAGTCACTATTCATAAATCACAAGGTCTAACCTTAGATCAAGCATTGATTGATATTGGCAGTACAGTCTTTAAAGAAAACATGAGTTAAGTAGCACTATCTTGGTGCGTACACTTGAAGGACTATTTCTAGTCAAGTTTGGTGCAACTAAAGAACTAAAGTCAACGCTGACATTCCTTGCATCGTAGCGTACAATAGACTATGTGCACTTTACACACCCATCTCAAAATGTACCCTGTTCCTCAAAAACACATACTTTGTAAAAGAAAACTAATGCAATCAGAACTTATACATGATGTCCCAACAGTAACACCAAAGAAATTGAAATCAGCTCATACTCCATCAACTACCAAAACCACAGAAACATATACTGAAAAGGAAAATACATACCCAACTGCACAAAGAAAGAGAACTACCTCTTCGAACAAAGCACGTGGACTTCCATCAAATGACTCAAAGACAGAACTATCCGGTCCATTCAAATTTCGAATACAACTGGTGTAAATTTCTATGCAAATGTAGCAATCACTGTTCTATTCCAATTGCCACCAATTGTTGAAAACATTTATTTAAACAGCTCGGACCAGTTGTGTTTACAAATTCTATTCCTTCACAGAAATGCAACAAACAATCCTGAGAACACTTACAGTGTCTCAAGAATAAGGCAGGAATTGGACTACTGTGCTGGAATGGTGAGATTCCCTTTAAACCATAAGATCCACTGGAATGTTTAATATACTTACTACAAGTACTGGAAAGCAAAAACATACCTATAAATTAAATCTTCCAATTTCTTACATTTGGAAACATATATGCACTCTCTGCAACCATGCGATGCAGGAAAAAAGTCCCTAACAAGCGCTTTGTCTATGTATCTATACCTAACTGTGAATCCATTCCATTTCAGCAACTCGTACAAAACTCAAACCATAGCATATTATGTAATACTAGCAATTCCAATAATCGTTCCACCTTACAGATACAATCACATAATCAATAAGTGTCAAGAAACCATGGCATTCCAAAGAAATATCAGTGTCCCAATCCAAGTCATGCCAAAATCATGGTTACACCTTGCTCTTGTGTTTTGGAGCAAAAAAAAAAAAAACAACACGTACTGTTTCCTCCGTAGCCATTGGGGGTTGCCATGGCAATGCTGGTCTCTCGTTTCACAATCGTCATGCGTACTAGCATGTCAGAGATGCGTATCGATCATGTAACTGTTTCATTCATTCCTAAGCCACTACCATACGAGGGCTCAATGCTTCTGAATTTGTGATCATGGCCCTTTGAACTTCACTGCATTTCGTTAATGTATCCAGACTTACGCTTTGCCGAACAGATTTTCTGCTCGTCTTGTCCTCTATCCATGAAAAGAACTCTTGGTAATTGACCCTCAGAATGCTTTTTTAACCTGCTTTGCCTTACATTTTGCCTCTGTTCTTCCCGGTGCACTTCTCCAACCCTGCTTCATTCATGGATTGCTTTTGTCTCCCGATTTTGGATTGTTTGCCCAGAGGTTACAAATCGGAACTCTTTGGAATTCTCTTCAGAAACGTTATCTGCATTCACACTGAACCATTCTCAGGGTTACCTACGAACCTGGTACTTTGGCTCTTTGCACGGATTACTGAAAACAAACTGCCTAAAGGGAATTAAGTAACTGGTGCTCGGACTAGAGACTGCAGGTTGAGCACTTTAGGTGTCCTCGTGCCAGCAGGTCGTAGGTGGACTCAAGCTTTTACTGTCTGGATCTTCAAGAAGCTGTTACGCTACAGAACACCTTTTTCTTTTTGGTAAGATCTTCTATGACAAGGGTTCTATGTGTGTTATTTCATGTCTTAATTAAACTACATTCCAAGTATTCACATTAATTGATGCCCTGTATCCTCTGCCTATAGGATACGCCCACCTGAATCCACAAATTTGATTCTTTTGGCTAAATAAATTCTTGTATACTACAAGTGAGCATCATTAGCCATTGTTTGCATTATTATTGCTATTATTCAGTGTGGTGTTAACAGTGTGTTTTCCTTTGCAGCCAGCTGAATCACATGGCGTCCATCCATATTTTGGCCAATTGATCTCTCAGTTAGTCCTTCTATACTCCTAAGAGTTGCATTGACAAAAAGAATTTGATAGCTACATGACGAGTTCAACTCTCAAGCAGAACACCTATTGGATACTTCAGGGGATTCTAACAATACATAATATTAATGCTCTTAAGATACAATGCAGATGGAAACAAAAACAACTGCAAGCTTACTACCTTCACTCACGGACAAGTATCACTTGACAAGAAAAGCTTCACAACAGTAGCCATAATCTACCACACAAGCGACACAACCAGTGCAGGCCACTATACTGCACACATTAAAAAGCAATGTGCATGGTTTGAATGCAATGATACTTCCATTACTCTAAAGCAGAGATTACCAGAAAATCTTGCAAATGCCTACTTAATATTCTTGAAACCAAAATGTACTCACTCATCAACAAAATTAGAATAACCGACTTCCCAACACCCACCAGTACATGTATAATTGGAGAATAAAAAGTGCCTTCTACTCTACTTCTACTGGAACAACTTAGCATAAATCAACTATCCAACAAATACATCAGTTTGCCTGCTATACCATTTTTTCCCCATTGATTGCAGTCACAAAAACAATAAGTGTAGGAAAGACGCACTAATATTTTTCATGCATGGTAATTAAAAAAAAAAGTATTGAGTATGAGGGTTTAAAACTATCCTCAGTAACCTCTGAAACCACCAACTACTAGAATAAGACAACAACTGTCTAACAATGCCCATACCAATGCAAGACATACGCAAATATTATTAAGTACACCCATAATGCTGCAACGGCACTTCACAATATTGAAACATGTAAATGTACCAACAAGAATGCACAAGCTTCTAAACATACCCTACAAAAATGAGAAACTGTAAACAGTTAGAATACGCCAACTGGTGTCTAACTGCAATCATAATACTTCAATATTACTTGCAGCATTCAAACTACCAAACTCAACCTTCAGCAACCACAGTGCTACAAACAGACCCAAAACAACTTCCAAAATATCAACAGTTAGAATGTGCCAACTGGTATCTAACTGCAACCATACTACCACCACTTCCAAAAAACAAATCATACACCATTGCTATTCCTCCTACTGCAACAGTGCACCTTAAACGTTGCTGTAACTAGTGCACACGTCACTAAAACGGACCGTGCAACATAACAACAAATGAATCTAGAAGTTTTTTTTTTAATCCTGCATGGGTTTATTTTCCCCACAGACCCAATGATTATGCGAAGAAACACAGGAACTGTGCACATTGCACAGTACACTTCTTTAAAGCATGGTCCTTTTGAGGTACTAATTATGAGGTTCCACTAAGTATACAAATGTCTGCAAGGCAATGAACTACAAAATGGCGAAGTACCTACCCTAATATTTTATGTGTTCTTTTATCACAGAGAATGAAACAACGATTAATCCTACATTTCCACATACCATGCACAAAAACTGCATAGCCCTCAAAAATACAAACAGTAAGTATAACATTATTGGTATCATACTTCTTTATAATCTCCAAATTGCAATCTATACACATATTTCTGCAATCCACATAGGAGTATCACAATGTTGAATGCATAGGTACATTATACTGTGGTGCTTGTACCCACAGCCTACACTCTTGAGTGCATACCCTACAGTCTATGTCCTCCAGCCATGCTCTCAGTACTCTAGACCCTGGCCACAACCACCACAACATAATACAGCCATGCATGCAAACATCTAGCCACTTTCCACAAACCAAACGCAACCACCTAATCCCTATCCACTCAAGTTCTCATAGTATTGCAGGACTTCCAGCCAATAGACAAACTCTTTGATGAATGGCCTCTGCACCCAAGGCTCTAATAACTACCTGCAACCAATACATCATAATACAGTAAACTACCGAATAATCTGCACAGTGACCACAACCAAATGCATCCATATCTCGTACATAACTGTACTCTGTTCTGTAAGATTTGCCACCTTGCATGCCAGTGGCATTGTTTAGACCATTACTTGCTCTTTCTTCTTATGTAGGCCATTTCACTAGAACGGATAGAATACACAGTGGATTGGAACACAAGATGCAGGACTCGGACAAGCATATTTTAGAGTCTGCTCCACTCTTTAAAGTTTTAAACTTCTGCTTATCTTTTTTAATATCTAATGGAAACACTATTTGAAAACCATGCCCCACTTATAATCTTTTTAATATGAAGGTGCCCAGGGACCCAAAAGTGCTTAGCATGGCTCTGCCACCCACATTTGCTCAGCAATCTGACACACACAGTCTGTCACACACAGTGTCCAAACATGCACCTTTGATTGGTAAGACACTGTACATAACAGTACTACATAGGGGCCGTAATTCAAAATTGTTTTTTTTTATCATCTCTCTATTCATTGCACCGTGTGGAAGGTAGAATTATCTCTCCATGTAGCTAATACAAAGTTCTATGTATGTAACTACACTATTTACATTATAAAATACACGACAAAATCCTCACAGTGCCCCACCTCAATGCTTCAATGCTTTTCTTTCCCCGCATTCTTTTCGGAAATAGAAACCTAACATTTCTGCCTTTCAACATGACAAATGCTTATTGCAATTTAACCTTGACCTCTGCGCATCAATTTCTCGAAGGACATACATTGTGTGAAATAGAAAAAAAAGAAAAGATAACTTTAACTATATTCAGAGCTGACATGTACCGCCAAGGTAGTCTAAACTGTGTGATATGTCGTACAGACCGATTTCCCGTGGAAAGGATCTAACCATGGAATTTCCAGAAATTATGTAAATTGAAGTTTATATGACATTTTTATTGGGATAAAAAATGAGTAGGATAGAGTGCTGCATGCATAACTATTAATGGATTTGGCGTAAACATCTGTGTGCACTGTGCTTGGTTTTCAAACAGTAATCTTGCATGCTTCATTACAATGACATCTCTTCGGGGTTCAAGCTGAATTATTGGTATGATTGTTTTTTGTTTCCTCCATGTGGTTCTGCATCCCATTCAGAGCTATACCTAGTTCACAGCGCTCAAATTGTACGCAACTCATGGTCTCTAACAGGACACTTTATATGCATTTGTGTGTTAAAGATTGGCTTTGTTGTGCCTTTCATTAGATTTCGAGCGGTTATGAGTTATAAGCTAACTTATTATATTAAAATAAACAAAGGCTACTTAAATGTAATTGTATAGCATTTCGTTCGCAGATACATTCTACCATACTGCCCGTATCACTGCTTCCAAGTGCCAACAGATGGATTCTGGAACCAACAGTGCAGGATTACCATAAGCAGTGTTTTCTCGCTCACCATTATCTGGGACGATCGATATGGCACTATATGTCCATTTGCATTTCCAGCAATAAGGAGCAACATGTCAGCATTCATGGTGTAAGAAGCCACCGAGACAAGAACTTTCACCTTTCAAAAAGGAAAAAAAAACTTGTGTTCTCCCACACGGACCACCAAGGACCATCATTAAATTGTTTTGCTAATTTGCCATACGGCAAAACAAGGACACAAAAAGACAAAAAATATTGTCCGCTCCAAGTTACCTGCAAAATGAAAAAAATGTTTGTTTCATGGAGCTTACAATTTCTTGTGAACATTCTTTGAAAAATAAAAGCACTTGCAGCATTGCACTATATTGTTGATGTATTATTGAAATATTCACGTACAAAATACTATTTATGACAAGACAGAGAAGGTAAGCTCTGTGTGAGCAGGTCTGTTTTATCTTGTGTTTATTTTTCTGTTTGCACGTGCGTGGGTGATGACGTGGAACATTGGGCTATGCTAGCCACAAACGTAATGCAAATAGCTGGAGCGGATTGTTGGCACAACTGATGTCATTTTGGGGGCGGGTGTTTTGATTGACACACCCTCACTTGAATTTAGGGTGCTCGGTCCAAGCATAAAATTAGCACAAGATGGCCATGCCCAACACGTTCTTTTCCCATCTGTAAAAGTGAGGAAAACTAAGGTAAGATTCATGGGAAAAATGTTTACGATCGATCAAAGTATTGTTATAACGACTTGCCCAAACGATCGGTACAATAAAATTGCACTCTGTACACATATTTGTTGAATCCATATACCAGTATCACAATATTTGCATGCAGGGCTGTATTATGTTGTGGTGGGTGTGGCCATGGCCTCTGGCCATGCAACCAAGAGTCTGGGCCCTGGCCACACCCACCATAACATAATACAGCCCTGCATGCAAACATCTGCCCAGTTACCATAACCCACAGCATTAACACAGCCACCTGCTTCCCTACCCACTTGAGTTCACATACTATTGTAGTACTTCCAACCAATGCACAAACACTTCAATACATAGCCTCTGTACCCAAGAACTGCCCGCAACCAACACATCATAATACAGTAAGCTACCCAATGATCTGCCTAGTGGCAGCAACCCAAACACATAAACCATCCACCTAAAGCCCTGTCCACTTATGTGCACATAGTATTCCAACACTTCACCCAGTGGACACACTCTTGGACTGTTGACTCCATTACCTCCAGCCATACACCCAACACTGTAATACCTGGTCACAAACACCAGAACATAACACACCCATT
Source organism: Ambystoma mexicanum (assembly GCF_040938575.1). NCBI lineage: Eukaryota > Metazoa > Chordata > Amphibia > Caudata > Ambystomatidae > Ambystoma > Ambystoma mexicanum. The sequence continues at coordinate 367,841,876 of NC_090922.1, read as the reverse complement.
CACCCAATAATCTGTACACTGGTCACAAATCACACACATAAACCAACAACCGGAAACTCTGTCCACTTCTATACACATAGTATTCCAATAGGAACAAGCAGTCACCACACTATTCACACCAATAAACCAGCCACCTCAGCCCCTGTACACTTTTCTAGACATACTATGCACCCTCAACAATAAGTACACCCTTATCGGTATCTTACTTCTTTGTAATCTGCACATTGCATTCTGTACACATATTTGTGCATTCCATACGCCACTATCACAATGTTAACATCATGGCTAGGCCATGCACCCAAGAGCGATGTCATCTTTGATGTCATGATGTCATGGGTGTTAGTCTTAGCAGTGAATGGAGGTGGCACGAGTTATGGTTGCTTAGCTTACCATAACTGGCGAATTTCTGGGGGTTTTCAGTTTTACTCGTAACCATAATTGGATAGGTTGTTATTAGTGCAAAGTAACTATAATGTCCATTTAAAAAGGTTTTTGCAATTAAATTGATTGTTTTTTCTTAGGGCAACAGAACCATAAAATCCCTTTAACAACATTTTTTCACTGAATGTGATAGGTTTTTAGTAGCACAACTTAACCATAACGTCCCTTTAACAAAGTTTGTACACTGAATTTCATAGCTTTTTACCAAGATACCCTTAATTTGTATAGATGTACCATACAACATACAGAACCCCCCTGGTCCCATGCTGATAACCACAGGGTCAGCAGACTTTGCGACTGTCCGCGGACCTCGTGTAGCATCCACATTGCCAAAAAACCCAGGGGTTCTCTGACATTGGTGTAGCATGCAACAAAGATATTCAACATGTTGAAAGAGCAGCACGTAAGTGATTACAAAGAAAAATAAAGTATATCTACAAACTCTATACGGAACAAAGCAACAGTGCAATTCCATACGGTATGCAACATAATGGAATACACCAAGAAGAAAAATAACCTGTGCCGCCAGCAGAATTACCTCAATGCTACTTTACACAGAAACTGCAAACCAACTGTCAACAGCAAACCTGCAAAGCACTGACAGCAAAACTGAACTACAAACTGGTAAGTGCACTACATTGTTTCCTATAACTACGCAGTTTGTTCAGTGTGCTAAACCAAAAAATAAGTTCTCTTTTTTTTACACATGGCTAGCACCCTGGAGTTGCTTGAAGAAAATTTTCCTCGAGATGAAATGAGTGAAGGCAGTGATAATATTGGTACACAGTGCAGTTTGGAAAGTGAGCCAATTAATACACATTGCTTCACATATACCTGACACATTTTTTTGTTTTTTAATAGTAAACACGGAAAATAAAGGGAATGCCCCAGAAACATGGAACAGCAAAGTAACAGTGTACAAAATCACCTACTGAGCTTGAAAGAACAAATGGGTCAATTAAAGCACTTTTGCTGATTTAAAAGATTTTGTACAAAGACATACCATGTTGAATATTAAATTTCACTGCCCCATCTGCACCTGTACCCCTTCTCCCTTTCCCATCCAACCATTCCCACAAATTCCACATCACCAAAGACTTTACGATGAGACCTCAATACCTTTCTTCCCTAATGCCCAACCTCTAGAAAACCTCAATTCCCCTGTGCATGTCTCCATTTCTGCTTCTGCTTCTCTTTCATAATTTGTATATTTATGTGTGTAAATAAGCTTATATGTATACTGTTCCTGTATGTGTCTGCGTTTTATTTTTTTTAAACCATGTTAGGAGTCCGCGTACCACGTGACAGTCTGGAATGTCTGCAAATAATCAAAATGGAGGTGTCCTACATACACTGCACCTGTCCAGGCTGGCCGCAATCGAAATAGAGCTGTCCGTAGAACACTGCGCCTGTCCGCAAAGTTGTGACGCAACTTTAATTAGTTTGGGGACCCTATCCTGTCCAGCAGACACCTGGATGCATGTGCATCCCACCTTTGAGGTCCTACAAACATGGTGACTGTCCAGAATGTCCACAATTAATTAAAATGGAGGTGTCCTACAGACACTGCACCTGTCCGGGGTTTCTGCAATCAAAATGGAGGTGTCCGTAGAACACTGTGCCTGTCCGCATGTCTGCAAAGTTGTGACACACCCGAAATTAGTTTGGGGACCCACCCCTGTCTGGTGGACACCTGCGCACATGCACATCCCACCTTTGGGGTCCTACGAACATTGTGCATGTTCGGAACTGCCCACCGTACATGTGTCACACTTTTAATTAGTCCGGGGAGAGCAACCCTGTCCGTAGGACACCTATGCACATGCGCACAATGGATCCCACGCAATAGGTGTCTTACGGACACCCGTCCAATTCGCGAATGTCCGCGACGTCACCATGTGACCGCTCCCATGCTCATCGTAGGCCCTTATCCGCGGGCAGTGTCCGGTCCCCCAAACACCAATAAAGTGCTTTTTTAAGCAATCCAAGGTGTTTTACTGTGAAACTTCACCCTTGCATTGGTCCCAGACCATGCCCCTGGCAATATGGACACTTCTTGGAGCTTTTTGAGCCCACTTTGGGGTCCGAAACGTCTTTGGAGTGCGTGTCTGCCAGCACCCCTAAAAAAGGCCACACCCCAGAGCTGCTCCTCGTTCTATTTTTGGCTACCAGGACAGAGCTTGATTGGTTTTGATGCTCTGCTGTGCTACTTTCTGAGGACTATTCCAGATGGCAACCATGGCTGCTCCTACTGCTGCTGCCTCTGCCTCAGTACCACCCCCAACCCCTCCTCCACCACCACCTTTCCAAGGGCCTGGGGAGGGGAACAGGCGTGGTGATGTAGAGAGGGATCAAGAAGAAGCGGAGGATGAGGTAGTGGAAGTCCCCACCACTGCCGGCCAGCATGAGTCTTGTGTGTGGAGGCTGTTTACCACTGTTGCAGGGGTGCCCAAGGCACATGCAGACAAGGTGTGCTGCACTGAGTGCAAAGCTGTGCTCAGTTGCAGCAAACCTGGCCTATACAGCTACGGGACCACCTCCATGCGGCGATACCTGAGGTCAAACCACAAGACGGCAGTTTGGAGGGTCGTCCCCTTTGAACAAAGTTGTAGGTTGAGTTCCTCTACAACATCCTCTGTATCTGCTCCTGTCACCACTAGGGCCATGCCTGTGGGGTAGCGGATCAGTGAACCAGCCGGGCAGGCCATACATACTGCGGCAGACCCTTACCTTTCGAGGGTCACTGTATTGTGCATACGGTACTCTGCAGGGGGGAGCAATTTCAAAATGCTTACGAGGTTTCAGTCCAGGAGCATGTGTAAGACTGCCAGCTACCTAAGTGAGGCCCACCAGACATCTTTGTCTCTCCACTTGCCCTTTCTTATCCCTGTGGTTGGTGCCCCTTCTCTACCCTCCTTTTCCTTCCTTTCCTTATGTGTCACGTGCAAAAACACCCAAGAAAATACAAAACAACAAAAACCAACAAATGAAAAAGGCTCTTTTCAGAGCCACCTTTCACACTTTAAAAATAGAAGTGCCAATGAAATGGTGCAGGGCCCTGGGCATTCTGATGAGTCTGCAGACAGTCCAAGGACTTCTAAAAAAATGAAGGGGGTGGCACTTTCAAAAACATTTCACACTTTTCTGGGAGAAAGTGGTGACTCTGAAAAAAGCCTTTTTGTGTTATTTTTTTGTTTTTGGAAGGGTAGAAGAGGCCAACACCTACTGAAAAAATGTTTCCTATACTTATAAAAAGGGCTGCAATGCATTTTGGATATTTCACAGAAAAATCTGATTACCAGCATCAGTAAGATGGACTCCCTCTCTGCAAAAAATGTTCGTACTACGAAATGTAATATTTTTATTGTGGAAGGATGACATGCCAACATGCCAACATCTCTTTAAAAGGTGCAAACAAATTTGTTGACAATGCAGCTCGCTTTCTCCATTTGCAGACCAAATGAAGAACAGTGAAGCCATGTCTGTCACTGTGCAATGCAAGAAAATATGACTTGGGAGTTTGGAAACAAGTTCATGACTTTCGAAAGTGCCTCCTTCATCGAAAACTGCAGTGAGAATCCGGTGACATGTCCAAAACTGTTCCCTACACAATGAATAACAATAATGTCTGGATGATGGTGTGTCACCAAAGTGGCACAAAGAGGAACCTAATCCAGCCATATCATTCCACGCACTCCATACCAATGCACATCCACATGATGGAATACAAAATGTGCAGCCACTTCACAATGCTTTGCATACACCTGCAATAAATGTACCCAAGAATCTCCAGAAATCCACACACTCTGCTTCCTGAAAGACACATCCATAGCCATAGCCATCTGCACTCCTCTCAGCAGACAGACCTTTTGCCACAATCTCACCTTGCATACCCAGGAAACCTTATTGGCGAATCCCCTGGCTTCCACAGTCCCATTTCCATGCCTTCCATCCCCAGAAGCCCCGGAAGTGGCACATGTGAACCGCGGACTAACACATTGGGCCTTATTACAGGTCGGGCGGTCCGGAAATAACAGTGGCAGTAAACCCGCCGCCACTGTTAATTCTGGACCGTCCGATCCTGACTCCTGCAGGCGGGAGGTGATGTTCCCGCCAGGTCTGACCTGGCGGGTTTAACACCGCCTGCCTGCAGACAGACGTGGAAACCCCAGCACCATCACCAAATGGTGCCGGTGTTTCCACTTCCCCATTCCCATTGAGTCCTATCGGACTCAATGTGAATGGGGATTAACCGAATTCCGCCTCCGGAATTCCCGGGACACCAGGGTCGTAATGCCCTGGTATTTCCGGGAGTCATGGAGGCGGAATGGTAATACAAGTCTGGCGGTAACCAGGCAGTTTTACCACCTCGGTTACCGCTGTACTCGCAATGAGGCCCAATGTCTGTGGATATAGCGTCCAATTCAAAGGGGTGGGGGCAGAAATGTAACCCAGGCTAGGAGATTTCCTCTTTAGTGGTGGATCTGAAAAGAACCTTTTTTTTAATGTGCTTGTAAACAAACACCTTCTTTTCTGTCTTCCTGACAGGCGTACATGAACCTCTTCAAAGTATCCCTTACATTGTAAAGGAAAATGGCATTTCCAATGCTGGGCAAAGAAATGCCATCTGCAGTGAAAAGTTTCACACTCAGAGAATTCATGTTCTCATTGTGGAAAGATAACATCCCAGAACTACGCAAAAATGAAGACATGCCTTTGTTTACAAGACACCATCCTGCATCTTGCTGAGGAAAGAATAAATTGGGGTTGTTCCATAATGCTTTAGGTGGAATTTGTGGGAAAACCACCTCTGCACTAGGAAAAAGCAGCATCAGTGCCTTCACCAAGTCCTTCAGTGCACTGAGCAAACTTGCAGCACAGATATAACCCAAATGCACTCCTCCACAGTGCACCACTAGTACATCAGGAGTACTCTAAGTGGCCATATCTCTGCAAAGTGCAAGCACTCCTTGCAAATTGAGGCCAGGCACAAGGCACCACAAATCCTCCACTCCCTGAAATGCAAGATTGGCAGAAATGCCACTTCCCTCTGCATACTTATGCAGATCACTCACAAAGGAATTTCCCACCATCCACACACTAACTCTCTCCATCTCTCCGGCAACAACAATCTTCACTGCACACAGCAATGCAAAAAATGATTACCCTCTAATCACATAAAGCACAAACTGAACACCTGATTGGCTAATCCCCAAAGTCCCATTTCCATGGCAGGCATGCTGAGAAGACCCAGATGAGGCACACCCTGTCTGCGGACTACCGTGGTGCCCGCAAACCCCGTAACACAGGGGCAGCCCTTCTTCCCTTTACACTTCAGTCTTTGCAACACTCACTCATTGGCTACTGTTAAGCAGTCACACACCCGTCCACCAATCACATCCAAGAACTCTACATCTAACTCTGTCATCACAGTTCAACACTTCAGATGTACTGTTCAACACTCAGACTACAGGTTTACTGTTATTCAAAAGTACCTCCATCAAAAACTACTGTAAAACTCTCCAAGATTTCTACATCCAGATTTATCCACATCTGAATCCATCAACACAAACTACAGGTATGCATATATTTTGTACAATATATTTCCAACTCTTTTACAAATGCATGTGAACAGGGAAAGGTCTCTGACTAAAAATGTACAGACCCTGAAAGCAGAAAACACATCTCTTCACCACTAATTAGTGGTCTCTCAGGATTCTTTGATCAATGACCCTGTCTTGACTCATGCTGCTTTGGAGAAGTATGATGGGAACCCTAAATGGAACATCAGTTCCTGGATGCATGTGTTGTACACTTTATATTCCTGCCAAATGTGTATGTTACAGATCAAAGCAAAGTAAGGTTGATGATATCTTACTTGACCAGGTACGCCCTTACCCGGGTCACAGCTTTAGTAACCACAAACAGCCCACTATTAGACCACTACCAAGTTTTTGTGATTGCTTACCAATGTGCCAGCGGTATTCCAGCAATTCATGTGCTGTAAAGGTCCAGATCCAACGGTACCAAGTGTGGCTCACGTACAGATTGCAAGGGTAAAGTGGTGACATCAAGGATGATGTGGTGGGTGACATTGGGGATGAGGACATCATTGAACATGCCACTCCTTGCATAAAATGACATTGAAGCAGGCGCAGCGCGATTGTCCCCAGGTCGAACTCAAGGAGGGGTGGGTGCATCAGAGGCAGTATGGGATAGTTGTATAGAGTGGGCACAGGGAGAGGGTGCAAGATGTTATAGGGGCTATTAATATGGGAGTCTTTATATGAACTGTTTGGGTGTAGGCCCATGTTAAGAAAGCATTCTCGCTGGCAGATCATAAGAAAAAGAGCTGCATGGCTTTGTGTGACAAGCAGAATTAATGTATGGAACATTCTGCAGAAACAACGTGCTGAAATGCGGTATGGCTGAAGGTTCCCGGGGAAACGCAGACACAGCAAAGTTATTCTAAAATATACTTGCAAGGCTACTAAGCTAGGCACCTGGGTGCATGAGCAGAATTGGCAGAGAAATAGAAATTAAATACTATTAATTCAACTCCAGCCACATTGTGGTATCATTTTTTCAGACCACCCTCGGAAGCAAGGCTTGAGAAGGGATATGGGGGGGCCAAAGCACTGGGATTTGGGCTCTTTGGCGAAGGACGGGGAGCCGATCAGCAGAGAGAGGTTTCGATGTCCCTAGGGTGCAAAATTGTACAGTGTCCTACCAAATTTCGTAGGACACACAATTGGTCAGACTGTGAATGTCTCGACTCTTGCCCTCTCAAGCCATTTTGTATATCTGACAGTGCCAACCAATGGCAAATTAGTATTTTCTAACTGATCAGCACTATCATATAATTTTGGGGTTGTGTGGGAAAGGTTGTTACATCACAAGGGGTGTTAATGCATCTGGCCAAAAATGGTATCATCCAGTTAGGATCATTCAACATATGGTTGGATATAGGGGACTGACGTAGTCCCACCAATCAGCTCCTCTGATCTACCTTAAAAATGTAACCAAAATATTGTGTGATAATTTGGCTAGTTTTGTATAAAAAAGTTAAGCCGCAGGAACCAGCATTGACAGCTCATTTCATTCAGTTCAGTTCCACAGGGTTGTCAGAACCTTGCTTCCAAGCTGTTTTTGGTCCATAAACCTGCGTCACTTCTTGCTTGGTGTAGACTCCCCTTTTGGATGCCTTTTTCTTACTTTGAATTACTTTTGATGGAGGTCCCCTTGTACACGTGAACTGCATATTTTCTGATTTAATTTTCTGGGGTGTCCTCAACCAAAGGTCCGAAGATGGTGAAGAACGTCCAGTTGCCTATCTTGCCTATCAGTGAGCTTTAAAAAAAGAATTGTTGTCCATCAAAATCACATGCGCTGAATGGCGCCACCCCCTTCGATTTTCCAAACTTTCAGTGACGATTCGTACTGATCACAGACATCTACAACACATACAAAACTTGTAATGCTGGAGTAGCAGACAAGCCCATTGGGCCTATTTCTTTGCTTCCTATGACCTGATCATCACGTACATCCTTGGATCCCAGAACATAGTGGTTGATGCCCTTTCCCAAAGAAATGAGAGGCCCTATTTTGCTGTATATGATCCAGCAGGGTAAATTATTTCTTTGTGTGGTGTCTACCTTTTTGCAGCAAACTTGTTCCCAAAACTCCCAGCTGTCTGCGGATCATCAGCACTTGGTACAAGAATGTAGCCTAAGACAGTATGCAACGTATTGTTTAAAGGGAGAAAACTGTTTGTTCCCATTGAGACCCTGTAGCAACATGTTTTGTCCTTCAGGCATGACAGCCTGCCAGCTGATCATCTTTGCAAGGCTGTTATCTACGACCTACTATACCAACATTTCTGTTGGCCATCTATGTGAAAAGATGTTCAGTCCTATGTTTCCTTTTGTACCATTTGTGCCCAGGATAAACACTGCATGAATCAACCCTCTGGGAAGCTCCTGCACGCACCATTACCACTGGCTCATGATAGAACATTTCTACTGACTTTGTGTTCGATCTAACTCTCGCTAAAGGATATCTAGCAATATTGGTCACCATTAGCACCTTAACTAAGATGGCACAGTTTTCGCCTTTGTCCAAACTATCTGCTCCAGAAAGGGCCCATATATTCTTGCGTGACATCTTCCACCTGCACAGCCTGCCTACCTTGGTGATACCTGATTGGGAGCAGAGTATCATTCTACATTTTGCTCTACACTTTTTCTAATCTTGGGCGTTAATTGAGCTACGTCATCCATTTTTTTATCCCCAGACCAATGATCAGATGAAACACCTGAACCAAACAATGGAGCAAAAAGTGCAATGTTTTTCCTTGGCATCTCGTCACGATTGGTCCACTTATCTGCTTCCAAATGTGTGTATAACAATGCCCGCCATTCTTCTATTGGAGAAAGCCCATTTTTCTTGACATATGGATGTAACCCCCTGGCCTGTTACCATTCCTGCTAATATAGCACCCACAGTGGATGATTTGATTATGACTGTTCAACAAGCGCACAGAAAGGCAAAATACCTACTACAAGTGGCTCCTGACAGATACAAGGCCTATGCAGATCGTCTTCAGTGCCATGCCCTGGACTTTAAACCTGGAGAGTTGGTATATCTTCCACCTCACTTGGCTCCTACTAATCTGTCTCCTTGTTATGTCAGACCTTTTGACATACTGAAGAGAATTAATCCTGTGGACGGTAAACTTGATATGCCTTCCACTTGGAATTGCAGCCACTCTGTTCTTCATGTTATCCTGCTCAAGCAATATGTGTACCGTCCCTTTGTCCCTTTGTTCATCATACTCCAAATCTCTCACCTCCGTTGCTCATCCAGGTTTCCCCGGAATACATCTGTGACACCCGTTGTCATCATGATGTGTTACAATACTCATGTTTCAGTGGATTTGGATTGGAGTTATACTATGTGTAGACAAAAAACTTGGAGACTAAATACCATATTGTTGGACAATCTAGATGAGATGGACAAAATTGCGACCGAAATAGACTATTTTGTGGTGGAGAATTGTACTGGGGAAGTTGGATGTGATATGCATTTAAGTGCACAGTTCGTGGTATGTTTATTAATCTGGCTAGTGGTTTGAAAAGAAAATGGGACAATACACAGAATGTACTGGAACTGAAGATTAGGGATTTGTCATGGGTTCTGATGGAGGATCCTATGAGAGTGGAATTGCTTCCCGAGTTAAACAGGCTTAAAAGAGAGTTGAGAGAGTTAATATCTAAAAGGGTGGATAAGAAGTATTTGCATCAACAATGCTGTTATTTTGAACATGGGGAGAAATGTGATTGCTGGTTGGCGTATAGATTGAGGCTGAGAGAGTCTGAGCGTTCGATCATGTCTATTACTGATTCTGATGGTCAGGTCACATTCACTCCGGATGGTATAAATGAAGTATTCAGGAAGTTTTTTGTGGATTTATATAAGAATGAGTTCCATATTGATGCGGGGTTCAGGTCCCAATAATTTTAGGTGAGGAAGCTACTTTACTGGAGGAAGATATCTCGGTGGATGAAGTTAAACTAGCAATATCAAAATTGAAAGTTGGTAGGTCTCCAGGGCCTGATGGATTGCCAGTCGAATTCTATAGGTGGTTGCCTAATTCAGCATTGACACTTTTGACGGATATGTATAAGACCTCCAAGGTTAGGGGTATACTTCTGAGCTCTACTAGACATGCAACTATCTCTGTCTTTCTGAAGAAAAACTGGGATGAAACACTGGCGTCCAATTACAGACCGATTAGTTTGATTAATGTGGACAATAAGATCTTGGCCAAGATTCTAGCTCTGCGAATGGAAAATCTTTTGCCGGGGCTGATAGATCGGAATCAATCTGGTATTGTTAAAGGTAGGATGACGTCCAGTAGCATGCGGACACTGCTATGTACTATCACGAAGGCGTCGGAGTTGTCTGAAGACTCGGCTGTCCTACCACTTGATGCAGAAAAGGCATTCGATAGAGTTGACTGGTGATTTATGTTTCAAGTATTGAAAAAGATGGGTTTTGGGATTCAGTTCTGTTCTTGGATTAAACTACTATATACCAGGCCTACGGCTGATGTCAAAACTAATGGTCAGAGGTCAACACCTTTTGAGTTCGAACGTGGCACGAGACAAGGTTGCCAATTGTCTCCTTTGTTATTCATACTGAGTATTGAACTTTTGGCTATAGCATTGAGAAATGAAGAGGGTTTATAAGGCATAAGTTGTTGGGGGATGTTACAAAAAATTTGGTTATACGCAGATGACTTGTTATTGGTCCTCAAGAACCTTGGTGAATCAGTGCCTGTCCTTATAAAGATTCTCAAAGCCTTTCACCAGTGCTCTGGTTACAAGATTAATTGGGCAAAATCGGAGGTTTTACCATTAGTGCCGTTGTGTGACAAACAATTTATTACCCGGTTGGGATTCAAGTGGTGTGCTGAAAAACTATTGTACTTGGGGGTATGGATTTTGCCTAATGTTGCTGATTTTGTGAGGGAAAATATGATGATGGTGTGCTCTACTTTCAAATCGGATTTGAAAAGATGAAGTTTGTTGCACCTTTCACTTTGGGGGAAGGTGAATTCTTTGACAATGGTGTCGACTCCTCGTGTGAATTTTGTTCTGAGTATGATCCCCTTAGATATTAAGAAGCATTTTTGGAGTGAGTTAGATAGACTCATGCAGGATTTTATGTGGGATAATAAACCTCCTCGACTGAAGATAAGCAAATTGCAATTGCCTTTGTCTAATGGTGGGCTGGGGGTCCCTAATTTCATGGCATACCATCTGGCTTTTATGTTGCGGAATATATTTGATTTTCTCAAATCGTAACATGAGGATTGGATATGTGCTGAGTCTAGCCGTATAGGCCCTTTGTTGCCAATGGCCATTTTGACCAGTAAGCCACATCGAGCAAGGGTGGAAGGCCTACTGACTCGGAGCTTGCGGAACTCATGGTTGGCCTTGTGTGAGTGTTTGGGTTTCAAGGCACTAAGAGATCCGAGTGCTTCAATTTGGCTGAACCTGAGTATTACGCATCAAGGGAAAACTTTGTTCTGGCAGGATTGGTATCTAGCTGGGGTGCATTGGATTAGTGATCTGTTCAATGGTTTGAATTGGATGACGGCTAGGGAAATACGGTTGAAGTTTGAAGTTCCTACTTTTTGTTTGATGGACTATCGGAAGATCAGGAAGGAGGTGGGGGAGGTGGATTTGGAAATGAGAATCAACATAGACATGCTTGGTTGGGTGCCTGAAGTGAGTGGATGTGGCCTGGTTAGCTATGTTTATAGACTGGTTGTGTCGAACTATAGGGCTAATGATGCTTTGAAATTGGATTGGAATCAGAGGATTGGTGAGGATATTATGGAGGATGATTGGACACGTATTTGTGAGAATGTGAAATTGCGTTCTTTGAGTCTTGCTGATAGGTCTCGTCAAATAAAGATTTTGAATAGAACATGCTGGACACCTGAGAGAATGATGAAAAGAGGGATGAGTGACAGCTCGGAATGTTGGGCATGTTTGCATGAGGTGGGCACTTTGGATCATATGTTGTGGGAATGCTCGAGGGTGAGAGGTTTGAGTTTGACCAGATCAGTGAACATTTTTTGGAGGAGAAGGTTCATATGGATTTTAAGACAATAGTGCTGGGTAGTGAGGATTTGTTGGACGACCTGACTGCTTCTCAGAAGAAATGGATCTTTCGAGGGGCAATGGTGGGGAAGAAACTAATTTTGAGACATTGGAAAGCATCTAATCCTATTACTATTGATGAATGGATTTCAGAGATGCATTCTCTAGCGGATATGGAGAGAGTGCTGTATTGGAGAGTTAAGAAAAATGCATTATTTAACTAGATTTGGGGTACATTTCTTTCACTATATTAGACCAGTTTATTGATTGTTTTGTGACTTCTGAGGTGTAGGGGGGTTTTCTGGTGTATATAGTTTGGTTGGCTTTGTTATGATTATCACATGATGTTATATTATGTACATAATGTTTCTGTTATGAACCTTTTGAAAATAAATTTTACAAAAAAAAAGAATATATGTTTTACTGGACAAAGAAATTGACCTATGGTTTGTACAGTTATACAAAAAAAAATGTGATGGTTTATCCACTGTGCAAAGTCCACGAGTTTAACTTAAGAAGCTAATAATCAGTGTTTGACTTCCTCCTTGGTTATTATACAAAACATGTATCAAGAATATTTTTCTTTCTTCAGAACTTTTTATTTTCTTGTGGTGATTAGCTCATCCCTGCCAACACGTGTTTCAACCTCTATTCAGACAGGTCTTCCTCAGGGAGTTGTACTTGAGAAAAATTGGCTGATGTCCAAATGTGAGGAGCCTGTTCACAACACCTTGATCTTCCTTAATCCCTTAGATCCATAAATTGGACAGTTCATACTGCTTATTCTGTTAGTGTGCCCCTCCTTGCCTATATCGCACTCCTAGTAGCGCTTTGGGAAAAGTCTCCACTGTTTGCCTCATACAAAGTGGAAACTTTTCCCAAAGTGCTATTAAGAGCTGTAGCATATTTGTCTAGTTTGTGCTTCATAAGAATCATAAACAGGTTTTTTTTCAAAATCCAATTTTAGTGTCAATTTCACAAGGTCAATAAGAACAGCTTGTTAGGTTTCAATCAGTAACGTTTTCCATTTGCAATCGAAAAGATGACTCTCTCCACCTCCCCCTCCCCTCATGCATCACATAAATAAGTCCTGGTAACCTAATGTATAAGGCTATATTCCAGCACAGCTTGTCTCCGCTCCGGGGGTTCAAAGTTTGACTTTGACTCATCCAAAAGGTGTGTTAAAAATGGCATGTCATAAATTGATCTAACCTTTGAGACTGATTCTTTCTCTGTGGGTGCTTTTTAACTTTTCCAGAACTGTGTAATACAGCTCCTGACTGTCACAAGCAGAATGTGCACCATTAGTCCCCTCTTCTCCTCCTCATCCTCTTCTATTCATACCCCAAACAGCAACATCCCTAGCGGCACTGTCATTGTAACCCCATCAATTACTTTATTCCAAGAGAGGACTTCCTTCCAGTATTTTTGTATATGAGAACACCCCCACCACAATTAGTATGCCCCCCATTGTTGGCAGCACTTCCTGCAACGGGAGTCAGTACCCGGGCATATTTCCACTACGGTGGCTGGTGGATACTGGTGGATACTGCCATCTGTGGAGAAGCTTTATCGCTTGCATCCTATATTGAAGGGAAACCATGGAATGATACACCTGTCAACACATCGGGGTTAATAATATGTCTTATATATCTGTGTCCAAGGTCCTTTGCCCATTTTCTTGTTCCCGGTAGTGGGTCAATGGGTTCCGCTAACAGTAGAGCCATGTACATTTTGGATATTATATCCCGCTTATTGCAGCAACAGCTTTTCGAAGGTGGGCAGGTCTCTCCCCCAATATGCAGTCTGTGAGTGCACATTTAAGCTGCAGGTATCAGAAAATTGAAAATCATTCCAACATGTAGGAATTCTTCTAACATGGGAATGAAGTTCCCCCCACCCTCATCTGGCTAGCATTACTTTGGCCTGCCGCATACCAAGATTAGAACTGCAGGGGTTCAGCAATTAGTTTTCTCACTGGGGGCCGATATACAGTTTAATGGTTAGGGCCATGTTGAAAGCCAACGTGTGTCACTGCTTCCCCTCCAGATGGACCAGACCACTATCAGTATCGGGTGTTGGACTACCCTTCTAGGTATTTGAGTCTGGGGCACATACATCCACTCCCCTAAAGTAACCAGAGCCAGTACCACATTGTTCATGTGTACCCATTGCTTTTTGGAGTGGGGACCTAGATGCTCCACCATAATACATCCTCTCTCGTTCCTCTTCTCTTTCCTCTACCTCACCTTTGTAATTCACCGGCTCCACCAGAAAAGTCACCAGGCCTAGTACGGTAGTCGCCTGTCTGTTCCATTTTCCTTCCTATCTGTGTCTTGCACTTGGACTATCTGAAATGTCGTTAGGCCGGGTACGATAGTTAATTTCACATTCTTGTTATTCATGTCCTGTAAGAATGTTTTGTAATTTCCCTTGTTCCCTCCTGTGTCGTGAAGTGCTTTGAAACACATTGTGTATAGGCGCTATATAAATAAACTATCATATCATACATAGTTGTGCTGCTTGGTAATACTGCACCAAATCTGGAAAGCCCACCCCATTCGCCACCTGTGGCAGTAGAAGCACCTTAAGCATTTCTGGGTTTGGCCCTGCCCATAGAAACTTCAGGAGAGCTTGCTTGACCTCCTCAAGCAAGGTAGGTCGGATCACGATTATAAGCATCTGGAAGAGGAATAGGAATTTGAGCAGCACTATAATTTTGATAGAATTTAGTCATGGTGTCCATGAGAAGGTCAGCCTGCCTCATTGTGGCATATCGGACTGTACACTGTACCAAGGTGGGGGGCGGGGTATCATCGAGAAGAGATCCCTACATTTCTGTGAGACCTCGAACCCTAGATAGCAGAATGCATTTTATTACACCTGGAACATTAGTTACGCAATGTATTCCATATCCTCAATTGGAAAATTCCATTTCACAGAGGCCACTGATTTTTTTCAAATTGATTTTGAAACCTGACCATTCTCCATATCTGGCCACCCCCTGTAAAAGGTGTGGGATGGAACTCCTTGGGCTAGTGATCTAGAGCAAGGTCCGTCCGAAAAGGAGGATTAGCTTATTCTCCACCCTCTATCTTAATTTCTGAGATTCTGGTATTTTCCCTAACCTCAATTGCCACGGTTCCATTGCCAGTGCATACAGGAGGGGCAACGGAGGGCACCCCTGCCTTGTGCCCCTCTCTAATGTGTAAGGTTGAGATTCTTCTCCATTGACCACCACTTTTGCCCTTAGTTTTGATTAGAGAGATGGGGTCCAGCACATCCATTTCAGCCCCATGCAATGGTAGAGAGAATCCCCCATAAGAAAGCCAATTTGACCCAATTGAAAGCCGTTTCACCATCAAGTAATAGGATCAGAACAACCCATGTCTCCGTTGCTGGTGAGTTTAGTATGTGATGGTTCTTGCATAGATTGTGTGAACCTTGCCTGTTCAAAAGGAACTCTGGTTGGGGTGGATCAGCCAGGGTAGGTGACTCTCCAATCTAGATGCAAGTACCCTAATGAAAACATTGGCGTACACATTAAGCAGTGAGATGGTGTCTGTATGCTGAACACTGTGTGTGATCCCTCAAATGTTTGGCTATAACCTAGATTATAGCCTCAAGAAATGAGAGAGGTGTCTCCCCTGCCCTGCCAATGGAATTGAACACACCAGCCGGTGGATTTTCCATGTGCTCCTGATACTGTGTGTAGAAGTTGGCAATGTATCCATCATCTCCTGGCCCCTTACCCACTGTTAGCTGTCCTATTGCAAGGTCCAACTCTTCCCCAGTAATTTCGACTTCCAACATAACTTGTTCTGCTGCCATTATCCACAGGATCGGAAGACTATCTAAGTATTCCAGGAGGCCACTTCCTCCTGGCTAGGGTGGATGCGAGTATAGACTCTCAGTTTGTAAAGCAGGCCAGGAGCTCACCCCTCCTCTCAACCTGGGCCCTGTCCTCCCTCCGTACCTGAACCACTCTCCTCTCACACCTTGTTCGCCAATAACATACCTGTGCTCTCTCTCTTCTCATAATACTTCTGTTTGGTGTACTTCATCTTTTTTACCACCTTCCCTATATGTACTGAGTGCAGCTCCTGTCATTTGTCCCTCATCACTGTTAGCAGTCCCTACTGTAAAGACTGGAGAGGGGGTCTGTACTTCCGCTCTCTATATGGTAGAGGAGAGGTACAGAGGACCCCAGCCAAGATTCTCTATTATTGGTAAACGTGGTCGAGCAATCAAGGCCTAGCTTCTCAGGAGGTGATGCAGGCTGGTTCTTAAGTACAGTGTAGTCCCCGAACCCCCACAAAGGTATGTCCACACACTGTATTACTGAAAACACAGTCTTTATATAATTAATATTCAAAGGTATGTACACTATCACAATAACGCATTTTGTACTCAGAAATCAACAATGGTAAATATATACAATTCTAAAGTGGTACCACCAGTATTATCAGATCTCATTAAAGTGCATCAACTATACTGTTAGAATGTCACACCGATCAATAACAAGGAAACCAGCAATAGAGATAGGAAGGAAAGCAAGATGGTTGACACAATTGGTAGAATATTGGCCCCTACCACTAGACACAGTTCTGTGTGGAGATCCCCCCACCTGGGCAACCTGTAAAATTAAGATATATAGCACAAGCCCAGTCCATATATTGCTCAATAGTCTTGTTCTCTACTATAATGTGTTTACCCCCCAGGCGGTGCTCGTCGGCGACCTCCTGCGAGGATGAGGTGTGCGGGGATCCTCGGCGATTGATTGTTCAGGACCGCAAAGAGTTTCTGAAGAACTGTGGCCCAACAAGGGCGTCAAGTCGTCGAAGTCTTTGTGACCTTCAGGTGGTGGGAAACCCACCAGCGGATTCTCCTCGACGCGTCGGCGGCCTTGACTTTCTCCAGCAGGACAAAGCGGTCGTCGGTGCGGACAAGGGAGTCCTTCGATTCAAATGTTCTTAGGCAAAGGAGCGGGCGGCTCCGGTCGTCGGCGGCACGGCGTCAAACTGTCCCCGCGTCTGGGCAACACAACTTCGACGGGCCTCCAGCGGTTACACAAACCTGCGAACCCTGGTCGACGGCAATGGACTTTGACGGCGGCGATGTCCGGGTGCTTCACTTCGTTCTCCTCAGCAGTCTCGGGTCGGCAGCCTTTCGAGGGTCTGACTTCCAGGAGCTTCGGCGAAGGTCTGCGGTGCTGGATGGTCCCTTGGAGCACGGAAAGAGGGCGCCTTACCAGATCCTCTCTCGGATCAGTCTTCAACGAATTCAGCAGCTTTCAGATCAGGTCGAAGCAAATGCAACAGCAAGTCTTCTTCTTCCAGCTGGGCATCGAGGATCAGCAGTTCCCGTTACTCTTCAAGTGTAGACACAGCTTCTGAACAATTTCCAGTGGTGAGAGGTCCCCAGATATACTATCCTGTCTCTCATCCACACTGCTGGCTCACACTCAGCAGCCAATCATACAGAAGGGCATTCATGCAGTCAGTCAGCCAATCAGGCACACAGTGCATTCAGGCCACACTCCTCCCTCTCAGACACTCACAACAAGGAATGTGGATTGGGAAAAGTACCCAGCCATTCAACACTACACACTGCATTCAGCTGGTTTCGGGCAGGGCTATCTCAGTGTTTGTCTCTCATACCAGAAACCAGACAGCCACAACAAGAAGTGCAAAGTGGTCACACACTCCATTCACCCAGGTCCCACCCACAGGGTGTACCCACAACATACAGTCACTGGGAAGGCTCCAGCCAGTCTGGACTGGACTTCACAACAACACCATATATGGAACTTCCACCCAACAGCCAGTCAGGGGGAAGGGACAGAGGCAGGGTTTCCCAGGACTTTGGGAAAATAAGGTAACAGGCAATAGAAAGCAAGAGGCCACAGGGGCCATCTTGTTTTCCATCAGGAATCAACTGATTCAATGGCAGGGCCTGGGTATCCCAAAATGGAGGATACTCAGAGAACCTGTACAATTCAGCATGGAGCTGCCACCAGCCCATACCCTGCTCTGCGGGCCACCCACAGGTGCCCAAGAAAATACACTAGGGGCACAGGGTTGTACCCCCACCCATGGGTGCAATAAGGGTATCCCATGGGTCTGTTCCCAAACCAAAAGAGAGAGAGCTGCACCGCCAGGAGTCCCACATGAACTCCTGTGTGGAAAACATGACAGAACACACAATAAAAAGGCAGTAAAGGACAAGGATACGGAGGCCCTGTCCCTCCGATGCATTTCCAGCATCACAGTCGCCCCCCCCAGACTGAGGTGCAGGGTGCCTAATCTCCCACGGGATAAACACCCTCATCCAGATGGTCAACATACCTTCTGGAAAGGCCATCTGCATTATCGTGACTCTTCCGTGGTCTGTGCTCTATGGTGAAGTCTAGCCCTTGCAGGCTAATGGACCACCTGAGCAGTTTCGGGATTTCACCCTTCATCTGCATAAGCCACTTCAGGGGCTCATGATCTGTTTGGACCTTGATGGTAGACCCCGTAAGGTAGGGCCTAAATGCCTAAGGCTTCAAACTATACTGAAACATTCCTTCTCAACAGTAGCCCACCTAAGATCTCTACCCTTGAGTTGTCTACTGATGAAGATGATAGGATGTACCCTCCCTTTGTCATCTAACTGGGACAAGGCAGCTCCAATTCCGGTGTAGCAGGCATCCGTCTGGACGATAAAGGGTCGGCTGTTGTCAGGCGCACACAACACAGGTGCCCTACACAGACTTTTTTTCAAGCCATCAAAGGGCCTCTGACAGTCTTCAGTCCAATTAACCTTCCTCGGTTGCTTGGATGAAGTCAGAGCTGTCAGGGGTGCAGCTATGGTTCCATAGTCTGCCATGAAATTGCGACAATACCCAGTGAGGCCCAAAAAGGCTCTCACCTGGGTTTGAGTAGTGGGAGTCTCCCATTCCTGTACATCCTGTACCTTACTGGGGAGAGGTTGGATTTGACCCCCTCCTACCTCATGACCAAGATATGTGACTTTCCCCTGAGCTATCTGGCACTTGGTGGCCTTGATAGTGAGGTTAGCCCTTTTCAAGGCCTGCAACACCTTATCCAGATGTGTCAAATGCTCTTCCCAAGTGGAACTGTAGATGGCAATGTCGTCTAAGTAAGCCACACAAAAGGCTTCCAGCCCACTGAGAGCATGGTTGACCAATCTCTGGAAGGTGGCCGGGGCATTCTTCAACCCAAAAGGCATGACCCTAAACTGGTAGAGTCCCTCTGTTGTTGAGAACGCCGTCTTTTCCTTGGCATGGTCCGTCGGAGCTATTTGCCAATAGCCTGAGGTAAGGTCAAAGGTGCTCACAAATTTAGCAGCACCCATGGTGTCCACGAGCTCATCAGCCCTGGGCAATAGGTGCGCGTCAGTTTTGGTGACGACATTGACTCCTCTGTAGTCCACACAGAACCTCCAATCCTTGGTACCTGCATGGGAACTTGCCTTGGGGACAAGGACCACTGGACTGGACCATGGACTGGTTGAGGGTTCAATAACACCCAGATCCAACATCTTGGCAACCTCAGCCTGGATGTGGTTCTTAACAGTATCTGACATACGGTAGCTCCTGCTTTTGACAGGCACACTGTCACCAGTGTCAATTTTGTGCTTACACCACGGTGTAAGGCCTGGCATCAGTGAAAACAGAGAGGCATACTCCTGGAGCAAAGTCCAGCAGGCCCTCTGCTGCTCTGTTGTCAAATCTGGAGAGAGATGCATTCCCTCCACTGAGCCATCCTGAGGGTTGCTATGCAGCAAATCAGGTAGGGGCTCACTCTCATCCTCTTCTTGCTCTGAAGCTAGCAAGAGCCATCAGACGTCCGCTCGCCTGTGGAAAGGCTTGAGTCTGTTAACATGGAATACCTGAGGGGCTACCCCTGGGATTCCCATGTCAACCAGATAATTGACCTCGCCCATCTTGGAGATTATCCTGAAGGGTCCAGTCTATTTATCTGCCAATGCCCGAGGCGTGGTGGGCTCCATCACGAGGACCTCCTGTCCCGGAGTCCAATCCACTTGCAATGCTTTAAGGTCATGCCAGTACCTGTTCAGTTCCTGGCTGGCCTTGAGATTTGCTGTTGCTTGACCCATCATCAGTGTCATCCTCCATCTGAGGTCTAACACATAGACCCCACTTGCTTGGTGGGACCTGGAGGGGCGGCTTCCAAACCTTCTCTGATCGAGGCAATGGGTCCCCTCACGGGATGTCCAAAGAGTAACTCAAAGGGGCTGAAACCAACACCCTCTTGAGGTACCTCTCTGTAAGCAAAGAGCAGGCATGGCAGGAGGAGATCCCATTTCCTCCTTAGGGGCTCTTCCAAAGCACCTATCATGCCCTTGAGAGTTTTATTAAATCTCTCAACCAGACCATTGGTCTGGAGATGGTAAGAGGTGGAGAATTTATAGGTTACCCCGCACTCTTTCCACATAGTTTTCATGTAACTAGACATGAAGTTGGATCCTCTGTCAGAGACAAACTCCTTAGGGAATCCAACATGGGTGAAAATGCCCAGGAGAGCCCTGGCAGCCACCTTGGCAGTTACAGTCCAAAGGGGTATAGCCGCAGGGTACCTGGTGGCATGATCTACTAAGACCAGGATGAACCGATGTCCACCTGAGGTGGGAGGGTGCAGGGGACCGACAATGTCCATGCCCACCCTCTCAAATGGTGTGCCAACCACTGGCAATGGCTGCAGTGGGGCAATGGTACTGCCTCCAGTCTTGCCAGACAACTGACAAGTTGGGCAGGTCCTGCAGTGGGACTCCACTTCTACTCCCATCCGAGGCCAGTAGAAACGGGCAGAGAGCCTCTGCTTAGTCTTCTTGGTACCAAGATGACCAGCCAAGGGCACCTCATGCGCCAACTGCAGTAGGAAGGGCCGGTAAACCTGGGGTACGACCAACCTCTTGAGGGCACCAGGTTCAGGCTTAGTGGGCTCACTAACAAGGAGCTCACCCTCCCAATATATCCGGAAGGTCCTAGGCACTTCTTCTTGTGCCTGGGACAGGGCCTGTTTCCTCAGACCCTCGAGAGAGTGGCACTCTCTGTCCCTTACAGAAGTCTGCCCGGGAGGGTCCCCCTTCAGCTAACAAGCACTGAAGATCAGGATGATCCTCCGGGTTGAGAACCTCTCCCACAGGAGAGTCTTCTGGCTCTTCTCCCACAGGAGTTGAGACGGGGTTTACCACTGGACCCAGCCCGCCCAGAGCATGGATCCCAATGGGTGCTGTAGGAACAGCAGGAAGAGAAGGAGCTTCCTTCACAGAGGTGGCCTTCTTGGTCTTCCCTCTTCTTGCCTTAGGCCTCGCCTTTGGCTCGGGTACCTGACTCACAGCCAGACCCTGTGTCACCTGTGACCTAGTGACTGCAGCAGCAGTCATGGTAAGACCATCCGAGATCAACCCGAACTCTACTAGATCATTACCTAACAGAATGTTAGCAGGGACATTGTCCTGAACCAGGACAGGAAGCTTTGCTGTCTTGTCTCCAATTATGAGTGTGACTAAGGCTACAGGCGATAACTTGGGAGGCCCACCAGCTAACCTGGTGGTTCTCAGAGGAGCACCAACATAGTCATCTGGCTTGAGCAGGGTCCTGTCCACCACTGTCATGCTTGCCCCGGTGTCTCTCAAACCAGTAGAAGGCTGGCCATTCAAAAGGACACTTCTCAAAAATCTACAGGTGTTCTGTGGGATAGTCGCCAGTACTTCCGCGTACTGGTCCCAGGCCCCAACGGACACTAAGGAAATCTCAACAGGAGCACCAAATGTGATCCCTGTAGAGGAGGAGAGGACAGTGGCCTCCACCACAGACATGGGGTAAGGGTAGGTCAGCCTGTACTCCAAGTGCCTTACCATTACACTTGGAGTCACCTCTCTTGTGATCCAGAGCCCCACAATCCCTACAAGTGCCGGGAGTGCGGGGTACGGTACTGGAACCACTGGGAGCCTGCTTTGCAGCAGGTGGACCACTACTCTTATTCCCACCCACAGATGACTTATTCCCACTAGATGTTTGGGTCTTAGGAGAGGAGGGTTTAGGTTTACCCGACTGTGACTACTTGTGGGACTCCTCAGCTTTCTGAGAGGCCCCCTTTTCTTTTTCCTTGTCCTTCCCACTGGAGTCCTTAGGGGACACCCGGTGGGAGACCCAGTTGTCCGCCAACCTAGCCAGCTTAAAGGGATCCAAAATGTTCTTGTCAGCAACATACTGACGCAGCTCTGGTGAACAGGCTTCAGAAAAATGCTCAAAAAACAACAGGTGGGACAATTCAACAAATGTTTTCACCTTGTAACCATCAATCCACCCATGTTCATGTGCACAGCACTCACCCAGTCAACCCAAGACACTCAACCCAAGACACATTCTCTTGTTTCTTAAATTCCCTGAACCTTTTAAGGTATTGGGTAGGTGTCTTGCCAAACTTGGCAATCAAAGCAGATTTCAAACATTCATACTGACCCCTGTCTTCCACACTCAGCTTCAGAATACAGTCATACCCAGTCTGAGGCACTCTGCTTAACAAACACTAAGCCTAATCTCTTTTGTCAACATCATGAATTGCACAAGCCATTTCAAATGCTTCAATCCATTGGAGGATATCTGAACCCTCCGCAAACACACCAACCAAATCTTTCATAAACTTGGTGGCTGGGGACCTGCCACCCTCAACTGGTTTAGCTGAAGTCTCCACTCTAGCTTTCTCTAGCTGGATTCTCTGACATTCAGTGTCCTTGTCTTTGAGTTCAAGATCCCTATTCTTGAGTTCCACTTGCTGTGCCAGCTCATCTTTCTTAAGCTCAGCTTCTCTCTCCAACTTGCGGTATTCAAAGGCCAATTTCATCCTTAATAACTCAAGTTCTATGGAATTGCTGGGGTTCGGAACAGAGGCAGCAGGAATGGTGGCATTCCCAGAAACAGATTCAGCAGAAACCCCAGGGGCAGAGTCCTCATTGGTTGCATCTCCCCCCCCCTCATCAAGAGTTTCACCATCAGTCTGGTAGTCCACCAGGGCAGCTATCAGCTCAGCCCTAGACTTATCCACAAAGTCTAACTCCCTAGCTTCACAAGCACTCTGGAGAGCCTCTAAGCTCATCCTAGTCAATTTACCATTTGCAATAGACTCCATTGCTTGTAATGCAGTTATTTTGTACACAACCAAACCTTAATTTAATAAAGTGCAGATATTTTGTATGTGGCACAGTTATACATTGATTCTTAAAACCATACGCATCCCACCACTGCCACCAGTGTAAAGACTGGAGGGGGGGGTCTGTACTTCCGCTCTCTATATGGTAGAGGAGAAGCACAGAGGACCCCAGCCAAGATTCTCTATTATTGGTAAACGTGGTCGAGCAATCAAGGCCTAGCTTCTCAGGAGGTGATGCAGGCTGGTTCTTAAGTACAGTGTAGTCCCGAACCCCCACAAAGGAATGTCCACACACTGTATTACTGAAAACACAGTCTTTATATAATTAATATTCAAAGGTATGTACACTATCACAATAAAGCATTTTGTACTCAAAAATCAACAATGGGAAATATATACAATTCTAAAGTGGTACTACCAATATTATCAGATCTCATTAAAGTGCATCAACTATACTGTTATAATGTCACACCGATCAATAACAAGGAAACCAGCAATAGAGATAGGAAGAAAATCAAGATGGTTGACACAATTGGTAGAATATTGGCCCCTACCACTAGACACAGTTCTGTGTGGAGATCCCCCCACCTGGGCAACCTGTAAAATTAAGATATATAGCACAAGCCCAGTCCATATATTGCTCAATAGTCTTGTTCTCTCCTATAATGTTTTTACCCCCCCAATGTACCTGGTGGAGTCGAGTTCTTCAAAGAAGCGTTGACGGATCCTTCTTGAGTGACTCCCTTTAAAGCAGGAGCCACGGACCGTCGAGAGTCGTCGAAGGAGGTGAACTTGGCGTTGACGGTGTCAATGAGAAGTTCGAGGGTGCCAAGACCACAGCATCGATCCAGGCGGTACTCGTCGGCGACGTCCGGCGAGGATGAGGTGTGGGGGGCATCTTGGAGATTGATTGTTCAGGACGGCAAAGAGTTTCTGAAGAACTGTGGCCCAGCAAGGGCGTTGAGTCGTCGAAGTCTTTGTGACCTTCAGGTGGCAGGAAACCCACCGGCGGATTCTCCTCGGCGCATCGGCAGCCTTGACTTTCTCCAGCATTACAAAGTGGTCATCGGTGCGGACAAGGGAGTCCTTTGATTCAAATGTTCTTAGGCAAAGGAGCGGGCGGCTCCGATCGTCGGCGGCACGGCATCAAGCGGTCCCTGCGTCTGGGCAACACAACTTCAACGGGCCTCCAGCGGTTACGCAAACCTGCGAACCCTGGTCGACGGCAATGGACTTCGACGGCAGCGAAGTCCGGGTGCTTCACTTCGTTCTCCTCAGCGGTCCCATCTCGGGTCAGCAGCCTTTCGAGGGTCTGACTTCCAGGGAGCTTCGGTGAAGGTCAGCGGTGCTCGATGGTCCCTCGCAGCATGGGAAGAGGGCGCCTTACCAGGTCCTCTCTCGGATCAGTCTTCGACGAATTCGGCAGCTTTTAGATCAGGTCAAAGCAAATGCAACAGCAAGTCTTCTTCTTCCAGCTGGGTGTCGAGGATCAGCAGTTCCAGTTACTCTTCAAGTGTAGACACAGCTTCTGAACAATTTCCAGTGGTGAGAGGTCCCCAGATATACTATCCTGTCTCTCATCCACACTGCTGGCTCACACTCAACCGCCAATCATACAGAAGGGCATTCATGCAGTAGGTCAGCCAATCAGGCACACAGTGCATTCAGGCCACACTCCTCCCTCTCAGACACTCACAACAAGGAATGTGGATTGGGACAAGTACTCAGCCATTCAACACTACACAATACATTCAGCTAGTTTCTGACAGGGCTGTCTTAGTCTTTGTCGCTCATACCAGAAACCAGACAGCCACAACAAGAAGTGCATAGTGGTCACACACTCCATTCACCCAGGTCCCACCCACAGGGTGTACCCACAACATACAGTCACTGGGAAGGCTCCAGCCAGTCTGGACTGGACTTCACAACAATACCATATATGGAACTTCCACCCAACAGCAAGTCAGGGGGAAGGGACAGAGTCAGGGCTTCCCAGGACTTTGGGAAAACAAGGTAACAGGCAATAGAAAGCAAGAGGCCACAGGATCCATCTTGTTTTCCATCAGGAATCAATTGATTCCAATGGCAGGGCCTGGGTATTCCAAAATGGAGGATACTCAGAGCACCTCTCAAATTCAGCATGGAGCTGCCACCAGCCCATACCCTCCTCTGCGGGCCACCCACATGTGCCCAAAAACATATACTAGGGGCACAGGGTTGTACCCTCACCCATGGGTGCCGTAAGGGTATCTCATGGGTCTGTTCACCAAACCAAAAGAGAGAGAGCTGCACCGCCAGGAGTCCCACATGAACTCCTGTGTGGGAAAACTCGACAGAACACACGATAAAAAGGCCGTAAAGGACAAGGATACGGAGGCCCTGTCCCTCCGATGCATTTCCAGCATCACACCTACCTGTCACAACCTTTATTTGTGAGCTGAGCTCTCAACCCCTTTAGCTTCTCCCTCTGCCTATTTTCCACTGAGCCCCTCTCTCTCTTTCTCATCTGCCTCAAGTAACCCTTTCACTGTGGCTTTAGCCGCTTACCACACCATGCCATGCCCATGGGCACCTCTCCTGTGTCATTAGATTTAAAATAAGCCTCTATCTCCTTTCACAGAAAGTCCCTGAAAACTCAGCCTCACACTAGGGTTCATTGCAGCACCATTGAAGGGTCCTCCTACTTACCATGTCAATGCTCCAAACTGTGAGGACCATCTTGTGGTCCATGTAGGTGATGTAGGTGATGTTCTCGACCTTGGGCGAGGCTACATTATTAACTTGCTCCTTTGGAACTATGAGGAGATCTATTATAGTGTATGTGTGATGTGGGACGGGAGGGTGAAAGTGTAACCACTCGTCCAAGGGAATTTGGGACCTCCACACATCAGCCCAAAAATGGTCTCTAAGCAAATGCGCAAATTCTCTTTTCTCCTTTCCACTTTTCCTGGGCTTCCCCTTTTCATTGATGACCAAACCATCTCAGGGTCTGCTATTATATTAAAATCATCCCCAAGAATGATGGATCCCTCCTCCCAGTCTTCAAGGAGAGCAAAATCCCTGTTCAGGAATGTGATCTGGCCATTGTTGAGCCAGTTTAATCATCGCACCCTCATGGTACCCCTTAACCGCCAGGAAACCTCTGCCCCCATGAATGCCCTCCTGAACTGTACCTCTTTCAACTGGAAGGATCTCCAGTTTATCAGTGCATTACCCTTTCTCAACTCTCATGCTGGACTTCCTTTGCATCTTGTATCTTGCATCTTGTATCTCCTCCCCTTACTTTCTTCTATGCACTTACTCTATCAGAATTGTCCCTGGACCTAGTATGATAGCAACCTCCTCTGTCTCCTCCCCCTTCCTCACCCCTCCCCTTACTTGTTTCCCACCCTTCCAGCACTATGTGAAACGTCGTCAGGCCTAGTACGATAGTAGCTTTTTTTGTTCCTCTCCTTCCTTTTTCACCCCTCTCCCTCACCTTTTGTTTTTCTCCAGCTCTGCCAGAAATGATGTCAGGCCTAGTACGGTACTCACCTGACTGTTTCCATTTCCTTCCAACTCGCCCTGTCCCTTCCTTATCTATGTGTTAGCTCTTGCACTATCTGAAAGGTCATCAGGCCAAGTATGATAGTTAATTTCACATCCTTACTGTTCATGGCCTGTAAAAATGTTATTGTATTTTTCCTTGTTCCCTCCCTTGCCTTGAAGAGCTTTGAAACACATTGTGTATAGGCGCTAACTAAATAAACTATCATGTCCTATCTACACAGTCTAATCCTGACCCCTTCCTTCTTGTGATTTTTATTTGAGGCCCAATACATGCCCCCTATTTCCTTCCTTTCCCTTCAACAGGCACTCGCTCTCCTGCCTGAAGTGTTTCTCCTGCAAAAAGAGAAACGTAAGGTGTGTTTTACAGAACATATTACATGTTAGCGACTGCTTGTTTGGAGAGTTTTTTATGTTTGTTTATTTATTGTGTTTTATAATGCACCTATACACCATGTGCTTCAAGGTGCAACAAGACAAGGGAGGGGAGCAGGGATAACAAAACAGAATGGTTCTTCTAGGCCTTATGACATTCGGATCATGCAAGTGCAGTAATAGAATTGCAGGGGAGAGGGGATGGGGGAAGTGCCAGAGGGTTAAGCGAGCCCCTGGGATAGTTCAGGGGCAGAAGGCCCAAATGCTAAGTGCGAGGAAAGGGCTGGAAGGGTTAAGGGGGTGCAGGCCCAGCCAGGTTAGTGCAGGGTGAGGGAGTCCAGAAGGGCAGTGCATGTTGCTGGGGGGCCGGGGTAGTCTGGTAGGTGAGGGCGGTTCCATGTGCTAATATCCCTGCAAAAATATCGCCATACAAATATATCGCCATATTTGTGCGCCAATATTAAGGCATGGAACCTGCGGGGGACACCCCTGCTAGCCCTGCATTATTTTTAAAGGAGCGGGGGACACCCCCGCAACCCCTGCTCCCAAAAACCCCCAAAATTACCCCCCCCCAAAATATCACCTATGGCCTTTCCAGATGACCATATATAAGGCAATATTTTTGGTGGGGATAATATGTAGTGATACCAGTGAGGGCCACATGCCCTGTAAGAATCTGAAGGAACCAGGAAACCAGTCAAGAGGCAGAGGGGGAATATTTAACAGGGAATGGGGAGAGGGAAGCAAGAAGAAAAAAAGGAGGGACTTGAGAAGCTTCCAGAACTTAAGGAGATCCGGCTCAAACGTGATAGGGGCAGGTAGGCCATTCCAGAGGGAGGCACCTGTGGACGAGAAAGATCTACCCCCAACAGCTTGGAGAAGTGTCTGATCTGCAGAGAGTTGGAGCTAGAGGAATGAATGGCTCTAGCAGGGATGTATTTAAGGAGACAGAGTTGGATCTAGTGGGGTCCCAGGATCCAGAAAGCCTTTTAGATGATGCAGAGGGTGTTGAACTTGATCCTCGTAGCAACCGGGAGCCAGTGGATAGATTTTAGGGCTGGAGAAATGCATTCACTTGGCTTGAGGCCAAGGATAAGTCTTGCTGTCCTATTCTGGATTAGTTGAAGGGGATGAATGGAGGTGTTAGGTAGGTTGAGGAAGAGGATGTTACAGTAGTCCAGCCTGGAGAGGACCAGAGCTCTGGAGACATTAAGTTTCTGATGGAAGGTGAGGAAAGGAAGAATGCCTCTGAAGTGGTTAAGTGGAAAGTGAGCCTTCTTGGCAAGTTCTATGATGTGAGGAGAGAAGGAGAGAGAGGAGTCGAAGATGACACCAAGGTTTTTTGCCTCACATGAGGCTGAGGGGAGTGGGCTCATGGAGGGCAGCCAGAGTGTAGGGGGAAAGGAGGAAGCTGATGTCCCACCGAGAAGGTTCATAGTCTTACTGGCATTTAGACAGAGGTTGTTAGCTGTGCACCATGCCTCAATAGCAGACAGACAGTCAGATATGAGAGAGGAAGAGGAGGACGCAGAGGAGGGAAGTTCAAAGGAGAGTTGGGTGTCATCTCCATAACACTGGAAGTTAGGAGAGAAGGCAGAGATCAAATGGGCTAGGGGGCAAGGTAGATGTTGAAAAGCCAATGAGAGAGAATAAGTCCCTGAGGGACACCACAGGTGGAGAGTGAGAAGGAGGAGAGAAAGGGGCTCTTTTGAACCTAGGAAGGCCATTCAGAGAGGAGGGAGGCCAGTCCAGAGCTAGGTCCATAATGCCAAGGGTATCACAGAGCTGATCTGTAAGGGTGGTATGATTGACTGTATCAAAGGCAGAGGAGAGGTCATGAAGGAAGAGAACAGAAGGAGAGTTCAAACTGATATTAAAGAGAAAGTCTTCACTTGTATTCAGGATTGCAGTTTCTATGCCTCTGGCAGCTCTGAAGTCAGACTGGTGGTCATGGAGATAACCAGGAGATTCAGTGTGGTGGATAAGCTGGGAGATGATCGGCCTCTTCAAGTGTTTGCTCAGGAAGGCGGTAATGGAAATTAGGTGGTAGTTAGCCGGGACAGAAAGGGGGCACCAGAAGGCTTTTTGGCTTTAGAATTTAGTCTTTTTAAGGAGAGTTGAGCTTGTTAACATTCAGGTTAGTTACTTTTACATCATCCACATCCCTTCTAGAACACCTTTGTTGCCCCACTCCCTGGTGGAACACCACTGTGACTAGATGGGCAAGACATCTGCATGAGAGAGACCCCACCACCCCTTCTCCCCATGCCCTCTGTATCATAAACAATAGCGTTTGCAACACATTGCAACCAAACAGGGCATTTTAATCATCAGACGTGAGACAGCCAGGCCTTCCCAGGTCACTAGGCTGGTGTGGAGACCATTGCGCTGCCAACAACATTATTAACCTGTCTAATCATACCTTCCCTTATCTTCCAGCTCAAATGGATTACATTTAGCCCAGCATCTTCCCTTATCTAGGGGCTGCTGACTGTGAACTTGGCACCTTCCTTGGCCTGCTTGTGTTGCTGTCTTTTCTATGCCTCTGCAGTTGGGCATACTGTTTCAGAAATGCTCCTTCATTCAACAGAGAGAGCAAAGGGATACCTCCATCGGTACCTCACTATCTCCTCCTGAAGCCATCTTGTTAAGGGCTCGCATTTCGAGCATTGGTCTAAAGTGTAAGAGGAGAGGTATTGAAATATTTTAATTGAGGCTTGTTCCCACTCCACAGTGCTTACTTCTCATGCTTTTCGCAGAATGTTCTTCTTGTCCCTGTAGTGGTGACCCTTTGCCACTACAAACCTTGAACTGTCTCCCAACCCGGCTCCCCTGTAAACCCTGTCAAAACACATGTCTTTATCATGCGTAGGGACCAGGAGCTTCTTCAGCACTCAGCCCAAAAACTGGTGTTACAAGTCCTTTGGAGATTCAGTGTCCATGGATAGAAGTCCTCAAATCCACAAGCAGTTCCACCTCTCTCTATTTACCACATCATCCAATTTACTCTGAGTCTCCCTCTCCCTGGCTTTCAGTTGTTTCATTTGCACCTCTGTGATATTTGCAGAGTGCTGGTGGTGTTCGAAGGCTTCATCATGTCCGGCACTTTCGGAAGACTTTCCGTCACTGCACCCATGGTCGATTGGACTTTCTTCCTGAAGGCCTTGAGTTCCATCAAAATAGTTTGTACATCTTGCTGTAGATCCCTCGGGGTTCCTGAAACTGCTGGACCTCTATCTTTCCTCTCTTTCCAGCCATCCCTCTTCTGGCTTCACTCTACACCTGCCCGACAGGTTAGGTGGAACCTCTCAAGCCCTGCGTCATCCAGAAGTCACCCTCCACCGCTGATGGAGGTTGGACCTCCCTTTGTGTTGATGCAGATTCACTGCCTCCCAGGACCACCTCTCCACAGATTAGACATTTCTACCAACACTGCCCTCACCTCTGTTAGGATTTGTCTTGCCACTCTGGTGGCCTGTGTTCCCTTCCCCTAACGTGAGTCCCTGGGGGACTGTATCCACTCTGCCCAAGGCGACCGTCCACAGGATGTACCCAACTTCTTCTCCTTGGGCCGCTGCTCTGACATTCCGCAAACCAACCATACCTTATTCTGAGGCCATCCAGATTACACCCTGGGATGTACTCCCCCCCGATTGAAGAGCAGATCCACACTCCGTTTGTCTCACTGTACTTTGCCCTCCATGGGCTCTAGGTGATTGGTTGGGCCTCGGGTCACGGCCGGGTCTCCTTCCATACCCTGCTGCTCTTCTCAATGATCTGAGCTGCTTGATCACAAGCGTGACTTCTGCCACATGAATCCACAACAGGGAGTGCCACCCGACACTACATGTGTGTGTTGCTCAGCTCCTGCCTATGGCGCCAATCTCCTTGGCTGCCACATGGTGCGCCCTGCCTGGTGTACTACACCAGTTACCTCTGGAGTTGGGATGCCACAGTCCCGGGCCACGCCATGACAGCAGGTCCACAAGTTGGTTGACTCCAAGGCAATGATGACATGGCCACACACATCGATCGTGGAGAACTCGCCGACACCCAGAGGTACTACCCTCCTATTCTGCTTCTCGTCCAGGGCCAACAGACTATCAATACTGCTACTGGGGATGATTTAATAATGAAATCTATTGAATGTGGTCGGAGGTCTTCAACTACATGGCCATCTTGCTCAAGGGTCCCCCAGTGGTCTTCCCCATGAATACATTTTAAAAGAAAATAATGTTACAATTGAAAGTTAAAACCTTGGAAACTTGTAATCCAACTCATAATATGCATGGGGAGCCCCCCACAAACCCTTTGCTTTGGAACACTGTAACCAAGCACTTGTGTACACTTCGCTGAGTGAAGAGTCTTCCCCATAAAAAAAAAGAAAACAATAAACACTTGACTAAGTTGATGGCTCACTAGCAGGCCATGGGCTCCTTCTCAAATACTGAGCATCTTTTTTCAGCAACTTGGTGTGGGTGAGAAACAAATGCTATTGTCTGTTCGCCAGAAGTATCCTGTTATATCAGCACTACACTTAAGTCTGAATCAGGTAGGTTAACAAGTTATTTAGCCTGAGTATTAGGGTTGAGTGGTATTTCAAGCCATATAGGCAGCAGGCAGGCATGTACATAATGCAATCTTATTAAAAGTTATTCAGACAATGAGCAAAATGAACAATTAGGAACAGAGAATTATATTTAGTTTGAATGTCTGGGCTGTGTGACAACCTTATCTGTGTTATGGAACACATAAACACATTGGGCTTCATCACCAGTTTGGTGGTAACCCTTAAATGTGGCAGTAATGCTATTACCACCGCATTTAAGAGTCCGCCAAATCACAGCCTTGGAGAATTTCCCACCAGCTCTGAGTTGGGGGCAAACCTGCCGCAATTTTGTCAATTTTCGGTGCAAATTCTGCCGGCAAGAAATCCACCGGCGGTAATAGCGCAAAAATTGGGCCCAATGGGGAATGGGAAATTCCCGAATGGCCCCAATGGGGAATGGGCACTAACCGTTCTGCCAAACCCGTGATCCGGCGCTAATAGCACCGCGGGGTTTGGCGGTAGGGCTAATAGTGCCCACCTTAATACCACCAGCGTTACTGCCCAACTCGTGATGAGGCCCATTGCATAAACAATACTTCTTGGATGCCCTCCAAACAGTCTAGAAAGTAATTTAAATGTTCTGGTTTGTTATAGTAAACACAATTAAATGTTATTGTTAATAATAGGAATGTGTAAAGGAATTACAATTTTTCTGGGCAAGGCCAGCTATGGGAGAGAAAAGTGAATTTAGGCTATAGGTTATTTAGCAACTAGCTTTAGCGCAATAACAAAGGTTCAGGAAAACTGCTGTTGACCTTGCCTTAGAAATAAACAAGCAAGTTGCTCCTGCTAAATGGTGAGAGTGAGGTAGGACCGAAACGGCAACTTGCTCCTGCTAAACACTGATAGTGAAGTATTACCTAAGCAGCCTCTTGCTGATAACGAGGAAGGATGCTCTGATACTATAAAAAGGCTGAGTTTGGGGAGGGCTGGAGGAGCTTTTATGACGGGAATGGAAGAGGCAGGAGGCAGAGAGGTGCTGGGAGGACAATCCATAGAGAAGCATTGGAGCAATTCTCTCCCATAGAGATGGGAGGTGGAAGTCCTTTCTTTTTCTTTGCATGACTGTTGAAGTGACTACATTGGATGTATTGCTTTTTGAGACTCATGCTATTCACTTTTTATGAGAACTATGACTGGAGCTGAATGCAGCTCACTACCTATTCACAATTGTGGATTACTAACACTATGGCCTTTTCTAATTGACAATGAACCCTTTAAAACCCTTTTCCTATTTTTGCTAAAAGTGACTGTTGTGGTCCTGATAGGTGGTTTTCTAATGGTTTTTCTAATTAGATTTTATATTTGGGGATTTTTTCTTGGATTGTGCAGACCACAGGATTCCAGCCTACAGCTCTCCTCTCCTTGCCTTCTTATGATAGTATTGAGTATGAGAACCTTGTTTGCCCATCTTTAATATCACATTGGAAAAGAAGAGAGTTATTTAGGGTGCAGGTTTGTCTTGGGTAAACATAGAGGCAAAGACAATGATAACTGCATATTCATTAATAGATGTTTGCATATTAAGTGTTATGTGTATGAAATGGTATGATAAGTCATTTATAACCCACTGCACACAAGTGTTTCTAGGCGTGACAAGACAAGGAGGGGGAAACCAGATAGAGGACAAAACATCAGTCTTACTAGGCCTTCTGTTATTCAGATCATGCAAGTGTGGCGAAGAGAGAGGGGAGAAGTGACAGGGGGGAGGGAGAAGGCAGAAGTGAAAATAACTCAATAAGTGCTGCAGGAGGATGGCTCATAAGTGCACAGAGAAGAGACTGTATGGTTGTAAATAAAGACCACTAAGTACTGGGGGAGCCCGGAGGCAGTGCAGGGCAACTGGAAATGCCTGAGCCTGGGCCAGAGTTCAATGGGTGGCCAGGAGACCAGTGCACGGAGCAGTCTGGGAACATCAGCAGAGGAGAGGAAAAAAGAAACCGGTAGCGAAAAGGAAGGTCATGAGTTGCTTCTGGAAGCGGAAGTGGAGGCGGTTCTGCTCAAGTTTGAGAGAGGCAGGGAGGCTGTTCCAGATGGAGGCCCCAGGGTGGGTGGCCAGTTAAAGAGAGGAAAGAAGGGGGCAGGTATCCTGATAAGGAGTATCTCAGTCTTACTGGCATTAAGGCAGCAGTCATTGGCAGCACACCATTCCTGAATTGCAGCTAGACAGTCTGGTATGAGAGAAGGAACAGAGGTGGTGGAGGGAAGCCTGAAGGAGATCTGGGTGTCATCCGCATAACAGTGAATGTTAGAGCAGAATGTAGCATTGCAGTGGGCAAGAGGTGCCAGGTATTGTTTGAAAAGCCATGGAGAAAGGGTAGAACCCTGGAAAACACCACAAGTAGAGAGAAAGAAGAGAGTAAGTTTGTGTGCGCTTCTTGCAGCTCTAAAGCCAGACTGGGGGTCATGGAGACAATCAATAGATTCAGTATGCAGATTAAGCTGGGAAATGGCAAGCTTTTCCAGGTCTTTGCCCAGGAAAGGAGTGATGGAAATCGGCAATAGTTAGCTGGAAAGGAAGGACCGCCAGATGGCTTCTTTCGAAGAGGGTGCACAGGGAGAGTTTAAGGGGCAAGGGGAAGCTTCCAGTAGCAATGGAGTGATCGCAGAAATCTGCCAAGGCTGGAGCAAGGTGTCGATGTGGTCCTTGATGGATCTGGATGAGCAGGGGAGAACCTGCTTTGACAAAATTTTCATAGATCAGACTTGTCTAGAAACATTATCACGGGTAAACAGGGGAAAGGAGGAGGAGAAACAGCCAAAGATGGGGCAGGGGAGGTAGAAGAAGAGAGAATGGACAGGATGTCCTCAGTTTTAGTGACTATATTGTTGGTAGCAATGGTTCTGTTTGACTTATTTCTCCTATTTAAAAGATTTACACTATATATGAGAGTTTAAGAACATTGAGTGTTCATTACTGATAATCTTGTCAGAAGCATTTGAACATGCACATTATGTGGGGGACATATATTTGAAGTACTGTATATTGATTTGATATATATGGTGCATGTTTTAATACAAATGGGTTTGTGGAAGGTTTGAGCAGTGGACATTAATCAAATATATGTGACATTAGCAAGCTACTCCTGTACGGATGGCAGGGATTAGACACCCACTGCAGGGAGTGTTGCCTACTCTCTTTACTGATGCACAGTGACAGATATTTGGTTCTCCCTACATCTACCTCTACCACAGTGCATGCAGGGGCCGGGGAGTCTTGGATACTCCCCTGGGGGTGGAGGGAAGGCACTGCGAGGTAGGGGTGATAACAATCATGTCACTGTTGGCATCCCTGGATGGGCTTCAGTGCTCAAACAATCATACAGCCTAAAATATTCTCCCTACTTAGCTACTGAAGAAGCAACAAAGGGGTTGCTGCAGGCCTGGTGATACAAATAATAACTATGAAGATGTTGAAACACACTCTAGTGAAGAGCAGGGTGTATAATGCATATAACGATCTTACAGCACACTGTAGTGAATAATAAGGTATATAATTAATAGATTAAAGCACACACTATAGAGGAGCATGGTGTTTTTTTAAGCAAACACTCTTACCAGCTATCTAGATAAGAGGTATTAGAATGGCTAAACCACATGTTTATGTTGCTATACATGCAAACTGCTTCCGCGCAGTAACCAGGGGGTGACAGGGAGGAGGTGTTAGAGCGGTAAACACCAACTTTACAGTGGCAGTGGCTGTGCCTGGAGGATTGCCAGTTGAATCCCTGTGTATATATATGAAGACACCAGTTGTGAAGCGAATAGACGTGTTTCAAACCCCAAATATTAGGAGGGATTTAGACCAAATATGGTACACACCCTATATGTATCCCGAGTTATCTATGCAGCAGGTAGATCACCAGAATTGGTTTCAAGGGGATTTGACATATCCCACTACCAGGGCTAGACATGGCCCTTTTGCTATGGATGGGTTACCCTTAGAACACATCTTTAGGTTCCATACAAAAAGGGAGGCAAGTGACCCACATAACAGGGAATACTATGAATATTCTGGTGGTACACTGTGACAGTGTTTGCGCTCAGGCTGTAGAATATAGCGTTGTTTTGAGCTGTGCCAGCAGCACCCAGACCTGTAATAGCAGGGGAGGAAGAAGCGTGTCCATTCCAGTCCCTCTAAGCATTATTGGGCACCTATCCCACAAGGCATGAGGAGATCCCTAGATAGTATTCCTCTAAGTTGAGCCAGCTTGAGGCAGCCTACCTTCAAGCCAATCCTCATAAGAGGCAGAGGGCTCTAGCAACCATAATGCCAACATGTTGTAATCCACCCATGGAACACTGTGATAGTTTGGTTTCAGTGTATAGTTTTATTAGTTTTATTTATTAGGGGCTTCTTTAAATTAGAGAGTTAACCTCCATTCTGGGAGAAATATTGAACTCCTAAGGGAGTCGAAGCAGCAATGAGTTTAAGACTGTAATTAGCTACGGGAAATTAACCCATGGTAGAGAGAGTACTCATGCCCCTTAAATAAGGTGAGTCAGTGAGACTAGATGTTGCCCAGTGAACAGGAAAGACAACTCCAGTTTGGTCAAATTGTGACAGCTTCTTACAAGTCCCTAAGTAAAGATCACCCTTTTGAGGAGAGGAGACAAAGAAAGAATTAGGTGAGAGTAAGTACTCTAAAAGGGCACCACCTACTAGTGCCACTGGTATCAGACAGGAACCAGGCAAAACACCTGTTTGCCTAGAGGGAGGAAAGGAAGAACACAGGCTTCCAGTATGCTCCCTATCAAAAAAGAAAGGGAGACCTTTCAAAGCAGGACAGTGTCTGAATAGAGAGACAGTGCAGGTCACACACAAGAAGCTGGTTGGGGTAGAAGACCATACAAGGGCAGAAGTGGTGAGAAAAGTACCTATCAGTTAAGAGATAGTGCATAGCTTAGACAACCGCAAAGATACAGAAAGAGATGAAACATGGCTCAGCACCCAAGGGAGAGCAGAAACCTACCAGGAGGGAGGAAAATAAAGGAGAAAGGAAGCAAACAGCAGCATTAAGAGTGGCTAAGGCCAAAGGTTCTAAACCAGACTCACAGGAGAATACCAGTGGCTAAAGATCCAAGTGATTGGGTAATAATGCAATTGGATTCTGGCACAGAAGTCTCCATATTCATAGAAAGATACAAGAAGCTTTTACGACATATTCCTACTGATCGAAAGGTAGATGTCATTACTTCCACAGGAGAAGTGGTTGATGGACATTAAGTGTGCATAGTTCAACTACCTCTTGAAGCTGAACATCCAAAGGAAATAGAGGCAATATTTTGGTCTAAGTTGCATAAAACACAAGATGGCCTTTTAGCAAAGCACAATTGGCCCAGGCTATATGTTAGGGAAAGTCCTAGGGGGAAGGAGTAATTAAACCACCTTTTTAAGAGGAAGTTGAAGAACATGCAGTGAACACCTATGCAGCCTCATGGGCTGTTCTAGGTGCAGGAATCATGTAGGACATGGCATCAACTGCCCTCAAAATAACATGCCAGTGTTTGCAACACCAAATACTCAGAGATGATATCCAATCAAAGCACATGTTATACCACATTTAAAGGTAATAGTGGATCAATCATTAGAACAAGGGGTTCCAATACAGCAAGAAAGCCCTTGGAACAATACATGTACAGGGGCTGTACAGACATGCATAGTTCGGGCCTTTTGAGTAACATACAGATATACAAATATAAGACTGTTTTACATTTGGGAAATTGATTTTTGCATAACCTTTATGATATGATATGATATGGCATTTATAATGCGCCTATACACAAGTGTTTCAAGGTGCGACACGGCAAGGGGGGAACAGCGGGAAGACAGAGACAACGATCCAAACTAGGCAAGGTGTCATTCAGATCGCACAAGCGCAGGAGAAGGGGGAAGAGGAAAAACTGCAGAGTGGGAGGTGGTGGGTACAGTGCAGTATATGGGGTAAAAGAATAAATAAAACAATGAGAGAAGTAGGGACAGATGGTGGCAAGTGCAAGGGTAAGTGCAGACATCCAGTGTCAAGTGCTGGTGGGGGACTGTAGGGATACAGAGAACAGTCCCCAAGTGCAGGGTTTGCCAGTGAGGCAGTGCGGGTGTGTAACTGGCAGGGGAGGGAACCTGGGCCCGAGATCAGAGGGTGGCCAGGTAACCAGTTCAGTTTCAGCCAGGAATCCAGCAGGGGAGAAAGCAGAAACAAAGAGGAAAGTTTTGAGTTGCTTCCGAAACTGGAGATGGTTCTCTTCAAGTTTCTGGGTAGTAGCAAGGCTGTTTAGGAGGGAGGCCCCAACCGAAGAAAGAGATCTACCACCAACTCGTTGCTTGGAGAAGCGACTGACCCTGAGGGAGTTGGAGGCAGATGAACAAAGAGCTCCAGAAGGAAGATATTTAGGAAGAGAGAGTTGAAGGTATTGAGGTCCCAGGCCCCATAAAGCATTGTGGACAATGGAAAATGCATAGGGTTTTGAATGTAATCCTCACAGACACTGGGAGCCAGTGCAGGGATTTCCTTCCTGTAGAGATACGATCCCTGTTCTTGAGGCCAAGGACAAGTCTTGTAGTACTGTTCTGGATGAGTTGCAGAGGGTGGAGAGTAGAAGAAGGCAGATTTAGAAAGAGGCTGTTGCAATAGTCCAGCATAGAGAGAACCAGAGCTCTGGAGACAGTGGGCTTCTGGGGGAAGGAGAGGAAATGAAGAATACCTCTGAGGAGGTTTAGTTGGTAGCGTGACTTCTTAGAGACGTCAGAGATGTGAGGAGAGAAGGAGAGTGTGGAGTCGAAGATGACCCTGAGGGTTTTAGCCTCGCAGGTGGGAGCAGGAAGAGGGCCAAGAGAGGCTGGCCAGAGAGCGGCAGGAAAGGAGGGAGTGGATGTGCCGATGTGGAAAATCTCAGTCTTACTAGCTTTAAGGCAGAGATCATTGGCGGCACCCCACTCCTGGATAACAGACAGACAGTCAGTGATGAGATACGGAGAAGAGGTGGCCAAATGTTGCCTGAAAATGATCTGAGTGTCATCTGCATAGCATTGAAAGTTGGGGTAGAGAGCAGCAATGCGGTAGGCAAGAACTGCCAGGTATTGGTTGAAAAGCCAGGGAGAGAGGTTAGACCCCTGGGGGACACCACAGGTAGAGATATAGATAGAGGAGAGGAAGGACCCAAGTTGGACCAGGGAGGGTTGATCAGAGAGGAAAGAAGTCAGCCAAGCCAGGGCCTGAATGGTGATACTCAGGTTATCACATAGACGATTGAGCAGGATGGCATGGTTGACCGTGTCAAAGGCAGAAGAGGGATCAAGTAAGATGAGGACATGGGGTGTTGGAATCAAGGTTGAAGAGCAGGTCTTCATGGATGTTCAGGAGAGAAGTTTCCATGCTTCTGGCAGCTCTGAAACCAGACTGATGTTCATGTAGACAATCAACAAATTCAGTGTGAAGATTAAGCTGGGAGATGGGCAGCTTTTCCAGGAGTATGCCCAGGAAGGGAGTGGTGGAGATTGGGAGATAGCTGGGCAGGACAGGTCGACAGAGGGTTTATTGGATCAATACACAGCAACGCATTCAGATGGAAACAGATTTGCGTCATGAGGCTTCCACAGGGGTAAACAAACAGTCCAGGGCTATTCTCCAGTAAAATACAATGGTCCTCATTATGACTGAGGCGGTAGATGTGCTGGTAAATACCGGTATGGCTGCCACCGGAGCAGGGGCGTTGCTAGGGGGGGGCTAAGGGGGCTATAGCCCCTGATCTTTTGGTTGTAGCCCCGGATAGAATCTCAGGAGCTACAGCCAAAAGACTAGCTAGCCCCCAATCCCAACAGTACTGACATCAGCTTAGCCCCGGGTCTTTTCCAGACCTAGCAACTCCCCTGCACTGGAGTAATGAAATTACCAGCACCCAGGAATCGGCAATTACCAGAGCTTTCCGGCCCCACTGGACCCGTTAATTGCCCACTGCCGGGTGCCGGTAATTATTACTCCCATTCCCATTTGAGCCCATTGGAATGGGGAGGCATTAATAATGGTGCTGGTGCTGCCGTGTAGGAATGCTCACGGGTGCCATTCCGCCCGGCAGGTCAGACCTACCAGGCTGACAGGAACTCGCGAGCAGACCCCGTAGTTTTCCGGTCTAGTAACAACGGTACCGGCAAGCTTACGGATACCATTGTTACCAGATCGGCAACCTTGTAATGAGTCCCAATCCCTCTTGGAAGGCATACAGACATGCTTTACATATGTAGATGACATATACTGCACAGAGGATGGCTTAAATGCACAATTAGAAAAAGGTGGACTTAAGGACACTAGCAGCTAAAGGCTACATTTTCAATGTCAATAAATCTTAGATTTAAAGAAATCTAATGTAGCCCATAGAGAAATATCTATTTGATTTGACAAGGGGGCTTGCACCACAATTCCTAGAGAAATGTGCATACTTGCAGAGCCCACATACACTTAAGCAGAAACAGGCCATACTTGGCATTTTTAATTGTAGGCATTCATATGTTGCTGACTGTGCAGCATTAGTGAAACCAGTGTATGGGCCTCATTACGAGTTTGGAGGTAGCCATGGCCGCTATTAGCGCCATGGCTGCCTCCAAAACCCTTCCAACTCCGGCCTGGTGAATGGAGTAATTACCGGTCCATTCCGAGTTCGGAGGGACCGGTAATTCACCATTCACCAGGGCCATTTCCCATTCCCATTTGAGCCCCCATAGGGATCAATGGGAAGGGAGAAGGTGGCAATAACGGTACCGGAAATTGTGGTACCATTATTGACCCCAGTGCCCCTTTGATGGTCCCGTCCTTAACACCTGTAAAAACCAGGCGTTAAGAAAGGAACCGCAAAGGGAACTCATAGAAGGGCGGTAAGGGATTACCTGCACCGGTGCCCTTACCGGTGCCAGTAATCCCTTACCGCCCACCTCGTTTTGAGGCCCTATGACTTGTTAAAGCCAAGCTTCCATCCAGCAGACTGTAAGGTAGAGCATACACGCATTTTGCACCACATCTACAAGCAGATGACTCAAAGCAGTCCTCTTCAGGACAAAAACAAAGATAAGGTCTTAGAAGGGACACTGTTTCCTGGTCTAAAAGCTTTTACATATGTAGTATGTAACTATGGAGAGACAAAACCCATAGCATATCACTCACGTGTGTGTATACAATTCCAGAGCAGAGGTTTGCTGCAGATGATAAGATTCTGGCTGCAGTCCAGATAATAGTCCAGAAGGAATGTGCATTCGCTGCGAATAAAATTTTGCACATGAATACAACAATAGTGCAATTAGGAGCAGCTACACGTTCTAGTATCGTAAATGCTAACCCACTACACTCCAGTTGGACACAATGGGTCTCGATGCAGGCAGCACAAGATATAAATTATAATTATGAACCAGAACTATTACAAATGTATGAACTGGAATGGTCTTTAAAACCAGAAGTATCAGTAACAGACATTCCGCTTTGGATGTTTGCAAATGTAATATAGTGTGATGGAAGTGCTTTCCAGCCGTTGGGGCATGCACTAAGTATTATGCTTCCTTTATTGCTTTAAAAGGGTTATTCAACCACAAAAATGAATTTGAACACCAGGATACCCAAACAAAACATTTAGGGGATATATCAGCTGAGGTTGGTGAGTTAGAAGGCCTCCTCCTTTCACTGCAACACATTAGTCCACATAAGTCAACTTTAATTGTGTCTGATTTGG
Organism: Ambystoma mexicanum; assembly: GCF_040938575.1. Classification (NCBI taxonomy): domain Eukaryota; kingdom Metazoa; phylum Chordata; class Amphibia; order Caudata; family Ambystomatidae; genus Ambystoma; species Ambystoma mexicanum. The sequence goes on along the minus strand of NC_090922.1, from coordinate 367,800,339 downwards.
ATGATTTTATTTATTTCACATTTATTTCAGCGCAAAAATCCCAGAGGCATCTAGGCGCAAGTTACAGAATGTGCAGGTACATATAAGAGCTTAACACGTATGTAGATTCAGTTTCAATGTAGATATACAATCAGGAAAAGCCTTGCCTCATGGTGTCGGGGCTACATCAGCAGTACATGCAAGCATAGGGCAAAATCAGTAAGTTTGCACAAACAGGAAAAGCCTCAACTCATGGTACTGAGGGTTATATCAGCAGTATATACACGCAAAGGGCAAGATCAGTAAGTGTGCACAAACAGGAAAGGCCTCAATTCATGGTATGAGGGCTACATCACCAGTACATACAATCATAGGGCAAAATCAGTACGTCTGCACAACCAGGAAAAGCCTTGCCTCAGGTACGGGGGGATACATCAGATATACAGGTACAAGTAGATATAATTCAACAATAGGATGGGTGCACAAATTAGGAGAGCCATTAGTCATAATAGGTGTGAGTGGGTGTAATCATACAGACTGGTCAAGCCTCGCATTGTGGTGTGTGTGACTACATCCGAAGCAGGCAAACGAGAGTGACAATGTAAGTAAGTATGCATTCTGGGGCGGTGTCACCTCAGTAAGATGTAAGTTAAAACTAGGCTATAACATCACAGTGCAGAGTGTTATGACAATGTAACACAATCAGCAGATTTCAAGGGAGTCACAGTTGGTAAGGTTCCGGGTATATGTATCCTATGCAACCCATGAGAGTTTTGTGCCCAGACCACAAAATAATTTCTGGCTAATAGGGAAAGAGAATGGCTACAGATTGAACAGCTGGAAGTCATGGTGCTGGTCAAGTAGGGGAGTAGATGCCCTTACCTGATGGTTCCCAGAATGAGCATGTTGCTTTGCAGGCAGTGCGCTGAAGTGGTTGATAACAGATTATGCACGGGTGCTGCGGCAGGAGTGTGGGGCCCCTCCATGCCTGGACAGGGGAGGACATCCTTTGACGGTGTGCTTCATCGGGGGCCGGCTTCACCTGCCAGATCCCCTCCATAGGCTGCAAAAAACCTGCCAGCAGCCAATGTGCCACTGGCAGAGGCAGGAATAGGACAAAGCAAAGCCCATTCAAACAGAGCAAAGTTACAGCCACCATTTTTAAACAGGGCCAGTGCTTTGAGCTAAATGTATGGGCCCAAGCCAGGCCTCCTTTGCAGGCGAGCCCTGCATTGTAGATACCGCTGGCAAACTAGAAGCATGGAGGCTGAGATGGAATGCACACTCGATGCACAGCTTCCTCGTGGATGTTCTAATAGGAGGCTACCCAGACAAGGGAAGACATCCTTTGACAGTGTCCTTCATCGGGGGACGGCCTCACCTGCCAGATCCTCACCATAGGATGCACAAGACCTGCCGGCAGCCAATGTGCCTCCGGCAGAGGCATGAATAGGGCAAATCAGAGCCCATCAAATGGAGTGAAGTTACGGCCGCCATTTTTAAATGGGGCCATTGCTTCAAGCTACATACATGGTCCCAAGCCAGGCTTTCCTTGCAGGCGAGCCCTGCATCGTACATACCACTGGCAAACTGCAAGCATGGAGGCTGAGATGGTATGCACACTCGTTGTGTAGCTTCTTCGTGGATGTACTAATGTGAGGCTACCCAGGCAGGGGACGGCATCCTTTGACAGTGTCCTTCATCAGGGGCCAGCTTCCCTCCAGAGGCTGCACAAGAACTCTGGCAGCCAATGTGCCACCGGCAGAGGTGGGAATAGGGCAAAGCAGAGCCCTGTTAAGGATTTCAATCAGTCACACACCCAGGTCTCGCCTAGCTTGTACTGCGCAATGAAATACTTATTTTATTTCTTTCTATAAGTTCAATATTCTGAATGATATACCACTCATATCACACCCTTCTCAAAATACCCCGCAAGTCACACTGGATCAGGAATCAGGCTAGTTTGTAAAGGTAACAATTTATATATTTTTTTTAATATTCAAATCACACATACATTTGAATATATATATATGGGACAGCAATCACCAAGGAGTGACAATACAATTCAACAATAAGTAAAGCAATTGAATGCACTTATAACAATGCAGAATGTAAAACACAGGAAAAAGACAGTTTGGTTTGTGAACAGAGAGTGTTTAGGTTAATAGTTCCCCCTGCAAAGAACTGAAGGTACCAATGAGCAATCCTACACAGATGTCAGTAATCAGCATGTACTCAGGAATGAAAGACAATGTCTAGAGTTTAAATTCAATCTTGCCTCCCCAAATAACAGAGAAAAAACGTTTTTGTAAATAGGAATAGGGCGAATCAGAGCCCATTTAATTGGAGTGGATTTATGGCCGCCATTTTTAAATGGGGCCAATGCTTCAAGCTACGGGAGCCCTGAGGTTGTAATTTTGCCCTACAATGGTGGCAAGCCAACTCATTCAGAGACTCTAAAGGCAATCCAATATTGTCAAAACAACTTTGGAAAAAAGTATGGGACATCAGAAAGGCTAGGTCTCTCATCTGTGTTATGCATACAAAAGCGCACAGAAAGGATTCTGTGCAAAGTGCAGGCAATGCGTTTGCCAATCAGTATGCAAGAACGCTGATGGTATATGCTTAACACGCTTTGCCACATGCATGTATGAGGACATTAAACCATGTTTAAATGCAAATAGTCCTAACATGCCAGGGTTCAACAACTCGCATGCCTACACTGTCAAAGAGACTACAATAATAGTCACTATACCTAGGTCAAAGTAAGGCACTATTGACAGGTTACTATCAAACAAGCAGCATAGATCAAAACAAATGTCTTCAGCACATTCAAGTGTATCCACAACCCACTTTGGGTTGACGGTTCATACACAACTGTTGCAAGACAGATATTGGTGGCCACATTTGGTAAAGAAGTGCACCAGCACATAGTGAAGGGTTCCATATGTTTTCAAACAACAGTGGACAATTCCCATGAACACTGGGGAGCACATTAGCAAGGGCAACAGTGCATTTTTAATGTGTTTATATGGAACACATAGGTCCAATGAAACCCATCAAGTACACATATTTGTTGCTTCTGGTGGAATCATGCACAAGATTTACCTGGCTAATTCCCCAGTTGAAAGCTGATTGTAAGGAGGTCATAAAAGGTGTGTTGTCCCTAGTAGCTATGACAGCACCGAAATTACTCCAAGCTGACAATGCGCCAGCATTTTCAGGCAAAACTGGGGTTGTACTCTGCATTTCTGTAATCTGGCTTGCGCACAAGCAAATGGAACTGTAGAGAGAGCGAATGGAACAGTAAAGCAAGCCATAAATAAATGCATCCTCTCTTCTGGTGGTAATTGGGTAAATCATATACTTTTAGTGCAGCATAGCATAAACAACCTTCCTCGCCTTTCCCAATGTGAGTGTAAAACACTTTGTGAGTTGCTTGTTGGTGTTCCCATGCATATACCTGACTTATACAACCCTTGTAGTTCTCTCACCAGGCCAGACCAGCTGCTTATCAGTCATCTCCTGAGAGACTCCATCCATGGTGATGAAGCACCACAGCACCAAGGAAGGTTTCAGTGCACCTTGAAGTCTGGGCACTACGTCCTGGAGAAGATACATGACAAATAAACACTTGGATTGTGCTACAGGCCTCCAGTGAAGATATTGGAACTCATTGGCTCAAGGCAATCCATCCTACCAGCCCTTCCTCCTAAGAAAGGTATGTGTCAAGTGTATGTTGACCACCTTAAGCCAGCTCCAGTTGGCCACTCCCCTGTTCCCAAGGGAGGATACTCTTTATCTTGAAGAAACTGACAAGCAGGCAAGAATAGAAGAACACATGATGTTAATAATAACTCCAGAAAACACTACATCTAATGGAATGTGTCTATTTTTCCAGGAACAAGTAGAGCCACAATACAGGCTGGAAGTAGAGCTAAGCCCAAAGTCTATCCAAAGAATTGTTGACCGTCAAAAGTGCACCAACAACTGTAAAATATTTGCTGCAGCAGTCATTATGTTTTACGTTTTGCTCTGGATGAGTCTGCTCACCTTTCTTGTTTTATTGACCTAAGAGCATTTTTTAATCCTGATGGAGATACCGATTATCAGCAAACAATTGAACATAACACCTTTACCCATAGAACATATACTACATAAGACATAGAACATATACTACTCTACATTGTCCACAAGGTTTTATGGGGCCTGGACCCACACAACATTCAGCACTCTCTTCCTAAATACCTTCCTTCTTGAACCCTTCACTCTGCTGCCTCCAACTCTCTGAGAGTCAGATGCTTCATCAGGCAGAGCGTAGGGGGGGAGATCATTTTCCTCTGCAATTGGCTCCTTCTGGAACTGCCTCCCTGTCCCTCTCAAAATGTAGTTAGACCAGCTGAAGTTCCCAAAGCAGCTCAAAATCTTCCTTTTCTAATCTGCTTTCTCTCCCTCTCTCCCCTGCTGACCTACCTGTCTGCTGCATCGACTGGTTGCTTGGTTATCCTCAGAGTCTCACTGGGTAGCTAGCTCCTCTTGACCCGTCTCCCCCACACCACCTCTGGGCCTGTCGTGCACTAGGGGCTGTATCTGTAACCCCTACAGTCCCATGCCTCCTTGCACTTACCCAGAGCCGAGCTGCCCTGGCTGCACTTGCTCAGAGCAATGTTGCCCTGATTACACTCCATCCCACCCGCACTTCCCCTGTCCCCTTCCCCTGCACTTTGCGTTACTGCACTTGCACTATCTGAATGAAACAAGGCCTAGTAAGAAAGGTACCCTCCCTTGTCTTGCTGCGCCTAGAAACACATGTGTACAGGCGCATTATAAATGACTTATATCATTTTATATCAGTGATACATGCATCTAGGATAGAGTCCCCTATGATGATAGTCTCTGACACCTATGAGAACACGTGGAGGGCCAATATAGAACCTTTTGCTCAAGGAGCACTATTAGATCCTGAAGATGATCTAGACAAGTTAGATGACATGGCAGGCCATGTATATTTTGTGAAATATTTTGACAGACACCTTTCTTTTTTACAAGCAATGACAAGTTCAGTGGCTAGACAAAACCTACTGGGAGCATTGTCCTGTTCCTTTTCTTTACTCACCACCAGAGTTTAAGGAACAATGGCCCTCATTACGACCCTTGCGGAAAGCGACTGACCGGAGCGCCACAGCGTAAATAGCGTTGCACGAAGGAGCAAAGTGCGGCCCATTCCGACCCATCGGGCACGAGCACCACGCCACGGCGGAAGTGCAAAGTCCGCGATGGCGGAAATGACCCCAAAACGGCCCACACCGCCGCCGTACGGCGCCCTAGGTGCAATACCGCCACCCCTCTTAGCGGTCACCGCAGTGTGCGCCTACCGGAAAGTACGGTGACCGGAAATATACGGAAACGGAAGTTAAAACATGGGCCCGGAACGGGAAACATCCCGGCGTACACCTATAAAACCACTAAAACCACACAACCACCAAAATCACTACCCTGAAACACACCCCAACCCGTCACCCACCCTAGCGAAACCAAGACAAATGGGAAAAGTAGCGAAGAAAGCGTGCGACCGCAAGCGGCAGGTCCACTTCTCCCGCGAGGAACTCACCGTGCTAACAGAGACCCTCCAGGAGAATGCTGCCGTCGTCTTCTCCACGCAAATGACCAGAACGGCACTTGCAAACAAGAAGACCATATGGGCTCTGGTGGCACAGCGGGTAAGTGCGGTGGGGACCGCACCCCGCACCCCACAGCAATGCCGCAAGCGATGGGACGACCTGCGGATACGCGTCCGCAGCATACTCTCTGCCAACCGCAACATTGCCACAGCCACCGGGGGAGGTCCTGAATCACCCATCAAGTTGACCCCCTGGGAAGAAATCTGTGCCTCCACCATCGGAATGGAGAGCATAGAGGGAGTCGGAGGGATGGAGAAAGGAGTGCAGACATCCGAAGATTCAGGTAGGTGTACCAGATAAAACAATGCCAAATCCACACAGTCCATCCATGTGAAGTACCATGCGTCCACATAGTGCAACAGAAACACATGTCCAGGAGAACGGCCACACACATCGGCCTGATAGCGCACGTTAAAACCCACAATAAATACATAAATAATTAAAAACCCCTAATACACGCACTACACGTGCAGCAGGCACACCCTAACTGCAGGCTGCCAAACAACTGCACCCTCACTCCACACACAAATCAAAGCACCTCCAAGGACCCGACCCAAATCACCCTCAGGTACCACCCCAGAGCATGTGATACAATGCCATTCCAATTCCCACAGACCCATCATTAACCCTCGCCCTCCTTTACTCCACCACAGGGTCCGATCCAAACGACGAGCTACAGGACACCCCTACCAGCACACCTGCAAAGAGGGCCAAGACCAACGGCCAGAGACCCTCCACCTCAGCTGCACGCATCAAGACACGGCAGCAGCACAAATCAGGTGGCAGCACAGAGGAGGGAACATCAACAGGCACCCCAGCAGCCAGCATGCCCACAACACCACCACCACAGGTCCCCCCAATGGATGCCACAGAAGGCACTGCCTCTGGTGGCAGCAGCACCATAGGTGACACCCCATTGATGGCAGCATGCTCCGACACAGAAAACGGGGATGTCGAAGTCAGATCCATCCATGACCTGTCCCAATCCCCCTGTCTGTCCCATCCCGTACAACATGAGGATACCACGCAGGGGCACCCACAAGACAACGACTGGCCATCCCCCACAAGCCCTGTGGCAAGGCAACATGAGGACAACAGCCCCTCTGTGACACCCCCGCAAATGGGCATGGCCCAGCAGAGGCAACAGTCCCTCGACAAGTTAATCGTGCAACAGCAGCAAATGGCCACGCTCCTCAAGGACCATGCCGATGAATGTGGGGGCACTAAGGCAGACATAGAAACATCAACTGAGACACTTAGGGCAGAAATGGAGAGAGGCACAGAGACGCTAAGGGCACAAATGGAGAGAAGCACCGAGAGCCTGAGGGGGGAACTGCATGCGACGTCCAAAGACGTATGTGCCGAACTTGCCGCAGTGCGCCGTGTGCTCACTGAGCTCTCGCAAACCCTTAGGGACATGCATGGACGTGAGCAGGCAGACACATCATCCGTTGCAAGTTCCGTCCAGGGCAGCCCCCAACGTAGATCTGGAAGGAACCTGCGCTCCACAGGCAGGGGTGCCCCTGATACCCGCAGAGGGGGCTTGCAATAGCGACAGCCCACTGACAATGAGCATCTTTGGACACTGGGGTTCGGGGGGGAGGTAGGAGGGTGGAGGGGGTGTGTTGGGCTCACTTGGGTGGCGGGTCGATAGGGTGTTCAACATGACATCACATATGCCATATAAAGTGCACGATCAACCAATGAGATGTGTGGACATTGATTTTTGTGTACTAGGCCATCATAGGCGTACAGTCCATATTGTGCATGTCCCAGACACGCACAGTGCCACGAGTCCCGTGTCCATGTATCAGCCACCAGGCGTGAGTGCTAGAAGCATACATCAATGAGATGCTGACGAATGTCACGGGCCTCCGGTGCCTCGCAGACTCCATGAGGTGCTGCCACATCCCCACCCTCATCATGACCATCATCAGGTGCTTGCAGTTCTGCGTCAGGGGGCATGGGCACATTTCTACGTACGCACATGTTGTGGAGCATGACACATGCCATCACCATCTTTGCAACCTTCTCATGGCGGTACAGGAGTGCCCCGCCAGACCTGCTGAGGCAGCGGAAACGAGTCTTCAGTAGGCCGAATGCCTGTTCAATGACTACACGGGTACGTGAGTGGGCATGGTTGTAGTCCTCCTCATGCTGGTCCCGTGGGTTCCGGACTGGTGTGAGGAGCCATCTCTTCAGTGGATATCCAGCATCACCTGTATGTGGACGAGAAACCTATGATGTGGAATGCCATTGATACGTACGCACACCCCCCCCCCCCTTCCTGCCAGGTCATTGCCAAATCACATTCCCCACATAATCATGCATGTAATGAGACTCACCGAGTAGCCAGGATCTGTTCCCTGCGTGTCGCTCCATGTAGCGTGGTATTGTAGAGTTCCTCAAGACCATAGAATCATGGGTAGATCCAGGGAATCGGGCACAACAATGTGTAATGATCCTGTTGGAGTCACACACCATTTGTACATTCAGGGAATGAAATTGTTTTCTGTTGCGGTACTGGGCCTCCATTGCATGTGGGACGACCAATTCCACATGGGTGCAGTCGATGGCACCAATGCAACCCGGTATGCCGGCAAGTGCATGGAATCCCACTTTTGTGTTGGTAATTTCCTGCTCCGAGCGTGGTAGAGAGATGTAGTCGTCTGCGTGCTGCAGGAGGGCATCGAGCACTTGCAATAGTGTCCGTGAGAACAGTGGCTGAGAAATGCCATGCAACTGTCCGACTGTGTGCTGGTAGGTGCCTGTGGCCAGGAAGTGGAGTACAGACACCACCTTCAGTAGGGGTGGGATGGCGGTTGGGCTATCTATCATGCTGACAAGGTCAGCCTGTGTCATGTCCACAATGGCGGCTATGGTGTCCCGGTCCAGACGGTAGAGGGTGTGGATCTGCTCATCAGTGAGGTCGAACGGATGTGCTCGGAGGCGTGGGATTGCGGGCTGCCTGCGTGGTGGTAGTGGCTGTGCTGGCGGCCCTTGCTGGCCCTGCCTTGCCCTCCTCCTCCTCCTGCGTCTCCTTCGTGCGGCCGGTTGCAGTTGGTGTTCGTCTTCTTCTTGGAGTTGGAGTAGTTGCAGTGCTATCATGTCCCCCAGGGCCAACATCGCGAGTCCTGCCGGTAGCATTACGGTGTGGTTGTGGGAGGAGACTGGCTGTGCAATTTATGTGTTTTCAGGCTGTATGGCCTCCACCTGTGGTGATCAATTCCACCTGTGCAAGCTGCTCTCCCCTTTGGCCGAGCACGTCCCGCGCACAACGCTGCAAATCTGGGAATGGCATCTTGCTATTGCAATCATGTATTTGTACCCGATGGCCGTGTAACATTGGTTGACATGTTCATTCTGCTGTGGTCCCATTGTTGCACATACTATCTGTGCAGTCGCGAACAGACTTGTGAAGGGTCAGTGGAACGTAGTACTCGAGTAACGGTGGGCCCTCATGCATCACTTTACCGAGTTGCAATGACGGGCGGGTCGTCCCATTTGTGGGTGAAGGCAGTTGACATTTTCACACACAGCCGCACTCGATGGAATAATTAGTGATTTCAAACGGCCACAGATGCCTTTTCGGCGTGATGTTGCAAATGTGGAATTCCAAGGGCGGCGCTTTCGGTTTCCAGCTAGCGGCGAGGAGATGCCCACAGGTCTGACTGCAAATATAACGTTCTGTTGTTCAATGTCCTTGAGACAGGGCCCATGGCGAGGGAGCAATGATTGATATGAATAGTTTGGGATGCGCAATTGCTACGTGGGCGATGAGGCCGGCCGTTCCCAGATACATGTTACTTCACAACACCGGAATTACGGGCTGGGGCACTGTGGATTTTGCAGGCTGCATAACGCACAGACTCAATGGATGTTTCTAATGTTATGTGAGTAATTATTCAGGCGTTTTGATTCCGGGATGAGGGAATGATGAATGGATGCATGGGCAGGTGATTTGATACAGAGTTTGCCATGTACAGGGCTTCTTGGGATCTATCCGCCTCCCCTACGCTATGTGATGCAGGGCTGCCATGGTGGGACCATCGTCTATCTGGCCTTGTTGAGCCCTCCCTGTCTCGACACGCCCTCAGACACTTGTGTCCATGCACATTAACATTCCCATCTGATGGATTCTGTTTTGACAGACGCATGCACAGGTACACTCGTTTGTGATGGTGTTTGCACCTCGATATAGATGGTTAGGAGTCGCAAGTGGTTTTGGGGTGGTGATGATCCTTTGGAGTGGGCTAGCATGCATATGGCTGTGGATTTCGTGTGATCATTGAAGTGAGTTGTTGGAATGTAGTTCTGATGGCCATTCTGTTCTTTTTCTTTTCTTTTGGTTGACAGGTATCTCCTCCCCTTTTGCCACTGCCATCTGTATGCCACTCCTGCAGATGGGTTTTACTCCCGACACCTGCTGCTTCGTGTTAATCAGTGGAGCAGCATTACGATCTTATGGGACGATCGCCAATGGCCCACATGCCCTTACGCTGTACTGGTGGCTCGGAGCAACATTTCGGCCTTTCGGCTGGACTAGTGCCTCCCCATTGGGACGGCCCTGCGGTTCTGTGCGCTTCCATGTTGCCTTTTCGTACGTGAATGTGGCTCTGTGTACCATGAGGGAACAGGACGACACACAAGTAGTGGCTGGTCATTTCTTGCGGATGCAGCCCACAATGGTGATTGGTGTTTAGGAGTTCATGGCCTGATGGCTGTATGGGCTTGGTGACTTTGATGTGCATTAAATTTCTATTCTGATTTGGCCCGTGTAGCGTTTTTCTTTGCAAGTGATGTGGCATATGCCTATTTGGGGGGCGATGTATTGTGAGGAGATCTGCATTGGGTTCCAGCTTCGGAGTTTAGTTGCGTGGTACTGTACTGGGCGCGTTTGCCTACTAAGCCCGTGAGGTCAGGGATGGGGGCTGCCAATATGACAGTTTGAATGTTGTCATGCTCAGGGGCGGGGGATTGGGTTTTGTGTAACAGATGCCGGTCAGCCAGGTGGACTGGTGGAATGATGTGATTCTCGGAATATGACTGGTCACAGGTGCCTGTGTTTGCGTGCGTTTCTTGGTGGGGGACTGTGGTCATGTCCATTGGGATGGCTTCTGTGTTCGTGCCATCTGTGCCCTGCAGCTCCCATTGGCCCCTCTTGTGTTTCTTTTGTTCGTTGCCATGCATGGGTGACTTGTACATTTCAATGGTTGCATTGTGGCTTCATTGCACCTACGGGGAGTTGTACTTTGTGGGCAGGGAGCGGTGTACAGGCACTCAGTGGGGCCGTTTACGGTTGATTCGCGATGCCGTACTTCTCACCATGGCGGAATGGTACATTACGCCATGCCTGATGGCGTTAGGTACATGTCCGCTAGGGTCGGAATTGGTGTACCGTTGCGCCATGGTGGTGTTTGCGGTTTGGCATGGCGCGCGCGCGCGTGCTTGGTGCAGTTAGCGTTGGCGTTCACTACGGTGTCGCTAATGGCTTCGTACTTTGCGGTGACGGGTCATAGTCGCACCGAGCGCTATTCGATGGCGGTATTGCATTTCCGCCATCGTTTTCCGATTTCCGCAAGGGTCGTAATGAGGGCCAATGTCCTTACATACCAAAACTCCTGGTGGAGGGATCATATACTGCACTGAATGGATATATATATATATATACATATATATATATATATATATATATATATATATATATATATATATATATATATATATATTCAGTAAAAAAACTTTGTTAAAGGGACGTTATGGTTAAGTTGCGCTACTAAAAACCTATGAAATTCAGTGAAAAAACTTTGTTAAAGGGACGTTATGGTTCAAAGTAAAACCGAAAAACCCCTGAAATTCGGCAGTTATGGTAACATAAGCAACCATAACTCGCGCCACCGTGCACTGCTAACACTAACACCCAGGACATCAAAGATGACATCAAAAATGTCATTGATGACATCACTGATGACATAACATGTGCATTTACTTTTCATGAAAACTCTGTAGGAGGGATTCTTATAATTTTGACCAAAAACTGTCAAGGATCATTGGGATAAATATCATGAGCTAATTAGTGCATTAAGCAATGCATCGATATAAATAGCATTCTATTATGAAGTTCTATCCAGTGTACTAAGCTACTCATGCAGAAACATAGGCAGTGTGTGCAGCATACATGATGAAGGTGTCATATTCATAATCTTGCCATGTTGAATACTGAAATGATAACTCCTTTCTTATTAGAGTTTTGCATACTGTGAAACATGTAATAAGCAGATAATAAAACCCACTTAATACATAATTATTACAGACAAAACACAAAGAGACAACAACACATACAAATATGAGTATATACAGGGACAGTGAAGTAAACAAAAAAGCAGAAATAGTAGCAGAAAGAGTTCATAACCTAACTGATTGTCTTTATGCAGAGAAACTATTGCTCTGTTTCAAAGCTGCTACTTACCATATGTATGTGTATCACATGATGTGACTGCACCCAAAGGAAAGGAGAGTGAGTATAATGTATACAAATATGAGCATATACAGGGAAGGTAGAGTAATAAAAATAAAACTATGAGAAAGTGTTGATAACCCTAATGATTATCTTCATGCACAGAAATGATTGCTCTCTTTCAAGCCTGTGTCTTCCGCTATGTATGTTTCATATGACGTGACTTGACCCTAAGTCTACAAATATAGTACCTTTTCAATTTTTACTTCCTGACTGTTACTCAAGAAAACTATGTGGCTTCGATATGTCAGTAAAGGATAAAAAGGGAGAGCCAGGCATGTGATGTCATCAGTGATGTCGTCAATGACATTTGTGATGTCATCTTTGATGTCCTGCGTGTTAGTGTTAGCAGTGCACGGTGGCGTGAGTTATGGTTGCTTATGTTCCCATAACTGCCGAATTTCAGGGGTTTTTTGGTTTTACTTTGAACCATAACGTCCCTTTAACAAAGTTTTTTCACTGAATTTCATAGGTTTTTAGTAGCGCAACTTAACCATAACGTCCCTTTAACAAATTTTTTTTTACTGAATTTCATAGGTTTTTAGTAGCGCAATTTAACCATAACATCCCTTTAACAAAGTTTTTTCACTGAATTTCATAGGTTTTTAGTAGCACAACTTAACCATAATATCCCTGACTTCATATACATGTAACATAGAACATACTAACCCCCTCGTAGTGATTTTCATGTCCGTGGACTACCGCCATGTCCGCGGACACATCGAAAATCTGAGCGTGGTGAATGTAAATTTAAATAGTGTGCCCCATTTCCCCTTTGAAGTTGGCTCTGAAAAGAGCCGTTTTTTTTTTTTACAGATGCTTGACAGACACCTGTTATTTTGTATTTTTTTTCTTGTTTTTTTTTCTTACTTTATTCCTAAAATCTTCACATAACCTTCTCCAAAGCAACCCTTACATTCCAAAATAGAAAGGCATTTCCCGTGAAAGATAAAGAAATGCCATCTTCTTTAAAATTAACAGCATTACTGGCATCAATATTCTCATTGTTACAGAGGAGCATACCAGCTCTAAGCATGAAGGCACACATGCCTCGGTTGATGACACACCTAGCAATGTTTTGCTGAGGACAAAAAACTGAACTATTGTCCCATATTGCCCTAGGTAGTAATCCAGAAAAAATTACTTTCGCATTTGGAAGGATCTTCATTACGGCTTGAACGTCCTCAGAACATCCCCATTTTGTGAATTTTCGAACATTTCAGAACAATTATCATTTCATTATTCAACATATTAACATTACAAATATTATACTTTCATCTTGTACTCTGCACACAATGCTATGTTTTTCCATTAGTAGCCCAGTATACTAGATAGAATCCCATAATACAATGCTATTTATATCAATGCATTGTTCAAAGCACTAATAACGGTATGATATTTGTTGCAATATCCTTGACACTTTTTTCGCAACATTATAATAAAAATCCCTAGTACACAAATTCCATCAAAAGTACATACACATGTGATGTCATCAGTGATTTCATCACTGACATTTGCAATGTCATCTTTGATGTCCTGGGTGTTAGTCTTAGCAGTGCACGGTGGTGGCGCGAGTTATTTTTCATAGCTTACCATAACTTGCGATTTTCAAGGGTCTTTCGGCTGTACTTAGAACCATAACGTCCCTTAAACAAACTTTTTTTAATATCACGCAAACAATATACAAACATGGCGTGCAAAAACCAACTTCTTACAGATGGCTTTACACAGAATGTTGCAAAGTAAGAATTTATGCTCGTTCACAGTGAAGGTCAGCTGCTTCCATTTTTTTCTCGGGCCCCGGAGAGGCTCACGAAGCGGACTATAAGGTTGTATTGTGTTTTGACCTTGACAGACAGAGATTGTGACGAAAGACTTCTCTTGTAGGAGTGTTGCTAAAACGTAAGAGAAGATAAAGATGACATTTCTGAAACGAAACCACTTTTATATATTATATCACTATGCGAAAAATCGTTGGCACACGCGGAGTCGTATTTTGGGACTGCACCACTCGTAGACAATGGAAATTGCAATTGTACTGTAAGTAACCCTTTAAATTATTTTATACCAAATATAATTACAATAGCGTAGCATTAAAGACCGCTCAAGTTGAACTTGTTCGTTGAAAGTGGCATAATGTTTTCTACCGTGCACTATCACCGCCGAATTGATCCCCTGTCGTTTAGAGGGCTCTGAAAAAGGCAGACGACACAAGGTGGGTTAATATAAATAATTTAAGCGGTCTATAGGCGGTCAAGCGCTCTACTCGCTGTGCCACTTCACTGTAGCCTGTCAAGTGGCACAGCGAGTACAACGCTCGCTTTGACCTCCGTGCACAGCTTGCTAACGCAAGTTCGAATCCCGGCAAGGCCAAACTCAGCCTTTCATCCTTCCGTGGTCGATAAATAAGCACCGCTTACATACCTCACGGTTCTTAGCGCTACATGAATGGGAAAATATTATTATTTTATTATTAACATACTCCGTTGCACTATCTTCGATAGCAAATAGTTTCACGCCCTAATAAATAAAATTATGATTTTTAATGAAGATCGGCTGATGAGACTAATTTATGTTTTTTAAAACAGGTATGTGGCCCCATTTTGCCTATGTCACGATTTACAGACTCCAGCATATGGGGTCTTCAACTGCCAGGTGCAGGTCCAAATATGCAACTTCATGACCCTCACCATTTTATGGGACAATCGCCAAGGACCAATATACCCTTACGCAGTACTAGCGGCTACAAACAACATACCAACCAATAGGGTGGTCTAATGGCTCGTTGTTGGAGCAACCTTCCGATTATCAGAGCGACCATTTACTGCTTTTATCATAAACCAACAGCCTATCTACCGCAAGGGAACAACGCGTGGCTCCAAATAAACTTTTGCTGATCGACAGCAGAGACAATGGCAAATCGCTGAATATTCACTAAACATTTCATGTGAAATAAATGTACTTTACCAAATGTACAATCCTGCTGTTTACTTTTAAACCACAGTTTCATATTCCAAAATGTGGCGCACTGAGTTGTAAGCTGATCTAACACCCTCTGTACCGCAAAGGAACATCGCGTGCCTCAACATGAACTTTTGCGGATCGACAACAAAGACAAATACAAATTGCTGAATATTCTCTAAACATTTGATGTCAAATAAATGTACTTTACAACATTTACAATCTTGCTGTTTGCTTTTAAATCACTGTTTCATATTCCGAATTATGGCGCGCTGTGTTGTGACATAATGGGGGTAATTCATAGAATTCAGCGCACAAGGAGCACACGCGGCTGGCGCACAGTGTGCGCATGCGAATCCCTGCGCCAGCCGCGTGCGCTAAAATACATTTCCGCGCACAGCGTATTCATGGATTCCAGCCACCAAAACCAGCCGTTGTGCACAGTGGCGCAGCAAGCCTGCAGCAGCGCCAGTTACGCCCCCAAGAACGCCCCTTGCGCAGGGAAAAGCCATCAAAATCCCCATTCCAGCGCAAAGGGCTGCGCTAACCTTGTACCAGCACGGCAAGCGGGGTACGTGTATCAATGGGGTGTGCGGGAAGTTTCTCATGCAATTGGCCCTGTGCGAGCGGGGTACATGTATTACTGGGCTGCGCTGGAAGTTTCACACGCGAATTCAGCAGGATACGTGTATTTCAGGGGTGTGCGGGAAGTTCCACACGTGATTCCATCAGGGTACATGTATATCAGGGGTGCGCGGGAAGTTCCACACGCGATTCCATCAGGGTACGTGTATTTCAGGGGTGCGCGGGAAGTTCCACACGCGATTGGCCCTGTGCGAGCGGGGTACGTGTATTACTGGGGTGCGCGGGAAGTTTCACACGTGATTTCAGCAGGATACGAGTATTACTGGGGTGCACGGGAAGTTCCACACGCGAATGTCCTGGGTACGTGTATTTCGGGGTGCGCGGGAAGTTACACATTCAAATTCAGCAGGGTACGTGTATTTCAGGGGTGCGCGGGAAGTTCCACACGCGATTCCATCAGGGTACATGTATATCAGGGGTGTGCAGGAAGTTCCACACGCGATTCCATCAGGGTACGTGTATTTCAGGGGTGTGCGGGAAGTTCCACACGCGATTTCAGCAGGGCACGTGTATTACTGGGGTGCATGGGAAGTTCCACATGCGATTGGCCCCGTGCGAGTGGGGTACGTGTATTACTGGGGTGTGCGGGAAGTTTCACACGCGATTTCAGCAGGGCACGTGTATTACTGGGGTGCATGGGAAGTTCCACATGCGATTGGCCCCGTGCGAGTGGGGTACGTGTATTACTGGGGTGCACGGGAAGTTTCACACGTGATTTCAGCTGGGTATGTGTAATTCAGGGGTGCGTGGGAAGTTCCACACGCGAATGTCCTGGGTACGTGTATTTCAGGGTGCGCGGGAAGTTACACACGCGAATTCAGCAGGGTACGTGTATTTCAGGGGTGCGCGGGAAGTTCCACACGCGATTCCATCAGGGTACGTGTATATCAGGGGTGCGTGGGAAGTTCCACACGCGAATGTCCTGTGTACGTGTATTTCGGGGAGCGCGGGAAGTTTCACACGCGATTTCAGCAGGGTATGTGTATTTCAGGGGTTCCGTGGAGTACTACACGTGAATTGGCCATGTGGGTCCTCCCAGGTGTTCGCTCTACAAACTCCACGGCCCCTGCAGGAAGCCCACACCACGGGGGACTACCCTGCACCCCTGCTCATGTCCTGCAGGCAGCCCATCCACCATGGGCATGCCCCCCAGCCAAGCCACATGTCACCTTGCACTACTGATCAACAATGCATGTCTCCCTGCACCCCCACCTCAGCAGTGCAGGGCACCCTCCACCAGGCCCCCACACATGTCTCCCAGCACCCCCACACCCCAGCAGTGCAGGGCACCCTCCACCAGGCCCCCACTCCTGTCTCCCTGCACCCCCACCCCCCACCAGTCAGGGGCACCCTCCACCAGGCCCCCACTCCTGTCTCCCAGCACCCCCACCCCCCAGCATTGCGAGGCACCTGCCAGCAGGCCCCCACTCCTGTCTCCCTGCACCCCCACACCCCACCAGTCAGGGGCACCCTCCACCAGGCCCCCACTCCTGTCTCCCTGCACCCCCACCAGTCAGGGGCACCATCCACCAGGCCCCCACTCCTGTCTCCCAGCAACCCCACCCCCCACCAGTCAGGGGCAACCTCCACCAGGCCCGCACACATGTCTCCCAGCACCCCCACCCCACAGCATTGCGAGGCACCTGCCAGCAGGCCCCCACACATGTCTCCCAGCACCCCCACCCCCCAGCATTGTGGGGCACCTGCCAGCAGGCCCACACTCATGTCCCACTCATGTCCCCCTGCACCCCCACCCCCCAGCATTGCGGGGCACCTGCCAGCAGGCCCACACTCATGTCCCACTCATGTCCCCCTGCAGCCCCACCACCCAGCATTGTGGGGCACCTGCCAGCAGGCCCCCACTCATGTCCCACTCATGTCCCCCTCCACCCCCACCCCCCAGCATTGCGGGGCACCTGCCAGCAGGCCCCCACTCATGTCCCACTCATGTCCCCCTACACCCCCACCACCCAGCATTGCGGGACACCTGCCAGCAGGCCCCCACTCATGTCCCACTCATGTCCCCTTGCACCCCCACCCCCCAGCATTGCGGGGCACCTGCCAGCATGCCCCCACTCATGTCCCCCAGCCAACATGTCATCACAATCTAGATCCCTGGCCCTTATGGGCAGCCTCCACATGCCAAACACCCACCCAAGTATTGCATCCACCCACTTAGAAATGCCAATTACATGATACAACCCCAATGGCAAGTATGTAAATGAACACATGTCCCTCACATACACACAATGGGTGTAAGTGAATGTCAAAACCCATATCATGATATGCATGAAACCAATGAGATGATACTACACATTGAAGTTTGATGAAAAAAATGTATTAAAAGCAACATAAATGGAATTAAAAATAAACAAACGACAACAAAAAAAATCCAACAGTCAACTATATACAGATAAACAATCCAGGGTCCATGATCCCAACTGAAGAAATGAAACCTATCTAATAATACTACCTAATAAAAAAACTATATACAAAAATGTGGTCCATTGTCCAAAAGGTCCAAAATAAATAAAAAAGCAAAGGAAACCTAACACTAACTACATAACTATTTACAAGGGCAGCGGGCTAGTCCGATGGCTCACTGGTTGTTGTCATGGGCCAGGGCATCATCAAACTCCTGTTCAATGGCTTGGAGGTGGGCATCTTCCCTGGCCCCGAGGTCTCGCAGGGATAATGCAGTGTCCAGGTCCAACTCCCTGCGAATACCCTCGAGGCACTCAGCCCGCCTCAGCGCCCTCCGCATGGAGTTCTCCTCCTTGACCATTGTGAGCCGTTCCTCCTCTGCCCGCTGCCACTCCGCACCTATCTGCTGGCCCAACCACTCCCACACGGAAGACACTCCCATTCCAGGATTCTCCTGCCCTCCGGCCGATGCCTGCCCCCCTAATGTTGATGGCCCGAGCCATGATGCCTCACACGTCGAGCCTGCCGCTGCCTCCGACGCAACTGCCTGTGCCAGCACGACGGCATCCAGGCTGATGGAATCCACCGACGCCGTCGTGCACGTTCCCTGCCCGATGACGCTGTCACATCCTCCATCTGCTGGGGTCCAGTTGATGGTGCGTCCACCCCTGCTGGACCTCTGACTCCCGACTGTGGCAGGGATGGGATCCCCACCGAGTTGGCTGCGTTGGTCGGGGCAGGTCCACAGGGGGCCCTGGTGGCATCTGGGCCAGAAGACGGCATGGAGAACGAATGGCGCAATGCATCCACAGAGGAGGAGAGGGTCGCCAGAGTGTCCGACACATGAACGAAATCCCCGACCAGAGCCGCTCCCAACTGGGATACGTCGGCACGGTGCTCTTCGTGATGACGTGCGTGCTCCCCCCAGGAAGCACGCACCTCATCACTAATGACACCCGTGTGCAACGCGACACCAATCAGGACCTTCTTCATACTGCCAGGGGTCCCCTCGTCCGCAGGTGGGGGGGAGTCAGATGACATGGACATCCCCCCTACCTGCGGACGGGCCTGGGATGGGGCATCCCTGCTGGTGCATGGTGGTGCAGTCACAGTGTCAGGGACAGTGACATGCACAGGCACCTCCACGGCAACCTGTGCTGCCTCCTGCCCCTGCCCCTGGACTGCACCACTTGCACCAGCAGGGATGCCCCCACCAGGCCCCATGTGCGGCTCAGTAGCGGCCTCCTCCTCCTCTGTGGAAACCACCAACCTGGATGGCTCCATACCGTCTTCTGCCGTTGCAAGCCCCTGTGGGGGCTCACCCACCCCTTCCGCTGCAGCCGTGGGGGCATCCCCGCCGCTTGGCTCCACAGCGTCATCTCCGCCCTCTTCTTCACTTTGCGCTGCGTAGAGGGAGACAAAGAACACAAGCATCAGGGTACTGTACAATGGTCCCCTAGACATGAAGCAATAGCAGATGAGTGGCACTGTCAAAGATCACTTCCATCATGTCCCTCAACAACACATGGGTCAGTGCAGGCAAAACACATGCAGTAACAGGCATGGCGCATGCTATGGACATGAGCAAACATGTCCAAGGGACTCTTGAAACATACAATGTTGTTTTTGAACTCACATGCATCATGGGTCATGCCTATCACATTCACACACTTCACTGTACTTTCATCCATCTGGACTCGTACACCACAGACACAGTGGATGCAAGGATCGCTAGGCTGCATCAGTGGATCTGAACATTCACAAGTCACAGACACGCAGGTCAGACACACAGTCATGGAAACCATACATGTACATGGCATCATCACCCATCCCTCACCCACACCCATGTCCAGGAACAGAGACTGGCATGCTCTCCTGTGTCCATTCCGCATAGGGCTCCCCATGTAGCATTTAAACACATACACCAACCGTGAGCTTCACACATTACTGGTCTCACATGCATGACCATGATGTCCCTGCACACACACATGCGTACATGGACTATGTCACACATACAGGCAAGTATCAGACAACCA
Organism: Ambystoma mexicanum; assembly: GCF_040938575.1. Lineage (NCBI taxonomy): Eukaryota > Metazoa > Chordata > Amphibia > Caudata > Ambystomatidae > Ambystoma > Ambystoma mexicanum. The sequence goes on along the minus strand of NC_090922.1, from coordinate 367,780,096 downwards.
GCACACTACAACATGCCCTGTCTCACACAGCAATGCCTGGCCACTTACCGCTCGACTCCAGATGGGTCTGCCTCTCAAGGACCTGGACGTGGAGCGCTGGGGATATGCGTTCCAGGACCCTCATCTGATCTTCCGGCAAGTGGCCCAGGCGCCCCTTAGCATCCGCTGCCTTCAAGAGGCGCCGGGCTTTGTTGAGGGTCCTGGACCTGAAGTCCTCCCAGCGCTTCTTGACATGTTGGAAGTCGTGGACTGCCACCCCCTCCGCGTTGATGGCAGTCACGATGTCCGTCCAGATCCTGTCCCGTCCATCCTTGTCGGCGCGCACACTTCCGAAGAGGGCATCATACTGCCCCAGGACTTGCTCCACCAGGACACCAACTTCCCTGGCACTGAAGCTGGTGCCCCTCTGCCTCTCTGGCCGGGGGTTGTCAGTGGTGCCAGATGTTGCAGTGCCCGACATGACAACCCCAGAGGCAGGAGTGGGTGGACAACTGGGTCCTGGGGCTGGGCTGTGGTGCGATGGAATCCCAGTCGGGAGTCTTCGGTTCCAGCAGGGGTGGTCACAGCAACAGCACCCCTGGCTGATGTGCAGGCAGCAAATGGCAGGGCACGTGGGCAGCAGGCGGTCAGGCAGCAGCAGATGGCAGGTGGGAGCGTGCTCAGGGCTCTGGGGGGCAGTAAATCAGCTTTCTGGGCAGGAGCGTGGTCTTCCGTGTGCTTATGCATGGCCAGCTTGATACGGAGTGATTTGGCACGTGAAATTCCACGCGGATCAGGGGCAGCTAGGTCATCTGCTGCCCCGCGTAGGCAGGCTGGGGAGGCTGCAGGGGCAGCTGCGGCTCCATCCACCCCACCTCTCACACACCCAGCCAGGACAGTGTCGGTCCAAGTCCATCCTGCTGACATTCCCCCTGACACCATCACACTTGAGCTAATGCCTGCACCAACTCCCATGCTGAGTGTGCAATCCCACACTCCTAGTACAGAGTCCACCGGGGCTCCTGCCCCTAGTGTCCAGAGCGGCGTAGGACACTCAGGATCCCCACCACCTTCCAAGTGGTAGAGGAAGAGTGTTCGTCCAGTAGAGGCTGATGCCCCAGACACGGCTACACAGTCCGGCCTGTCAAGGAAGCCCAGCTTCAATGAGGCCGAACTGAATGCACTTGTAGAGTATGTGTCCGCACATGACCGCGAAATGGTGATTGTTGCAGGATCCAAGACCACACCTGCACAACGTCAGGCACACTGGCAGACCATCGCGGACATCATAAGTGCCCTTGGAATCGTGAGGCGCACAGCTACTGAATGCTACAAGCGCTGGAATGACCTGAAGCGCAGGGCAAAGAATAAGCTGGCCTCAAGTCATACCAGCAACTCTAGTGACTGGAGGTGGGTCTCCAGCAGAGGACATAGAACTCACTCCACATGAGCAAGTTGCTGGGACCTACGTCATGGAGGAACAGATCCAAGGCGTGGGAGAACTGGCAGATTACGAGGCATTGTCCGGTGAGTGCACATGCATGTGTGTGTCATCCATGTGCATGGTGTGTGTGGGAGGGCTTCTGTTTGGGTGCCAGGTGAGGGTGTGTGTGCCTGAGTGGTTTGGGTCACCCATGTGCCTCATCCAATACATTCTGCGCACCAGCATTTGGGTATAGCAGTATCCCTTCTGCCAACATTAGACATCCAGCCCAACACCACGCCAGTTGCCCTTGAAGTGTCATCTTGCCACAACATTGTTGCTTATTTTCCTCTGTTTATTCAGGCAGATTGTTTGCATACCACCACTTTTACTCTGCATTTCTCAGTCCTATTGTCACATGTCTGACATGGCTATGGTACAGTGGACTGGCTTTGTTTCCTGGAAATGATTTGTTTAGACATGCCCCTGTATTATAGGACCATTTTGGACTGGCAGCTCCAGGTTAAACATTTGAACCATTTCAATGAAAAAATCAATTTCATGAGCAAACTGGACTGAATGAACAAATGGTGCCCTCCACTCCCTCTTCACTTTATGGCTAGGGTACGTGCCATCTGTGTGATGGCATGTGTATTTGACCTGCCAATCACTGGCCAATGTGTGATGCCACTGCTAGGCAGCATGCAGCAAATGTGTTCATCTTCCATCTTGGTGTCATCAATGTGTGCCATCTGCCTACCCTTCACACGCAGTGACGGTGCATGCATGAGAGGGTTTTAGTCATGTGGGACATGTGTCAATCAAGTACTGTTTCTGTAGCCTCTCAGCCCTAATTGTGTGCCATAGTGCTAATGCCTGTTTCCATTTGTTTTCTTTTATGTCTTTGCAGGGGATGACGCACTTGATACTGCTGGGGTTGTGGAGATGGTGCAGACCCAGGAGGGGTCTGAGGCCTGACCGACCACCAGTGAGGGACGTGGTGTGGTGGTGGGTGAGAACCCACAACTGCTGCAGGTCGTGCTCTCAAGGGGTGTCTCTGGCTGCACCTCCCCCGAGCTGTATTCAGGTGTCGATTTGGATGATGAGACCTATGTGCCGCCGCAGGTGAGTGTTCCTGAGAGGGATTCTGTTCTGTCCGACACACCAGCACCAGGGTTAGAACCCTCAATGGGGATGTCAGTGTTGGCAGGTACGCCTTTGGTGGTTACGGATGCAGGGTCGCACTCCGCAACATCTGATCCTGTTCCTGGGCCAGCAGATCAGAGGGGGAATGCAGTCCTGCAGCCTCAGGCAGTGCCGGCACAGCAAGGCGCAGTTCGCCTTGCACCAGACAGGTGTGGTGCCCGCCGACGTGGTGGCCGTACGCCACCTGGCAATACCGCATGGGAGCAATCCATATACGGTATGGCAACCCAACAGGCAGCATCATCAGAGATGATGGCTCAGGCCATGGATAGGGTGGTCACTTCCATTGTCCCCCCTGAAAGGCTGATGGAGCGACTACAGCAGGCAACAGACTCCATCTGCCAGTCACACAGGGAGGACATGTTGGCGTCTGACAGGGACAGGCGGGCGGCACTGGCGACTCTGCGGGAAGCCATTTCCATAGAGTCCCAATGCCACAGGGAAGCCCTGAGGGTGGAACTCCTTCACCTCAGGACGACTCTTGTTGAGCTTGAGGCTTCAACAAACAGAAGGACAGAACAGCAGCTGGAACGTCTCACATGTACGCTCTCAGCTGAGATGCAGGCAACTAGGGCGGAGGTCCGGGCATCCCGTGAGTTGTTGCATGGGGACCTACGCACAATTATCCTCCAGAACGAGACCTACCACACCCGCATGCTTGCTGCCATGGAGGAACACACTAGGGCTTTGCGTGGGCTGCCTCCCATAGTACCATCACCTCCTGATGCAGCTGCAGAGGGTGAGGAGAGCGACAGCAGTGATTCTCCCACAATAGGGTAGCCGTGTAGGCCATGAGCCCATGGATTTGTTTTTTTTTTCCGCAAGATCCACACAGGTGGGTTTTGGTGTGCACCCTGTCCTCGGACCTCCTGGGTGGCCTCCCCCACCCCCCCCCCGGCCCATTAATGGCCATTTTTGATTTTTTATTTATTTATTTATTTATTTATTTATTTGCTTTTTTTGGACGGTGGGTTGCCTTGCATGGCTCCCGTGGGCATACGCTGTATTGTGGCTGGGAACATGCAGGCTTGTCATGAATTTGGTTCAGATGCTTGGGTTTGTGTGACATACACCCCTCCTGCTTCCCGTTTCCATGGGCTTGCAAAGGGTGTGCCCAAGTGACATTGACGTACATGGTGACGTTGGACTACCATTCGATGTGTGGGCAGTCTGTAGTCAATACTGTGTATACATTCATAGTGCATATTGTTGTTGTATTGTACACTGCATGGTGTATTGATATGTGCCTCTGCATCCATCTCATCCTCCTAATTTGCAGGTCCATTTCTCATGTCTTCACAAGGCGGTCCACCTTGGAACTGGAGTCCATGTTGTAAGCAGTGCACCTACACTCTTGCGTGGCGCTACCACTGTATACTTGGAAGTGTTTGAAGTGCTGGCATCATCAGGTAGTGAGGCTAGCACATTTTTAAGTCTGTAATGTCATGTTTAAGGTAGGTTGGAGGTTGTGTAGGTGATTGGTATTCTTGGTAAGTATTTGGTAATGTGTGTTGTAGGTCCTGCATTACTGTGAGCATTTCATGTGTGGCCATGTTTCCATTAGGGACACTGTAGCTGGTGACACTTGGGGCATGTTGTGGGGATTACTTTTTTTGTTCTCACATTGCATGACATGCCATGGTGTGTTGTGTGGCCGTGCCGGTGAGGGGTTGGGTGACATGGCACTGTTCTCATGTAGTATTTTGCAAGTGGGTATTCATTTCTGCAGCATGGAAGTGTGTCTTTTGATGACACTGCATTGGTGGTGTTTGTGTAGGTAGGGATGCACACATTGTGACACTTCCACATGAACAATCTCAGGCTGCTATGGTTCTGACAGTTGACTGTCCCTTTGTTCGTCGTAATTGTCAGGTCGAGTCATCATTGCTTTTCAGATGGTATGTGCCAGGGCTGTGTGCACTCCACAGGGGTGTGATTTCTATGTGAAGTAATTAGCCACCAGCTGCGTACGGGCTGCCTCACCCCGTGCCCTTTCCCCTCCCATGCGCAGCGGGCGTGCATGTGGTTGGGGATGTGGGGGCACCACCATGTCCACAGCCAGGCCCCGGCATGTTGCAACATTGTGCAGGACACATGCTGCCACTATGATCCTGCACACTACTGGGGGCGCATATAACAGCTGCCCGCCAGAACGGTCAAGGGAGCAAAAGCGTGACTTGAGCACTCCGAATGTGCGCTCCACTATGCCCGGGTTGCAATATGGGCTGTGTTGTATCTTCCCTCGGGAGGCGTGATGGGGTTCCGAATTGGCGTCATCATGTGGGTGCTCAGAGGGTAGGCACTGTCCCCTGGTGAGGAGGTGATGGGTATCATTAGTGGGGTAGTGACATAACTCTGCATCTGACATGCATGCATGTGCAGTGGCATTCATACTCACCAAGCAGCCATGTATCGCCATGCCGCCCAGCTTCTAGGTCCCGGCTTAGGGTAGACATTCGGTAAATGAAGCTGTCGTGGGTGGACCCTGGACAGTTGGCATATACTGAGGTGATGATTCCCTTGGCATTACATACTACCTGCACGTTGATGGAATGCCAGTGCTTGCAGTTCCTATAGATGTGCTCAGATGCCCTGGGGGGACGTAGTGCCACATGGGTGCAGTCAGTGGCACCTAGCACTTTGGGGAATTGTGCCACACCGTAGAAATCGAGGGCAACAGGCTGCCTTTCTGCTGGTGTCCTGGGCAGGTATATGTGCCTTACAGACTAATGGGCGTGCAGTGATGATGTTCAAGACCTGGTGTAGGCAGCGTGACTGCGTGGCCTGTGACACCCCACCCACTATGGCACTTGTCTGCTGAAATGATCCTGTGCCCAAGAAGTGCAGTACATTGAGGACCTTCTCCAGGGGGCTGAGTGCTTGGGAGCACAGGGTGGGTGATGTGAGGTCATCCTCCCACTCACTGACCAGGTCTAGTATTATGTGTGGTGGAAACCTGTACCTCCCATACACCTGGTCATCAGGCATCCCAAAAAGGCTGGTTCTGGGAGTGAAAATTTGGGTCCTCCCTATCCTCCTCCTCCTCCTTTGGTAACCCACGGTAACTGCTGCTAGGAACGGTATATTCATCCTGGCGTCTGAGCTTGTTTGTTGTTTGCGGGCACTTTTATGCTGTGCGGGTCGACGTACGCCTGCTTCATGCTGGCGTACGTGTTTCAGGATTGGACCATTTATTTTTCGGCGCATTGTAAGCGAACATGTGAATATTCCCGCCACCCCTGGAATACACGTACCCCACTCTCACAGGCCCAGTCGCGTGTGGAAGTTCACACGCACCCCGAAATACACGTACCCAGGGCAATTGCGTGTGAAACTTCCTGCGAACCCCGTAATACACGTAGCCTGCTGGTATCGTGTGTGGAAGTGCACGCGAACCCATAATACACGTACCCTGATGGTATCGCATGGGAGACTACCCGCGCACCCCAGGAATACACGTACCCAGGCAAATCGCACGGCTGGGGGTGCAGGGGGACATGAGTGGGGGCCTGGTGGAGGCTGCCCCTGCACTGCTGGGGGGTGGGGGGCTAGGAGACATGTGTGGGGGCCTGGTGGAGGATGCCCTGCACGGCTGGGGGGTGGGGGGGTGGGAGTCATGTGTGGGGGCCTGGTGGAGGGTGCCCTGCACTGCTGGTGGGTGGGGGTGGCGGGAGACATGTGTGAGGGCCTGATGGAGGGTGCCCTGCACTGCTGGGGGGTGGGGGTGGTGGGAGAAATGTGTGGGGGCCTGGTGGAGGGTGCCCTGCACTGCTGGGGGGTGGGTGTGGTGGGAGACAGGAGTTGGACATGAGTGGGGGCCTGGTGGAGGCTGCCCCTGCACTGCTGGGGGGTGGGGGTGGTGGGAGACATGTGTGGGGGCCTGGTGGAGGGTGCCCCTGGATGCTGGGGGGTGGGGGTGGTGGGAGACATGAGTGGGGGCCTGGTGGAGTCTGCCCCTGCACTGCTGGGGGGTGGGGGTGCAGGGGGACATGAGTGGGGGCCTGGTGGAGGGTGCCCTGCACTGCTGGGGGGTTGGGGTGATGGGAGACATGAGTGGGGGCCTGGTGGAGGCTGCCCCTGCACTGCTGGGGGGTGGGGGTGGTGGGAGACATGAGTTGGACATGAGTGGGGGCCTGGTGGAGGGTGCCCCTGGATGCTGGGGGGTGGGAGAGCAGGGGGACATGTGTGGGGGCCTGGTGGAGGGTGCCCTGTACTGCTGGGGGGTGGGGGTGATGGGAGACATGAGTGGGGGCCTGGTGGAGGCTGCTCCTGCACTGCTGGGGGGTGGGGGTGCAGGGGGAAATGTGTGGGGGCCTGGTGGAGGCTGCCCCTGCACTGCCAGGGGGTGGGGTGATGGGAGACATGAGTGGGGGCCTGGTGGAGGCTGCCAATGCACTGCTGGGGGGTGGGGGGCTAGGAGACATGTGTGGGGGCCTGGTGGAGGATGCCCTGCACTGCTGGGGGGTGGGGGTGCAGGGGGACATGAGTGGGCGCCTGGTGGAGGGTGCCCTGCACTGCTGGGGGGTGGGGGTGATGGGAGACATGAGTGGGGGCCTGGTGGAGGCTGCCCCTGCACTGCTGGGGGGTGGGGGTGGTGGGAGACATGAGTTGGACATGAGTGGGGGCCTGGTGGAGGGTGCCCCTGGATGCTGGGGGGTGGGAGAGCAGGGGGACATGTGTGGGGGCCTGGTGGAGGGTGCCCTGTACTGCTGGGGGGTGGGGGTGATGGGAGACATGAGTGGGGGCCTGGTGGAGGCTGCTCCTGCACTGCTGGGGGGTGGGGGTGCAGGGGGACATGTGTGGGGGCCTGGTGGAGGCTGCCCCTGCACTGCCAGGGGGTGGGGTGATGGGAGACATGAGTGGGGGCCTGGTGGAGGCTGCCAATGCACTGCTAGGGGGTGGGGGTGGTGGGAGACATGTGTGGGGGCCTGGTGGAGGGTGCTCCTGCACTGCTGGGGGGTGGGGGTGCAGGGGGACATGTGTGGGGGCCTGGTGGAGGCTGCCCCTGCACTGCTGGGGGGTGGGGGTGATGGGAGACATGAGTGGGGGCCTGGTGGAGGCTACCAATGCACTGCTGGGGGTGGGGGTGGTGGGAGACATGTGTGGGGGCCTGGTGGAGGGTGCCCTGCACTGCTGGGGGTGGGGGTGGTGGCAGACATGTGTGGGGGCCTGGTGGAGGGTGCCCTGCACTGCTGGGGGGTGGGGGTGGTGGGAGACATGTGTGGGGGCCTGGTGGAGGGTGCCCCTGGATGCTGGGGGGTGGGGTGGTGGGAGACATGAGTGGGGGCCTGGTGGAGGCTGCCCCTGCACTGCTGTGGGGTGGGGGTGCAGGGGGACATGAGTGGGGGCCTGGTGGAGGGTGCCCCTGGATGCTGGGGGGTGGGAGAGCAGGGGGACATGTGTGGGGGCCTGGTGGAGGGTGCCCTGTACTGCTGGGGGGTGGGGTGATGGGAGACATGAGTGGGGGCCTGGTGGAGGCTGCTCCTGCACTGCTGGGGGGTGGGGGTGCAGGGGGACATGTGTGGGGGCCTGGTGGAGGCTGCCCCTGCACTGCCAGGGGGTGGGGTGATGGGAGACATGAGTGGGGGCCTGGTGGAGGCTGCCAATGCACTGCTAGGGGGTGGGGGTGGTGGGAGACATGTGTGGGGGCCTGGTGGAGGGTGCTCCTGCACTGCTGGGGGGTGGGGGTGCAGGGGGACATGTGTGGGGGCCTGGTGGAGGCTGCCCCTGCACTGCTGGGGGGTGGGGGTGATGGGAGACATGAGTGGGGGCCTGGTGGAGGCTACCAATGCACTGCTGGGGGTGGGGGTGGTGGGAGACATGTGTGGGGGCCTGGTGGAGGGTGCCCTGCACTGCTGGGGGTGGGGATGGTGGCAGACATGTGTGGGGGCCTGGTGGAGGGTGCCCTGCACTGCTGGGGGGTGGGGGTGGTGGGAGACATGTGTGGGGGCCTGGTGGAGGGTGCCCCTGGATGCTGGGGGGTGGGGTGGTGGGAGACATGAGTGGGGGCCTGGTGGAGGCTGCCCCTGCACTGCTGTGGGGTGGGGGTGCAGGGGGACATGAGTGGGGGCCTGGTGGAGGCTGCCCTGCACTGCTGGGGGGTGGGGGTGATGGGAGACATGAGTGGGGGCCTGGTGGAGGGTGCCCCTGCACTGCTGGGGGGTGGGGGTGGTGGGAGACATGTGTGGGGGCCTGGTGGAGGGTGCCCTGCACTGCTGGGGGGTGGGGGTGATGGGAGACATGAGTGGGGGCCTGGTGGAGGATGCTCCTGCACTGCTGGGGGGTGGGGGTGCAGGGGGACATGTGTGGGGGCCTGGTGGAGGCTGCCCCTGCACTGCCGGGGGGTGGGGGTGATGGGAGACATGAGTGGGGGCCTGGTGGAGGCTGCCAATGCACTGCTGGGGGGTGGGGGTGGTGGGAGACATGTGTGGGGGCCTGGTGGAGGGTGCCCTGCACTGCTGGTGGGTGGGGGTGATGGGAGACATGAGTGGGGGCCTGGTGGAGGCTGCTCCTGCACTGCTGGGGGGTGGGGGTGCAGGGGGACATGTGTGGGGGCCTGGTGGAGGCTGCCCCTGCACTGCTGGGGGGTGGGGGTGATGGGAGACATGAGTGGGGGCCTGGTGGAGGCTGCCAATGCACTGCTGGGGGGTGGGGGTGGTGGGAGACATGTGTGGGGGCCTGGTGGAGGCTGCCAATGCACTGCTGGGGGGTGGGGGTGGTGGGAGACATGTGTGGGGGCCTGGTGGAGGGTGCCCTGCACTGCTGGGGGTGGGGGTGGTGGCAGACATGTGTGGGGGCCTGGTGGAGGGTGCCCTGCACTGCTGGGGGGTGGGGGTGCAGGGGGACATGAGTGGGGGCCTGGTGGAGGGTTCCCCTGGATGCTGGGGGGTGGGGGTGCAGGGGGACATGTGTGGGGGCCTGGTGGAGGGTGCCCCTGCACTGCCAGGGGGTGGGGTGATGGGAGACATGAGTGGGGGCCTGGTGGAGGCTGCCAATGCACTGCTAGGGGGTGGGGGTGGTGGGAGACATGTGTGGGGGCCTGGTGGAGGGTGCTCCTGCACTGCTGGGGGGTGGGGGTGCAGGGGGACATGTGTGGGGGCCTGGTGGAGGCTGCCCCTGCACTGCTGGGGGTGGGGGTGATGGGAGACATGAGTGGGGGCCTGGTGGAGGCTACCAATGCACTGCTGGGGGTGGGGGTGGTGGGAGACATGTGTGGGGGCCTGGTGGAGGGTGCCCTGCACTGCTGGGGGTGGTGGCAGACATGTGTGGGGGCCTGGTGGAGGGTGCCCTGCACTGCTGGGGGGTGGGGGTGGTGGGAGACATGTGTGGGGGCCTGGTGGAGGGTGCCCCTGGATGCTGGGGGGTGGGGTGGTGGGAGACATGAGTGGGGGCCTGGTGGAGGCTGCCCCTGCACTGCTGTGGGGTGGGGGTGCAGGGGGACATGAGTGGGGGCCTGGTGGAGGGTGCCCCTGGATGCTGGGGGGTGGGAGAGCAGGGGGACATGTGTGGGGGCCTGGTGGAGGGTGCCCTGTACTGCTGGGGGGTGGGGGTGATGGGAGACATGAGTGGGGGCCTGGTGGAGGCTGCTCCTGCACTGATGGGGCGTGGGGGTGCAGGGGGACATGTGTGGGGGCCTGGTGGAGGCTGCCCCTGCACTGCCAGGGGGTGGGGTGATGGGAGACATGAGTGGGGGCCTGGTGGAGGCTGCCAATGCACTGCTAGGGGGTGGGGGTGGTGGGAGACATGTGTGGGGGCCTGGTGGAGGGTGCTCCTGCACTGCTGGGGGGTGGGGGTGCAGGGGGACATGTGTGGGGGCCTGGTGGAGGCTGCCCCTGCACTGCTGGGGGGTGGGGGTGATGGGAGACATGAGTGGGGGCCTGGTGGAGGCTACCAATGCACTGCTGGGGGTGGGTGTGGTGGGAGACATGTGTGGGGGCCTGGTGGAGGGTGCCCTGCACTGCTGGGGGTGGGGATGGTGGCAGACATGTGTGGGGGCCTGGTGGAGGGTGCCCTGCACTGCTGGGGGGTGGGGGTGGTGGGAGACATGTGTGGGGGCCTGGTGGAGGGTGCCCCTGGATGCTGGGGGGTGGGGTGGTGGGAGACATGAGTGGGGGCCTGGTGGAGGCTGCCAATGCACTGCTGGGGGGTGGGGGTGGTGGGAGACATGTGTGGGGGCCTGGTGGAGGCTGCCAATGCACTGCTGGGGGGTGGGGGTGGTGGGAGACATGTGTGGGGGCCTGGTGGAGGGTGCCCTGCACTGCTGGGGGTGGGGGTGGTGGCAGACATGTGTGGGGGCCTGGTGGAGGGTGCCCTGCACTGCTGGGGGGTGGGGGTGCAGGGGGACATGAGTGGGGGCCTGGTGGAGGGTGCCCTGCACTGCTGGGGTGTGGGGGTGATGGGAGACATGTGTGGGGGCCTGGTGGAGGGTGCCCTGCTCTGCTGGGGGGTGGGGTGGTGGGAGACATGAGTTGGACATGAGTGGGGGCCTGGTGGAGGGTTCCCCTGGATGCTGGGGGGTGGGGGTGCAGGGGGACATGTGTGGGGGCCTGGTGGAGGGTGCCCTGCACTGCTGGGGGTTGGGGGGTGGTGGGAGACATGAGTGGGGGCCTGGTGGAGGCTGCCCCTGCACTGCTGGGGGGTGGGGGTGATGGGAGACATGAGTGGGGGCCTGGTGGAGGCTGCCCCTCCACTGCTGGGGGGTGGGGGTGGAGGGGGACATGAGTAGGGGCATGGTGGAGGGTGCCCTGCACTGCTGGGGGGTGGGGGTGATGGGAGACATGAGTGGGGGCCTGGTGGAGGCTGCCCCTGCACTGCTGGGGGTGGGGCTGATGGGAGACATGAGTGGGGGCCTGGTGGAGGCTGCCCCTGCACTGCTGGGGGGTGGTTGTGGTGGGAGACATGTGTGGGGGCCTGGTGGAGGGTGCCCTGCACTGCTGGGGGGTGGGGTTGGTGGGAGATATGAGTTGGACATGAGTGGGGGCCTGGTGGAGGCTGCCCCTGCACTGCTGGGGGGTGGGGTGGTGGGAGACATGAGTCGGGGCCTGGTGGATGCTGCCTCTGCACTGCTGGTGGGTGGGGGTGGTGGGAGACATGAGTGGGGGCCTGGTGGAGGTTGCCCCTTGATGCTGGGGGATGGGGGTGGTAGGAGACATGTGTGGGGGCCTGGTGGAGGGTGCCCTGCACTGCTGGGGGGTGGGGGTGCAGGGGGACATGAGTGGGGGCCTGGTGGAGGGTGCCCTGCACTGCTGGGGGGTGGGGGTGATGGGAGACATGAGTGGGGGCCTGTTGGAGGCTGCCCCTGCACTGCTGGGGGGTAGGGGTGGTGGGAGACATGTGTGGGGGCCTGGTGGAGGGTGCCCTGCACTGCTGGGGAGTGGGGGTGGTGGGATACATGAGTTGGACATGAGTGGGGGCCTGGTGGAGGGTGCCCCTGGATGCTGGGGGGTGGGGGTGGTGGGAGACATGAGTGGGGACCTGCTGGAGGCTGCCCCTGCACTGCTGGGGGGTGGGGGTGGTGGGAGACATGTGTGGGGGCCTGGTGGAGGGTGTCCTGCTCTGCTGGGGGGTGGGGGTGGTGGGAGACATGTGTGGGGGCCTGGTGGAGGGTACCCTGCACTGCTGGGGGGTGGGGGTGCAGGGGGACATAAGTCGGGGCCTGGTGAAGGGTGCCCTGCACTACTGGGGGGTGGGGGTGATGGGAGACATGAGTGGGGGCTTGGTGGAGGCTGCCCCTGCACTGCTGGGGGGTGGGGTTGGTGGGAGACATGTGTGGGAGCCTGGTGGAGGGTGCCCTGCACTGCTGGGGGGTTGGGGTGGTGGGAGACATGGGTGGGGGCCTGGTGGAGGGTACCCTGCACTGCTGGGGGGGTGGGGGTGCAGGGGGACATGAGTGGGGGCCTGGTGGAGGGTGCCCTGCACTGCTGGGGGGTGGGGGTAATGGGAGACATGAGTGGGGGCCTGGTGGAGGCTGCCCCTGGACTGCTGGGGGGTGGGGGTGGTGGGAGACATGTGTGGGGGCCTGGTGGAGGGTGCCCTGCACTGCTGGGGGGTGGGGGTGGTGGGAGACATGAGTTGGACATGAGTGGGGGCCTGGTGGAGGGTGTCCCTGGATGCTGGGGGGTGGGGGTGTAAGGGGACATGTGTGGGGGCCTGGTGGAGGGTGCCCTGCACTGCTGGGGGGTGGGGGTGATGGGAGACATGTGTGGGGGCCTGGTGGAGGGTGCCCTGCACTGCTGGGGGGTGGGGGTGATGGGAGACATGAGTTTGGGCCTGGTGGAGGCTGCCCCTGCACTGCTGGGGGTGGGGGTGATGGGAGACATGAGTGGGGGCCTGGTGGAGGCTGCCCCTGCACTGCTGGGGGGTGGGGGTGGTGGGAGACATGTGTGGGGGCCTGGTGGAGGGTGCCCTGCACTGCTGGGGGGTGGGGTCGGTGGGAGATATGAGTTGGACATGAGTGGGGGCCTGGTGGAGGCTGCCCCTGCACTGCTGGGGGGTGGGGGTGGTGGGAGACATGAGTCGGGGCCTGGTGGATGCTGCCTCTGCACTGCTGGTGGGTGGGGGTGGTGGGAGACATGAGTGGGGGCCTGGTGGAGGTTGCCCCTGGATGCTGGGGGATGGGGGTGGTAGGAGACATGTGTGGGGGCCTGGTGGAGGGTGCCCTGCACTGCTGGGGGGTGGGGGTGCAGGGGGACATGAGTGGGGGCCTGGTGGAGGGTGCCCTGCACTGCTGGGGGGTGGGGTGATGGGAGACATGAGTGGGGGCCTGTTGGAGGCTGCCCCTGCACTGCTGGGGGGTAGGGGTGGTGGGAGACATGTGTGGGGGCCTGGTGGAGGGTGCCCTGCACTGCTGGGGGGTGGGGGTGGTGGGATACATGAGTTGGACATGAGTGGGGGCCTGGTGGAGGGTGCCCCTGGATGCTGGGGGGTGGGGGTGGTGGGAGACATGAGTGGGGACCTGCTGGAGGCTGCCCCTGCACTGCTGGGGGGTGGGGGTGGTGGGAGATATGTGTGGGGGCCTGGTGGAGGGTGTCCTGCTCTGCTGGGGGGTGGGGGTGGTGGGAGACATGAGTCGGGGCCTGGTGGATGCTGCCTCTGCACTGCTGGTGGGTGGGGGTGGTGGGAAACATGAGTGGGGGCCTGGTGGAGGTTGCCCCTGGATGCTGGGGGATGGGGGTGGTAGGAGACATGTGTGGGGGCCTGGTGGAGGGTGCCCTGCACTGCTGGGGGGTGGGGTTGGTGGGAGACATGTGTGGGAGCCTGGTGGAGGGTGCCCTGCACTGCTGGGGGGTTGGGGTGGTGGGAGACATGTGTGGGGGCCTGGTGGAGGGTACCCTGCACTGCTGGGGGGTGGGGGTGCAGGGGGACATGAGTGGGGGCCTGGTGGAGGGTGCCCTGCACTGCTGGGGGTGGGGGTAATGGGAGACATGAGTGGGGGCCTGGTGGAGGCTGCCCCTGCACTGCTGGGGGGTGGGGGTGGTGGGAGACATGTGTGGGGGCCTGGTGGAGGGTGCCCTGCACTGCTGGGGGGTGGGGGTGGTGGGAGACATGAGTTGGACATGAGTGGGGGCCTGGTGGAGGGTGTCCCTGGATGCTGGGGGGTGGGGGTGTAAGGGGACATGTGTGGGGGCCTGGTGGAGGGTGCCCTGCACTGCTGGGGGGTGGGGGTGATGGGAGACATGAGTGGGGGCCTGGTGGAGGCTGCCCCTGCACTGCTGGGTGGTGAGGGTGCAGGGAGACATGAGTTGGACATGAGTGGGGGCCTGGTGGAGGGTGCCCCTGGTTGCTGGGGGGTGGGGGAGGTGGGAGACATGAGTGGGGGCCTGGTGGAGGCTGCCCCTGCACTTCTGGGGGGTGGGGGTGATGGGAGACATGAGTGGGGGCCTGGTGGAGGCTGCCCCTGCACTGCTGGGGGGTGGGGGTGGTGGGAGACATGTGTGGCGGCCTGGTGGAGGGTGCCCTGCAGGGGGGTGGGGGTGGTGGGAGACATGTGTGGGGGCCTGGTGTAGGGTGCCCTGCACTGCTGGGCGTGGGGGTGGTGGGAGACATGAGTTGGACATGCGTGGGGGCCTGGTGGAGGGTGCCCCTGGATGCTGGGGGGTGGGGGTGGTGGGAGACATGAGTGGGGGCCTGGTGGAGGGTGCCCCTGGATGCTGGGGGATGGGAGTGCAGGGGGACATGTGTGGGGGCCTGGTGGAGGGTGCCCTGCACTGCTGGGGGGTGGTGGTGATGGGAGACATGAGTGGGGGCCTGGTGGAGGTTGCTCCTGCACTGCTGGGGGGTGGGGGTGCAGGGAGACATGAGTTGGACATGAGTGGGGGCCTGGTGGAGGGTGCCCCTGGATGCTGGGGGGTGGGGATGGTTGGAGACATGAGTGGGGGCCTGGTGGAGGTTGCCTCTGCACTGCTGGGGGGTGGGGGTGATGGGAGACATGAGTGGGGGCCTGGTGGAGGCTGCCCCTGTACTGCTGGGGGGTGGGGGTGGTGGGAGACATGTGTGGGGTCCTGGTGGACGGTGCCCTGCACTGTTGGGGGTTGGGGGTGGTGGGAGACATGTGTGGAGGCCTGGTGGAGGGTGCTTCTGGATGCTGGGGGGTGGGGGTGCTGGGAGACATGTGTTGGTGATCAGTACTGCAAGGTGACATGTGGGTTGGCTGGGGAGCATGGCCATGGTGGATGGGTTGCATGTGGGACATGAGCAGGGGTGCAGGGTAGTCCTCTGTGGTGTGGGCTGCCTCCAGGGGCCGTGGAGGGTGTAGAGGGAACACCTGGGAGGACCCACACGGCCAAATCACGTGTAGCATTCCCCGGCACCACCGAAATACACATACCCTGCTGAAATCGCGTGTGAATCTTCCCGCGCACCTCGGAATACACGTACCCAGGCCAATCGCATGTGGAACTTCCCGCGCACCTGAAGTACATGTACCCAGGCCAATCGCATGTGGAACTTCCCGCGCATCCTGAAGTACACGTACCCAGGCCAATCGTGTGTGGAACTTCCCACGCACCCCGAAACACACGTACCCAGGCTAATCACGTGTGGAACTTCCCGCGCACCCCGTAGTACACGTACCCAGGCCAATCGCGTGTGGAGCTTCCCGCGCACCCAGGAACACACGCACATGCTATTTTTCACACAGCGGGTATCCGTGTTTGTCGGTACTCCTTTGCACCTCATTTGTCCTAGAGGGCCACGGTATGGACCATTCATCATGGCTGTATATGGGTGCTTTTTGTTAGCGCACATTTTGACGCACATTTTTTTCAGGCGCAGGGACGCTACCGCCTGCTTTCTTGTGGCGTACTTGTTTGGCCCTGTGCGCGTCTTTGACCGTGCGCTGGTTTGCCCTATTCGATTCCATGAATACGTGTTGTAGGCGAGCGTGTGGGCGTTCCGCGCACTTGCCTCCTGTACTTCCCCCGTGAAGCCCATATTTTCACGTGTTGTTCCCCATTCCGAGTGTTACGCCCCGTGTTCGGCCTACTTTTGTGATGTGCGCCGCGCTATGTGCGATTTCGCAGTGGCCATGGCGCACGCTGTTGGATGACCTGTGCGCCGGCGTGCGCGGCGCACTTTTTCAGCGCACATCCAATGTTTTTCTCGCGCACGGACTTCCATGAATCTATGTGCGATGGTTTCCCTGTGATTTTCGCACTTGCACTGCGATTTTCGCACTTTTACTGCGAATCGCACGTTTTGGCACCTCTGCGCGGGAATTTTCGGCGCACATTAATTCCATGAATCGACCCCTTGGGGTCAAAAGGAAACTACACATTGCCTACCGGCGAGCCTCTAGTGGTGGAGTTGAGAGATACAACAAGACAATTGTGAGCATATTAAAAAAGTTTGTGGCAGATTCTGGGCCAAGTTGGGACATCCGACTACCTCTTGTCCTGATGGCCATCAGATCTACCCCTTCTTCAGCATCTAAAATGTCACCGTTTGAGCTGATGAATGGACGAGGAATGGTGCTCCCCCGGCATCTGCTCTACAGAACCCAAAAGCAGACTTTGATAAATGCCTCCACAACTCATGAGTATGTTG
This sequence comes from Ambystoma mexicanum, assembly GCF_040938575.1. Taxonomy (NCBI): domain Eukaryota; kingdom Metazoa; phylum Chordata; class Amphibia; order Caudata; family Ambystomatidae; genus Ambystoma; species Ambystoma mexicanum. The sequence continues at coordinate 367,763,445 of NC_090922.1, read as the reverse complement.
AAAATCTGAGAAAACACCTTCAACATTGTTTTGCCTATGGTCAGCGAAATCTGGAAAGATCTGCAGACAGTATGAAGACCCACCATGACCTTAAGACTACTAGAAAAGAATACCAAGTTGGAGAGCGTGTCTACTTATACAATTTCCAAAGGAACCAGGCCAAACAGTGCAAATTTCTGCCTAGCTGGCGGGGTCCTTTTGAAATTGTAGACAAAATCTCACCAGTCGCCTACAAAATCTGTATCCCCAAAGGCAGTTTGACAGAGGGGAAGATAAGTGGGTCCACATCAACCAACTGAAGTGTTGCCGTCCTAGGCACACTCTGCAGCAACTCAAGGATTCATCTGGAAACCCAGAGGGGGACACTTCAGACCCCTAGAATTCCAACTATAAAACTATTCCACCTGTTGAAAATGAGTTTGCAAATAGAATAGATTGTCATTATATGTCAAATGTATGCGTCTGCCCCACTACATGAATAGTGGTGGGGAAATGTCTCCAAATATGCTCTGTTTTTGCATCCTAGAATTTGAAACCATGGATCCTAAACATCAAGGAGGACCACGCAGGGACTGGAAGGAAACAACCAAAGGGCCCGGAGTATCGCTCCATACTCTCATCCGTAACCGGCGAGGAGAACCTGTGGATCCACCACTGATGGGAGAAGCAGACGAATTTTGCCATTGGGACAAGAATGAAAAAAACTGAACATCCCAATCTCACGACTTCCCCTTGATGGGCGGTCAAAAGTCAAATTGCGAGGGGGGCTTTGTGGGATGTTTTAACCCACTCTGCTCTGCTCTGTGACATACCTGTGTGCTGATGGCACCAAAATCAGCAAAATGGCCGCAAAAGCCCCATACGTGCCAAACCCCATGGAAATTGCGCTCTGTGAAACACGAAAAGATGGCACCCAAGTCTACTTTGCCTATTGTCAGTGGTGGAACGGAGACCTCACTGCTGAAACATGTTACCGGGCTGCCCACCAAGTAAAAATGAACACTGCAGGAAAGGCAGTGCTTTATTGCAAGAAACCCGAAAATTGCTTTTGAATCCCTTTTTCTTGGTTGAAAATACAAAATAATGGTCCAAAACACCACAAAACATCCTATATCTTTGCTGTATGTTACCCGCCACTTCATTTAAGGAATCATTATGACACACATTATTAGGAAAAGCAGAATCTATCAACAGAATATCCACAGTAAAAAGTGTGCTTGCCTGTAAAAATCTGTCAAAATATGGGTGCAGTACCAGCGGCTGCCTGTATGACAGCTGTCATTAGTTGCATCAGAAGCTTAAACTTGTGCAATTGAAATCAAATGTCTATAAATTAAGTGACCTGTTATCAAAAGTAAAATAGGTTGCAACTATTTAATCTCCATGGTTTAGAGACTGGAATTAGAGTTTTGGTTGCCTGTTTTAAAATTGCAAGTTTATTTTCAACAAAAAAATTTAACAAAGTGACTTTTAAAGTAAGCCTGATGCAAGCCAAACTATAAAGCAACTTCCCCACTGGGCAAGGCACCTCCCTTCTGCTCTCTGGACCAGGAACTCACATTCAGGTGTTGATTAAGAGAAAGGGGCACTGGGGCTGCTCCTGGGAGAGACAATGAACCTTCCTTGACTGAAAGGATATGCAGATCGTAAAGTGTCAACAGTGGCCTTTGCCAGAGGAAGAGGGCGGAGATTGCTGCTGAAGCTGCAAAACCAAGGAGGCGGAGACAGACATTTTTGTTGATTCACAAAGCACAGAAAGCATATTTCTAAAAAGACTGATAAAGGACTGTGCAAATTTGTAAAAATTATAGAATTAGTATCAGTGTTAATGTGATTTTTTTGTGCACATTTTAAGAGGTGCCAGAAATCTGTGCAATGTTCAGGGAAGGCACAGTGAAAATTCTAGTTTTGTAGCAATTGTATTTATGTCAGAAGCATTAAACTTCATACGATTATGCCCAGATATCATGCGCTCGTATGTACAAAATTCTGGACAAATCAGATGTTGTGTCCCAGACAAAAAGTGCAAAAATGTGTCAAATCCAGACCCAATCCAGACAGCTACGTGGCTTGGAAGAATATTTGCTCCACAAAATATGTGATCTATGTATGTTATTGGTATAAAGATTGTATACATGTAAAGATGTATTATATCAAAAATAGATTTTATGTGCATAAAGCAAAGGGGAGGATGTTTTGCCTCATAAACTACATCATCATGGTGACACACTGTTTTCTCCTCTAATCAAGGGAGAGAGCAGACTTTAGCCAATAGACTACCTAGGGGGTGCGCCTAGGATAATTCAGCATACCCACCCCTTTATCAAACACATAAATAGAGACAGCTGAGGACCTAGAAAAACACACTGATTCACCCACTATCCCTAATTTGGCGAAGCACTTTGAAGGAGATCCATCCATACTCCTTGTTCCAGTCTCCAAAAACTTTGCAAGCAGAAAGGCTCAGAGCATAGCTGAACCACTTTCAGCTGGGCCTAACTTCCAGAGGCCATCCCACAACTTAAAGGGGAAACCAAAGAAGCAGCCAGACTGTGCTGTAACTGCTTGCCTGAAAAAGAATTATCTTCATAACCAGAAGGGCAGATTAAATCCCAGTCTAGTGCCGTGCTGTGCTGTGCAGACCAGAGAGCCATTGCAGATCCAGTCCAGTCGTGCTGTGCAGTGTAGACCAGAGCGCCTTTCTGTCCATTCCTGCCGTGCGGTGTCCAGAGCGCCTTGCTGATTGCTGAACCAGAGACCAGTCCGGTGTGCCCAGCAGTCTGCCCAGAAAGAATTCCTGACGGTTCCATTCAAAACCTTGCTAGTGAGTATCGATAGTATAGGATTGTCACTAGCCTATGTACTGTTCATAGTCACCCCTATCCAAATCCATCCCATATTAAATCCAGAACTGTATTGTCAGAAATATTTTTGTCTTGCCTGAACTCTCTCTCTTACCCTATAGTCCTTTTGTAATAATAGTGTTAAAATCATCTTTGCGCAGATATAGTTAATATGAATAGGCAAGCATCTCGGCGGCCAAAAACCTGATCGGAGACGTCCTGGTCTGGTGGCTGTGCTGTCGTGTAGTTTGTTTCTTCATAGCCCATCCCTAGTGTTTGTTTTTTTAAAAGCGCATCCTTGTTTCACAATTCTGCCCATTTCTGAAAAGAACGCCCATAACTTCTTCATATTTCATGCTAGAAACGAAATTTAAGTGACTACTTGTAGCTAACATCCTACACTTTCTAAAGAACCCAAAACCGCATCTCATCTCCTTATATTGTTTCGGCAATCGCGCTTGCGGTGCGTGGAAAAGCTTGCCACAAATTGCTCCCAGTAAAACATCGTATAACACACAAGGTGTTATCTACGACACACAAATGCCTGAGCCTCAGCAGTCCTATATATCTGTCTGCACGCATCAGTATCAAGTCTAATGAGAGGAACCTTCGCTCATCCACAGTGTTCCTCTTCAAACACCCCAAATTTAGGACAGCTAGATTTGGGGGTGCCACCCTTGATGCACAAGGTCCCCTTCTTTGGAATACACTACCAGCTCAGATATGACAGATCCAAAGCTACACTGTGTTCAAATGGGCCATAAAAACTAATTTCTATAACCTGGAATAACCTGCTCATGTCTCCTCGTTCTTCTTCTGCGTTTGTGTTCGTCTGTTCCTTTTTTGTCTTCGTGTGCGCCCTGAGGCCCATGGGCATGTGGCGCGTTACAAAAATTAAAATAAATGAAAATAAATAAAATAAAAGCGCATCCTTGTTTTACAATTTTGCCTCTTTCTGAAAAAAACGACCCTCACAAAAACGCCCATAACTTCTTCATATTTCATGCTAGAAACGAAATGTAAGTGTCTACTTGTAGCTAACAGCCTAAGCTTTCTAAAGAACCCAAAGTTATTTCTCAATCACGTTTGCCACAAATGTTTCGTTTGGCTAAAATCTATAACGTGTAAAATAGCTTTTCATTGCACCCGAACTCAAAATTAAGTTTTCAACTTGCTTATTACTCTCAAATCATTGCTGGTGTTTGTCTGAAACCATACAAAGTGGCTTCCATTAGTATTTCAACAATTTCAGTGAATTAAAACCATTTTCAGTGTTTTACACATTCATTCAAAGCCAACTTTAAAACCATTTTTGACAAGTTTATCAATCAATTCTGTTTTCTCTGGTGTTTGCTGGGGGGAAATTGGGATTGATATATTTGCGTGAATTCTGCAATCCTGAAACCTGTTCTCTCACCTTCTATCTCTTTATATTGCATTGGGAGGATTGAAGAGTGTTCAGGGGGAAATAGTAATTTCATTGCCATTTGATTGAACACACACAAAAGTATTATTTCTGTGCTGCCTTATTTTTCCCCATCATTGCTTCTTGTGATTAAAGAGATTGTTTAGTGTGACATCACCCCATTGGTGATCACTGTATACCCATTAAAAATAGTGTGATATATATTGTCCAATACATAAATAAATATTTTAACTTTGCAACTGCTTCCTGGTTCAGTGTGGGGGTGGTTAAAAGAGAGGGGTGTGATATAAGTGGTACATCGTTCAGAATAAAATAACTTATAGACACAAATAAATAATTAAGGGTTTCAGTTGTGCATCCTACGCTAGGCATTGACCTAGGTGACGTGCCAGATTAAAATCACTTACAGAATGAAACCTAACACCTCAACTGTTCCCACAATTGTCATTAAAACTGGCACATCTTTTGAACATGAAGATACACACCACCAGCACTGCATACACCTTCATGGAAGCATCAAACAGTGCACTGCACATTGCCAGAAACCTGCTGGAGAAAACACCACACTGGCCAAAAGAGATTCAAGCATTACTAATCTCCAATCTAACAAATGGGAGCTCCATCCTGGTATTCATTATGGACTAGCTGATCAGTTTCTTCATTACACTTATTGACCAGCATATGGAAAGCTAGGCTTGGGGATCACACCTGTGTTCTATATTCTTACAGCTGGGATCATCCTGATCTTGATCATATTTTTATTTTGTTGTGAGAAATAACAGAAAACGTGTTCAATGCAGGAAAGCGGTAAAATGACTGTCAGATGAGAACTGTTTGAAACTTTTCATGTGATGAAAATCAACCCATCTCTCATTCATCTACAGACATACAAAATCTATTGGAAGTTGTTTGCTGAAAGTACCTGCTGCAGCCACCTCTTCTCAAGAAGATATATGTACATGTTTTAGTATTAATAACCTGTGAAGATCCTGTGTGAACACTATTCGGCGAATAAGTAGTATGGTATGTTTTATATGCTCTTTTGTCTTTCACTCTAATCTCCATGATTCTTAAGAGTCCTTCATGGCTTGTTTTATGACTCCTGGATGGGTGACATGCTATTTAGGGCTGCATGGTATTTCAAGCCATAGAGGCAGCAGGCAGGCATGTAAAAGATGCAATCACATTGAAAGATATTCGGACAATTAACAGAATTCACAATTAAGAACAGAGAATTACATTTAGCTTGAATTTCTGGGCTGAGAGGAATCCTTATTTTTGTTATGGAACACGCAAGCACATTGCGTAAACAATACTTTTTGGATGTACTCCAAACAGTCTGAGAAGTGTTCCAATTGTCCCAGTTTGTTAAAGTAGACACAATTAAATGTTCTAGTTACTAAGAACAATGTTTAAAGGAACTACAATGTTTCTGGGCAAGGCTGGATATGTAAGAGAATGGTGAATGCAGACTGTAGGTTATTTAGGAACTAGCTGTAGCGCGATAAGAACGTTTTAGGCAAATTGCTTTTGACCTTGCTCTAGACATACACAAGCAACTTGCTCCTCCTAAACGCTGATAGTCAGGTATGCCCAAAGCTGCAAATTGCTCCTGCTAAATGCTGATAGTGTGATATGATCTAAGAAGTTACTTCCTCTTGCTCATACAGAAGCAGAATGCTTTGATAATATAAAAAGGCTGAGTTCAGGGAAGGCTGTAGGAGATGTTCTGATGGAGAAGGAAAAGACAGTAGGCAGATGGGAGCTGTGAGGACCAACCATACAGAAGCACTGGAGCCACTATCTTCTACAGAGAGGGGGGGCAGAAGTCCCTCCTTTTTCCTTGGCAGATTTTTGAAGCCACTAAATTGGATGTTTGGCTTTTGAGTCTCTTGCTCTTTGCTTCTCCAAAAAATGGATGCAAAGGGATTTATTTTGGATTTACCGGCTAGATTCTATGAGCCCCTTGGCATGAATAAAGAGTTCTGCCTGGCAGCAAACCTATGAATACAACAAGTCGAGACACAGTGCACTGGCTCAATATTGATCCATTGTGACACTTGCCAAAGACCTATACTTAAGGAGACCAACACACTGAGGTAGTCTTATGGCTAAGTTAATTTGTTTTACCGGTTAGACCCTAGGAGCTCCCTGGGCATAAACTATTAGTCCTGTGAGCGCACTTGTGTTTGCTAACTCTAGGAGGCATGCCATACTGCATGAGCATTTACCGACTGTTTATTGGCTTTAACATCAAGATTTGACTGTATTGTATTGATTTTCACAGACAATTTAATGTGTACAGGCCTATTTAAAACTGTTCTCATGTAACATGTATTTAGAAAGTATGCAATGCAACTTCAATTTAAATGTCTAGGATTGTTTTAAATGCTTTGGTGTAAAGAAATCACCTTTTGCAGATGTATGTATTATACTGAACTATTGTATTTTCAATGTGAGAAGTTGGTTCTAGCATATCTATATTTGCATCATGTTTACCTTACTATGAAAAATGGCATATGGAAAATAGTTCAGACTGTACCCCATATAAGCTAAGGTGTTTATACATTTTCCACATATGCTGAATCCCACAAAGGGGATTGACGACAAGTTAAAGTATTATTGAACTGAGGTATTTTAGCATCAAGGCATATGTATCTACACCGTGTGTAATGACGCTGAAAAGATTGATGCATGTATTATACATTGATGGGCGAGGTTTTGAATCACACACTTATTACGGATACCTACTTGTGCACAACAAGAGGCTGTCTCACATTACTGATGAATACCATAGGGTCAGTGAATTTTGACTGTAAACATTAAATACAGCCATGGCACATCAGAGCAACGACCGGCTTTTGGTTACCATAGCAACGTGGAGACTCATTTTGCTGCACGGCATGCCACACAACGTCAATGCGCTAGATTTTTCAAGTGTGGGAGCCATAGCAACGAGTTTAGACAACCCTTTGTCGCTGCTCTCCAGAGGCCACATACTTGAATTACAACACACAGAATAATCGCAAAAGACTCGGTGAGTGACACTAATCTCCTGTAAAAACTATTTTTCTGTAGAAGTCGTACATGCACAAACCGAGGTTAATGTGCGCCTCCTACGTTACAGATAACAGAAGTAGGAGTACTCGACTGTACGTTCCACATTCATTCACAGAGCCACAAACACCAGCTAACTCCCTGACTGCATACAAGCATCGAATACGTCGACAAGCTTTGAAGTAAGCGTTTGGTATTTTGCATCTTGATACTTGAAATATATTGATTCACGGTACGATTGCTGATACTTGCCTCCTGCTTCCTGTCTCTTTATTAAGAGCATGGAAAACATTTGCATCGAGTAAGACATAACTAAATAGGGGTGAACCTGGGTTGATAGGATTCCACAGCACATCCATCCAAGGAGGGTGAGCAATTAGCGCCTTTCATTTTCTCACATTATATCAACACACAGTGACCGGTACGTTTTATTCCTTTAGACAAAGCATGGATAGAAGTATTCCTCTGCACAAGCAACTATGTGGCTCAGATAGCCAAGATGGAATTAAGGTAAATGTTCTGATATACATTAATTGTAGCAAATATTTTACATAAAGGAAATTACTCTAATACTGTATATATATTTGAACTGATTGAGTCCTATTATGTGTCATATTATGGAAAGATGAATATTCTCTTAATGGAGTAATTTTGATCCCCTGATGAAGAGCTTGAGAGCTCGTAACGCATTGGGCATTGTTACAATAAAAGAAGAAAAATGTTAATGGACATTGCAAGATTCATTCCTAAGCCAGAGTGGTGAAACAAACACTATTGTTATTTAATGAAATACTATGTACATGGCTAGAGTATGAATCCATATTGATTCTTTCATAGTTAATTGTCCATATTTTCTATGAACTGATTACTCTATACATACATGTTTGGCTACCTTAGCCTTTGATAGTGTGCAGGGGATGGGAGGTACTCCACTGTGGGAACATCTTCTGTTTCTTTGTATGTTATGCGATTCATGTGCCAGGATCACGTTTTCTCCCCTGCACCTTAAGACTATTTAACAACTTGAGTTAAGCCATCTTCTACAACTCCTCAGTTTTACATTTATCTATGGCGGGGTGTTCACCCACTTTGTTTTTGTCCTTTAACCAGGATAGACCAGAGTCCTTACAGCATTTCTTATTTATGTGTCCCCAGTATGCAGATATAAAAAGGAAAAACCTGAAACCATGCTTCCAAAATAGAGGGATACATTTGTTGATAGTAGCCAAAGAAATATGTATGATGGCTGATTCAAGTGACATAATCTATGTAGAGAAGGCCTGACGTAGGAGAGAGAGATATCTAACAAATGCCTTATAAGCAAGACTGCACTATGAGAACATGCCAGTGATGTAATGGTTTTGTAACTACGCATATTTAACTTTAGAATTTGGATAGGTTTCTTCTTTTAAAACTTAATTATGTATTGTTTTTTCAAAGTATTCCCATTTGTATTATTCAAATAACATAGTGTGATTTTAATCATTTGTCATTTGTATTTAAATGCTGTCTGCATCTTTATGGTCTTAAGACTGAAATAAAGTATGAAATGATGAGGATGATGATGATGTTGATAATGTAGAAAAACAACACACCAATGTAAAATATGTTTTTGCTAAACATTGATCTTTAGTAATAATAAATAATAATCAAGATGGAAAACATGTAATGAATGAATAATGCAACAGCGGCAGCAATATTGATATTGATTGGATACAATAATAATGAACAATACAAAAGTGTATTATTTAATGAAAAATAGAATATTGATAATATACACTATTGATCAGAAACAATAATAACCTAGATGAATAAAACCATGTGCAATAGAGTCATCTAAGCATAATATGTATGATATATAATAAATACCAATCAATATTAATACATTAAATTGCTGCAAGACAAATAATCCTGATCAAAAATAGTCATAATAAAGATTAATAAAAGAAAGTGTAATTCATCATGAAGAAAAGAAATGACAAAAATGAATATTAATCAGAGTAACATATCAATTTAAGTTACTGAGTAATTCATAACAACTGTGATAAAGAGAAAAATAACATTGAGGAATAACAAACAATACTTAAGCTTAAAAGGAAATGTGACAAAATGATTTCGGATTAGAAATATGTATAACTAAGATTGATTAAACCAATACAATGCAATAGTTAAATACAATAATATTGATAAGTAATAATAATTATTATTATAATACTTCTACTACTGCTAATAATAATAAGCAACATTAGAAATTCAGATACATAAAGACAAATATAATAGTTAAACAAATAACATTGAACAGAAAAAAAATAATCAAAATGAATACACAGTTTGTAAAAATGTATGACAAATACATTAAGAACAAAACAGTGAATAATGATCAGTAAGGTTAATAATTACGTTAAACATAACATGAAGGAAATAAAAATGCAATCATGAACACATTATTGATTATAAAAAATAATGTTCAAGATTAAAGTATGAGTAGCAATTCCTGACACATACAATAATGAGACAAAATAATCCCACTTCCACTTTCATAAACAAATGTTAAATGATACAATTAAACTCAAGGTTAAATAAACAACCTTTTCCTTTCTACTTTGTATTTACTGACACTGAGCGTGTAGTGTATTCGTAAATAATTATTATTGAGTAATATAGTTTCATTTACTTGGCTTTATTAGACATTTCTCTTTCAGCACAGTACAATAGATACAAATACAATGGAAGTCAAATCAAATTCATACATAACAATATGTAAAAACTCAGTGCATTATTCTATTTCATAATATGTATCATATATACTACATACATATCCAAGAAATGACCAATAAAATCATTTTAAAATCTTCATTGGTAATGAGTTAATTATTTCCTTTTCAGCCAGGCTTTAGACTGGCACATACCCACTCTATAAACTACATCAATATTCATAGATGATTTACAAAATTGTATTGCCTCAGTTATGGATTGCATTCCTTATTTACCCAAAACTGGAATTAGGTAACTTGATTTATAGGGCCTCATTACGATTTTGGCGGTAACCATGCCGCTATTGGTGGCATGGCTGCTGCCAAAATCGAATCCGGGTCCGGGTTCCCAGAATGAGGAATTACCGGGCCATTCCGAGTTCATAGGGCTGAATGGGAATGGGAGAGGGAGCAAACAACGGGCTGATTACGAGCGGCCCGTTGTTTGCTCCCTCTTCCTCTCCAGACGTGCAGACCGGGTCCCGCGAGGGGACCTCATAATCAGGAGGTACTGGGTTGACTGGGTGCTGGGTACTGGGTTGACGGTGCCGGCACCTTTACCGGCACCGTTAACCCCTTACCGCCTGACTTGTAATGAGGCCCACAGTGTTTATATTCTGTGGAAAGAACAGTGTCAGATTCTTTCACATAGAGACAGCTTATGCAAGGCTCTGGGAATATTGTATTGCATTCATCTTGTAATGTTGCAAGCAGAAGAATACCAAAGCAGAGCTTTGTAAACAGAGCTGTGGCAAAGGGCGAATGGATTTCATCAAGGTAACTTTCAAAACATGGTTCCTGCTTGAGTCAGTTAAGAAAACATCACAGAGAGCGTATGCCAAGAGACACAGTATTACTTAAGATAAAATTAGCAGCTTCTTTGTTGACAATTCGTTTGTTCCCACTCTTTTCTCAGTAAAATTGGACCACAGTGATGGCAGTCTTAACTGAGTAAGGACCGACCAGACATGATGACACCAAGGCAGCAAGCTGCCTCCACTCTGTGTCAAGACATCTATCAAAACTTCTCTATATTTATTGAGATACTGCGAGGAGCAAAGCTGAGTAATGTAATATAATTCTTCAAATATTCACTTGTGAATTTCCAAATAAGGAAAATATCATTAATGTATCTCATCCATAAAATAACAATGTATTTTCAAAGATGTTTTGTACTAGAAAGCAATGCCTGGATAGGTTCCTAGAATCACCATGGGCGCAATTATAAGGGGGTACAGGGGATTTTGTACCCCCCAACCTCTGTGGCATGCCTTTTTGTTCACACCATCTTTTGGAGGGAGGGCAGGGGGGCCACAATCATCAATTATGTAATGGACAGCGCAAGCCAGGCTGGGGTGCTCAACATGGCTTGTGCTGTCTCATTACATAATGCAGACATGCCTTGCAGCCGCCTGCAACACATTCAGGGCTGGGATGCCCTGCGTGGCTCAGTCCCTCACACTGGCTGTCCTAACTCACAGTCAGCAGCCAGGGTGCTGACCTGGGTGTTGCAGGGCCTGGCCCCTGTCCTGTCACACTAGCAGCAGCACTTCGGGGGTCAGCGGCACAGAGCATTGCTTTCCTGCTTTGTGTTCATGCAACACACAGACAGGAACTAGGAAGCTCATTCAGCGTCCTGGATTCTGTCTGGAGGCACGTGAATGCGAAGAGGTTAGGGCGGTGTAATGTGAGACGTAGCTCGGGAGGCATTTGAAAGCAGAGCAGAGATACTTTAAAAAATACATTGTTTTTCAATTGTGTTTGTGTATGTTTGTTGGGGAGCTCTGTCCAAGCCCTCTGAGGCAAAATGCATGCACATTTCCTAATTAGCATATGGATTGCACCAACAGAAGTGACTTCACAAAAAAGGACATTGCAAGGCGCATCATCAGTCTTTGATACTTGGAGGCACTATGGAAGTGACTTTAGAATAAATTGCCATGAATAAGCCAAGTGACAAATAACTTTGTGGTGCAAAATATCTAAATTGCACTATTGTTATATGTGGAACAACCCTATAGTCATTAGGCTTTTCCATTATAATAGCATGATACATCACCATAAGCTTTAAAGTGAATCATAATCACTTACAGAGCTGCAGATAAGGCACAATATGATTAAATGATTTGCTCAGGATCACACGCTTGGTTAACTAGTGAAACTGGGATGTGGACAATTTAAGCGCCCGTGCACATCTTTCTAGGCTTAGTTGATATAGATATTTATTAAGGTTTTGCTTTACATTTGATGTGCTTATTATTTAATACATATAACATAATTATTTATAGCAACCCATTGGAAGCACACCACATTACATAATAAACTAGCCTTTCATAGTAAACTAACCATACACTATATACATTGTCATAGAAATATGTTGAGCAATGGGAGTAGGGCTTTAGTTTCATTCTCCCCATTCTGCATGCAAAGTCACAATAGCATCATGTAGATTAATGTGAGCCTAACAAATCCTCCTTGGGTTTTATAGCCATAGTCATTATTTCATAAGGCATGCAATATTATGCACCCTTCTCACTTCTGATCACTCCCTCCCATTCACATTTCTAAAGGGACAAAAGCCCCTGCTAATAGCACCCCCTCCCGTCAGTGCCTAATGGTTCACATTGTAATACAGAGCAACGTGAGGATCTCTGCTGCCCGGAGTTCCTTGGGACATTGTCCTGGCAGCAGGATACCTCTACCATTCGGAACGGGTAAGGTGTCCTGGTGCCAGCGGGACACTTTTGCCATTAGGCACCCTCTTTGAGGTGTCGAATGGGAGAGGTGTCCCAATGACAAATGTCCCGGTCTGGCTCTTAAAAGAGCTACGGGGGGCAGCATGACAACCCCATTGCGACTCTCCCACTTAGTAGCCCACTGCTTTGAGCCATTTGAACACAGGAAAACATACCTTAATTTTAATCAGTCAGAATCTTGTAGCAGAAAATTTGATCAGCACGTAGACATATAAGGTGCTGTGCAGAAGTCTGGAGATATATGGCATTTAAAAATCTATACCAATTATACTTGGTCCCTCACTGCACTGCATTAACCAATGGTTTCTGCCTTTGAATGAAAGGAAAAATCAGGCAAATTGCTGACATTGCAGTGAATCTGGTCTTTTCGGCCATGGCTTTATGGTCCAGCTAGGTCAAGTCAACATAGCCAAATATTTCAGGTATCAGGGGGAGATAAAGTCTGGTCTGCTCAATGGACGTTGCGCCACTGTTTCCATGTGTTATTGTAAATGTACATATAAATGTTGTGTGCACACAGTGTATGTCAGTGGAGGTGCTGGGTGCATTTGTGTGTGAGTGAGAGTGTGTGCAAGCATATGTGTGTTGACTTTTGTGTCTGAATGAATGATAAATAATGCACTGTTTGCATGTTCTAATGGAATAAAGTTTGTGAATGTTATGTTGTGTCACTGGGTGCATGGCAGGATGGCTGAAGGTGCATGGGGGCCCAATTGAATTTTAAAGATACACCACCAGTTTTATGAAAGTTATAACAGAGCGTCAGCAATGGACTCTTGTGGTGTAGTAGTTTAGTGTTATCCCTCAGGGATTTAGGTTGTTTGACCGACGTACAAAATCACAGCGGAATTAACCGTGTTCATTTTTGCGGCAAATACATTTTTACCTTGGTACAAAAAACCAAACCCATGTTCCCTCAAACCGCCATAAACCCCCCCACTTACCTTTTCTCCATCCGCTGCCTCTCCTGTAACCTGCAGCTTCAGATCCATCCCTTTAAAGCGGGTCGGATCTGACCATGCAGCATCCATTTTCTTCTTTTCTTTGTTGGGTTGCCTGCCACCAGTGCTGAGGAAGCAGGGGACACCCCTGCAACAGCCAAAGCCAAAAATACTGAACATGGGCTGAGGGGGGCACCCTTGTAACCACTGCTCTTCATGTTTGGTATCTTCGGCTTTGAACTAATGGTGGTGACCGAATTCGGCCAAATCTCTCATTCAACCAATTGTTTGTTTTACAATTTGGCCCAAACGATCCCTCAGAGCCACCATCCGCCCTACCTTCACATAATAATAATAATAATAATAATAATAATAATAATAATAATAATAATAATAATAATAATAATAATAATAATATATAATGCTAGCAAAAAGTAACAGGTTCTGTGGACAGACATAACAACACTACAACACTCTCATCAATTGTTGAAATCAATGATCCTGTAGGCTGCTCTTCCGATTCGCCGATCGCTTGATGTGCTTTGCACTCTGAAGTAGACTGCACTGAGGATGGGCATGTGTGGCTGGCTGACATACCCCAGAGCAGAAGTTGTGGGGAGGCGAGAGTTGGTTTGTTGCTGCATACTGGGACCTACTGCGCTCTCTCCCCATCTGTTGCCTCACCCTGGCGTGGTGCATTTCATTTCAGTGCATTTCAGTGCAAATGTCTCAGAAACTGGGCATTCTAGGGTTGAGGACTGGTCTTTCTACAACCACATTGATGTTTCTCTGATTTCAGGCAATCGTCTCATGTGTGATAGTGCTGAAATGCTGGGGAACGGGTGGGGTCTCCAAATGTTATGTAGCCAGTCATGTCCGTGAGGTCCCAACAGGTAACTATGCAATATTTGGTTCAGATTGCAATATTTGGTGCAGATTGGTAAAACGGTGTGGAATTGTATACGGAACAATGCTTCGCCAAGCTGCACACCCACAAATTACGTTTTTTGCTGCAATCTGGGAAAAGGGATGGTGTGTCCAAATATCATGCAGTAATGTTTGGAGGGTCCTAACAGGTAACTATGCACAATTTGGTGCAGATTGGTGAACCGGTGTGGAATTGTATAAGGAGCAACGCTTCGCGAAGCTACAAACCCACAATCAAATTTTGACTTGTGTTAAAATCTGCTGAATGAGGTGGGGTGTCCAAATGTCATGTAGCCGGTATTGCCCAGAGGGTCCTAACAGGTAACTATGCAAAACGTGGTGCAGGTTGGTGAAACAGTGTGGAATTGTATAAGGAACAACACTTTGCCACAAAGATAGCCACCCGCACATGTTCACTTTCATAATTATAGATGGATTGATTGATTGCATGTCTTATATTCGTAATTAATCTAAGGAGTGAAGAGACATAGGATGCCATGCAACTTTCAATATAGGTGGAAATAGGTTCAGTGAATGAGAATATTAAACTTGAAATAAGTCGACTTGGGGGTTCACCTGCAATTTATGAATTTTAAGAACCAAAGAAAGGGTGGAAACTGCAGAAAATATTATAAACAAATATTTAAATTCATCTTTTTCAATGAAACACTTCTGTAACCAACCCTCAAGGTTACTTTGTAATACATTAATACATGCACATGAATTTGAGATAACAAGTCATTACTCTGTTTTTTATGTGTCTCTTTCATATATCCACTTGTATCCCCAAGCATTATATTGCCAATGTTGTCAAAGCCTCAATCAAAATGCTGGCATCATTACTAAATATATTTAATAGCTTCTCTCAGATTATCACTTGTTCAGTTACAATTCCTTGTGGCATCCAATTTGTCACTAGTCATTCAAAATGAGTGTTGATTTTGAAACACATAACAGTAGGAACGAAAGTAGCCTTTTTCTCATCACTGGTCTTCGACTTAATCTGTTCCATCCCAAGAAGGCCAAGTTATCATCCGATGATTATCTTAGACCATCGACTAATTCTAGATCTTGTAATGTAGATACTGCTTCTGATTCTCCAACGGAGAAGTCACGCATTTGAAGCATTTCATCTGACCTTTCAATGTTGCTCTCAAATAATTTGCGGAACAACACATATGTGCAAAATGTATTAGGATGTATATATATATTATGCTACTCTGAGAGAGAAATTACAAGCAATGGTACAGTACACATTACGTATTACATACAAACTGTCTGTATATTTTGAACTCAACCTAAAAAGGTCACAAAATTAGTTAGGCAGTTTTTTCACATAGACAAAAAACAGCTTCAAGAAACACACGTTGAAACTAATAATTTGCAAAAGCATAATTTCTGCAAAATGTATTAAGGTCTACCTGAGAGTGACATTAGATTTGTAATTCTATATTAAACACTTCACTTTACAGAGGACAATGAAAAAACATAATGGGCCTCATTATAAGGCTGGCGCTCCCGTAATGAAGGGGGCCGGTACGGGACCGGCCCTCTTCATTCCGGGAGCACCGATTACAAGCTTCCCATCGCGGGACCCAGATCGCACGCCTGTTAAAACCAGGCATGCTTTCCGGGTCCCGCAAGGGGAAGAGGGAGGCAATAACGGGCCAGATGTAATCTGCCCGTTATTACCTCCCTCCCATTCCCATTGAGCCCTGTGGGGGCTCAAATGGGAATGGGGATGAGTTCCTGCAAGGAGGAATTACCGGGTCCTCCTATAACGGAGTAACCCGGTAAGTCCCCATTGCAGGAACCCGGTAATGGAGCCCAGAACGGAGGCAGCCATGGAGCTAGCTCCATGGCTACCTCCATTCTCGTAATGAGGCCCTATGTGTTTCTATGTATTTTCGTACCTCAGCTTTTGATAGTTCATTAAATGTGTGCATCAGCTCTTTCAGCAAGACACACAAAATAGTTGCAAATACACATCTTGAACTGTCTGTTTTGCGTATTGCATACACATTACGCCCTTCCTGGAACATGTACAAGGTTTCAGAAATTGCATCAGCCAAATCCAAGATAGTAAAACATTATAATATATTGATATGTTTGCTATGGGTCTGTGGTAGGTTTAGAGTTAAACAATCTTTGATTGACATGAAAGTCTGTTAAAAATACACCATTCTGTGTCTTCAATATTCACATGAACAGATGGATAGATAGATAGATAGATAGATAGATAGATAGATAGATAGATAGATAGATAGATAGATAGATAGATAGATAGATAGATAGATAGATAGGCCGATCTTGTTGATTAGCGACATGCATTTTCAGTACAATCAATGTTCAAAGTTATATCGTTTCATTGGTGATTTACAGTGCAGGCCAACTCAAAACTGGAAAAAGACAAAATGGAACAAACAAAACAATTGTGGTAGGGATACTAAAAATCAGAGGATGGTGGGAAAGTCTAGGCCAATTAAAATAGAAGTAAAATAACAAAAACTAAAACAAAATAAAAAAAAGCATAGAAGAAAAGACACAAAATTACAAGACCACCGACAAAAAGACACACTCCTTCAGATCCTGCCTGCCCTGTGTTACACCTGTCTTTGATGCCTCCATTTACGCTCCTGGGGACTCAAAAATGATCCTTTGATGTGTTTTGATATTTTTGCTGCATTGCATTGTTTTATGTTATTTTATGTTGTGTGTTTTCTAAACATTGGCCTGGACCGCAGGACAAAAAACTTCCCCATTTTCAAAATGAGACCTTTTCCAATTGCTAGTGCGTTTGCAATGGACATTTCTGCTTCATAATTTGAACAAAGAAATAGATAAAATTTAAATGTATTGAATTTAACAGATCCAGACACATTGTCCAGCAATCCTTCCATCCACTAATATTTTACAGGTTTTGCTGCACCATTAGGTACTGTGTCAAACCTGCCATATTTCGAAAAGCCATTACAAGTCACCCTGGTGGAGGGCCGTACTACATAAAATTATTCAGACCGCAGTTAGGTTATGTTATGTTGATTTACACTGCACACCATATGCATGCTCTCCAGGCACTCGTGTGGCTCTGTTTGAAAGTGGGTTGGGTAGGTAAGTGAGGGAAGAGGGATAGGATAGTGGTTGTGATCTTCTGCCAGTGATCGCAGAACCAGAAGAAACTGGTGTCTGTGCGTGTCGGCTTTCTGTGTGTGCTGGGATTGTGTGCACTGGGGTTATTGTGTCCGGAGTGGCAACACCTGGTGTCTGGGTTGTTTTTTTGTGGCAGTTTGGTCGTTTGGCAGATGTCTGGGTTGTGTGTGTTTTCATGTAGTAGGGATGTCCTTTAGGGCGTGTGTGGTATGTGGGAGGTATGCTGGAGAGGAGCGAGAAGTAGGGTTGTAAGTAATTACTACAGTGTGGTTGTTTTTTGTTGGTTCCAGGATCCGTACTGTAAACTCGTAGAAGGATGTTAGGCCTACTCCATGCAACTCTGTGGCAAAAAGTGGATGTGGGTTTTTTCCTTTACAGATTGTCCTGCTGCTATTGATAATGATGTATGTCTTGTTTACATTTTCCCTGTCTACTCGTGACCTATGCAGCCTTCAAAAGTGGAATTGTTGGAAAAGACATGTTTCAAGCTAACCTTGGAATTCACTACCATTGTGAATTACATGGATTTTCCAGAAAGAACACAACTCCAAACTGTACAGTTATCAGTAAGGGCATACATGCAAACCCACCCTTAATAGTAACCTATACATCATTGTGTTTTCGTGATTCCACCTTGACCTGTTCTTTGAGTTTTATACTGCAAAATTGTTTGCTTGTGTAAACTTGATTTGCTCTTAGAAATTGCAACTACAATTTTGTATTTGAAAACATAGAGGAAAGATACTCTTGCCTATTACGGATGCTGCTGTAAATATAAGAATGTCAATGTGAGTTATGAACGTCGTGCACAACCTCTGGAAATTTGCCCAAAAATGCACCTTTCAATTGATACTAGGCATAGTTTGATGTTCCTAACAATAGAAAAGCACCAAAACCGGTCGGTACTTGATGATCACATTACCAGTGGATGACCCTGTAAAATACTGACAGGGTCTTTACTTGTGTAATACATAACCATATTTCCATAAGAAAGAGAAAACAAATACTATAATAGGAATTTGAATTTCCCACATGTAGAAAGAACATTTTCAGTACTGCGTCATTTGAAGTCAACGGAAAGATCGTTCAAGATTCGTTTTTTCTATTGACCACCAGACTGTCCTGGTTTAACATGCATTTTAAAATAGTATTTCGTAGATCATAACACTCAAAATTGGTTTCAGAAACGTAGCTTTTTTCCTTGGAACTCGCGCATGTTGTTAATAGTTAAAACTATGTTCAATCTTACTGCTTTCTGCAAGAGCTCTGGTTGCACTGCAGTATCTGTTATGAAAAGGCAGTGAGAGACACTGGTGATATTACAAGAGGCTGAAATCGCATGAGGATCATGTGTGCAACACTTGTGTCACCTCCTTAACATATAAAGCAGCAAAGCAGGAGCAGCTCAGGCGCAAACCAATATAAGATAAGCTACTTAGCCGAAATAGTAACATGTTGTGCTGCATTTTTAAATTGATTGTGACAAAGCCGATGCTGCGGCCCTTGTTCACATGTTGAAAGTACTATAAATGCTGGCAGATATCTATTGCACAATATTGTTACACGCTAGTGACATTCAGCACAGGTTTGTAAGGCTAACAGCAGTAGGAATTTTTGCTTGGCTGGTGCTAATACGAGGAAAGCAGCAGATTTACCATAGAGAGTTCAAAACCTTGCAGAGATTTGACCACATTGTCCAGAACATCGTGATCCATTTCAAAGCGCCGAGTATTGGCGTCATATTGATGTTCCCAAAAGTCTTCCAACAGTGCAAGTGGCGCTGCAGCCTTTAACAACAGGGTAACAATGTTTCCCTTTACTTTGACCTTTATTTGGCTTCTGCATGTCCGCTGTCTGATGCCATCTCCACGCACTGCTTCCACAGCCCACTGTTTTGGAATGCAACATGGTAAGGATGGCAGGCCCAAGCTTCCAAGCCAAGCAAACCCCAGTTTAGAAATGAAGAAGCTTGTACCAAGGGCTTGTGTCGTCGGAAGGGTGTTGCGTGGATCACTGACATTATGCAGGGTGCACTATGCACTACCTCATTTTCCTCCTGCCAAAACCTGTGTAAGGCAGTAGCGCTCACTTTCAGTGCCTGTTTCAGGTAAGGTAAACCTTTAAAAATGGTGCATCTACCAACATTTTTACATGTGTTTAGGGCACTGTGTGCCTTCCCTTTACGAAAATATAGAAACTCAAATACATAGGGGCTGATTCATGGAATTATTTGCGTCGAAAAACGCGGATTTGTGCGCCATTCTGCCCGCAAATCCCCATTTGTTAAACAGGGATTTTGGAAGTATTGGATGGTAGTTGGCTTTCCACTCCCTTGTAGCATGTATATAAATGGGGTGCCAGAAAATTATAATATGGTTTATTTTTCAGGCTGATAGATGACCCCTATCCCAAAGAGTTTGCCAAAAAAACTCAAACGGATGTTTGGGAAGCAGGAGACATGTTCAGCGCCCAACATCTTTCAAGAATGTATGCCTCTAGAGCCATCAATCACGTATGAGGACCTGGAATGAGGGCACATGCACCTACTTATATTATTATTATTTGACAATCCAGGAAATACAGAGACTAAACACCTAAAATGAGGATCAATAAAATTGATTCCGAAGAAATAATATACACTTAGTGGACGTCCCAGAAAATGCATTGGGCACAGATCCAGACAGATATCTGTACAAAATGATTCAAGAACATCTACAATTGGCAATTGCCAAAAAGCCTGTGATTGAGATGGCACAAAGGACTCCCATCCCATAGCCAGGGAATGACGCACAATGAGGATTATAACAATGCGGTTCCTTTCAACATAAGCTAGCAGTCATAACGGCTTCCGCATGAAATGGACTATATACAGAGGGAAGGCACAGTCATCCAGATGTTTAATGATTTCTCTGTGGAGGTCTCTAAAAGACAGAGATTTCAACCTGCTTTTTTGAGGCACTGAAATCATCTGACCCCCCCCTCCCCCCAATTCTACATTACATTTCCTGAAACCTGGTGTTTTCAACTCCAGAAAATGAGGAAATCATTTGAGGATCTCGAGAAGGACTGGCGTCTTTTATGTCAGCATAAAAGAAAAACTAGAGGCCACGTCAACATAACTGAAAAAAGCCTCAGAAAAGAACTGAAGACCTGAAATAGAGGTATGAGATGAAAGCAGCCTAGATTTCATTCAAAATAGAGGGGGTGAAGCACAACCCTCATCCATCGATGGCATGTCCCATCCTCACGCCGATCGTGTAAGATGTATCTTATAATGCGTGCACCTGGAGAAAGATATGGGCATATTCCTGAAGAAGAAAGACATATGTGGACCCAACAAACAACAGCCTCAGTGGCCCGGAAGGGGAGTTTATGTAAGAATGAAAGTTACTACCTAGATCACTACGCTGTGCCCTTATACAGGTTCATAGCCAAACCAGTACCATGGTTATGATTAGGTTTTTATCAATAGTGACACAGACATAGCCATTCTCCTGTTGATTTTCACCTATATAAGCTACTAACAGTCACTACGAATTTAGGATTATGTTTAGTGGTGGGCAGAATCTTTCACCAGCAAAGTACTACACCACTTACATTAGTATTGTAAGGTTCTACTGCAATCTCATGTTGGGGATCCAATGTTTAAGTGTTATATGTTCGTTATGGCTATTTCATTTGTTTATCAGTCGCATCCATACAACTAAAAGAACAGTCATCTACAGGGTTTGGTCCATACATGAGAACCCCAAGCTCACCAACCCAATGAGAAGTGAACACACCCTGAATGACATGATGAGTGTGGATCCCCACTCCTCAAACACCCTATGACATTTGGCAACATGTTGGCAGGACTGAAGACCAGGTAGGTATAGTTAGTTGGCACACACAGCAGACTACAGTACCAGGAGGAATGCATCACTTATATGCATCACTATGAACATACAAGACCTCGATAGACCAATTAAGAGACGAAGGGGCTTCAATAATATGATATGATCGCATACACAAAGCGTTCCTCCTAGAAACACATCTAGGTAGGGACAAAGAATATGACAAACTAAACAGGGCCTGGGTAGGGCAGGAATTCCGTGCTCTATTCCATAAAAAGAAACGTGTCACTATATTAATTAGTAAGACATTCAGGGAAATCACCACAAAAAGCTACCCAAATGGAAGATAAAAAATATCTACTGGCCGACCAAAGACAATCCAGTTCTCTTCACTCACCTGTTCAGTCTTTGCGCACCCTATATTGGGCAAATAACACTCATTGCAGGAGACTAACATTGCGCTGTTCACGAATATGGATGGACAGTCCCCTGCTCACCCTCCTCAATATTACTCCAAGAAAGCCACAGTAATGATGACGCTCATGGAAGACCTGTGTGAAGTAGATGCTTGGCGATCCACACATTTAACAAAAATAGATGACGCCATCTTCTTACATCAACACAAATCCGCTGACCAATTAGATCACTAGCTGCTCCCCTCCAACACATTACACATGGTGAGGAAGTGCAAACTCCTACCAATACCCATAGCGGATCATGCACCAGTAAACCTGATATTAGATCCCACGCCCGTGCAAAATAATCACCTAGCTGGAGAATAAACCTAGAGACACGCAAACATGCAGACTTCTTACAAAACCTCAACAACGTGAGCAAGACATTCTGGTCAAAGAACTTAACAGAAGAAAGGTCATTGTATCACTCTGGGGGGTTGTAAAGTATGATGCTGTCAGCACAAAACCTCATTGCAGAATTAAGAAACATAATCTCCTCATAAGAGATCAGGGACCCCAGTCTCATACCTAAACTAAAGAAATTAAGAATGGATCTCAAAGAGTTAAAGGCATCTCCCCATTACGGGCACAGAAATACTTTTTGAAACACGCACAGACACTGTATGAAGAGGGTGATATACCGTTTGCACTAATGGCACGATCTCTTAAATGCTGACAGCATGCACACTTACTTGAACCAATAAAGAAAAATAATAAGATTATGGCTGGGGAAACAGAAATCGGTGACTGCTTTGCAGAAACTCTATTGTCTCCTCAGCAGACATTCACAAAATACATAGAACAAGTCTTACAATAACTGGAACTACCAATAGTTACGGGGAATGAGCTACATCAATGTTCTGCTCTGAGTTCTGAAACTAGGGTGTACAGAGCCACATCCTGCTTAGAAGGGGGCAAAGCGGCAGGTGCAGATGTCCTTCCCAATGATTTATATAAAAAATTGCGGGATCAGTTGCTCATACATTAGTGACCTTTCATTCTGAGGCATACGAGGATTAGCACCTTCCACCATCTATGTTAGATGCTAATATTGTGGTCTTTCCCAAAGCAGGCAGAGGCCTGAATCCCTCCAGCTCATACAGGCTGATATCACTTAGAAACTCTGATGCCAAAACCCCAGCGAAATGCTTGGAAAGGTGTCTAGAACACTTAGGGCCCGATTCATGGAAAAATGTGCAGCGATCCCAGTAAGCCTGTGCGCCGATAACGACTCTGCGCAAACGTGCGCACAGATCTTTTCCTGGGCGCGCCATGTATTCATGGAATTGTTTGTGCAAAGTAACTGTAAATGCAAGTCACGGCCGGAACGCCCCCAACATGCCCCCACCTTTGAAACAGTGTGTGGGGTCCCCCCGCAACCAAGTATGCACCTCAGCGACACTGTGTAGGGTCCCCTGTAACTGCACACAGCACCCAGACAACATGCGTACCATGTATCATAAAAGTTGTCATTTCCCTTTAAATATGCATGCAAACTCCCGTAAACCGTGCCTGCACTCTGCTACACTGCTTACGCACACCCCTAAGTCAGGTCCGAATCCTGACTGTGTGCACACACCCCTAAATCCAACATGTGATCTTCCCTCCACGTGGTGAATCCTATGAGCAAGTGCCTGTACGCCTGTCTTCAGTTGGCAGATATAATGAAGGCTTTGCGTGTCCATTTCCCCAACAAGAGTTTGCGCGGTCAGATCCATGAATGCATCTAGTTCTGCGCATTTGTAGGCGTGCGATGGACTGCCTGCGGCCCGTCCCTTGTAACACCCCCTTTTTCCCTTGTTCTTCCTCATTTTCACAGTTCCGCCCCCTACTCTGCCCTAGTGCATGCCAAGCCCCGCTCTGCGTGGTGTCTCACGCAAGGTACTGGGCCGCTCGCAAAGACATCCCAAGCCCAGTGAAGTCCCCTGCAAAGTACTTAAAAGTCCTGCACATTCGATTCCATGAATCAGCAAACAGGATTTTGTGCACAGTTTGGCGTGCAAAGTCCCTATTTAACACACAATTAATTCCTTGAATGGGACAATTAATGGCTAAAATAATCCAGCAGGGCTGTCATTTCCAACCGGCATTCCTCAGACAATATGAGACACTTGCTAAATATTATAGTGAATCCCTTAACTCCCGAAACGCTGTCTTATACCTTGATGCCGAAAAACATGTAATAGAGTCAAATGGGACTATATGTTCACATTTTTGGTGAAATTTGGCATCAAGCGATTTTTCAGAAAAATGATCAGCCTACTATACACATCCAATTCTTCCCATTTACAAATAAACACGGATACACATCAGGAAGGCCCATTGTCACTGTTGCTATACAAACTTGTGATCTAACCAATGGCTCACAAAATCAGAATGGATAAGGTATTACAGGGCATCGCGATAGACAATATGGAATCTACGCGTATGATGTTCTTCTTTATTTATGGCAATGTCCACAGACCCTACCACACTTACTTAAGATACTCCATGAGGTGGATACAAGATACATTTTGACAAGTCAGAGGTGTTATCCCTTTGGACAGACATTCCACGGACACAGGCGGGGTGACCCCATTCTCACTGCCATCAAAAGCAATCAAGTTTTTAGAATTAAAGGTTAGCTTGGATTACAGAGATCTTAATCATGGATAACTGTCCTCCCATTTTGGAGAAAATAGAATCCAGCCTGGAAAGATGGAATGCTCTTCTTTTTTCTCTATCAGGTCGCATACATCCAATACAATTTAAAACACTGCCGAAACGTCTTTACTTAGCCCAATGATCCCGTTAGTCCACAAACTATATGATTAGGAGACTAAACATACAGATTGCAAGGTTTATTTGGAGACATTACAACCTAGTCTGACTATAAAGAAACTCCAAGCTAATAATGGGGACAGAGGACTAGTCCTCCTGGATGGGAAGAAATACTTTGCAGCAGCACAATTGTACTAAATCAAACAATGGCTTAACGAGGATGACTCTGCTAGCCAGTGAACCGCTAAGAAGACCACATTCCAGCCATTAAAACCATGAGATATTACTGCTCTCCCACAGGAACGCGGTCCCAAGCACATGATGAAAGACCCTATTGTAGTCTGGCACAATAACCTTACATTAACTGGTGTAGACGATAAACATATACCTCCCTGGCTCAGTGTCCATACAATACCCAAGATGCCATCCAAGAGGTGCATGTCCATAAACAACACAAAAGTAGCAAAGTTCTATCCAGAGTGCACACCCGGGCTTTTTCACGAGATCAAAGACATCATGTAAAAACCATATTTCACATAATACCGCCTGATAATGAACATTGGCCTAAGCACATTCGCATCGCACTGAAAACCGTGTCCGAATGAACCTGAATGAGACTGGCATTTTGTTTAACTCCTGTTCCTCTCTCATGTTAAACTGTGTTTTCAGCTGCAGCAGGGAAAAGATGAACTTTGCACTATGTCAACATGTTGAGGCTGCTGAAACAGAATGTTTGTCCTGCACTAAGAAATCTTGGAGCTAAACTGAACCTCAATTTAGATATTGTCTGCACCAATAGCTTCATCCTTGTTCAAACAGTGGAACAAAATGCTGAATAGCTGATACCGTGTGCTTTTGCATAAATCCATTGTGGTTGTTCTTGAAACTAGACTTACTTTAAGCCGGAAAGCAAATGTCACCATTGTGTTTTATGTACAGAAAAACATCTCAAATGTTTGAAGATAACATTGCTGTATTTGTCATGTAAACTTAGTATGAACCATAGCAAATTGTTAACTTGGAGAAGGGTTGACAATGTAATCGTGATTGTGTATAAAAGATGCATGCTTTGTAATGTCCAGCACTCTCTTCCCTCACAGTGTCTGTTGGTAAACACTGCGAGGTGTTGGGAGTCAGATAGCTATCTGTACAGAAATAAATAGTACATGTATTTCTGAACTTGTGATTGGCGTATTTTGTTTTGGTAGTACTAAACCTTGATATTTCTTTGGTCTTTCAGATGGCACCCGAATAGGGACCCTCAAGATTGATGTCACATCACTGAAAAAGAGATGTGGTTACCAGGCTGGGATCGGAAAGTGAAGGGGCCCCTGCACAGTGAGACGGTACTCCTCAGTAGACTGCACAATCCAATCCCTGGACGGTGAGCAAGCGGTTCAGGAGGACATCTTGATAAGGGCCACCATATCGAGCAGGCACTTTGCTGAAATCACCAGCCACAACGATACTTTGAAATCTGATCAGACCGTTAGAATCTTTTAAATCAGGTGAGTCAATTCCTCAGAATCCTGATTTTGGTTGCAGATTTGTAATCGCAAATACAAACGCCACCAGGTAACACCAGTGACATGCCTGGGAAATTGTCATCCTATTTCAGGGTATTATTCCACAGAGATAGACAATCTTTGGGACAAGGCCACCGGCGCCACCATTTGGGTCGCCGGCTTGTTTAATGTACTGTAAGTACGGCCTAAGTAGTATCCTATTTAATGATATTTGGCACAGACAAACTAGACATGTTTCCGAACTTCAGTTGCCAGTCTATGGCAGTTTTGAAATTGCCCGCCTAGAGTATTTAGAATCTATATTGTTGAAGAAAAAGCCTAGGCCTGCAGCATTTGATGCAATTAAAGAATGCAGAAAGGAAGCTATGCAGAAACTTAAAAGTAAAGAAAATCATGCACGTAGACATATGACAAATACTGAAAAAGCATTATTGCATGATCAGCAGAAACAGTCTGAATCTATCAGAAGTTTGGATAGATCTAGCTGTACTGTCTAGCTTCCTCCCCTCTGTCCCCCACCTCTCCCACCTACTCTATGGTGCTCTCTGTCTCTCCTATCTTCTCCAACTGCTTCTGTATTGACTATCCTGCTCTTCTCACCAAATCGGGTAGGAAGAAGTTTAAAAAGAACATCCTGGTCTCCAACCCAGGCCTCCCTATCACTGACACCTACACCAGTGCCTCCTCCAAGGAAACTCTCACCAACATCCTCTTTGTTGTTCCTTTGCCAGACCTATGGACCCTTCACATGGTGTATGTGCTCTCTCCTTTCTCTTCCTTTCCCATTAATGGTGGCAACCGGTGGGATGCCCTCCTGGCCTCCTTCCATTCCTCTAAGATCATCATTAATGTCTATTCTAATGGGACCATCTTGGTCCATGGCCCTCGGGCCAACCTTCACCTCTTTGATAGATGCTTCCCATGCCTCATCAACTTCCTTTCTTCTCCTGCTGTCCCTTCTCCCTTTCCATGAATACCTTGCCTCCCCTTTCTGCCTCCTCCTCGGCTACCTCACCTTCTCCTTCCCTCTCTGCCCCCTCTCAGGCTCCCTCCACACCTCCAAAGGGTGTACCTCTGATTTGTAACCCTTCCCAGAAGTCTTTGAAGGATGGCAACCGTCTCCATATTGCCACTCTTAATTCTCGCTCTGCTGTCAAACACTCCCCTGATATCTGCTGCCTTCTTGAAGAACTTGACCTCGATATCCACGGTCCCACTGAGACATGGTTCACGGCCAACTCTGTCACAATTTTGATACACTCCTGCCTGATGGCTACAAGAGCCTCTCCGGACCCAGGTCCAACTACTCTGGTGGGGTGTAGACCTAATCTTGCCTGAGTGGATTCCTGCCTCTGTCACTCCTACGCAGGCCTACTCCTCTTTTGAATGCCTCATCTGCAGCCTCTCTCTCTCCCCTAGCCACTCCCTTACTTTGGCTACTATCTATCGGCCACCTGGTCAGATCTCCTCCTTCCTCTCTGAGTAGGCAGAACTCTCCTCCTCAATCCTGGCCTCAACCACTCAACTCCTCCTTCTTGGGGACTTCAACATACACCTGGAGGCCCCCTGTCCTTCCTCTGTACTCTTTTGCAACTTCTGTGACTCTCTCTCACTCACTATTCTCCCCTCTGGCCTGACTCACTCTGCAGGGCACACTCTGGATGTTCTGATCTCCTCAGACCTTCCCCTCACTCTTCCTCTCTTCACTCCTCTCTCCTGGAGTGATCACTTTCTCCTCTTCTCTCACCTCTCCCTCCCTACCCCTCAGGCCAAGCCACTTCCATTGGATCTATGTTATCCGCCAGGGCTGAATGTCCCGCGGCAGGAAAGTTTGCATCAGAAAGGTGTGAACTACCAAAACTTTGCACCTTACTCATGCGAACACACATACATAGCCACACCCCCACTCACACCCATGACACACCCACCACCCACACCCTCAACACACCCCCACCTACACCCTCAACATAAACAGACCCCACTTACCTTCTTCTTCACGCTAGGTCCCTGCAGAGCCAGTTCCCTTTCACTTCCGTGATCGGGAACCGGCGCCGTAAGGTTCTTTTCTTTTTTTATGTAAGGCTGCAGGGGTTCTCCCCGCAACCCCTGCTCACTATACTGTAAAGTATAGTGAGCGAGGTGTTGCGGGGGACACCCCGCAGCTTCCGTTTTTCTTTTTATGGAAGTCTGCAGGGGTTCCCCCCGCAACCCCTGCTCACTATACTATAAAGTATAGTGAGTGGGCGATGCAGTGGACACCCCCGCAGCCCCCATTTCTTTTTTTTTACAATGCTACCACCAAAGGATCGAACTTTTGGTATTCGAGTATGGGTGGTAGCATTTTTAGAACTTTTGGTTCATGCGGACCATTATATACGGTGAAAAGGTACAATACCATTCCATCACTGCCACCCATCTTCTCGGTCATCTGACCCATGAAGCACATGTCAGTTAAGGCTTTCGTCACCACCTTCTCACCCCCTCCTCCCCCCTTGGCTGACTCTCACCCTGATACTGCCCTCTCCACACTCCACTCTGCTATATCTGATACTCTTTATATCCTTGCCCCTGTAATGAGAATCTGCCTGAAGACCATAGCCAAGTGCAACTCCTGGTATGACTCAGACCTTGTGTTACGCTCACCTGACTCCCACAGAGGCGCTGGCCTGGTTCGCGCTGCTGTGACCTCTTCTAAGGTGATGCGCAGGGTTCGGAAGACGGACTGGACCGGGCCCCCAAATCTGGCTTGCCTGGCTCACAGAAGTATCCTTCTGTAGGCGAAAATAGGGGATTAACTGTCTGCGGGGTAATGCAATCGGCCTCGGCCTTGGTGAGAACCAAACTTGCTTGGCTTCCAGGTAAGTTTTTTGATAAGAGGTTCCCCTTGTGTTCATGCATTAATGTACTAATGCTAGTGTCTTTTTCCCCATAGGGGCCGGGGTACGGAATGCCGGGGAACAGGCACCGACCCGAGATGAGAGGTGAAATCCTTGTAGAAATCAGGTAAGTCTTTAATGAGCGTTTTTTGGTAATGTCTTTTCATTCGTCCATTAACGCTGATGTTCCTTTTTCCCCCTTAGGGGCCGGGGTCCGGAAATGCCAGGATGCGGCGTGGACCCGAAATGAAGAGGGAATGAATCAACAGGTAAGTCTTAACATGGAGATTTAGCTTTCCTTATTCCCTTCTCTCTCTCACCTTTTGTTTTGGTCTTTTTCTCCCTAGGCGCTGGGGCGTGACTGCGAATCCGGATGATCGCTGCTGAACATGGAGGCGCCCTGTAAAGGTTAGTGGAATGCGGCACTGCAGCGATCGACGCGATGAGCTTTTAAATTAAAGTCTTTCTTTTCAGGATTTGTCAGCGAGATGTCTCCGGGATGCGGATTTAGCAGGTAAGGACTTTTCCTTCTTCTGTTCTCTTCTTCTCTTCCTTTGCAGGTGATCCAGGATGCTGGCAGGCGTGGCAAAAGTTAGGATGCAGGAGCAGACACGGTGAGCGACCAGCTGCTAGATGCAGAACAACGCGAAGCACGTGTGGCTGTTCGGGTGGGGTTTAAATAGCCTTGGAAGAAGTTCCAGGTATGTATCCTTCCTTCCAATCAGGTATGTATCCTTTCCCGACCACGCCCGGATGGTAAATTAGTCCCACAGGTAAAGTAGTTCCTTTCAGGCCTTAAGGAGGCTGGGATCCTGCAGCATGGTCTGCATCAGTTAAGTGCACCCAAGCACTCCCATAATGAGCCTGGCGCCTATGGCGCCAGGACTGATGTCTTTTATGAGCCTGCCGCCATAGGCACCAGGACACTGTCCAAAGTGCCCCTATATGGGGTTGCTGGGTCCTTCCTTGGGGACTGGATGTCCGCTTTCGGGGACGCAGGGCTTGAACCGGCTCCCCGGGAGCGGGCATCATGACAGCACTCCCCCCCAAGGCCCCTCCCAAGGTTGTTCCCTCCGGGGGTTTTGGTTTGTCTGGGAAGAGTCGGTGGAATTTCCTGACTAATCGAGGTGCATGCACATGGTCGCTGGGTTCCCACGACCTCTCCTGAGGTCCGTACCCCTTCCAATCAATTAGGTACAACAGTTTTGACCTAAACATTTTTGAGTCTAAAATGTTCTTCACTTCGAATTCGGGCTCCCCATCTATTAGAATAGGTTCTGGAGGTTTGAGTAGTCGGGTTCCGGGTACCACTGGTTTCAGAAGTGACACATGAAAAACAGGGTGAATTTGCATACTAGCTGGTAAATCAAGTTTAACAGCCACTGGGTTAATTATTGCCGTAATAGAATAAGGTCCCAGATATTTTGGGTTAAAAGTTCGAGGCCCTTTGAGTGGTAAATGTCTGGTAGCGAACCACACTTGATCCCCAATCTGATACGGAGGTGCTTCACTCCGATGTAGATCAGCATTCTTCTTGTATTTTCTCTTGGCTTGTTGTAAATGCGTAGTTGCTTCTTTGAAGGCTTGGGTAATTGTAGAATGCAGATGTTCTACTGCAAGCATTCCGAGGTTCTGAGGTGAGTCAAGGTTTGAGGTTCGAGGGTGATGCCCAAACAAAGTATAAAAAGGACTGTGGCCAGTTCCAGAGTGTACTGAATTATTATATGCGTATTCGGCTGTCCAATGAATGTCTTTCCAGTTGCTTTCAGATTGCTGTAACATACACCGTAAGTACTGTTCAAGGGTCTGATTTGTCCTCTCGGTCTGGCCATCGGTCTGGGGGTGGTGACTGGTCGATAATCTTACGTCGATCTGCGCCATTTGACAACATTTGCGCCAGAAGTGGGAAATGAATTGGCTTCCCCGGTCAGAGATTAGTATAGATGGGAATCCATGTAGCTGAACAATATTTTCGAGGAATTCTTTAGCTAGGACAGAAGCTGAAGGTAAAACTTTCAATTGAATAAAGTGGGCCATTTTGGAAAGCAAATCCACAATTACCAGAATAGTATTGTACCCCGAACAAGGAGGAAGGTCTGTAATAAAATCCATTGATAGGGTGTGCCAGGGTGCTGGTGGTATGTCTAGAGGTTGAAGGAGACCGGCTGGTCTTTTCTTTTGACTTTTATTTTGGGCGCAAACACCACAGGACATCACAAAAGATTTAACATCTTTTCACCAAGAGGGCCACCAAAATTGTCGTTTCACCTTTTCCTCTGTCTTGGCAATACCGGGGTGTCCCTCTATTATTGTATCATGATAACCGGAAATAACTAGTTCATGTAATTCCTTATGTGGCAGGAATATGCGTCCTTGGAAATAAGGTAAACCATTATCTATGGTAAAGTCTGATCCCTTTTGTATCCATTCCTGTAAGGTTGTAGGGTCCAGGAGTTGTTTCACTCTGGCTTGAATGTCTTCGAGCGTCTGTAACAAAGTCATGCCTAGGATCCTCTGTTCGGGAATTATTGGTACTGGTTCTGAGTTTGTATCAGATTCTCCCATTCCAATTCGGGATAAGGTGTCTGCTTTGCCATTCTTGCAGCCAGGTCGATAGGTAATCACGAAATCAAATTCAGCGAAAAACAAAGCCCATCGGAGCTGCCGTGATGACTGAGTCTTGGCGGTTTTCAAATACTGTAAATTCCGGTGATCAGTGATCACTGTGATGGTATGTCGAGCGCCAAGCAGATAATGCCGCCAGGCTTTAAAAGCGGACTTAATGGCTAACAGTTCTTTGTCCGTGATTGCATAATTAACCTCGGGTGCCGAGAATTTTCTGGACCAAAATGCTACAGGATGCAGTTGGTTGGTTTCGGGATCTCTTTGGGACAGGACAGCTCCCATGGCTACGCTGGATGCGTCAGTTTCGACGACATAAGGGAGATCTGGACGCGGGTGTTTCAATATAGGTGCGGAGGTAAACTTAGCTTTTAAATCCTGAAAGGCCTGCTCGGCTTCTTCAGACCATTCAAAACGTTTATTTTTCCTCAAGAGTGCAGTAATGGGTTGTACCACGCGTGAAAATTCCGGGATAAACCTGCGATAGAAATTGGCAAAGCCGAGCATGCTTTGAACCCCTTTTACAGAGCTAGGTGATGGCCATTTGAGGATGGCATCCACTTTTCTTGAGTCCATTCGGACTCCTTTGGGTGTCAGGATGAAACCTAGAAACTCGACTTCTGTTGTATGGAAAACACATTTCTCCAATTTAGCAAATAGTTTGTGTTGGCGCAGTTTTTCAAGTACTGCCCTGACGTGTTTTCTGTGATCAGATTCCGAAGAGGAGTACACCAGAATGTCATCGATATATACGACAACACAAACATCGATGAGTTCCCGAAGAACATCATTCATGAAGTATTGGAAGGCAGCCGGCGCGTTACACAATCCGAAAGGCATCACCTGGTACTCGAGTAATCCGTATTTAGTACGGAAGGCAGTTTTCCATTCGTCGCCTTCTTTAACTCGTACCAGATGATAAGCCCCCCGGAGATCTAACTTGGTGTATATGCAAGCGCCCTTCACCTGGTCAAGGAGTTCAGGGATCAGAGGCAGAGGATAACGGTTTTTAACCGCTATCTGGTTCAATGCGTGGTAATCGATACAAGTTCTAAGGTCGCCTTCTTTTTTGGGCACGAAGAACAAAGCCGAGGATGCCGGGGACTTTGACGGGCGAATAAAACCATTAGCTAGGTATTGATCCAAATATTGTCTCAAATGCAGATTCTCAGGTTCGGTAAGGGCATAAATCCTGCTACAAGTGGGTTGTGCACCGGGCACCAGATCGATTTGGCAATCGTATGATCTGTGAGGAGGTAACGTGTTGGCCTGTTCCTTTTGGAAGACGTCCTGAAAGTCTTGGTATTCCGGAGGTTGTTGCATGGAGGCCGAGGTTACAGATGCTAGATTAATCTTCAGGTTTTCTGGGTAGCAGGTTTGTGTACAATCCGGGAAGGTTATTCTCTTAGCTCACCAATCAATTTGAGGATTATGTGTCTCTAATCAAGGGATTCCAAGAATGACCTGAAACTGTGGAGCCTTGATTACATCAAACACAACACCCTCCCGATGACCGTCGGGACCAATAAGAGTCACCTCAGTAGTGGAATGTGTTACCGGTCCAGAGGCAATTTCAGTTCCATCGACTGTGGTGATGACATCTTTGCTGGTTTTAGGACGGAGAGGGAGGTTAATCCTAGAGACCAATTCACGATCCACATAGTTTCCAATAGCCCCACTATCGATGTATGCCTTTATTGCATGCAACCGCTTAGGCTGTTCTGGATCTACGAGAACCATTGGCACAATGAAATGCGAGGTCTGAGAGGTAGTTTTCAAGCTCGACAAGCGGACCCCTACACTTGTCGGGTGGAGTCGTTTCCCGAAACAGAGTCTTCATGGTTTTTATCAGCGGCTCCTACCGCCTTTCGGGGCGGTTTTGCCGAACAATCTCGTAGAAAGTGTCCAGAATTCCCACAATAAATCGACGACGCGATGAGCTTTTAAATTAAAGTCTTTCTTTTCAGGATTTGTCGGCGAGATGTCTCCGGGATGCGGATTTAGCAGGTAAGGACTTTTCCTTCTTCTGTTCTCTTCTTCTCTTCCTTTGCAGGTGATCCAGGATGCTGGCAGGCGTGGCAAAAGTCAGGATGCAGGAGCAGACACGGTGAGCGTCCAGCTGCTAGATGCAGAACAACGCGAAGCACGTGTGGCTGTTCGGGTGGGGTTTAAATAGCCTTGGAAGAAGTTCCAGGTATGTATCCTTCCTCCCAATCAGGTATGTATCCTTCCCCGACCACGCACGGATGGTAAATTAGTCCCACAGGTAAAGTAGTTCCTTTCAGGCCTTAAGGAGGCTGGGATCCTGCAGCATGGTCTGCATCAGGTAAGTGCACGCAAGCACTCCCATAATGAGCCTGGCGCCTATGGCGCCAGGACTGATGTCTTTTATGAGCCTGGCGCCATAGGCGCCAGTACACTGTTCAAAGTGCCCCTATATGGGGTTGCTGGGTCCTTCCTTGGGGACTGGATGTCCGCTTTCGGGGACGCAGGGCTTGAACCGGCTCCCAGGGAGCGGGCATCATGACACCTTGTCACTCTAAAATGCAAGTGCAGGGTGGAAGAGAGGAAATGCCGTGCTTCATGTACATCCTCTGACAAACTGGCATGTCGCCTGCTCCAAAGGCAAAACCGGCTCTCTGTCCTAACCAAGAAGAGAGCTCATATCCAAGCCTGCATCTCTGTGGCATCTAGCAACTCGGCTGAACTCTTTAAAATCTGCAAGGAACTGGCTAATCCTGCCACAGTCTCTACCTCTCCTGTCCATTCCCAGGCCCTCTGCACGGCACTGGCTTCTCACTTCATCTCTAAAACTCAGGACATCCTGTCCTTGCTCTCCTCCTCTGCCCTTCCCCTTCCTACTCCCTGTTCTTCCTCTGGCCCTTCTGCAGCCACCCCTCCTCCGTCCTTCTCTGCCTTTCCCCTGTTCTCTGCTGACAAGGTTTCTAGACACTTGTAGCAGAACCCGGAGGCAGCGCTACATGCAACACAAGAGGTATTGACCTCTGACAACTATGTAACTGGGCGGACCAAGCCCTCGCCTATCCAACTACCCAGTACTTACTGACCTACATGCAACAAGCAGGACCTAGGACAATCTATTTATATTACCTACCAGCCTAGAAAAAGACCTGTTAGGTCGAAACACGTGTCGGCTCCACCTGCTATATCATCAATTGATGGATTCAAAAGAATAAAAGATTGGAAATAATTGAAATCACAAGTTTTGTGGAACTGCATTTCTCAGGCGCCGAAAAAGCAATGGGGTAAAACCCAGTACAACAAACAGCACATGCGCCGAATGAGTGGAAACTATAACAATTCTCGAAGGCTTCTGGACAAGTCCGATCTATGAAAGTCACGTCGAAACAGGTTCACCCCGGTTGCTCCAAAACTATCAAGGACCACATTGACTCCCTGGCTCCTGCCTGGCTGACTTCTGCGATCACTCCTTCACCACTGAATTCTTCCCATCCCCCTGATGCACTGCCTTGTGCACCCTCTTCTTAAGAAACCCTCTGCCGACCCCTCCTGCCCTGCTAACTAGCGTCCAATCTTCCATCACTCCCTTCCTGGGCCAGCTACTGCAGAAACTTGCCATCTCACAGCTTATTATCCACACTGAATCTGTTGGTTGTCTTCTTGACCATCATTCTGGCTTCAGAGCTGCCAGAAGCACGGAAACTGCTCTCCTGAACAACCGTGAATACCTGCTCTCCAACCTTGACTCTGACACCCCTTGTGTCCTCATCTTGCTTGACCTCTCTTCTGCCTTTGACACTGGCGTTGCTGACTTACCTCCTCTCCGACAGACCCTCCCAGCTCCAACTTGGATCCTTCCTCTCTGCTATCTTTTACTCTACCTGTGGTGTCACCCAGGGGTCTAACCTCTCCCCCTGGCTGTTCAACCAATACCTTGCACTCCTTGCCCACCACATCGCCACTTACTGCCCCAACTTTCAGTGCTATGCAGATGACACCCAGATCATTTTCGGGCTACCCTCTGCCTCCTCCTCTCCTTCCCTCATCTCTGTCTGTCTGTCTGCTATCCAGGAGTGGTGTGCCGCCAATGACCTCTGCCTTAATGCCAGTAAGACTTAGATTCTCCTCATCGGCACACCTGCTAACTCCTTCCCTGTAGCTCTTTCCTCACATCTCGGACATCTCTAAGAAGTCACTCAACAAGCTGCACCTCCTCAGAGGTATTCTTCCTTTCCTCACCTTCCCACTGAAGCTCACTGTCTCCAGTGCTCTGGTCCACTGTAGGTTGGACTATAGTAGCAGCCTCTTTCTAAATCTGCCTGCTTCAATTCTCCACCCTCTGCAGCTTATCCAGAACAGGACTGTGAGACTTGTCCTTGGCCTCAAGCCCAGGGATCGTATCTCTCCAGGACTGAAATCTCTGCACTTGCTCCCAGTGGCTGCGAGGATTAAGTTCAAAACCCTCTGTATCATTCACAAGGCCTTCTGGGGCTTGGGGCCTCATTACCTTCAACTCTCTCTTCCTAAATATCTTCCCCCTCAAGCTCTTGGCTCATCCGCCTCCAACTCCCTCAGGGTCAGTCGCTTCTCTAAGCAATGAGTTGGTGGTAGATCTCTTTCTTCGGCTCGTGCCTCCACAATTTTTGTCTAGACCTTTATCGCCTGAATTGAATAAGGTTCCGACATGTCTATGGGCAGTTACTGACAGTGATGTTGGCATTTTACAAATTGAACCAGTTAAAATTGTTTTGAAACCAGGTGTTAAATTGCCACGTATTCCGCAGTATAACATTTCAGTTGAAGGTGAACAGGCTTTGAAGAGTATTATTTCTGATTTTGTATGTACATATTGGTGTGATTGAGGAAATTGCAGGGAGCGTGTGTAATAGTCCGATTCTACCAGTTTATAAGAAAGGGGATAATGTGATTCCTTTTCGGTTCATTATTGAGTTGCGCGACATTAATAAGGTTGTTGCTACACAGTTTCTGATTGTACCTGATGTTACTACAATATTGGCCATGATTCCAGCCACAGCTACACATTTTAGTGTTGAGAATTTCAAAAATGCTTTTTTCAGTATTCCTGTATATGTTGAAAGCAGATATATGTTTGGTTCATCCTAGGGGGACGCTCATTTACATTCACTCATTCGCCACAAGGGTACACTGATAGTCCAAGCATCTATAGTAGAGCATTGAAAGAACAACTTGATACGCTTGAGTTACCTTCTACTTGCACGTTGTTGCAGTACGTAGATGATTTGCTTCTAGCTGCAGATTCTGAAGTTGCTTGCACAAAGGGCACCGTGTTGCTGCTTATCCATTTAGCAGAACATGGGCATAAGGCTTTGTTAAAGAAGTTTAAATATTGTCAACAGTAGGTCACCTATTTAGGCAAACTCCTGTCGAAGGAGGGAAGAAGACTGACACCTGAAAGGATACAAAGCATCTCTAGTACGTCTGTCCCAAAAACACAGAAAGAGGTCAGAGCTTTAATAGGCATGGATTCCTACTGCAGACAGTGGATCCCACATTTTTCATTAATGATAAAACCTATGTTGGCACTGACAGAGAAGGGCACTTCTTTGGCTTTACCATGGAACATGGATTGCCAGAATGCTTTTGATCTGCTCAAGGCTGCGTTGTGTTCAGTGCAAGTTTTGGGCACAGCAAATTACGAAAAGATCTTTGTGTTGTATGTGCATGAATGTGATGTATGTGCTTTGGCTGTTTTAACGCGGGAACATGGGGGCAAGAATAGACCATGCAGTTATTATTCCTCCACATTAGACCCTGTTTCATGCGCTTTGCCGAGATGTTTGAGAGCTGTAGCTGCTGCCGCTGCATCTATAAAACAAGGTGGGGGTATGGTTTTAGGTCATTCTTTAACCGTGATTTTACTCCACTCCGTAGATGTTCTATTAAACAGAAAGCAGACGCAACATCTCACATCAGCACGACTAACAAGGTACAAGCTGATTGTATTTGCTCCACATATCCAAATTAAGAGATGTTGCTCATTAAATCCGGCTGAACTATTGCCTCTTCCGCAAGAAACTGATTGTAGTGACAAAATGTCAAATGACTGCCTCTATACCACAGAACAAGAAACTAAGGGCAGAATTGATGTAAGTGATACACCTCTAAAGAATCCACAAAAGGAGCTGTTTTGTGATGGCTCCTCCTTTAAAATCCCAGATGGTACATCCAGTGCTGCTTACGCAATCACCACATTAAGCACTACAGTGGAAACCAAACGAGTTCTGCATACTTCTGCGCAGGCCGCATAGATTATTGCATTGATTAGAGCCTGTGAACTTTCGGAAGGGCTAAGTGTGAACATGTACAGGGACAGTCAATATCCTTTCGGGGCAGTTCACAGCTTTTGTTGACTATGGGCTGAGAGAGGTTTCTTGACCTCATATGGAACTTAGATTCAGCATGACACTTTAATAGTTTGGTTACTTTCAGCACATGTGCTTCCTACACAGTTGGCAATAATGAAGTGTGTCGCTCACCAGAAGGTGACAGATGATGTAGGAAAAGGAAACACTTTTGCTGACAGAATAGCCAAACAGACTGCCACCGATTTGCATTGCAAAATGTACGTGTTAGATCCAACAAAAGGGGTCACTGACACTTGTATGATAGATGAAGGAATTGGGTGTATAAAAGAAATTCAGGCTAACGCTACTCCAGATGAAATTAAACAGTAGGCTGAGGGTCCAGCAAGTCTAGATGATGAGGGTTGTTGGGTGGATAATGAAAAACGAAGATGGATGCTATCCAATGCCAATGTTACCGCTATGGTGACAATGGCTCATGGTCCAACGCATAGATGTGCCAAAAAGATTTGCAAACTGTTAGATCCTGTCTGGTACAATACTAATACTCAGAAGACTGCTGATAGATGTGTCCAGAGTTTCATGATATGCTTGCAGCATAATATTGGAAAAGGAACACCGACACCTAAGGGTAGTTTTGGGCACCCCTCTATGCCTTTTGAGGTTATTCACTTTGATTTAATTGAAATGGAGCATTGTCAGAACAATAAGTATGTTTTAGTTGTCATCTGTGCCTTCAGTAAATGGGTTGAAGCTTTTCATCTGAAAGATGCCAGCAATGTCAAGGGGGAAAGCCATGCTTACGGAATATTTTCCTAGGTTTGGCTTGCCGAGATTCATTTGGTCTGATAATGGTCCACATTTTATTACTGCTGTCATCCTGCAAGTATGTGCGGGATTACAGATTGATAAACGGTTCCATTCGGCCGGGCACGCTCAGAGTGCTGGACTCATAGAACACCATAACGGTATATTAAAGAACAAGATAGCAAAAGTTTGGCGCATAGTAATTTGAAATGGCCTGACGCTTTACCAATAGCCTTATTGTCAATGCGGACGACCGCACAATCAAAGACATGGCTCTCCCCCTATGAGATTGTAATGGGGAGACCAGCCAATATATGGAACCTACCAAAACCCAAACTGTTGAGAGATATTGAACACCCGCTTCTTTTTGACTATTGTGACAAGTTAACTCAAAACCTGTATTTGATTCATCAACAGGTGCGAGAAGCCCTCCTAGTAAAATATGAGGGTCCAGGTCATTGACTCCAACCTGGCCAATGGGTCTTGCTCAAGAACTCTGAAAGAGCCTCCGGTCTCGCACCTCGCTGCAAGGGACCGCACCAAGTCCTTTTGGCCACGCAGACTGCCATACGAGTAGCAGGAAAGAAGAACTGGATCCACGTGATGCACATGAAGAGGATTCATTTTTCTCTGCCCTACAACAAAGGGGAGGAGAAGGGAATTGGTGATTTTGATGCTCACAATGAGCCTGCTCTGACCAACACTGAGGGTGTCACAGAAATCCTTCCGGAGCCTGTGGGGCCTGTGGAGACTGCTGCTTTGTCTATGAAAGTCCTTCCTGAGCCTATGGGGCCTGGGGAGATTGTTGCTTCTTCAAGTTCTTCTTCAAATTCTTCTTCACTGTAAAGCGATCTTGCTTCTGCTTCCTCATTGTTTTCAGGAAACAATGACACTTGTTCACGGATAACACCATA
Source organism: Ambystoma mexicanum (assembly GCF_040938575.1). Taxonomy (NCBI): domain Eukaryota; kingdom Metazoa; phylum Chordata; class Amphibia; order Caudata; family Ambystomatidae; genus Ambystoma; species Ambystoma mexicanum. The sequence goes on along the minus strand of NC_090922.1, from coordinate 367,723,473 downwards.
CCTGGAGTCTCAAGGTACGATCTGCGACCACGGAACTGAACTTAAAGTGCAGCATAGACTGTGCTCAGAAGAAACCACTATTGAGCCAGTCCCTCGTCATTCCTCTGTTGAATACAAATAAGAGGTGGGGACCGGCAAAGTTACCTTTAATCAACATAGGCCAAGTGCTCAGGAGCCACCACCGGATGAAATAAAAAAGTCTAACAGTGAGGCTTTTTAATGGACACTGATAAACAATGCCCATTGTAAAAGCCACTCGTATGAAGAAAGATGTTGGTCACTTGTTTCATGATGAATCTGCCCACCAAGAGTCATGGTCTTCGAGAACCAAATGGTTACTGGTTACAAAAGCAGCAATTGTTATGATTACATTGACATTTGGGTTCTGGTATCTAGAAAATGTGCATCCGCTTGATGTCTTGTTACCGATTGCAAGTACCTCCACTGTGTCTCCACCTTATGTGCATCTGCAAACTCTTCATCCTCGAGACCTCCAAAACAGAGGGGGTTATCATAATAACACTCTTTTAATGATTATGAATGCAACCCATGCCATTCTAAACAAAACAAATGGCTGGGTGTGTTTGCATTTGCCACAACATGGGGAAAAGGGACCGGCCTGGGATATTCATCCTCGCCCTTTAACTACTGTTTGCTATGCTTCACTTAGGGCACTATTCTTTGGTCATTGGAATGATAGTGTCACTGGGAATTTTGATGGGTCTAATCTTAATTAATTTGAAAAGCGAGTTTTAACACCTTTGGGATGTTCTTTTTTTACAAATAGGAGCAAGCTAAATGTTGCTTCTATTAGGCCTTCTGACAGACTCTCTAGTACCTTTCAATCATTGATTTCCTTCAAGATGGCCCCCGTAGGCAATATGGATGCCATGCCTCCTTCCTATACGATCAATCATAGTCCAAGCTCCGTTCCATTCTGCATACATAGAGAAGGTTCCCAACCAATGGGTACATTTGCGGGTTGTACTAACATTGCAATTCTAATCAGTGAGGATAAACCCTTGTATGTAGGAGACCCTGTTTACTTTGTTTGCGGCAATGAGACCTATCCATGGTTACCCAGAGATTGGGAGGGTACTTGTTATTTGGGTATATTGCTGCCAGGAGTATATGTTGCCACCACCTCCGAAATCTTCAAAATTCATCCCAGGCGGGATGAGAATGGTGATACTCCTTCAGAAGTCTTGGCTGATGTTGCCAAATCCTACGTGCCATTTTGGGGACAGATAATGAATTCCAAGGATATTAGAAGATTAGCTAGGGTATTGGAGAAAATCATCAATAGGACCACTGATATTTTGTATAACATGATGCTAGAGCAAAAGGCAATTAGTTTAGTAGCCCTCCAAAATTGGTTGATGTTAGACATCATTTTAGTATGCAAAATGATGGGATCTGCATGCTGTATTTTTGTACCCGATTACTCTCCCACCATATTTAAGGCAATTCAGAATCTACATACCTTAAGTACTGAAGTACATGTCCCAGAGGGAAACTGGAATATTAGCACATGGTTAAGGGACTTGTGATCTTGGGGTTGGAAAATCTTTGCAGTCTTTTTGATAATCCATGGAATGTTTCTGTTCTGCTGTTGTATACAGTGTTTGCCTGTCATTTGTTTTATGATAGGAGGATGTTGTGCACAAGCCATAGGTACACTAGGACCTAAGATACACATGCCTGAAAAAGCTACCAATGCCTTAGTAATGCAGGACATTACCATCAAGGAGTTACTGGCAATTGATATCTCTGGAACCAGTGACTCAAGTTGCTTTGATGATGATACATGTTCTTTGAATAGTATGAATGTTTGAGTTATGCCCTTGGCTTAGGCCAAAAGGAGGGTTTGTAAAACCATATTTCACATAATACCGCCTGATAATGAACATTGGCCTAAGCACATTTGCATGGCACTGAAAACTGCTTCCGAATTAACCTGAATGAGGCTGACTACGCCACCATTTTAGAATCCTCCGCCATTTTGTTTAACTCCTTTTTCTGTCTCATGTTAAACTGTGTTTTCGGCTACAGCAGGGAAAAGAGGAACTTTGCACTGTGTCAACATGTTGAGGCTGCTGAAACAGAATGTTTGTCCTGCACTAAGAAACCTTGGAGCTGAACTGAGCCTCAATTTAGAGGTCGTCTGCACCAGTAGCTTCATCCTTGTTCAAACAGTGGAACAGAATGCTGAATAGTTGAAACTGTGTGCTTTTGCAGAAATCCATTGTAGTTGTTCATGAAAGTAGACTTACTTTAAGCCGGAAAGCAAATGTCACCACTGTGTTTTATGTACAGAAAAACATCTCAAATGTTTGAAGACAACATTGCTGTATTTGTCATGTGAACTGGGTATGAAACCTAGCAAATTGTTAACTTGGAGAAGGGTTGGATGATGTAACCCGGATTGTGTATAAAAGATGCATGCTTTGTAATGTCCAGCACTCTCTCCCCTCACGGTGTCTGCTGGTACACACTGCGAGGTGTTGGTACCAGATAGCGATCTGTACAGAAATAAATAATACATGTATTTCTGAACTCGTGATTGGCGTATTTCATTTTGGTGGTACTAAGCCTCGATGTTTCTTTGGTCTTTCAATCATGGGGTTTACAGATGGTCAATGGCTAACCTATAGGGTGATCATATAACTTATTGAGAACACAATTTTGGATGCCACACATGAAAGAGAAACCTCCTCTGGTGAGAATTAAAGTTGGTGATATAAATCTATACAGATATTTTAATCTAATCAAGGACATTTCTCTTAGTATTCAAAGTAGAGAATTTAAATATAAATGAATCAGATGGCTGTAGTGCACCCGAAAAGACTATCTGGAAATCTGTTTTGGCTAAAATAGCAGCAATCAGGGAATGTACCCCTCAAATGTCACCATTATAGATGCCATTTGGACAAAATGTAGAGGACTGGCCCACCGAGTTACCCAGGCAGAGACTCATTCACATCAAGATTTTTGCAGCTCGGAAAATAATTGTGATTGGGTGGAAATCAAAGAACCCACCCAAAATGGAAGTATAGGAAGACATCCTTGCACAAACTGCCAAACACAAGAGAAATAGACATGGGTCTCATAGAGCAGGGACGTTTTGGGATCTTTTTGGGGACTGCATATGACATAAGATGCTGACATATCAGTCCCCTTCATGACCTACCCTCGGCACTAGGAACTTACCTTCCAACTTAACGTAACTGATCATGTAGACCCATTTGATGTAACAGTTATCGCAACAGAGAAATTGCTATTCATATAATGCTTGGATATATGGTACATGTACTCAGATGTACTATTTAACTTGATGCTACAGTGACCCCATATGTATAATTAATGTATGTTCCCTTTTAATTTGCATTTTCTATTCTATCTGTTAACTAATTGTTCCGGGTTAAATACTGAAAATCAAGTAGGCACAAATAAAAATAATAAAGAAAAATGTTGCTGTGTCCTAACTGTTTATAAAGTAGAGCTAGCTGGGGGACTCTTCCGAATTAATGCTTAATGCAACATTGGATATCTCTTACTGTAAGAGTACACAAGTAATGATTTACACCGGTTGTCAGATTATTCTAGCCAAAGGCTGCACATAGTGCCATGCATATTTGGTGTGCCGGGCACAGCCCGGGCACTGCCTCTTTACAATGGCACCTCCCTGCTTTCACCCTCGCTTATTCTGTGCCAGGATGACAGAAGCAGCGAGGGGGAAACGAGTTACTGTCATGAAGGGGACCAGTAGCCCACATGTATTTTATAAATGCCACCTCGTAGGCAGGCCTAGGACCGTCCATGTGACCCTCCTCATCCCGCTATTAAGACGCATTCTTAGGGTGTGCTCTGTCCATATTGCACCTGCACTGCCTTTCATAATAAAAACCATGAGAACAAGTAATAGGTTATTTACAATGCGCAATACCCAAGGACACATAACGCGGACCCTGGGATGGAACCTGTGTTGCTCTGCATCCTCATGCTTTCAAGGCGAGCGCGTTGCACCTGAGATATACTCCCGAGGTAATCATATTTGTCGGGGGAACCCTTATCTAAATGGGGGAACACAGTACAGCATGCAAACCCGCAATCTAGCAGGTAAGCATGTCGCAGACAAAACAGCAAAGATGTTAATGGGATTTTTCGAAAACTCAGTACTCCACATGATGATTTCCATTAAGAAAAAAGAAATAACGATGGCCATAGAAAATAGTGAAGGAAATTAGTAATCGTAATAATTCTATTAGTGTGTTGCAAAGGGGCAGGGCAAGGAGGAATAGGCTACGAAATGTTGGACATGCAGGGGAGGCGCAGGTGGCCGAGAAGGAATATGGGTGGTTACGGGTACATGTGGTCCTGTAAAAGGCTGCCAGAGATCCTCCAGCGCTGACAGGAATCACTTAGTGGAATTGGGTAAGCTTCTGTCTGGGGGTTCTCAGAAATAGAAATAGAAAGTTGAGATACTTGGGAAAATAGCATATTGTATAAACAAGTGGGGCACAGTGCCCAATAGAAAAAGGCAATGGAAAGCTGTGCTGGGGAAATGAAAAAGACAACCTTTAACAGCAACATCTTCTTTCAATCATAGGTTGTCTGAAGCACTGTATATTAGTCCAAGGACATGGAGTCGCTGAAGCAGGAATAGCAGCTGAATGATGGTAGGAGATCAAGACGCCAGCGAATGGCGCACCACCACCTGCTTGATCCATGCACTCGTCACCCTCAGAACTCGTGCCCAGGTCCCTGCCTGTCCAGCTGCAATCCTGCACTTCCTCTTGGCTCCCCTGAACTTGTGGTGTGCATCTGTAACCCTTCAGTCCCCTCTCTTACAATTATTCGCCACCCGTTGGCTGCGCTTATGAGTACCTGCACTTGCCACCCATTGGCTGCACTCTTGTTTTTCTCCTTTGCCTCGCACTTCTCCATCCTCCCCTCGCCCTTGGCACTTCTCCCATCCCCCATCCCTGCTTTTGCATGATCTGAGTGACACAAGGCCTAGTAAGATTGTTGTTTTATTCTCCCTTTTTTCCACCTCCTTGTCTTGTCGCACCTAGAAACACTTGTGTACAGTCGCGTTATAAATGCCATATCATATCAAATAGTTTTGGGATTTACTGTTGTTCTTTGCATTCATAGGCACCAAGGTGCAAGGAGGAGAGTACAAAGTTTCAAGGGAGGATGCGATAAGGGGTGCGGGCATGGAAGAGAATGAGAAGGGAGGAGAATAGATCAAGGGAGGAAATGATTACGAGAGGGTGCCATTGATAATGTGCAAGAGGAAATATGAGTGAAAAAGGCTGAGAGGGTAAGAAATAAAGCAAGTGTGTGAGAAGAAGGATGAGAGGGGGTAGAGAGTGGCGGTGAGGTGGGTGAGTGACTTGTAGAGAGAGTTGGGTGGGTGGAGAATTTGAAATCACTGTAGCTGGGAACGAAGCCAATATAGAGCGAATTAGAATAACCTAGATGTGATTGTAGAAGTGCAGAAATATGGATTGAGTGTTAAAGTAAAAATTTGTATTAAAAGTCAGGCATGAGTAAGCCATGCAAATCTGTTTCCCTCTTTATTTCCTTCTTACATTTCTGCGTGGAAAAGAGCAGAGCAAGTTTAATAATGCAAAAAACAAGCATCCTTCAGTAAGAGCTGTCACTCAACTCTAGGGTTATTACGTGCATTGTTATTACTACATATTACAGGTGAGCAGACCATGAAGCCCCACCTCTGTCTGTCATACTAAATAAAAGTGACATTCCTTACCTGGAACCAAGTGATTGGTGATACCCCATTTCGGAAAGGGCACTTCTTCCTGCTTTAAAAGTAGCCATTCGTTTTGTTTTAAATCAATATCTTGGTTGTCTTAATTTCTAAACGTAAGCAATAAAACATGTGACAAGTTTAATACAACCACTCAACTACCAGTTCAAGGACCATCACCTGCCACGTTCTACACCACTCATTCTCCAGATGCAAGAAATCCCTAAATCGCAGACTGCCCGAATGCCCCAATAGGTGGTAACAAGCAAAAGATATCAAACTATCGGTGACAAAAATAAGTCCTGAATGCTCCTGTTGGGTGATTTTTACTATGTTTCTGTGTCATAAGACTGCTAACATGCGGCACCTGCTCGGGGCCCATGACAAATGAAATATCTGAAATGCCCAGATGCCGTCCCTCGACAGTGCATTGGGTCTATTGGCCCCACTCACTACCAGCTTTCAAAACTGTCATCCAGCCCCCTCTGCCCCCAATTTTGTGTCTGGCTCGTCCCCTGTTCCATGGTATACTAAATATCCCATGCATGAAGATGCACACTATTGTTGAACCTGGAGTTCAGTGCTCATCCAAGGTGAAATGTTACTGCTCCTGTGCCCATTCATCAGCTCGGTAATGCAGGCTGTACCTTGCTGCCGTGCACAGCACACGAAAGCAGCGGAAAACTGTCCCGAAGAACTTTGCGCACAGTCGTGCATTTTTATCTCAAAGACCAAACACACGCCCATCTAAAAATATGAGGCACCTTTTCACTCTCAGGCAAAGAAACATTGAAGCGGGACTGCCACCTTAAATACAGCGCTCCTTGGCCTCCATCCCGGAAACGGCCGCCTTTAAAAGCGTGTGCAGCTACACAGTCTCACTGTACAAATATATAGACATATTGGTTTAGTGCCGTTGTGGGCGACTTTAGAAACTATTTCCAGGGCCTCTTTTGATTCCCAGTCCACCCCTGGTCTTACCCGCACTATGTTAAAAATATCATTTAAACAAATAGTCATAATCAGAACCGCAGACTCACTTCTCGACAAGACTTCAATGACTCTGTTCTGGGACTCCTCGATTGTAGGATACACGAGAGGGACTTTTATTCCCACTATGCAATTAATGAATAGGAATTTCACCCGGGAGTGGTCAGAAAATGAGAGAACTTGGAAAACAAAGCAGGCAAAACATTTGGGAAATGATCTGCACGTCGTTAGGTGACCAGTAAGCAGGGGTGGGCTTGCCTATTGTGAACTCTGGAGATTTCCCGGTAGGCCTCTGCAACATGGGCCTCTTGTATGTGGTATTTGAACATTTTCCCATAGGAAAAGTGTTAGGCTTGCTGAAAATGTGCAATATGGGGCCACTTCCAACATTATTTCCAGGGCCTCTTTTGGTTCCCAGTCCACCCCTGCCTGTGAGTGAATCACCTAGTTGTGGCGCATCACCCTACTTGCAGTCTTAGATGCCGAATTATACAAACAAAACTACAGGTATGATAAAGCACTAAAGGGGTACAACAGGCAACGTCCCGTCCGTCAGCAGGAGTGGGTGGTGGTTAATAGCAGACAGCACGGCCAGGAGAACCCACATACAGTTCAGAGCATGAATTAAAATAATGGGGCAAACATGCTTCAGCACGGCCGGCTTTTGGCCCCGTTTCAAGACCCTGGAGGTGGTCTCAAATGCAGCATTGCCCCCCAGTGCGAGCCCGGTGTGTAATGGCGGACGCTCGTGTAATGGTGCTGCTGCTACTGCCTCCAACAAGACCTACCATGGTACCACCACCGCTGATAAACCTGCGGATACATTATCAGGCTGCTTCCTTCAGCCTCACTAAAGTAAACTGTCAAAAATACTAGCACTGGAAAACACAAGAAAAGCATGTAACAAACAACCGGTTACTATGGTGTTGATTCTCATAAATCAAGGAGAAAACATATCGGGCCTCATTATGAGTTTGGAGGCAGCCATGCCCTTAATAAGGGCATGGCTGCCTCCAAACTCGGGTCCAGGTCCGTGGTCCCTGAATGGGGAAATACCGGGCCATTCCGACTTTGGAGGGCCCGGTATTTCCACATTCAGGGAACCGGACCATCCCCGTTCCCATTTGAGCCCCCATAGGGCTCAATGGGAATGGGGAGCATGCTAACAACTAGCCCGTTAATGACGGGCCCGTTGTTAGCATGCTGGTCCCCTCGCGGAACCCACAAAGGACGTCTGGTCTGAGGCACCGTTAACCCCTTACCGCCTCACTTTTAATGAGGCCCATAGTGTTCCGGGCGGTTTGCTTCAAATAAGATCTGGTACTAGGCACAGCGTTGCTGTGCTGATGGCGCTGGCCAGCCGGGCACCACCTCGCCATGCCATCCCAAGCTCACTTTCAAGCCCAAGCCCCCAGGCCATGCAGTGCTGATGCCCAGGCACCAAACATCACGAACAATTCAAAAAGTAGCAGTCTTAAGAAACTAATTAAATCACGGTCGAAAATAGCAGAAGCACAGCCCTCATGAAAAAATAAGGCCCAGCTGGTGTTTCGGCCATTTCATCACCAAACATCATCATGTTGACCTGCCAATGCCATAGTCTTCTCCCAAACTCCCCTTTATCCTATATCTATTACAGTACCGATGTTGTTGGCATTATTTATTTATTTTATTTATTGAATATGTATAAGGTGCCTATGCAGCAAATGGTGTTTCCAGTCGCCATAAGACAAATCGAAGGAGGGGCAGTGGAGATAAATAACAATTTCAGTCCTACTAGGCCATGTGACATTCAGATTGTGCAAATGCAGTAATGAAAAGTCCAAAAAGGGGGTCAGGGGGAAATGAATGTGGAGAGGGGTGCCCAGGGGCTAGGCAAGTGTTGAGGGGTGCCCAGGAGGGCTAAGTGCCTGGCAGTTCCTGAGGTGAGGACCACCAACTAAGTGTGAGGATGGGGGTGGACCAGGCTCAGGGAAGGAATTCCCAAGCAACCAGGCTTGTTGGAGAGGGGGGCCCTGAGGGGCAGTGCTGATATGGGGGCGTGCTGGTAAAGACTTGTCAATGGGGCCTGGTAACCTGAAAGATTCATGAGGGACCAGGCTGCCAGTCACAGCGGCAGAAGGAGACGTTAGCAAGGGAGGGCGAGAGGGAAGCAGGGTCTTGAGAAATTTCTGGAACTCAAGGAGGTTCTGCTCAAGTCTGAGAGGAGCAGGGAGGCCATTCAGAGGGTTGGCACCTGCCGAAGAGAGAGATCTATCCCCCACCTGGAAAAGGTCTGATCTGCAGAGAGTTGGAACTAGTCGGCTGAAGAGCGCAAGCAGGGAGGCATTTAGGGAGAGAGAGTTGGATATGGTGCCACCAAATGTGCCAAAATCAAACAATATTAATCACGCACTTACAACATAGTTTTGGCCATAAGTCTGCACCTCCAAACACAACATCCACTTATTGTTCCCAACGTTCCACAGACCCATTAAGGAGGGTTAGTCAAGTCATCTGGTGTCCCCCTATGTTGAATGCCCTGTTTGAACAGTGCAGGGAGCAGAGAATCTCTTGGAATTCAGAAAAAATGATAAAGTAAATCAATTTCCTTCTGGATAATTTTCTCCTCAATATTGATCCTCCTGATGTAGATCAGCTTTTCTGACAAAATCCCCAATACAACCAAATGAAGAAATATTAAAATACCTCAAATACAAGTTTTGTTTGTGCCAGAAACCTTAGGTTATACCGAAGAGAGCCAGGTACACTAAGCAAGGGTGGCAGGGGCATTTTCTCTTTACTGCTCTTAAAGGATTCCGAAATAATGTGAGCAGGGACTCAGTAATTCTTGTGGATGTTACAGAATAGCATCCATACCTTGATTCATTCATCATTTTACATAATTAAACGACAACTGCTCCAAGAATGTACCGGTTGGTTTGTGAAACCCTAATACCGTTTTTTACGGCTTGTTCAGAAGCAAAGGTCTGTCATCTGGGGTGGTTTAACTTGTGAATAGTCGAGTTTTTCAAAGTAACCTATATAAAATGTTGCAATCAACATGTGCACAGTAGGCTTTCACATTCTTGTTTTGAAGGCAGCGCTACAGTGTGTAGACTATAGAAACATATTGTTTTCTAAAGAAAATAAGACAATCAGACATTTCAATGATGCTTAAAAGTCGCGATTTCATCATTGAGAAGTACTAATGTGTAACTATTTAAAACAATTAAGACTATAGATGTATCCAAATGGTACTTCTGAAGACGACCTCCCATAATGTGGGAATGAAGACGGCAGCCCCTTTAAAGAGTATTTTTAATTGCTGACCTCTGAAGGCAGCCGTTCGCATCTGTTTATTATATTGTGAGCTCAGCTGTGAAAACGTCTTTATGGCGTTGTTTAATTGCAGTCTTGTTTGGTGTGGAAACTGGGGGCAAACATGGAAAATATGTTCTTTTGTGGCGCACATACGTTGGTGGAAATGAGCTACACGTGAAATGTTTGTTTACGAGATGGCGTCCATGCCTCGCTCTGGCGAGGAGCTGTGAAATGTAAATCTCACATTCCACCGGACAATAACATCGCCAGCTTCAGCTCGTTTGGAGGTGTGATGTTCTTTTCAAAAGGTGGCCGTTAATTTTATTGGCGACGCTTAGAAAAAGCGACGGGTTCCCTTGCATTGTACAAAGGAAGCTTTAACGTGCACGAGACCAATATTCTAAAGATGTGAGTTTTCTTCCAGTAAGCCATTTCAAAGTGTTTATTTCCTGTTAAAAAAAAAATAATAAGAATATATATATATATATATATATATATATATATATATATATATATATATATATATATATCTTGTTTTGGTATCGTTTAAAGATAATTGTATGTTTACCATTTTATTGTCTGTGCGGTTTCCTTGTGAGCGAGAAGATTTTTATTTGGGGAATTATACAGGAGCACGTGTGAGTGCAGTCGTGGCCATCTCGTCACGTAAATTCCTTACGTTTTGAGGAGTTTTCTAATGATTTCTTAGGCGTGGTTTACTCCATACAGTTGGCATATCCTGGAAAATAATAAAAACAACAGTTACTATTTGAGTTAATACCAATAAATGTATCTTTCCGAGCCAGATTACGACACACTGCTAGCAAGCAACCATTCAACAATATAATGTGGTACATTAGAACCTCTGATAACAATCTCCCCATAACCTTATTCTAGTGATGCACAGGGACTTCATTTGGGGGTTGCCAGGGGCAGCAGCTGCTATACCTGGCTCCTCCTCTGCTACCCCTAGACCTGTCCTTGCTACCGCTGGACCACCGGACAAAGAGGCAGGGCCTAGAGCAGGTATCTGTGTTGCACCTGAACAATGTGGTTGTAAATGCAGATAAATGTGCCACAGCTTTTTTCACCTGGAATCTTGATCTCATTAGCTGGAGAAATAACAGGAATGCAGGAAAATCCATGTAGCTGCCATAACTGACAAGCTGGCAGTCCATTAGTGAAGAATGCCTGGTTGGAGTCAGGCGTGGGGCTGTCTGTGCAGCTCATACCCAGTGCTGTAGCAACAGGAAAGGTATGGGTGCAAGGTTTAGCTCGCTGGGAATGGGTAAAAGCTTGCAGTACTCAGTGACAGCAGAGCATGAACGCAAATCTCACCAGTCCTTCTCATTGTCTGCTATGCACATCCAGTGTGCCACTGGGCCTGTGATGAGATGGCTGTGCCTCAGTGGCTTCTGCCACCAATCCTGCCTGGGCACTGTGACTTGACCCAAATCTGCCACACCTGCATCACATGTACAATGTAGATAGACGCAAGGTGAGATAATAAATGTACACGAAGTTGCCCTTCACCTTTGAAATAAATCATCTGTTGCTTCTTCAAGCAACAAATATATTAATTTGGAAGGATAACTCAGGGACAACGCACTTTCTTTGGGTACAAGAGGATGCAGTGCAATATGGCTTCAGTTCCTGTTCCGGTGCTTAGAAGCTGGAGGAGGCTGGCATTTAGCAAGATATAAAGAACCAAATAAAATAATAAAATCGGACTTTTCTAGGGGAGATGTCATGGAGCTGCTGTTGCTGTTCACATTTTAAAATGAAAAAACCCTGCAATTACTGTGACCTGCAACACCTCCTACCCCTCTCTCTCCCATCAAAAAATACTGTGGGTTACTTACCAAAGAAGCGCAAGAGAAAGGTGATGGCTGGAAGGTTTCAAATCATTCATAACCACTGGCACACCTCTGGGCAACCCTCCAGACCATCATTTGTCTCATTTGTCAGCTTGCCAAGACACTACAGGAGGGGAAACATCATATGCAAATCAGGCTTGATCGCACTGGAAAAGCAGCAGTCCAGCCCGAACTGCTATGTCACCTCCCTTCTGCACGAGACCACAAGCGTTCCCAGACATGTTTCAGTCTGATTGGGCATCACCAGTAAGGAGTAGTATCGGTCTGTATGCCCAGCAGGATTTACTAGGGTTGATGCTGTGGAGCTGCTGCTGCTGTTTACATTTTAAAATAAAAAGTCCTGCAATTACTGTGATCCTGCTTTGGGCAACCCTCCAGACCTTCATTTTTCTGGTTGTACTTATGTTGGTCAGTTGATGTTTCCAGTCTGTGGCTAGACACTTGGCAGGCGCTGTATGTCTGCGCTTTGGGGTTTAAGCCTCTTCGAGATGCTTTGTCTGTTTACAGTTTAGCCTGAGTGATGTACAATAGCCCAGGTTGTTGTGTTTGAAGTCTGCTTACATTCACAGTAATTTGGTAATATAGGCCTGATATTAACACTATATATGGTGATCCATTCTTGTAACAGTGATATTGTAACCATATTTTTCTTAGTGTACCAAAGCCACTTCCTGTTTCGTCAAGGGGTGAAAGGTTGTGTGCCATCACTTCCCGTGATGTCACTTGGGGACGAGGTCAAATAACATCACTTCATGTGATGTCATCAGAAGTCAAGGGTGATGTGATGTCACTTCCACTACCCCTGGCATTTTGGTGAAATGGCATCCTGTGTGGTGCACCATTCTTCTTGCAACCTGCTTTAAACATATTATTCCAGGGAGATCATTTTCCTTCTGTTCTGGTGAATGTATGAATCATGCATTAAAAAAGGATGCATACACATTTACGGATGTTTCTTATTTTCTGACAGATTTTCATTGATTTGTATGGCAGAGCCAGGGCACTTAGGGGAATTATAACTTCCACCCCGCACATCCAGTCCTCCATGCAAATCTGTATGAAAACTGACAGAATCTGATTTTGATGCTAGAAGTAAAGCATTGAATTGCTATGGAATCCACTTGATTTTTATACCTGCTAAAAGCCTGTGCATTCCAGAGGAATCCCTTGTAAATGCAGCCTGCCATACATAGATGGCAGAAAGCATTCACATAAGGTGCACTAGAAAGTGCTAAAAGAAAGAGGGAATGTGATTTCACCTATTTGTGCCTTTATTTTTATAACCTTTTTGCATTTGAGTGCAAATGGAACAGTTCCCCGCTGTGCCATTGCCATGGTTTTAGAAAATGGCCTCCCATACACTTTCTAGATCTCATAAAAGATATTACTTCGGTTTCTAGCCTTCATTGCCTCTTAGGACATTTCTAACGTGCTCCTGTGTTCTATTGGTGATCTAGCATGTAGTCATTCATGTGTTTGCCCTTTTCCATGCTTTCTTAATCCATCCCAGTATTTATATTGGTGTCTTCTCCAGTATGTGACTAAATGAAATCATCTCATCTATGTTCAATTCGACTGTTATCAATATAAGCCTTTCAAAACCTCCCCCAAATCTTGAGTCTATCTCTACGAGGTTCAGCTTCTTCATTTTCTCCGGGGCCCAGCATAGAACATCTTTTGTTGCATTAATTGGCCCCACATAGGTAGACGTTTTCTTATGCTACAAGTAGAGTTACATTGCATGCCCTGTGTTACTGTTGTACGTGCCGCTTCAAGCCATTAGATTCATGCCTAACTATGTTGAATCATGCCATTGGATGACTTGGTATTAATTATTATACATGATGCCACTAACCAAACCTACTAGAATACGCCACTAACCAAACCTACTAGAATACAACTCACCCCTCTGCATACACGTCTCCAATTCTGAACTAAACACAACCATACCTCTAGAGCACAACAAACCACACGCACTTATCTACACTAAAATAACAAAACAAATCACACATACCCTCGCACAACAGCACATGTAGGCTACCAACCGAAAAACACACCTACGCTCAGTGAACGGTGTAAACCGAACTGAAGCTGGCAACAGCACATCACAGCTCTTTTGTTCTTATCTCCTGCTCAGTCTTACTAATTTACACCCCCTCACCCTCTTGGATTACAGGTCCGCCAGAGCACCAAGGGACCATGCAGGAGGTGACAGTCCGCGGTATATGAACCTTTAACATAACATAAAGCAACATGATTAGGCTAGATTATTTAACGTAAACCATTGGCATGCTTTGTGAATTCACGGTATGCTATGTCATAGCACAAATGGCAGCCCGCACATTGTGGTTAATTGGCACGAGCCTCACTTGAAACTGAAACACTGACATCTTACAGATTTTAAAACAGCAACACCATTCAATAGCAGATGGGAGAACGATACAGCATGGCCGACCCAGAATTTTGCTTTAGCAACTGACAAAACTAACAACTCACCATATTGCATCTGTACTAACATTCACTGTAATGGACAGCTTACTATATTCTGCCAATTGAGCATGCTATTCTGTGTGCCTTTTTAGGTTAATGCACATTTGCATGATATTTAGGAGCCAAATGCCTATCGTTTTTTAATGTATTATCACTAACTCTTATTGTGCAACAAATTAGCACCAGAAGTTACTTTACTAATCCACTTCCTCCCTACCCTGTGAACAACTCAGTCTGACTTACTGCCAAACACCAACAGACAATCCCAGACTCTTTGCAGATATCATAGGCCCATACCTGACACCACCAAACACTAACTCATTGTTAAGATGGATTTCTAAACTCTGACCTGGTGGGCAGAAGTTTAGGAGGCCACCCTAGTTTAGTGGAACGGGGGAACCTTCTGGACAAACCAGACCAATCTATGGTAGCTAGGCAGGCGGTCAAGACTAAGGGCCTCATCACGACTTTGGCGGTAACCCTTATATCCGGCGGTCACACTATTACCGCTGGATTTAAGGGTTCGCCAAATCAGGGCTTCGGCGAATTTCACCCCAGCTCTGAGCTGGGGGGGAAATCCGCAGAAAATTCGTGCTATTACCGCCAGCGGGAAATCCGCCGGCAGTAAGAGCGCGAAAATTTCCCATTGAGCCCAATGGGGCATTCCCGAATGGGCTCAATGGGGATCAACATTACCGCCAAACTCGTGATCCGGTGCTATCAGCGCCGGGGAGTTCAGCGGTAGGGCTAATACTGCCGGTGGTAATACCGCCGGCGGTAACGCTCAAGTCGTGATGAGGCCCTAAGTCTCAGGAGGGGTGAGAGTGATCGGAAGCCCACAATGAGCAGACACAAAAAACTCCACAGAATACTCTTAGACAAGTGTATGTCAAAAATACATTTATTATAGGCCTTATAACTAAACACAAATAAACCACAGTAATAATAAATAGTTACCACACATGCCTTACACTAGTTACGATATATAAAAATGCATTTCGCCTAATAGGGATAAGGGGGTAACACAACCACAACCTGCAACAGAAGGAGTAAGTTAACACAAATATTGCATTTAGGAAGTTGATCCCTAACTTACACAGTCCAGCCCTACAAAGAGGGGAGCCTTGTGCTCAAAGGAATAGCAGTGTGTTACCTATACACAGTCATGCCTAAACACAAAACAGGTCCTCTTTAGGGAGCTGTAGCAGTTCAGGAAGGGACTTAAGCAGCTAGTGCAACGTTTGAGGTTCAGGAATTGCTAGGAAGCGCAGGCTAGCCCAGCTGAGGTGAATATCTTTTCAGGGTTTCTCATGTGTAAAGATCAATGGCTGTGCCAGGAGGCCACCGGTAAGTGATGCAAGTACCCACTGACCCTCAGCACAGTCCTGACAAACTTTGCCAGTCTAGTCGAGGTCGCTTGTAGGTTTAACCCCTGCAATTGCACATCGCTCCAGCTCTCAGCGGCTGCAGGACTGGACGATTGTCTATAGAGGGACAGTAGCCTTTTGTCAGCTCTAGGTGAAGAAAAGAGGACAGTTTCAGTGCAGCATGTCTCAGGGCACAGGGGGGCAGGCAGAAAAGACTCCTACAATTACCATCACCACAGCAGGGCGACAAGGACCGCACATTTTTGCATCGTGGCTCCCTCTCATTAATTTGCGACCCAGAGGAGCTAGGACAATGAGTTTTGGCGAGAGAGGGCCAGGACCACAAGTTAGCTATTCCACAAGTCTTGAGTATCAACTCAGAATGGCGGTGCTCCTATATGATACCCCAGGTTCAAGCTGGTCAGTTTGCTGGTTGGCCCAGCAACACTTCCGAACAAGCTGTTTTGAGGGTAAGTAGGAGGTGCTCAGAGTAGTTGGTCCAACTATTACAAAGGGTTGAAGCGCCCGTGCAGGCCTTATGTGATCAATACAAAAGGATGGTTCGACGGGACAACAGGGGGGTCAGGGTCACAACCTTCCAGTACATCTCAAGCAGTACCACAAGTCTGCTATTTCATTTCAGGATGCTTGGTCCTTCTGTAGTTTGGTGTGAACTTCAGGTGATCAACCTGGAATGGATGCAGTGCCCCTTCCCTTATCCAAGATTAATTTTGCACTCAAATGTGGAGTAGCCAATGGAAGATCTTCTCTCTTGCATTCAAGGCAGGCATGGGCCAATCATTGCCCACAGTGGTTCCAGTCATTCAGACATACCAGACATACTGGCACTAGCCCATGTGACATACAGGAGCCCACAAAAGATGCAGTTTTTGCAGGAAATTGCATTACCAAATAAAGAATACCCAGGTCACTTGAACTGAGGGTAGGCAAAGGGACAAAGTGGCCAAAGAACAGAACAAAAGACTTCATGACATGACCTTTCGGCACTGGCCACAGTATTGAGCCAGTATTAAACTGCTGCCACCAGTTCATCCTAGGCACACTTGTACAATCCCCAAAAAAGCCTTAGAAGATGGCTAGTGCTATACAAATAAAAGGGTCCCTATGCACGTCACTGTAAGCTACTTGGCACATAGATAAAAAGTTACTGTAGTGATGGGGAAAAACGAAGGTAAGTAGTATGATGCTTTTAATGTACCTTTATTGGCTATTACTGATATAGATGGTACATTTTCAACATAAGTAATTGGGATATAAAGGGGCCCCACCGACAGCAACGCCAACGTCTCTGTTGTACTTCAAACAGCAGAAAGTTCCATATCCGTAGCATGCGGTCAGCGTTCTGAGCACGGAACACTCATAGCTGAAGATCCATGAGTTGCGCTCGTGGAAAAGCTCCGTGGCTTAGAAAAGGATTAATGCAATGCTACACATCTCCCTTCTTTAGCCTCCTATTTCTTTCAACAGTCTACTGCCGGGATATCCTTATTCTATGTGCTCTAATACGAAATCTTTCATGTGTCCTTGTCTGCGAATGATCCTTCCTGTTCTTGACACATGCGAGAAATCTGGTTTCGTTTTTGGCAAGGACATTTTTGACATCACATTCCTATTCATCACTCTCATTTCTCTGATACATCTACCATCCTCCTCAGTGTTCTTACCACTGCTCACTTTTTTCTGGTTCCTACACATGGATTCATCAGGTACATTCACCCTACATGGTTTTATCACACATACTCTTTCCATGTTCCAAACTCTTCCATCCTCAACTTTTACTGCGTGTTTAAAAACCTAAACCACACCCACCGGTTTGGACCATTTGCAAGGTCCATCCCTCAACACAGGGGGAAGTTTAATCCTCACAAACCCTCCTACAGTGGGTGCTTCTCTCTCCTTTCTCCCAATCAATAACTTGTCGTGAGCAAACTTGTTTTTTAGCTGTGTATTTCTAATGTTCTCACACACTTCACCAAAATCTTTCCTTACAACAGTTACTCTCTCCATCTAGGATGGTGTTAGTTTAGTGTTTGCTCTGCGTCCCCTACTTAATTCAAATGGAGATAAACCTGTCGTACAATGCGGGGTGAAGCGTTGAGCAATGATCTTCCTTTTAACTGCATCTTCACAATTTAGTCTGTTAGCCCAAGCCCACCGAATGGCATCCTTGAGCGTCTTGTTAAAGCGTCTGTGGGTGATATATGGCACTTTTCCTGTGCATGATAGAGTTCTCAACACAAAACTTTTAAATCTCCTTAGACCGGAATTGCACACCATCATCCGTCAATATACTTATCGGAAAACCCTCTCTGGCACAAATTTCAGATAAAAATTCAACAATTACTTTTGCAGACATGCACAGTTTAATCAGGACTTCCACCCACCTGGTCAGAAGGTCAGTGACTACCAGACGGTATTGCTGCTTGCCATTGCTATGTATTGGACCTAGTATGTCCATCCCTCATCATCGCAAACTTTACCTGGGATATTGGTTACCACCATAGGGTACTTCACATTCACAATCGCACATGCTCTATCGCTTTCATTACAAAGAATACAGTCTCGGATGACTCTCTCAATTTGTAGGTCGCATCCTGGCCACCAGAAGTCATCACGTATACTTTGTTTCGTCTTCATTATCCCTTGTTGACCCTCATGACCCAATTTGATGATTCTTTGTCGTAAACTTGTAGGCTGAATCATACGGTCATCTCTCATGACTCTGTCATTCTCCACGTTGAGTTAATTTGCAACTCTCCAATAATCCATGAGATTAAGTTCTTCAAATTTTGTTTTCTTCAGAGACTCTTTACTTTGGACTATTGGTTTTAAAAGTATCATAGGAGCATCTTGTTTCTCTGCTTCTTCCCATTCTGTCTTGGATATGGACAATGTCTCTACACTTAAAACAACTTCCAAATCTGTCTCATTTCCCTCATTCATCTCAGATGTATTGGTGAGACGTGATAAGCAATCAGCAGCACAATTCAATTTCTTACCCCTGGAACATATCGTACTGTGCAGTTGTACTCCTTTAAAAGTATGACCCATCTCTTTATATGGTTGGAAACATTATCTAGTCCTTTATTCATTATGACATGTATTAACGGTTTATGGTCAGTGTGAATCTCCACCTCCACTCCCCAAATGAATTTCTTGAATTTTTCCCTCTCCCATTTGATGGCCAGTATTTCTTTCTCAATAGCAGCAAACAATTTCTTTGCACCTTTTAATAATCTCGACGCAAAAGCAATCAGATTCTCTTTTCCATCAATCTCCTGAGTGACAACAGCTCCCAGGCCAAAATTACTAGCATCTGTAGTAATTATGGTTTTATTGTCATCTCTAAAATTCTTTAATGATGGTGCCTTAGTTAATTCCATTTTGATCATTTCAAATTTCTCTTCGCATTCCACATTCCACTCAAAGCTTTTCTTCTTTAAGAGTTCACGAAGCGGAATAGTATGAAGAGCAAAATCTCCTATGAACTTCGAGTAGTATTCCGCCATCCCAATAAAAGTGCGTACCTCTTCCTTCGACTTGGGTCTTGGCATATCTTTGATAGCATTGGCCAACTGTTTCTTCGGTAGTATACCTTCATCAGATATGTTATGCCCAAGATATTCAATTTCACTACGGTTGATATTACATTTTTCTCTACTGAGAGTCATTCCTGCGTCATATAACTTACTGTAGACATGTTGTAGTCTTTCATCATGCACCATCTGATCAAAAGCATGCACTAAGATGTTTTCTTGAAAACAGATGATGCCCTGATCTCCTTCGAAAAGTTTGTGCATTATCCTTTGAAAAATTGAGGCTGCCGATATCAACCCAAAAGGTAATCTCTTATACTGGTACAATCCGTCTGGCGTGATGAACGCTGTTAATTTCTTAGATCCTTTATGTAACTTCACTTGATGGTATGCTGACTTCAGATCAAGAGTGGAAAAATATCTCGACGGGCCAATGGTGGACACAATCTCTTGTATGTTTGGGAGTGGATGCCTGTCAGGGACCACACACTTATTGAGTTCTCTCATGTCCACACATATTCTCAGCTTTCCAGATTTTTTTCTGAGAACAACTAACAACGAAACCCACTCACTGGCATATATTCTTTCAATAATTCCTTGGTCTTCAAGAATTTTAATCTCCTTCCTTACTTCTTCTCTCATGGAAAGAGGAATGTTGCGTAACTTTTGTGCTACAGGAGTATGTTCTGGTTTCATCTTGATTTCATCGACAATTCCACAAAGACATCCAATTTCATTTCTGAAAACACCTTTTACTACTTCATCACTATTTGTGATCCTTTTGGTCTCTTAGGATTCCATCACACCCTTTTCAATCGAAAATCCAGATTCACTGGATGCAGCATCTAATTTCACTTTAAGTTTGCTCTGATGAGTCCAACTCAACAAAGGTGTTCTTCCTGCTTTGGTAATGTATATTTGCTTTCCTCTACTTAAACTTAAGGGTGCCCCAAAACCATCCAATGACATCTATTTTAACTCTTCCATAAGCTCTGGGTCTTATGTCTGATTCATGTAAATATTCATGTTTATGCCTGTTCCACAGATTTTGTGGTACAAGAGTATATTTAGCTCTGGAATCAATCATCATGTGCATGTTAATTCCTTCAACACACACTGTGGCCTTGAGACTCTCCATTTCTTCTTCATTTTCTTCATCCGTTACAACAAATACACCTTCTTCTCCACCTTCATCACTATAATTATCACACCCTATCCAGTTTGTAGATGTATTTTGTATCCTACAACATCGGACATAATGTCCTTTACCTTTGCATTTCAGGCAAATGATCTTGAGAGCCGGACAATCCGGGTTATTATGCCCAATGATCTGTGCCGTCACATCTGAAACACCTGCCTGTGTTCATTCTCTTAGATTCGTTCCTTCGCCTGCGTGGACTCTTTCCTTTCACACTATAGCCTGTTGTTTTGGTAGTTATTTTGATTTTTCCTTTCTTCATTCCAAGTTGGTCTGCAAACACCCTCTGGCTTGCTCCTTCTACTTGTAATTCCCGCTACATGAGCTATGGATTCATTATTCTTATTTGCATTGTTTATTGCGATGTTGTCTTTTGGTATATCATGCTTTATTTCAACTTTTTGTAATCTGCTTTCTAATTCTTTGACACATTTCTCAGTGTGTTCAACCTCCTTGGCTACATGTAACACTGTGTCCAGAGTGGGATCATTTTCTGCCCATAACCTTTCTCTTACTTTACTGCTTCTACAATCCAACATGAATTGGTCCCTCAGTCTTTCATCCAATTGTGTATTAAAATTGCATGTCTTGGCTAACTTCCTTAAACTAGTTATGTATTGCTCCACACTTTCGCCTTCCTCTTGTACTCTCTTTCCGAATTTGTAGCGTTCCAAAATTGTACTTAACTTTTTTTCATAGTGTTTACTCATTTTCTTCACTGAGCGTTCGTATTCATTCAAATCAACATCTTCATCAGGTGGTAGTTCTGGCAAATCTTCACATTTTACTTGGCCAGCTGGACCCAAACAGTGCAATAATAAAGATTTTTGTTTCTCCACACTGCAAATCTGACCACACAACCCCTGCATAATGCTCAAATGATTTGATCCATCTTTTCCACGGAATTGCTGGCTCCCCAACTTCTGATAAGAAAAATAAAGGTGGGGGTACACTATTGAAAGACATGTTTCCAACTATTGTGGATTGAACATTTCTGTTATTGGGAACTCAACAGAGTTGAAACTTATTGTAAAATATTTTTTCTTTGTATTCCTTGTGTTATTGAAAGTTGACTGGTACTCAATTCCCTTGTCATTAAGGCTCCTGTGTGCAATGGTGTTGATTGTGACTCATTAAAACTTCTGTACTCAGCAAATTTCTTTATTCTGTTCATAGACTTCTGTGCAGAGCTCACTTGTTGGCAGTCAATTGACACAGAAAAAAACAAAATGTTTATCTGACACTGTGGCCGTGTCCCTGCTTGTGCTTGTTGTGCTATTATATATTTTCCTTCCTTGTTATTACAAGATGCCAGGTAACAGAAAACACAGGGCTCCTATACGTGTATTACGGTAAATATTGTAGGACAACGTGAGAGCAGCGTGAGACGGCAACATGTGCAGTCGGCACAAACAGAACAGATGACGTGAGATTGCAAGCAGTGTGTGCTGTAAGCTGCATCCAGGGCTTTTATAATTGGATCGAAGTGAAATTGAAATAATCACAAGGCAGTCGGGCACTTACTTGAATCGATGGCCGCTTCAACGTTCACGCGAACGGACTAGCATGGATACATGAGGAGGAGCTGGGAGACTCACTTGACTGAAACAACAACAGCGGGATAGAGGATCTGCAAAGGCCACTGCTTCATTCACAGACGATCATTGATGCGGTGGGGCCCAGAATTCCTCATCGCCATTTGTAGTGATGGGGAAAAAGGAAGGTAAGGAGTATGTTGCTTTTAATGTACCTTTTTTGGCTATTACTGATATAGATGGTACATTATGAATATAAGTAATAGGGATATAAAGGGGCCCCACTGACCGCAATGCCAATGTCTCTGTTGTACTTCAAACAGCAGAAAGTTCCATATCCGTAGCACGGAACACTCAAAGCTGAAGATCCATGAGTTGCGCTCGTGGCAAAGCTCCGTGGCTTAGAAAAGGATTAATGCAATGCTACAGTTACCAATAAATGGCAACATAGTTAAAGACTAAGGGAAACATAGTTTCCCAGTACTGACAGCCTGAACGATGTGTTGATTTCCCTATAACAGATGAGCAGTCTAGGAGTCTCAAATTCAGAGTCTCAAATGAGGAGTCTATCTAGGAGTCTCACATTCGAGCAGTGTTTTCTTAACTTAAATGCAAATGTTGTGAAATTTAGGCCTTTCTTCCACTATCTAGAAATCTCAAATCTAGGAATCTCAAACCTAGGTATGTTGGTTCTCAACTGACTGCCATTTCCTGGCACTTAAGCCTTTCTCCACTATCTAGGAATCTCAAATATAGGTGTTTAATCCAATTGCCTGTCCCCTGTGAAACCTAGGAATACCCAGAAACCACTTAAAGCTTCTACCAGTAGCCAGGTAACTGCCCAAGTTAACTAGGAACCAGTCACCCTCATACATATCCAACTCAGCTTCCCAATCCCAATGCATAGTACCCCGTCTAAGCCCTGCCCAGACAGACCTCCATAGATAGATGAACACCAGAACCTAACCCACAAATTGGACAACCACCCATAAACAACATAACATCCAGCTATTGCATCACAAGAGGATAAGAGTCTGAACCAACCAAACGACTCAAGGCCCTACAGGTTGGCTTCCACCCCTGTAACCTCAATACCCTGAGAATCCTACTACCAGAGACCACAAAATGCCCAGACACAGGGTTGGACACTGCCAAATACAATCTTATCAAGGAACAAACTGAAAGGATCAACACCATCACCTCCCATCAGTAGAAACTGCCTCAAATACAGTACACACCCGAACAAACACAACAGCTAACTGAACAAACAACAGTATCTCACAACATACCTCGCAACAACTGCAACACCTCGACACTCAACAGCAACAGATCTGGAAACGCTGACAACCAAATGGAACCTATCAAAAAAAAGAAGAGAGGACCCCAGAAGAGAAAGGGACAAAACCAAAGTCCTCACCCTGTTCCTCTCTCTGTATATCACAAAAACAAAAGGGCACCACAGACAACCCAATCAAAACATAGAAGATGATGAAACAGAACAATTCATCAATGCAACCATCCACCTTACAGGCCACCTTAACGAAGAAGCAGTTCCATGGATCACCAATCGATCTACAACAACAACACAGAAGCACTCCAACTATAAAACCGTAAGACAAAACAAGGATCAAAAAACAAACCTAACCACGTCAAAAAGATACATTGCAACCTAATAAAGGCCAGATCAATGTCCAAGCATGCCACTGGGATTTACGACCTCCTGTGTGACGGTGGTATCGACATCTTATTTATCATACATCATTACATCATTATCATTATCATTATCTTATTCATAACCGAAACATGGCAGGACGACAACTACAAAATCACACTCCATAACTGCCTCCCGACAACTTCAAGTGCTCACAAGCAACCAGAAAAAACAAAAGAGGAGGAGGACTGGTGATAACTTTCAAGGAACACCTGAAAATTAAAACACAAGAACCGCTAAACATCGAAAACTGCAAATCCCTAATCCTTCGCCTAACAGCAAACCAAAAGACAAGCATCATATTCATCCTGGTATACAGACCACCGACATACGATGCAACCTTTGTGGATGCCTTCATTGAAGCAATCCCCAACCTCGCCATAGAGAAGGAACACCTGATAATCCTTGGAGACTGCAACATCTGGTTTGATGAAGAAACCACTAACACCCAAAAATCACTAGCCAAACCACTGAGGACAGTGAAATTATATCAGCTAGTCAAAGGAGAAACTCATGTGGTGAGACTAGACGCAATATTCTCCAAAAAAACTCATCACCACAGCGCCACCTATACAGATCATCTGGAGCAACCACCTCATCATCCCCTCTGTAATCACGCTTGCCACTTCAACAACCAAACAACCCAGCAAACTTCAGACCATCATGAAAAGAAACTGGAGGACCATTAAAAATAGCAACCTAGTCGAACTATTGGAAACAAACAAATCACTAGCAACAACTCTGGATGAAGCTGACCTTGACAGAAAAACAGAAGTATTGCACCAATGGATCACTGGAACAATAGATGAGATCTCCAAGGAAAAACCTTTCACCGCATCGCGCAAAAGAGCAACAGCAAAATGGTGTACCCCGCTACTCAGCGGCATAAAAAGAAAAAACAGGAAATTTGAACTAGAATGGAGGAAAGAAAATGACCTGATGAATAAATTATAATTCCAAGGACATATCCACTCATACAAAAAGGAAATCCATAAGGCCAAAAAGAAATACTATGACAACAGAATCACCAAAGCTGCCAACACCTAAAAAGAACTGTTCAGAATTATAAAAGAAATGAGAAACCCCTCTGGCTGCAGCAACACACGAAGACCTTCATTGAAATTTTGCAACGTCGTTGTGGACTACTTCAAAAACAAAATCTGCTCCATCCAACAAATCATACAAAGCAGACCAAACAACTACAACATGCAACCTACCCAGCCACCCAAGGATTGCCAGAACAAACTCTGAAGCTTCCCTCAAATATCAGCTGAGACTTTCGTCAAGTTGGTAAGCAACAGAAACACAGCTGGCCCACCCATTGACCCCTGGCCCCCCCTCAGATATACACAGATCCATTCTCATGCAAGAAACACCCATATAATACTACAGAAACCTCTTCAACCAATCACTTTCAACAGGGAAAGTACCGAGTTATTTCAAATCAGCATACATCAAGCCACTCCTAAAAGACACAGCAGGAAACGTGGATGACCCTCTCCAAATACAGACCCATCTCAAACATCCCATACCCAGCTATACTACTAGAAACATATGTCTAAAGAATAACACACACATTCATAGAACAACACCTTCTCCTGGATCACCTTCTCCTGGATCAAGAACAATTAGGTTTCAGACCAATGAGAGGAATGGAAACGGCACTGCTCTCAGCAAATACAGACTAACAACACATGATCCCTCACAGCAGCACATGGGAAGTCGTACTTAAGCTCAGCGAACGGTGCAACCTGACCCAAACTGAAGCTGCCAACAGGAAATTACAACTCTTCGCCTTCTATTCCCACCCGCCCCATCCCACCTTATCTCACAGCCTCTTCAGAGCCGCCAGAGCGGCTGGGGAGAACTCCAGTGGTGGTGATGCGCGATACAAATACCATTAACATTAACATTAACATGAGCAAAAGCCCAGAGGAGTGCAGCTGAAGGCTGCGCTCCACTGGAATTAGTCAGGTTAGGATAGCCAAACAAAAGCTAAACATTTGGGGGGTCCAAAAATGGAGGGAGAATTGCACCTAAGAGAAATCTTTCCTAACACTCGCCCCTCCAAGACCAAGGACAGGGGGAATTAATCCACACCTGCATGAGTCTCATGTTCAGGTTGACTAAACATTCTGGACAACCCATCAGCGTTGCTTTGTTGGACATCCGCCCTCTGCTCAATGGTGAAGTTAAACCCTTGCAGGCTTATGGACCAACTGAGCAACTTTGAATTCTCTCCCTTCTTGTTCATTAGCCACTTTAAGGGCTTATGGTCAGTTTGCACAGTGAAATGGGTCCCATAGAGGTAAGGCCTAAGCTTTCCTAGGGCCCTCACATTAGAGAAAAATTCTTTCTCAACAGTGGACCACCTGAGCTCTCTGTCCTATAACTGGCAACTAATGAATCCAATCGGGTGTTCCTTGCCTTTTCCATCTACCTGTGATAGTACAGCACTTATCCCAGTGTCAGAGGCATCTGTCTGCACAATTAAAGTATGTTTGTAGTCAGGGGCTCTGAGAACAGGGGCCTGGCACAGGGAGTCTCTTAAGCCATTGAAGGCCTTCTCACACTCCTCAAAGCAAGAGACCTTCTTGGGGTTCTTCGGCATAGTGAGAACGGCCAGAGGGGCAGCTATGGTACCATAGTTTGCCATTACATTTCAGTAATACCCAGTGAGACCTAAGAAGGCTCTCACTTTGGTTTGTGTAGTGGGGGTAGGCCAGCCTTGTACTGCTTGTACTTTACTGGGTAGAGGCTGAATCCTCCCTCCACTTACTTCATGTCCCTGGTAGACCACTGATCCTTGTCCAATCTGGCACTTACTGACCTTTATGGTCAAATGAACCTTCTGAAGAGCCCTCAACACTATTCCCAGGTGTTTCACATGTTCTTCCCAAGCGGCACTGAAAACTGCTATATCATCCAGAGATGCTAAGCAGGACTCATCCAACCCATTTAGGGCATGATTCACAAACCTTTGAAAAGTGGCAGGTGCACTATTTAATCCTGGGGCATTACCCATAACTGGTAAAGGCCCTGTGGGGTTGAAAAGGTGGTCTTCTCCTTGGCATGTTCTGATAGGGGTATTTGCCAATACCCTGAAGTGAGGTGAAATGTGCTGAGGTACTTGGAGTCATCCCAGGTACCCGCCAGTTCATCAGTTCTAGGTAGGGGTGAGCATCTGTCCTGGTGACATCATTCAGAGCCATGTAGTCCATATAGAACATCAGTTCAGAGGTATCTGCATTTGGCACCAGAACCATAGGACTGGACTATGGACTACTGGAGGGCTCAATCATCCCAAGTTCCAACATCCTGTTGACCTCAGTTTTGATATAGGATCTCACCTTGTCTGACATCCTATACCCCTACATTTCGTAGGTACACTGTCCCTGAGTCAATTTCATGTTTACACCAAGGTGTCAAACCTGAAGTTAGGGAGAACAAGGGGGAGAACTGCCTCAGCAAATTTCTTACTTCCTCTTGTTGGGTAGGAGTCAGGTGAGGGCCCACTTTGACACCCTGAATAGAGCCATCTGACGGGCTACTTTGGAATCAGTCAGGAAGAGGTTTCTATGTCAGATGCCAAACGTAGTGCAGCTATTTCAACCCTAGGGATGAAAGCCTTCAGACTATTTATGTGGAACACTTTGGGGCTTTGATCCGGCCTCCTTAGGTCCACTAAATAGTTTACCTCACCCTGCTGCTCCACAACTGTGTAAGGGCCTGACCATTTATCCTGTATGGCTCTAGGCCTTATAGGGGTCATAATCAGGACTTCCTGGCCTCGGGTAAAGTGAATAAGTGAAGCCTTCTCATCATACCAATGTTTTACCAGGGTTTGACCAGCCTTTAGGTTATCACTGGCCTGAGCCATCAGGAGGACCATACTCTTCCTTATCCCCAGCGAATAGTCTAATACATTGGTAGTGATAGAAGGTGTAGGGAGCTCCCACCATTCCTTGATTATATCCAGTGGTTCCCTAACAGGGTGACCAAAAAGAAGCTCAAAGGGGAAGACTCCAACACCCTCTTGAGGTATCACTCTGTATGCAAAGAATAAGCACAATCCCATTTTCCCTTTTGGGGTTCTTCCAGAGCCCCAATCATGCTTTTGAGAGTTCTATTAAATATCTCAATTAAGCCATTTGTTTGTGGATGATAAGCCAATGAAAACGCCCCCACACTCTTTTCACATGGCTTGCATGTACTTAGACATGAAGTTGCTGCCTCTGTCAGACACAACTTCTTTAGGGAAGCCAACCCTGGTAAAAATGTCAAGTAATGTTTTTTTTCAACTGACTTGGCAGTCACAGTCTTCAATGGGATGGCTTCAGGATATCTGATGGCATGGTCAACCAGCACCAAGATAAACATATTGCCAGAGGATGTCTGAGGGTCAAGGGGACCAACAATGTTGACCCCCCCTCTCAAATGACAACCCCACCACAGGGAGTGGCACCAATGGATCCTGGATTGTTGAACCACTTTTACCAGAAATCTGACAAGTGGTACAACTCCTACAATGGCCTTCTACATGGACCCCCATCTTGGGCCAGTAGAAATGCATGGATATCCTGTGCTTGGTTCTCCTGATCCCAAAGGTGACCAGCTAGAGGAAATCCATGTGCCAGTTGTAGGAGCAAGGGTTTTACCTGAAGGGGGACCACCAACCTCCTATGGTCACCTTCAGTAGACTCTGCGGGCTCACTGTACAGGAGCCCACCTTCCCAATAAATCCTATGTTTCCCAGGAGGTTCACCATCAAGCTGGGACCAGGCCTGTCTCCTTAGTCCTTCTAAAGATGGGCGCTCACATTGGCCCTTACTAAACTCTTTCCTAGCGGGACCACCTTCAACCAATACACTTTGGATTTCAGGATGGTCATGGGGTTGAGAATTTCATCGGGTGCAGGTGCTTGGCCAACTACCTCCACCTCAGTGGCAGGTGAGTTAGTGGGGATATTCTCTTACCCTCTTCTGAGTTTTTTTTACTCTCTTAGCCTTCGGTTTCCCCTTTGGCTTTGGCTCAGCCTAGGACTTGGCCAGGGCAGCCTTTGTTTGAGACCCTGTGCACGGTATTTCTGTTGTGTCCCCCACAATACCAAAGTCTCTGGGATCATTTCCTAGCAGCACCTTCCCGGGGACTTGCCTCTGTACACTCACAGGTATCCTTACTATTGTACGTTATTTTTACAGGCCTTTCTGGGAACTTGAGAGAAGGGCTATCAGCTAACTTGGTGGGCATCAAGGGAGCTTTACCAAAAAGTAATCCACCACAATTCTGATGGACCCACTATCCCCAAGGGCAGGAATGTCAACTCAAGTTATTAGCAAACTGTATTTAAAGTAATACTTGGTATTAGCAGGAATACTAGCATACGTCTCTGAAACTCCAGGATCCCAGGAACCCAGGGATACTAAGACTATTTCAGACTCTATCCAAATGGGGAAGGAGTTTGAAGAGAAGGATGCCCCTGTGACAATTTCTTTCTCCACATAAGAGTGGAAGGTCAGACTCAGAAGGTGGTCCCTCAAGGTTTTGACTGACCATCTGGTGTCCATCTTCACATGGTCACATGCTTGGGAGGATGACTCCCACTATTCTGAACATTCTCATGTGACTTACTCTTACTATGATCTTTGTGGCCCTTATGGGAGGAAGATTTATCAGAACCCCCACCCTCCTTATCTTTGTGCTTTTCCCCTCCTCCTGCTTACCAGGAGCAGGCTTGTCCTTACGGGACACGCTGTGTGACGTCCTTAAATCTGCTGCAATGGCTAACTTCTAATGATCTATCTCCTTATAGTCAGCCAACTGCTACTTAAGTTCAGTGGAACAAGAAGTAAAAATGTGTTCAAGCATGACTAAACAAATAATACACTCAAAGGTGGTGACCTTCCACCCAACCAGTTAAGTTTTTCAAGGAATCAGTTACATATGAGACCCAAGTATTACCTTCTTTCTTTTTGTGATCTCTGAATCTTTTCAAGTATTGGGCAGGAGTCTTCCCAAACGTCAAGACCAGAGTTTGCTTCAATTTCCTAAAGTCATTTCGGACATTTCCATAATGGCACTGCAGCCTGAATGGGGTAGTCTTCTGAGCAGCCATGCAATCTTATCAGCATCCACAACTTCTTGCACTTGACATGCATACTCAAATGCAGTTAACCAGTCCATTATGTCATTCTTGTCATCATACATATTAAGCAGATATTTTGGAAACCGTGGATGAGAGGGGGAGCCAGACCCATTACTAGATCCTCTAGAGGAGCCATTGGCATCTTGTAACTTGGCAAGCTCCAACTAGTGCCCCGTTCCCTTCGATTTCTCTGCTTTCTCCAGTTCTAGCTTAGCCATGTGAATTTCAAGTTCCTTCTGCTTAAATAGTAGCTCTATCTTTTGAATTCTACCATAGCCTCAGTCGCAGAGCCAGCAAATGAAACATGGGACTCTACATCCTCCCTATCATCATGATTGTCCTCTATGATGGCTGCAACAGTCCTTTCAGCACTGTTACTGGGAGTTGCCTCAGCACCTTCTGAACTTTCATAAGAGGGAAATGCTGTGATTTGGCTTTCCTACCATTCCACAATCTTCTGGATCATTTCAACTTTTGTGCCAGAGGCTGTCAAGTCTCTTTCTGCACAGATATTCCTTAGCATTTCAGACATGGAAGCACTTAAAGTTATATTCACAATTGCTGTCATGCTATAAGTGAGACAGGTGGCTTACATTCAAATTTAACCAAAGGTCACTGTGTTCCATGTGTAATTATAACCTGGTATTTCACCAGTGCGCAACACTGGCTATGTCTGATTTATCCCACTGCTGTGCATCAATTTATTAAGATGGATTTATCAAATCTGACCTGATGGGCAAAAGTTTAGGAGGCCACCCCACTTTAGTGGAACAGTGGAACTTTCTGGACAAACCAGACCAATCTACGGTAGTTTAGCAGACGGTCAATACTAACGGGGTAATTCATGGATTATTTGTGCCGAAGAAAATGGGATTTTTGTGCGCCATTCTGCCCACAAATCCCAATTTGTTTGGCGCACAAATCCTGTTTCTTTTTGGCGCAAATAATCCATGAATTACCCTTTAAGTCTCAGGAGGGGTGAGAGTGATCGGAAGCCCTCAATGAGCACACACAGTAAAACTTCATAGAATACTCTTAGACAAGTGTATATCAACAATACATTATTATAGGCCTTATAACTAAAAACAAATAAACCACAGTAATAATAAACAGTTAACACAACCTCCTTGCACTATTTACCATATATACAGATGCATTTTGCTGAATGAGGATAAGGGGGAACACAAACACAACCTGCAACAGAAGCGTACATTTTGACAAAAATATTGAATTTAGTCAGTTTTTCAGAGTCGATTCCTAACTTATGCAGTCTAGCCCTACAAAGTTGGGAGCCTTGTACTCAAATGTACAGCAGTGCTTTAACAATGCACACTCGTGCACAAGAGTGGCGAAAGCGGGTCATCTTCAGGGAGCTGTAGCAGTTCACGAAGGGGCTTGAGGTAATGAAAAACAGTGTCCTGATATTTGAGGAAGGTCTACCCTTGCAGGTAGAGCAACCTTTGAGTTTTGGGAGTAGCTAGGGAGTGCAGAGCAGCCCAGCTAAGGTAAGTACATTTTCAAGGATTCTCGTGCGTAAGGAACAATGGCTGTGCCAGGGTGCCACCGGTAAGTGATGCAAGTACTCACCGACCCTTGACACAGTCCGATCCAAACTTTGCCAGTCTAGTCAAGGTCGCTTGTAGGTTTGACCCATGCAGTTGCAAGGCGCTCCAGCTCTCAGCGGCTGCGGGATGGGACGATCATCCGTGGCGGGACAATAGCCTTTTCTCAGCTCTTGGTGAAGAAAAGAGGACTGTTCTAGTGCAGCACATCTCAGGGCAGAGGGGGGCTGGCAGGCTGGACTCCTACAATGGCTGTCACCACAGCAGGGTGAAACAGGGACCGCAAATGCTCACAGCATGGTGCACTCTCATAAATTGCAGCCCAGGGGAGCTATGAAAACAAGTATTGGCAGGAGAGGGCCCAGGATGACAAGTTAGTAATTCCCCAAGTATTGAGTGTCAAATTGGGATGGTGGTGCTCCTATATGATACCCCCGGTTCAAGCTGGTCAGTTCGCTGGATGACTCAGGACACTTCCGAAGACACTCTTTTTGAGGGTAAGCAGGTGGTGCCAAGAGTAGTTGGTCCCACTACTCCAAAGGGCAAAGCGCTCTTGAAGTCCTTCTGTGATGGATACAAAAGTAGGGGTCCGATGGGACAACAGTGAGGTCAGGGTGCCAAACCTTCCAGTACATCTCTGGCGGTTCCACAGGTCTGCTCTTTCATTTCAGGATACTTGGCTCCATCTGTAGTTTGGTGTGAACTTCGGGTGCTCAACCTGGAATGGATGCAAATCCCCTTCTCTTATCCAAGATTCGTTTTGTGCTCACATCTGGGATAGCCAATGAAACATTTTCTATCTTGCATTCATGCCAGGTGTGGGCCAATCATGGTGGTTCCAGTCATTCATGCTTACCAGACATACTGGCACCCATAGTGTGGATTGGGACCAGACAGTCCCAACCCTCTTCCTGGGCACTAGCACATGTGATATGCAGGAGCCCGCGAAAGATGAGTTTTTCACGGGAGGCTGGATGCCCATATAAGGAATACCTAGGACCCTCCACCTGGGGGAAGGCAAAAGGACAAAATGGCCAAAGGACAGAATAAAACACTTTGTGGCACTGGCCACAGTCTTGCGCCAAACGCAGTAAACACGCTTTGGTTCTTTAAAAAAAAGTAAACATCTTTTAAAGTAAACTGCTGCCACCAGTTCACCCTAGCACACTTTGTACAATCACCAAAAAATCCTTAGAAGGTGGATAGGGCCATAAACCAAAAGCACCCCTATGCATGGTACTGTACGCTACTTGGCAAAAAAATAAAAAGTTGATAAGAAATGGCAACATAGTCAAAGACTAAGGAAACAATGTTTGCCAGTACTGACAGCCCAAAGGACGTGTCAGTTTCCCCATATCAGAAGAGAAAAATCCCAGAGGAGTGCAGTTTAAGGCTGTGATCCAGAGAAAAAAGTCAGGTTAGGTAGGCCAAACAAAAGCAAAAAGTTTGGGATGTTCATAAATGGAGGGAAAATTGCACCTAAGGGAAATCTTTTCCAACACTCATGCAGATAGAAACACTTCACCAAACAGGAATGTACGTGATTTGGCCATTAGGTCTCTGATCGATGTTCAGGACCAAACCCTCACAAACCCAGACTGGAAGGTGATGGAAAGGAGTGGGACTCGTTCATAATGGGTGAACGGGCAGTGCCCTCCTATCAGTTATGGAGGAGCAACAAAGCAAGCCAAGTAAAATATGAAGGCTTCCTCAGCCACAGCAAGGAAGTGTGAGAGTGGTCCTTAGCAGGCCGGTGTTATAGGGAAGCCTGGTTTACCCTTCACATTCAACACCCATTGCTGTGCATTCCCAATATTCAATCCAATGTCGGGTTGGTTTTGCTTCGCCAGGTTTGAATGTACTTTGGGCATGCTGGCTGGGATATTGCATGCACATTTTTGTAAAGGATATGCTCCTCTTCATTCTCACATTGGGGGCACATGTTCAAGAAGCAGTACTAAGTGATGGGGCTTTCTTTACACATATTTTTGCTTACTGCATCCTGCCTGAAGGAGCCACCCTAAGCAAGATCATGGTGGTGACATGCTGTTGAGTGTTGAGGCAAGCAGGAGTAAAACAACCTGGTGATTATCTTTGACTCCTCTCTCTCTCTCCTCAAATCATGGACCTTGCCAAGAAGTCCAATTTTCAGTTGCATCTCCTCAGGGGAATTCTTTTTTTTTTTTAAATGATGTAGTTGAATAATAAACTTTTCATTTATTGAAATGTGTCTTGTTTTAGTGCGACTGTATCAACTGGAGCCTCTCTGTCATTCTTCTTAGATGGGTTTGCTTTGATATCGTTTATCGAGTTCTAGTACATCTGTAAGAAATTGAGTAATTGTAAAGATGAGTTTGTTTGAGTTCCCGTTGAGCATTAAAGCCCATCTTGCTATGGAGTCCATGGATTGGGCTGAGATGTTAAATAAGGCACCAAATCTAGTTCTCTCGGAAGCTAGTTTTCTGCATTCCATGATGAGATGATAGAGAGTTTCTGGTGTTGTGTGCTCTTTGCAGAAGCAGCAAAATTGGTCCGTGAGAGCTATCAGTCTCATATTTGCGAGGTAGGAACATGTAGGCATTGTATTAATTTGAATTTTCATATAGGTTCATCTGATCTTGTTGTCTGGAAAAAATATCAGATAGTTGGGTAGTTCATTGATCGCTCGTATGTCTGTGTGACATCTTAGGTTCATCTGGTATTTTTCTTTTTGGTTGATTATTTTTATCCAATTGTTTCTCATCAGTTTTTGTTTTGCATGTTGGGATACGGAGACTTAGTAGTTCGAGGGAGATATCTTCATTCTCGATGTGTTGCAGTAGTTTATCTTTCCATGCTTTCAGGACGGAGTTATTCATTGTGTTCAGGTGATCCCTCTGAAGTTGGATGGCATGTGTTTTTTTTTTCATCCGATATTAGTTTGCGGAAAATATCAAATTGTTTCCAGAGAACAATTGAGTCGATTGACTGAGCCGCGATTTCATACCTTATTCTGGGCATGGGATATGTCGGCGGGAGCTGTATGATCTTTCTCGAGAAGATTGCTTCAAGTTTTGTCCAGTTGTATGATCGTGCGTTCAGCATGTTTTCAATACCATAGGTGATAGACAGAATGACTTTTTGCCTGTTGTAGTTGATTATGGGTTTAAAAGAAAATTTCACATACTTGCGATGGAGGACGCAACCTTTCCTTGCCAATTAGTGTGTTTTTTCTTCAAGGTTCGTTGTCCATTCCTTTTCTGACTTGGATTGGTTGATGTAGATTCCCAGGTACTTGAATGTTTTGACCACGTCAATATGATTTCCATTCAAGGTTACCTTCATTCGTGTGGGCCTTTTGAAATTCTTTTTTGTTAGAGGCATGACTTTTTGTGCATTGATGGAAAGTTTATTCAGTTTCATGTATTCATTGAGCTGCTGTAGGCTATTATGTAGTGCAAAGGTTGTTTTATCAAGTAAGATAATGTCATCTGCATAGATCATAATTTTCACCGGGATGGAATTTATCTTCGGTGGGTTCAGTGCATCAGTTTCAAAGTGATTCTCGATGTCTGCAGTAAAAAGATTGTACAACATGGCAGCCAATGGGCAGCCCTGCTTCAGACCATTTGCTGTTTGGATGTCAGGAGTGGTTGTGCCTTCTTTAGACAATCTGATCTTTATCGAGGTGTTCGAGTATAGTTGTTTCATTAGACCTAAGATGTTATTCAGACAGTTCCACTTTTTTAGTTTCTCCAAGAGTTTCTGTCTGGAGATTGCGTTGAAGGCCATGTGGAGGTTGATGAAGGCTGCGTATACATTTGTGTTGTACTTTATTGCTTCATGCTTAATCAGATTAAGTATGAGCAGGTTAATGTTCGTGCCAACATTTTCAGTGAAACCTGTTTGTCTTGTTGCAAATTAATTGGTTTCTTTGGCCCATACTTTCAGGTTCTGCAGGAGAATGGAGGCAAACAGCTTTCCCAGTCTATCTAGTAATGCGATTGGGTGGAAGTTTGCGGGGTCGTCCCGAGCCCCTTGTTTGAAGATTGGTACGATTGTGGCTGTTTGCCAGGAGTGCAGGATTTTATTTAATTTGTTAATCAGTTAAATGATGTCAACCATGAGTGTTGTCCAAGTATCTGGATCCTTCTTGATAGTTGCGTTGGAGATCCCGTCTGGGCCAGGGGCACTTGATGTGTTTAGTTTTTGTATCAACATCATGATGTCTTGTTTGTTTGCAACATACATTCCAATTGTCTTTTTCATCTGCTTTCACTGGTGCCGTGTTAAGGTGTCAATATTTGTATATGTCAGAGAAATGTTGGATCCATTTTTGCTGTGTGACATTTGCTGTCAGTTTGTGTTCATTTCCAGCACTGTTGTTGAGGAGATTCCATAGTTCTCTTAGGTTATGAGTTCTGTAAGTTGGTAAGATGGCCTCTGCATCTTTTTGCTGTAAGATCTTGCGGTGGGATTTTCTCCAGTTGGTGTAGGCCTGTTTAGATGCTGTTATTTGGGCAACAGTGTCTTCTCTATTGCTGTTTCTTAGTTTCCGGATTGTCTTTCGTACAGACTTTTTTCTTTCTGCTACTTCAGCGTTGTAGGTATGAGGGTGTGTTGGAATTGTTTCATCAGTGAATTAATTTGTTGTTGGTTTATGCGCAATCTTCGTCCAGTTGAAGTGACTTCTAGGTCACTCTTCGGTTGGATTTCCACAAGCTGTCCCATGTCTCGACCCTGTATTATCAGCAGGTTGTGGTTGCTTTTTGCTGTTATGGTTGTAGATACTTTTTCTATTAGTTCTCTTAGGTTTGTGGACATGTAGATAAAATCAATTACAGCTTTCAATTTCTCACCAGTCCAGATTGAAATGATATTGTTTGTCTCGTCCATTGGGTGTGCGATGAGTTTGTGATCGCGGATATGAGTTTCTTTGGTCTACCTTCTTGCGCGTATCGTCAGATCTTTTCGGTCGAGCAGTTGGCCATTCGGCACATAAAGATTGTGATTTCGATCTCTGCAGATGATGAAACAATCCGTGCATATTTATTAATCAAGTTGTCAATTTATATAAAATACCCTGACTAGGAAAGTGTTGTTCGATATGTCTAGGGGGTTCCAGTAGAGATTCATGATTGAGATTACTCTTTCTTGGAGTTTATGAGGTGGCCGGGTGTTTTCATCAGTCTGGTAGATTTGACTCTTATTACGGTGTTCTGGGTCCAGGAATTGATGTTCTCTGAGTATAGCACAGTCTATGTTGGATCGATCCTGATGTTAATTGTCCTGAGGATGATCTCCCCTGAGTTCTTTCTGGTGTCGGGTTAAGGAATGTTAAAAATCCATCGGAGCAAGGTGGCTTTGTTATCCATGTTTCTTGTAAACAGATAATATGATGTAATTCCAGTTCCGGGGATGGACAGTTGAATAGATGTGCGTTTCTTCTTGAATTCCATGAGCATAGGGACCAGTTGGTTTTGGTAGCGGTTAATGGTTATGAAATGTTGCATAAGTTGTTGTGAGTATCTTTGGCATATCTGTCGTCGGGGCCATATTGTCGTCTTATTGGCCAAGTTTCATCCACTGAATTGTTATTGTACTCATCATTTCCTTGAGTGGAATGTGAGTCTTGGGTTGCTAGAGTATACTTTCTGGGTGTGAAGGGAAACTTGCTGTGAGTTTCTTGTGGATATTCACAACCCTTTCGATCTGATTTCAGTGTATCTGCATTATCACTGTCTGCTATTTTTGTGCACTTAAAACCTAGGTTGGACAGTTCTTTTTCCATCTTTAGGATCTTTTCAATGACCCTCTTTTCTTTGATTTTCAGAGATATTTTATTGAGGCACAGATCATCCTCAAAGGTAACCAGGTCGATGTCCCTCTGAGTTTTTGTTCAGGTGTGGAATCACGTGAAGGAGTAATAGCACGTTGGTCCTGTTTAGTACTAGAGGCGTTTCACATTCTCCAGTAGGTCAATGTCTCCAGAGCCATGGTTCTCTCTAGGCTCGACTACTGCAACAGTCTCTACCCCAACATGCCTAGTTCCTCCTTTCACCCCTTTCAACTAATCCAGAATAGGACTGTGAGACGTATCCTTGGCCTCTGGTCCAGGGACTGCATCTTTACAGCCCTAAAATGTCTCCACTGGCTCACGGTGACCGCAAGGATCACATTCAAAACCATTTGCATCATTCACAAGGCTGTCTGATGCTCGGGAGCGCTTTACATTCAGCTTTCCCTCCCTAAATACCTGCCAGTCAGAGGGATGAGTACGATTGAGACAGAGTGATGTGCCCTTTGCGGAAGAAGAGTAAGGAAGGGCTATTGGAGGACTGAGATGAGGAATAGTAACAGGGGTAATGAGTGTTTGGGGTGAGGACAAAGGAGGTGTGTGCTGGGAACAGGGATGAGAAAGAATGAGTTGTGGATAATGGGTGAATTTGAAAAGGAGGATTTAGGTATAGGTAAACAGGCTGGTATGAGGAAGAGTGAGGTATGATTAATAGGAGTATGGGATGAGGAAGACTGAAGCAGGGCTAGGGGGAATGAGGCATGGAAGAGAGAGGCAGGGTATTTTGGTACCAGGACACGCAAGAGCGAAGAGGTTAATGTGGATTTGGGATGAGGAAGGCTGAGCCAAGGTAATGAGGCAAAAGGATGATGAAGAGTAAGGAGGGTGCATTGGAGAACTACAGCAAGGAAGAGTGAGATGGAGTAATGGGCAACCTCATTGTCGAAGAGTGAGTCACGGTAATGGGGGACTGGAATGAGGAGGCGTGAGGCAGGGCTAATGGGTGATTGGCATGAGGGAGAGTGAGGTGTGGGTACATCTGGACTTTGACAAGAAAGAATCAAGCAGCACTAATGGGTAACTGTGAAAATGATACGATGAGGAAGAGTGAGTCATGGTCACTGAGATAAAGGAACATAAGGCAGGACATCGGGGGACTGCAACTTGTAAGAGTGAGATGCGCAAATGGTGTACTGGGATGAGCAAGAATGAGCTGGTGGTAATTAGGGTCAGGGACAAAGAAGAATGAGGCAGGGATAATCACTGATTGGGATGAGAAGAATGAGATGAGTGTAAATGGGTACTGGTATGGGAACAAAATGAGGCATCGGTAATGTGGCACTGTGATAAGGAAGATTTTGGCATGGGTACAGGAGGACTGGTAATAGTAAGAATTAAGTGTGGTTTATTAGGGAAAAGGGTGAGACAGAATGAGGCATGGGTAGTGGTGTCTGGCATGAGGAAGAGTCAGGTTGAGCTAATGTAGAGCTAGGATGAGGACGAGTAAGGTGTGGGTAACGGGGACTGGAATAAAGAAGAGGGGGAAGGCCTTTTGGGTACTGGCATGAGGCAGCGTCAGGCAGGGCTAATGAGGCATAGGGTTGAATATGAGTTAGGTGGGGTAATGGGAGGCTCTGATGAGGAGGATGGAGGCATAGGTTAAGAGGGGACTGTGACAAGGAAGAGGGATGAGAGAGGTCATGGGGAAATTGGAAAGGGAAGATTGAGGCTATGTAATGGAGTAAAGTGATAAGGAAGAGTTGGGGAGTAATGGGGACACACACGAGGGAGTGTGAGGTGAGGGTAATGACGTTTTAGACAAGGAAGTGTAAGGTGGAGTTAAAGGGGGCCTGGGACGAGGAAGCGTGAAGTGTTGTAATGGGGCACTGGGAGGAGGAAGAGTGAAGTGGGGCTATTCAGGGAATGGGATAAGGAAGAGTGAGGCAGGGCTAATTGGAGAATGGCTGAGGAAAGGTAAAATGGGATAATGGGTTACTATGTTGAGAAAGATGGAATTAGGTGGAATACTGTGATGTAGTGGAGGGAGTCAGAAGGTAACGAGGGACTGTGACATTGAATAAGCAGGCGAGGGCTAAACGGGGACTGTGAAGAGGAAGAGGGAGGCAGGGAGCAATAGGGGAGAGGAAAAGGAAGAGGGAGATGAAAGGTGACGAGGGAGGTTGAGCCAAAGTTCAACTGTGACCAGTAAGAGAGAGGGGAAGCATTAGCACAACGTCACAAGAACAAGGAAGGTGAGTGTAATGAGGGAATATTAGAAGGAAGAGGGAGGAAGGAATAATGCGGGAATGGGATGAGGAATAGGTAGAAAGGGGAGTGATAAGGAAATGGTAATAGGAATATTGAGGTGAGTGAGTCATGGGTAATGTAGTTACAACAAGGAAGAGTGAAGTTGGGTTAATGGGGGGCTTGAAAAAGGAAGAGTGAGGTATGGGAAATTGGAGACAAGGAGGAAGAAGCAAGAGCCATGGGTAATGGGGGACTGGGACAAGGAAGAGTAAGGGAGTTTAAAGGAGACAGCTGGATGGAAGAAGGAATCATGAGTAATGGAGGACTGGGAAAAACAGTTATGAAAGAGTGATGCCAGACTATTGGGGGACTGAGAAGAGGAAGAATAAAGCGAAGCTAATGGGGACAGGGACAAGGAATATTGAGGCAGTGGTTGTGAGGGTCTAGGAAGAGGAAAAGTGTTGTGGGGCTAAATAGAAATTCGAGCAAGACACAGTAATAGAGAACTGGGACAAGGAAGAGTGAAGCATGCATAATGTTGCCTGGGAAAAGGAAGAGTGAGTTGGGATTAATGGATGGCTGGGATGAGGGGGAGTGAGGCAGGGAAAACGGGGGACTAGGATGAGTGAGCTAGAAGTACAAACAATGAAGCAGGGTAATGAGGACAGGCACAAGGAAGAGTGAGGGGGTGACAATGCAGGATTGGAACAAGGAAGAGTGAAGCAGGTATTGGGGAGTTGTATGATGAAGAATGATTTGGTGGTAGTGGGGGCTGGGATAAGGAAGCATGTTACGGGGTAATGAGAACTGGCACAAGGAATAACGAGGCACAATAATGGTGGATTTGGGTGAGTAAGAATATGGTGTGACTAAGTGGGGACTGGGAAGAGCAGGAATGTGGTGGTAGTAATGGGGGACTGACATGACATTGCTTTAGGTGTGGATAAAGGGGGATTTGGATGAGGAAAAGTCAGGAGTGATTAATGTGGACTGGGACGAGGAAGTGGGTTGCAGGGGCAACGAGGTACTTGGACGAGGAAGAGTGAGGAGGCGGTAATATGGGACTGGGATGCGAAGAATGTGGCATGGGATATGTGTTACTGGGTTGAGGAAGTGTGTTGAATAAGAAATCAGGGTTGTGACAAGGAAGAGTGTGCTGGGAGCAACATGGGACTGGGACAAGAAACAGTGAGGCAGTGCTACTTGGGGAATGATGAAGCATGAGTTAAGGGGGATGGAGAGTGGGATGAGGACGCGTGAGCTGTGCTTAATGGGGGAATGGGATGATGAGTGTGAGCCAGGATAATGGGGGACTGCAATGAATCAGAGAGAGATGGGGCTATGGCTGACTGGGATGAGTAAGAGTGAGACAAGGCACCACAGGACTGGGACAAGGAAGCATGATGCGGGGTAATGGGGGACTAGCACAATAAAGGATGAGGTGTGATAATGTTGAAATGGGTAGAGGAAGTGGTGGAGTAATGGGGGACTGGGACAAGGAAAAATGAAGTTGGAGGTATTGTTGGTCTGGGGTGAGGGAGAGTGATGTGAGGGTAATGGGTGACTGGGATGAGAAAGCATGAGGTGAGGTAATGGGGAACTTGGACAAGGAAGTGTGAGGTGTGAGAAATGAGGGACTGGAATATGAAAAGTGTAGCCTGCACTTATGGGGGCTTGGACAAGGAAGTGTGAAGTGAGGTAGTGGAGTACTGGCATGAGGAAAAGTCAGGGGAAGTATTGAGGAAGAATGAGTCAGGGCTAATGGGGGACTGGGACTGTAATGAGGAAGAGTTTGACTGGAGAAATGGGGCACTGAGATGATGAAGTGTGTGGCAGCGGGAAACTATCACGAGAAAGAGTTAGGCATGGGTCATAGGGGAAGGGTAAGAGGAAGAGTAACGCTTGTTTAAAGAGGAATTGGGATGAAGTTGAGTGGGACAGTGGCGTGGGGCACTGGGATGAGGAAGAGTGAGTAGGCTGTAATAGGAGTCTAGGAGAAGGCAAGTGAGGTATTGGTATGGGGACAGTGATGAGGAAGAGTGAGGGAGGGGTAATGGATGACTAAAAAGAGGAAGAGGGAGGCCGGGTAATGTGGTTTGGGGCGGGAAGAGTGAGGTAGGATTATAGGGGACTGGAAAGAAGAAAAATAAGGAGGAGCTAATGGGGGACTGAGATGATAAAGAGTGAGTTGGGGATAATCAGGTACTAGCATGAGGAAGAATGCAGTGA
Organism: Ambystoma mexicanum; assembly: GCF_040938575.1. Taxonomy (NCBI): domain Eukaryota; kingdom Metazoa; phylum Chordata; class Amphibia; order Caudata; family Ambystomatidae; genus Ambystoma; species Ambystoma mexicanum. The sequence continues at coordinate 367,681,713 of NC_090922.1, read as the reverse complement.
GGCTAACAGGGGACTGTGATGGGAAAGCAGGAGGTGGGGCTAATTGTGAACTGGCATAAGCATGAGTATGCAGTGGTAATTGGGATTCTGATGAGGAAAAGTGAGGAGGGTTAATGGGGGCTGAGTCTAAGAAGAGTGTGGCTGTTACAATGTGGGAATTGGACTAGGAAACTAAAAGATAGGGGATATCAGGTGACTGAAAAGAAGACTCAGGAGAGCATAGAATATTGATAGTCTGGTGTTACTAGAATCTAACAAATCTCGAAAAAGAGAACATACAAAAGAGAATAACAGGAATATTTGTATCAGTAGACATGCCACATTTGCCATATAAAATTAAAAACTATTTATAGAGGAATTGGGCAATTCTAAATATTAGCAATTCAAAATTTGCAAAACCAATATGTGTATAGAAAAATACTACCAGCTTAACAGGTAGAGTAATTAGGAACACATTTAAGAAGAAAGTGCCAAACAAAGCTTCACGTCCACAGATATGGGAATGCAGCTATTGTGTAATGTGTGTACAAACTATTAAAACAGATGAAGAAGATTTAGTTCTACAGATGATATGGAAGTTAAGAATCTTGACAAATTGCAATATCAAAATGGTCATATATTTAATCATGTGTCCATGTGGTTTCAAGTACATTGGGAAGACAGAACAATAAGTTAAACCAGAATGATTGAATATGAGTGTGCAAAGAAATGAGTAGAGAAAGCCCTTCTGGTAAAATATAGAGATAGACCATAAACTAGAAGAGTTTGAATGAGTTCTGATACAAGAACTTCCAAGATCTCATCAACAGCAGGGAAAGATGTTATTGACTTTATAAGAACAAAGAATGATCTTACAAGTATATAGTGATAGGGTGGGATTGAATGGAAAACACAGACTGGGAAGGTCCAAGCTTGAACTGAACAGAATGTAGTTTGATAAGGAAGGTTAAACATATGTGGAATGTCAACTCGTTAAGCCTAATTAAGCTGGTCTCCCATAGTAAAAATTATCTAAGAATATAAATGGACTAGAGACATATATTGCCAATGGCAGACGTAGGTAGTAGTAACATTAACTTAAAATAACCATTCATGGACTATATTTCAATAATACCAACAAACATTAAACACCAATTATTGTAATGCTGAAGCAATAATTGTATTAAGAAGGTTAATGCTTTATCAAAACATTTGAAATTATGGACAACCTTGAAAATCAGAGCGCCAAGAACCGACGATTCTGTAGTTGATTATAGTCAATGTATATGATGGAATATAGCTGAACAAGAAAAGGTAAGCAATGTAACCCCTTTCCTAATAAAAGTGTGATGTAGAGTGATACTACAGATAAAATGTCTCGGTATGATAGCTCGTCTCGGGTGCTCGCCTTAGAAGCAAGAGGACATGGAGCAACACAGGTTCGATCCCCGGGTCCACGCTTAGAAACCTCTGGGTGCTAAGTGCAGTATAAATAACCTATCATATCATATCATACTAAAATGTAATGCTAAATACTTAAACTAAAGGATGTTAATTTAAAAATGAATATCTACAGGTGAAAGTTGAACCAGCCAAAGCAACAAATAAGGTAAAACTCCAAGTGGGTGACAATGAGAAAGTGAAGAATATATATTTGTATCCCGTCACCATGATTGCTGGCAATTGGGCGAAATGCAGGCATTACTAACCTGCCAATCCCCTATCTTCTGTCATTCCATGCCACGTCCCTCGAAGTTCATTCATCTTCTGCATGTGTAGATACTGTTATCTGCAGCATCCAACACCATTTTCGTCATGCAGTGGGAAGTTACTGTTACACAACTTCGGAACTTCACAGTACGAGTTTCCGTGTACCCCGCTGCAATCTTTAATTTCTGCCCACATGGCGATGTCCAACCCTTGCAAATATATTGATCACTCGTATTCCATTGCTGGTGCCACAGAAATTTCCCTCAGCCTCAATGGGAATCTTTCATTTGACGAATGGCTGGAAGATAGATCTATGGAAACCGAAGACAGACTTGAAAGCAGCCCAGTCACCAATGCTGCTAATACAGTTATCACTGGCCCAGGTAAAACTAACGGACATGCTACTGTGTGCCTCAGTGAATTGAACTACATTGAATTAAACAAAGCAGAAGAAAATGCAAAGTGCCACTAAATTGGCAGTTGATACATTAAACAGTTGGCTAAACCAAAAACGGCTTTCACCATCCTTTGAACATTAACCTATACCATCTGCAGCAGTTCTACGCAGAGGTGCGCACATTGTCTGGTACCGAGTACCAGCTGCAAAGCTTAATTTCTCTACACTCAGGGATCAACCTCTACCTAAATAATCCTCCCTAAAGCCGCAAACTTACAATTATGCACAATGAACAATTCCTTAGTGCAAAAGATGTTTTTGTCAAAATAATCAAACGTCTCTGATGCGGTGGAAAGAATCTATCTGTGCACAAAGCTCCGATTTCTTGCATTCACCTCTTCAAGCTGCTCACATCTGTGATTTTTAATATTGACTCTTCAGAGACACTACAATTGAAAGTGTGGTTCGTTATTCAAAATCATTTTGCCCGTCGTGGTTGTGAAGGACTTTGGTTCATGCCACCTACTGCTTTCCAAGTCGTTGCAGACGAAAATGGAAAGCCGTATTCCAGGCTAACTTTCAACAGACTGACAGAAAACCGCCACTCTTTCTTGAACGACACCACTGTCCCCAATGACGCATATTGTCCTGTGTATTCCCTTCTCCGATATAAGTCAAAGCTCCCTCCTGAAGCATCTTGCTTCTTTGTAGCATCCCGCAAGCTTAAAAAAGATGAGTAATCACATGAGAAAATCTGGTACACAAATAGGTTTCTGGGCAAAAATCCAATTGGAACAATCATGCCCAAAATAAGTCACTGTGTACACCCGAGTGCCATCTGCACTAATCACTCCATTCATGCAACGACAATTCACCTTCTTTTTAATGCCGGACTAGAAACCAGGCAGATAATGTCTGTCACTGGTCAGCAAAATGCAGCCTCTATTGAGGTCTATTGGCAACCCCAACCCACTGAACGGAGTGACTGGTCATCAATGCTGCACTGTGGAGGATTGAAAAAGTGTCCTCCATGCAGTGAATCTAAGGAACCTATTAAAAACACTTGCCCCTGTACATCAACCCTTGTCCCGTGTTCTTCCTCGGTATCTTTTCTCCCCTTTTCTATTGCCATTTATTGTAATAATTCTGCTCTCCAATTTGCTAACTGCACTCTCACTTTTCTTGGGAATGGAAAGTCTTATTATGTATTCTTGTATATTACTAAAGTAATATTTTCCAGTCTTTCTATTTTAGAAAAAAGGTTACAATGTTTGCTCTTTATTAATTGTCTTACATGCCAGCACTTTTCATTTCCTCGTGCATAATTGTAGACAGCTGTTGTTTGATTAACATATGTGTTATTCATTTTGTGCACTTTTATGTCAATACGGGCATATTTCTCTTTATTTCCATCGGTTTACAGTGTTGCAATGCCTCTAATAATTCTTTTACACACATATTAATTTTGTCTTCCTTTATTTTAATGTGTAATGCCACAACTTCCTCTCTCCCAATATGGCCGCCAAACACTTGCTGTGCCTCTAACAAAGTCACCAGTCTTGTCTTTCCATCTCCTAGCCTTCTTCCGGATGCAGCTCCAGTTACGGAACAAGGGAGGTCAGCTCCCTGTCTTTGATTCGCCCCGACCTTGCCTGCACTATTAGTATCATGGGAAGTGCACCCAGGAAACTAATAGCAATAAGCCTCTCACTGGGGGGACCTTACTGCTTCAGGTAATTTCCCAGGGTCTCCATTAGGGTAACTATGGGCCCGGGGCATTACCTGAATCAGTATTGCCCGCCCCCCTCATCTTGGGGCTTATTGCTTAAATATTAATGTTAAGAGCAAATTGGTAAGTTTAATATCACCAATACTGTCTGTAATGAAACACATCAACTTCAAAGCCAAGTTTATTGCCCATAAATCATTACACAAACAAGGAGCCAAAAGTATCCAAGCAAAAATCACCTGGTACCAACCTGAGAAGAGAATTAAGATCAACCACCGACTTCCATATAGAAATAAGACACTACGAGAAAAGAAAATTCGGAGGAACCACCTCCTCCAATCTGATTGCTAATTATAGGACTCGATGCTGAAGGAAATAAGAACAACGGAAGGCCACCTACCTTTCAGGAAATTACCAAATACCTGGCTATTTAACATGCCCATTTAAACATAGACAAACATTATGATATGATATTTTATTTATATCGCGCTCGTACACAGGTGTTTCAGAGCGGGACCAGGCAAAGGGAGGAACTGGGGAGAAAACAAAAACAATGATCTTAGTAGGCCCAGTGATATTGAGAACGTGCAAGTGCATGGGGAATGGAAAAGGGAAAGTGCATGGGAGGGGGAGAAATTGGAAAGTGCAGAGCATAGAAGAGGACAAGATAAATAATAAGTAAAATAAATAAATAAGGTGATCCAAAGCAGTGGTAGTGCAGCAGCGCTGGCTCTGCTGATCTGCTGAACACTATTCCCTTGCATCAAAACTGCATTTTCAGCTACAAAAAGGATACAAAAATGATGGCTGCGCTAACTTTGCCGGGCACATATGCGGCGAGATGAAACATAGAACACCCAGAGAATTGCTGCAAGTTATTTTCTTCATGTACACCGAAGAAAAGAATTCAAAGGCAGCGCTGCTGTGCTGGCAGCCTAAAACCTCCACAAAAAAAGGGAAATGTTCTGCGTTTTAAAATGGCTTTGCATTGGTGCCATTTTTCATCCTTCAGCAACGAGGGCATTCCTCTTTGAAAGGTATTTTATGTCAAATGAAATCTGTGAACTAGCAGAGAAACTCACTCCAGGCCGTATGGCAAACGTTTTACTTTTACAACAATCTGACAGAGTCCAAATTCTTCACAAAAAGCTCCTACTCATTTTGCTTGCTGTCAGTTTCAAAGAACCGTTTACATGCTATTTATTTCCAAAAAGACTTCGGGTTTGTGAAAGAAAGTAAAAAAAAAAAGGAAAACAATTGTGTTTGAAAACAGCAGAATAAAGAGGCCTCGCCAGGAAATTTAAAGACACTAAATCTCCCTGGGACAGGAATCTCCCCCACAAACTATAAATGGGCCAGGGTGGAGAATCTTGCAACCTCGTCAGACGAAGCAGCATTGCTGCTGCCTGACACATTGGGCTGCCCTGGCACAGAGGTGTAAATTCCTGGTGACACCTCCCCTCAGCTTGAACTGACTAAGATCAAGGGCAAATCCATGGCAACCCTGTGCTAAGCTGCCCAGAGCCTGACATGTGGCTGGGGTGAGAAGGACTGCCCATATCTGCAAACAAAGCCAGAACAGTTGATTTCAGAGAATGTTCAGATCATAACATTTATTTCAATAATCAAAAGAAACAGTAAAGGGAAATTATGACCGTTTAAATGTTATTTTTGCGCCATTAAAATAAGACATTGGCCCTCATTACGACCCTGGCGGAAAGTGACTGACCGGACCGCCACAGCGTAAATAGCGTTTCCGCCATTGCAAGAAGGAGCAAAGTGCGGCCCATTCCGACCCATCGGGCACAAGCACCACGGCATGGCGGAAGTGCAAAGTCCGCGATGGCGGAAATGACCCCAAAACGGCCCACACCGCCACCGTACGGCGCCCTAGGTGCAATACCGCCACCCATCACAGCGGACACCGCAGTGTGCGCCTACCGTAAAGTACGGTGACCGGAAATATACGGAAACGGAAGTTAAAACACGGGCCCGGAACGGGAAACAACCCGCCGTACACCTATAAAACCACTAAAACCACACAACCACTAAAATCACCACCCTGAGACACAACCCAACCCGTCATCCACCCTAGCGAAACCAAGAAAAATGGGAAAAGTAGCGAAGAAAGCGTGCGACCGCAAGCGGCAGGTCCACTTCTCCCGTGAGGAACTCACCGTGCTAACAGAGACCCTCCAGGAGAATGCTGCCGTCGTCTTCTCCACGCAAATGACCAGGACGGCACTCGCAAACAAGAAGGCCATATGGGCTCTGGTGGCACAGCGGGTAAGTGCGGTGGGGACCGCACCCCGCACCAATGCCGTAAGCGATGGGACGACCTGCGGATACGCGTCCGCAGCATACTCTCTGCCAACCGCAACATTGCCACAGCCACCGGGGGAGGGTCGGAATCACCAATCAAGCTGACCCCCTGGGAAGAAATCTGTGCCTCCACCATCGGAATGGAGAGCATAGAGGGAGTCGGAGGGATGGAGAAAGGAGTGCAGACATCCGAAGAATCAGGTAGGTGGGCCTAATGAAACAATGCCAAAACCACAAAGTCCATCCATGTGAAGCACCATGTGTCCCCATAGTGCAACAGAAACACATGTCCAGGAGAACGTCCACACACATTGGCCTGATAGCGCACGTTAAAACCCACAATAAATACATAAATAATTAAAAACCCCTAAAACACGCACTACACGTGCAGCAGGCACACCCTAACTGCAGGCTGCCAAACAACTGCACCCTCACTCCACACACAAATGGAAGCACCTCCAAGGCCCCGACCCAAATCACCCTCAGGTACCACCCCAATGCATGTGATACAATGCCATTCCAATTCCCACAGACCCACCAATAACAGTCCCTCGACCAGTTAATCGTGCAACAGCAGCAACTGGCCACGCTCCTCAAGGACCATGCCGATGAATGTGGGGGCACTAAGGCAGACATAGAAACATCAACTGAGACACTTAGGGCAGAAATGGAGAGAGGCACAGAGACACTAAGGGCACAAATGGAGAGTAGCACCGAGAGCCTGAGAGTCCAAATGGAGAGAAGCACCGAGAGCCTGAGGGGGGAACTGCATGCGACGTCCAAAGACGTATGTGGTGAACTTGCCGCAGTGCGCCGTGTGCTCACTGAGCTCTCGCAAACCCTTAGGGACATGCATGGACGTGAGCAGGCAGAGACATCATCCGTTGCAAGTTCCGTCCAGGGCAGCCCCCAACGTAGATCTGGGAGGAACCTGCGCTCCACAGGCAGGGGTGGCCCTGATACCCGCAGAGGGGGCTTGCAATAGCGACTGCCCACGGACGATGAGCATCTTTGGACACTGGTGTTCGGGGGGGAGGTGGGAGGGTGGAGGGGGTGTGTTGGGCTCACTTGGGTGGCGGGTCGATAGGGTGTACAACATGATATCACATATGCCATAAAAAGTGCACGATCAACCAATGAGATGTGTGGACATTGATCTTTGTGTACTAGGCCATCATAGGCGTACAGTCCATATTGTGCATGTCCCAGACACACACAGTGCCACGAGTCCCGTGTCCATGTATCAGCCACCAGGCGTGAGTGCTAGAAGCATACATCAATGAGATGCTGACGAATGTCACGGGCCTCCGGTGCCTCGCAGACACCTTGAGGTGCTGCCACATCCCCACCCTCATCATGACCATCTTCAGGTGCTTGCAGTTCTGCGTCAGGGGGCATGGGCACATTTCTACGTACGCACATGTTGTGGAGCATGACACATGCCATCACCATCTTTGCAACCTTCTCATGGCGGTACAGGAGTGCCCCGCCAGACCTGCTGAGGCAGCGGAAACGACCCTTCAGTAGGCCGAATGCCTGTTCAATGACTACACGGGTACGTGAGTGGGCATGGTTGTAGTCCTCCTCATGCTGGTCCCGTGGGTTCCGGACTGGTGTGAGGAGCCATCTCTTCAGTGGATATCCAGCATCACCTGTATGTGGACGATAAACGTATGATGTGGAATGCCATTGCTACGTACGCACACCCCCCCCGCCCCCTTCCTGCCAGGTCATTGCCGAATCACATACCCCACATCATCATGCATGAAATGAGACTCACCGAGTAGCCAGGATCTGTTCCCTGCGTGTCGCTCCATGTAGCGTGGTATTGTAGAGTTCCTCAAGACCATAGAATCATGGGTTGATCCAGGGAATTGGGCACAACAATGTGTAATGATCCTGTTGGAGTCACACACCATTTGTACATTCAGAGAATGAAATTGTTTTCGGTTGCGGTACTGGGCCTCCATGGCATGTGGGACGACCAATTCCACATGGGTGCAGTCGATGGCACCAATGCAACCCGGTATGCCGGCAAGTGCATGGAATCCCACTTTTGTGTTGGTAATTTCCTGCTCCGAGCGTGGTAGGGAGATGTAGTCGTCTGCGTGCTTCAGGAGGGCATCGAGCACTTGCAATAGTGTCCGTGGGAACAGTGGCTGAGAAATGCCATGCAACTGTCCGACTGTGTGCTGGTAGGTGCCTGTGGCCAGGAAGTGGAGTACAGACACCACCTTCAGTAGGGGTGGGATGGCGGTTGGGCTATCTATCATGCTGTCAAGGTCAGCCTGTGTCATGTCCACAATGGCGGTTATGGTGTCCCGGTCCAGACGGTAGAGGGTGTGGATCTGCTCATCAGTGAGGTTGAACGGATGTGCTCGGAGGCGTGGGATTGCGGGCTGCCTGCGTGGTGGTAGTGGCTGTGCTGGCGGCCCTTGCTGGCCCTGCCTTGGCCTCCTCCTCCTCCTGCGTCTCCTCCGTGCGGCCGGTTGTAGTTGGTGTTCGTCTTCTTCTTGGAGTTGGAGTACTTGCAGTGCTATCAGGTCCCCCAGGGCCAACATCGCGAGTCCTGCCGGTAGCATTTCGGTGTGGTTGTGGGAGGAGACTGGCTGTGCAATTTATGTGTTTCCAGGCTGAATGGCCTCCACCTGTGGTGATTCATTCCACCTGTGCAAACTGCTCTCCCCTTTGGCCGAGCACGTCCCGCGCACAACGCTGCAATTCGTGGAATGGCATCTTGCTATTGCAATCTTGTATTTGTACCCGATGGCCGTGTAACATTGGTTGATATGTTCATTCTGTTGTGGTCCCATTGTTTCACATACTATCTGTGCAGTCGCGAACAGAGTTGTGAAGGGTCAGTGGAACGTAGTACTCGAGTAACGGTGGGCCCTCATTCATCACTGTACCGAGTTGCAACGACGGGCGGGGCGTCCCATTCGTGGGTGAAGGCAGTTGCCATTTTCACACACAGCCGCACTCGATGGATTAATTAGTGTTTTCAAACGGCCACAGATGCCTCTTCGACGTGATGTTGCAAATGAGGAATTCGAAGGGCGGCGCTTTCGGTATTCAGCTAGCGGCGAGGAGATGCCCACAGGTCTGACTGCAAATATAACGTTCTATTGTTCAATGTCCTTGGGACAGGGGCCATGGCGAGAATGCTATGATTGATATGAATAGTATGGGATGCGCAATTGCGTAGTGGACGATAAGGCAGGACGTTCCCAAATACATGTTACTTCACTAGACTGGAATTACGTGCTGGGGCACTGTGGATTTTGCAGGCTGCATAACGCACAGACTCAATGGATATTTCTAATGTTATGTGAGTAAATATTCAGGCGTTTTCATTACGGGATGAGGGAATGATGAATGGATGCATGGGCAGGTGATTTGATACAGTGTTTGCCATGTACAGGGCTTCTTGGGATCTGTCCGCCCCCCCTGCGCTATGTGATGCAGGGCTGCCATAGTGGGACCATCGTCTATCTGGCCTTGTTGAGCCCTCCCTGTCTCGACGCGCCTTCAGACACTTGTGTCCATGCACGTTACCAATCCCATCTGAAGGATTCTGTTTTCACAGGCGCATGCACAGGTACACTCGTTTGTGATGGTGTTTTCACCTCGATATAGATAGTTATGATTCGCAAGTGGTTTTGGGGTGGTGATGATCCTTTGGAGTGGGCTTGCATGCATATGGCTGTGGATCTAGTGTGATCATTGAAGTGAGTTGTTCGAATGTAGTTCTGATGGCCATTCTATTCTGTTTCTTTTCTTTTGGTTGACAGGTATCTCCTCCCCTTTTGCCACTGCCATCTGTATGCCACTCCTGCAGATGGATTTTACTCCCGACACCTGCTGCTTCGTGTTAATCAGTGGAGCAGCATTACGATCTTATGGGACGATCGCCAATGGGCCACATGCCCTTACGCAGTACTGGTGGCTCGGAGCAACATTTCGGACTTTCAGCTGGACTAGTGCCTCCCCATTGGGACGGCCCTGCGGTTCTGTGCGCTTCCATGTTGCCTTTTCGTACGTGTATGTGGCTCTGTGTACCATGAGGGAACAGGGCGTCACACGAGTAGTGGCTGGTCATTTCTTGCGGATGCAGCCCACAATGGTGAAATGTGTTTTGGAGTTCATGGCCTGATGGCTGTATGGGCTTGGTGATATTGATGTGCATTAAAATTCTATTCTGATATGGGCCGTGTAGCGTTCTTCTTTGCAAGTGATGTGGCATATTCCTATTTGGGGAGCGATGTATTGTGAGGGGATCTGCATTGGGTTCCAGCTTCGGAGTTTTGTTGCGTGGTCCTGTACTGGGCGCGTTTGCCTACAAAGCCCGTGAGGTCAGGGATGGGGGCTGCCAATATGACAGTTTGAATGTTGTCATGCTCAGGGGCGGGGGATTGGGTTTTGTGTGACAGATGCCGGTCAGCCAGGTGGACTGGTGGAATGTTGTGATTTTCTGAATATTGCTGGTCACAGGTGCCTGTGTTTGCGTGCGTTTCTTGGTGGGGGACTGTGGTCATGTCCATTGGGATGGCTTCTGTATTCGTGCCATCTGTGCCCTGCAGCTCCCATTGGCCCCTCTTGAGGTTCATTTGTTCGTTGGCATGCATGGGTGACTTGTGCATTTCACTGGTTGCATTGTGGCTTCGTTGCACCTACGGGGAGTTGTACTTTGTGGGCAGGGAGCGGTGTACGGGCAGTCAGTGGGGCTGTTTACGGTTGATTCGCGATGCCGTACTTCTCACCATGGCGGAATGGTGCATTCGCCATGCTTGATGGCGTTAGGTACATGTCCGCTGGGGTCGGAATTGGCGTACCGTTGCGCCATGGTGGTGTTTACGGTTTGGCATGGCGCGCGCGCGCGTGCTTGGTGCAGTTAGCGTTGGCGTTCACTACGGTGTCGCTAATGGCATCGTACTTTGCGGTGACGGGTCATAGTCGCACCGAGCGCTATTAGATGGCGGTATTGCATTTCCGCCATCGTTTTCCGAATTCCGCCAGGGTCGTAATGAGGGCCATTGTAGGTTTTTCTAGAATGTTGGGGAGGCCAGGAAAATGTAATTTCTGGGAAAAACATACACGGTACAGTTTTGGAATTTAATGGAAATATGCCCAATAATAATATGAATACATATAGGCAATTGTAAAATTTTAGATGGGATGTTTTCCAGGGAAATGGCAAAAGATTGCCAGAATGACTAAACAGCATTGCACTGTTCTGGGAGTTGGATGAGCATGCTTCTTGTAAAATATGGAGTCTGCCTATCTAATTTTGCTGATGATGACATGTGTAAAATTAAGTGTTTTGCTCCATAACTTAATTTGGCAAAAGTAACTTGGTGAAACAAAAGTACATCATAAAACACCCACCCTAAAAAACGGAGTCACTTCCTTCAGTCCAATCTGCTTTCAGGGAGGAAAGACATTTCAGCTTGACCTATCGGATTTAGAGGTATGTCTAGTTTAGCTCAGCCCACATAGTAAAAAATACTCTGATGTCATCCAGCCTATAAAGAGGGAGACATTCAAAGCTCAGGACACACGGATTCCAGAAGGATAGACATTCAAGAAAATGTAGCATTCATGAATCAACATCCAGAGATCCAGACATTCCACATTCACCCTGCAAGATTCCAGATTCCAGAAGCCAGGCCAGAGCTGGCTGACCCTATCCAGGCAGAACTACTGATTCAGAATTAAAACCCTACTAAAATCCCTATAATTCAGGGAGCAAGGGGGGGAAAGCTGTGGTAACCTTTTTGGGAGTATCCTATGACCAGACCGGCTTTGCCCCGCCTACAGCTTACCCAGCTGATGCACCTCGCTGTCTTCAGTGACTAGACGAGGCCCAACTGTCTCCTTCTAGGAGACCCCGCCACTGCGCAGAGACCAGATTTTGCCTTGCTGTCCAGAAACCCGGTTTGCTGCCCCAACTACCCCATTCAAGTGCTTGTTGCAAGTATTACCTTCCCCTGTAACCTAAAAGCTGCATTCCTTGCTTTGTTACCTTATATTAGGTCCATGCCCATAGAAATCCTATATATCCCAGTAAATCCTTAAAATTGTCAGAATCCTCTGTGTATCCTGTCCTTAGGAAAATCTGAGTTAATTTCCAAGTGTTAGCACCATTCTTTCTAACTCATTTCAGTCCTTGTGTAAGTCCTTAGTACTATTTTGAATAATGTAATTAATTCCCATATAGAGCTGAACACGGTGTAGATAGGTTGCCATTGGAAGTAACCTCTTCACATACTGTGTCTTTCTTTAACGATCTAGTCACTAAAATATAGTTTCAGTAAAAGAAATCACTTTACTAACAAAACAGAGTTGTCCCGTGAAATTGTTCCCATTTAAAAACCGAGTTTCTTTTCCCTTTAAGAATCTCATACTGTCATCCATCCAGAGTTACCCTTTCACTTTCATATTATACCTGTGATATGCCTTTGTACATTAGCATCGAAACCACATTCCGTTTTTCTCTGTTTAGCCCATTGTCCAAGCCGTTTTGCTATTTTTAACCCGTGAAACTAAGGAAATGCAATTTCTCCACGCGTGATTTTGCTGCGCTGTGTTTTTCCTTCCAAAGTCCATTTTCTGAACGATATGCCTGTTGTTAGTACATTACCTTGTAGTTTGCTAGTGTTCTTACTTCTTAGATATGGCCACACTCATTTCTAACTCATTAATTCAACCGCACTTGTAAAATAACTATTTAGTAATTCTGAGTGCTATTTTGCTCAATTTCAAGGGTTTTCAATCCGATTTTGCCTCCCATTCAGGGTGGAAGGGCCGAATTTCATTCTGTTTGTTGCCTAATGTACCAAACTCCTTGCTACTCCACTCTACCCACACAAAATGTGGTTAACAGGGGTTTGAGGGAGTGTTCCAGGGGGGAAATACTAACTCTGGTGCTATCTGAAGATACAACCTGAAAAGTGATCTTGCTTTTATTCAATGGAGCATTGTATATTTGATGTTAAAATGTCAAACTAAGTGTGTTCTATCATTTTACAGTGTAATTATCACCACACTGGTGATTGCTACCCTATACTGAATGTGTTTGATTTGTATTCCAAATTAAAATAAATACATATTTCATTATCACACACCGGCCTGGTTCATGGTCCATTGTGACACGGGGTGTACGTTAAGGGGGTGTGAGACAGATTGGCTGCCTTCTCAAAGCAGAATCCAAATTCATGAATGTAAAAGTGTTTCAATTGTGTGCTGCATCCCTGGCCAGTATCAAGAGTCCCTGTCTGGAGTGTGACGCCTCTTTAAAATCCTTAACAACACATGCAAAACAACATTTACTTTGGCATGCATTTATAAGATATATGATTGGTTAGATTCATCCATTCATTGGTTATTATAACTATATATAAAAATACATTTGGTTTACATTTCAATATGTCTCTCCATTGCACATCTATCATCAGTTGGCTCCTTATATTTTAAGACTTTGACAAATGGAAAATCCTCTACTCAAATTTAGATCCAGCTTTTTCATTAACCTTTTGGCACCGTGCAATAATTCTGCAAGAGGTATTTTATTTTTTATTTATTTTATATAAACTTACCAACCAAATGATCTCTTCCCACCCAGTAAGTTGGATAGGTTGCCTCACCCTTGGTGTTTTTCTTCCCACATGCTCACAGCCTGCAAGCTCTTTTCCTTCAACTCGGGAGGCCTCTGCACAATCTTTTCTGACCAACGCCCGTGAATCCGGACCTTAAATCCTCACCAGTAACAGCTGCCAGCAAACCCCAAATCCCACTCCAGTCTCGTTCAGTCCCCTCCTTCCTCCTGTTTCCTCTATTTCAACTCCCTCCATTCATCTAAGCCCATTTTCTTTAAATGTCTCCACCTTTTCCATGGAAAGTTCCCTCTCGCCATATCACGTGTCATGTCATGTCATTGTACAGTTCATACCTCGACCAATGGCAACCTTTGAACAGTATTCCGCTTGGCACAATTTAATGATGCTCTCAGAACTTTTAGCTACATCTTTCCCTCCTTGTCTAACTTGCACAAAGAATGATTGGGTTGTTTCAAGGACAATCTCACTTCTGTTACATGCTATAAATATTTATACATGAAACATTGCTGTTCATGTTTTATTTCACTTGGGTTTTCAAAACACTGATTTTTTTTGCGTAGCCTAAGTAAATCGAACCTTTCTCTACTCACAATTCTAAACATTACTGCATCTAACAATTTAAGTAAGAAATCTCAGATGAGACTGGTGACATACAAAGATAGGCACAACTACTAGGGGCTTTAGTGTGACCTGTTGCAGTCAACCTACAAAAGGTGCCCTTTGGTCTCCCCAAAATGTGCGCCCCTCCCGCCTTTTGTCAATTCTTTCACTCACAGAATGTTGACCTGCGAGCAGGACACTACAGTATTGACATGCCTGCCAGCAGTGCACTGATAATGTGCAGCCCCCTTACCCTTCTCTCTCTTTATCCTGGTGTTATGTTTAGATGTTCCCATCCATTATATTGTGTCTAGTGTGGTCATGACTGGGATTTCTCCTGTTAATTTTTCCGGTTTTTCTGTATACCGTAAAAATGTACTGCTTTTGCTGCCTGTCACCTTCACCTTGTATCTAGTGATAAAGTCGCCTGGAAAAAGGGTTCCAGGAGGCGATATATACTCAAATATGCACTTCCACGACGATTAAGCACTTTCCCCAAAAATTCGAGAACTGGAATTAGAAGAGTAAATAATACCCTTCCTAGACTGTGTGGGGAAAGGCTTTTAGGGGTGCAGGGAAAGAAATCTCCTAACTGCAGACCTTTCCCTGGGGTCATTTTCACATAGAACCATGTCACAGCAGGCAGCAATTGATGGAAAATGGGTCGTAGGGGCAATGCCCTCTTTATTAAACATGTTGTGTAAAAAAAAGGTCAAAGTCTTGGTTAAATGTGCGATTCAAATTACGATGGGCTCCTTGAGTTACAAATCCAAACCCTCACGGCAACATGGAGCTGATTTATTCATGACTGTGCGATAAAGAAACTAACTGCATTTTAAACTGTTTATTTTCTGATACAAGAACAAAAAATGTGCATATTTGTGGCACTGAGCATTTCACAGTTTTAATCTATCCATCTGCTTTAAACAATGATAAACACAGCTGTCTATTCCTTGATCTACTAGCCTAAGGAATTGATACATATGTCTCAAGGTGTCCCATTGTACTTATGAATAGCACATCCAGACCTTCCTCCTTTCCCGGAATTCTGCTACTTGCAGTCTAACATTAGTGAGGGAAAATAAAATACAAGTGCCAGAAAGCAATAACCCAAGCAGTACAAGATGCACCACCTGCTCTACCCATGAAGCAAAGGTAGATCATCGGGGTTATCAAATTGCTGCACATCCCTCTGCACCATGCCCTGCAGAGCACAATATATTATGTATAGCTCAAGTTGTCCTGTGTTATGCATGATCCACCTACCAGATGTTTCTTTTTCTTGGAATTCTGATACCTACACTTCTGCATTTATAATGCCCTTAGCTTAGATTATTAGAACAATAATGCAAAGAACAGAGACCACCGTCTCAACTACTCTGCCAAAGGACTGGGCCCTACCGATCAGAGAACACTTTGCAAGTCATCCCTCCTCTACCATAGCCCAATTAAACCATCATCCGATTAGACGATCAGGGTGGCTTATCAATATGAGTCTGGAACATTCATCCTTGATGCAGTGATGGAGTAAGCTTTTGGTGCGGAGGGAACAGAGAGATGCTGAAGGGGCACCAAGGTTTCTAATGATTCATGAGTAAGCCCTTGCTGGGTCGTGAATGTTTTTCCGTAGAGGGTGTTAAATGTTTCCTGAAGTGAGCCCCCACAAATTGTCATGGGTTTGAGGGGCTGCGCCCCCAGGATTATTTTTTAAAATAATGTCCTAAAAGGATGGATTTTGCAGCACCATTTCCGGGGACAATTGAGGTAAGAAGCAATGCAATTTACAATTAGTTCTTTATGATAAAACATGAAAACAATCAAGTAAATGCCATGTCACCAACAGTGCACTACATAGGAGCACTTTATACCATTTTCATAAGGCTTCAGCCACAACCTATCTATGCCAGTAATGGTCAGTGTAAATCACATGCAAGAGGCTGCTGTCAAAATACCATTTTCAGAAGGCTGCAGCCGCATGCTATCTGTGCCAGTAATGGTCAGTGTAAATCACATTGAAGAGGCTGCTGCCACAATTTATCTATGCCAGTAACGGTCACTTTACATTACATGCATGTAGCGATTTAGCCTTCATGCATGTGACAATTACCGGCATAGATAGGACAAACTATGCCAGCAATGGTCCCTTTAAATCCAGTGGATGCTGGTGAATTATCTAATTTAAGAGGTGTTAAATATTTTCCTTAAATACGCCAGGTCGAACAAGCATAGTGAGGGAAGCTGTACTAACCTAGGGGGATGGAGGAGTTTTCCTCTCCTCAGAGATTTTTTTTTTTTTAATATTGGGTTAAAATTGTGCATTATACAGTCCACGTTCTGTTTAAAACTGGGTAGAAAAACAGACACACAAACATTTGCCAACATATTTTCATGATGCCTTGATCCACAATATATGCCATTATAAAAACAACACCAACATATTCACACTGGCTGTGCCCATACATGCCCATGCTGGCTGCACCAAAAATGCCAGAATTGCAATTTAAGAACATACTCATGTTTGCATTGCACATAATGCCAGTAATTATACTATAAGAAAGCATGTGCACACTAGCTGTGCCAATACATGGCAGTATCTCAACATAATAACATACTCCTTTTAGCTTTGCCTTTAAAATGCTGTTCCACAACAGGAAAACATATCCGTAGTGGCCGCACAATTTATTCCAGTCTAGACACGTTGGAAAGAATTGTATTTGCTGTATTCTTGATGCCCAGTAAAGATGCCATGCCACAGTAGGAAATAGCTACACTGGGTGCAACACAATGCCAATCTAGCCATATAATAACACATATTATTCTTACTTTATCATAGATGCCCAGAATAAAATGCCATGTCAAACTAAGAAAAAGCAAGACTGTCTGCACCGAAAATGCCAGTCTAGCCAAGTTATAACAAATAACATGTTTGGTGGATGATAGATGCCCATTAAAACATTTCATGCCACAGTAATCGAGAGCTAGACCGGCTGCCCACAAACTGCCAATCTAGCCAAATAGTAACACTTAACATGATTGCATTATCAAAGATATCCACTAAAACATGACATGCCACAGTATTACATGGCTAGACTGGATGCCACAAAATGTCAGTCTAGCCACATAATAAGACATATCAAGCTTAGTTTGTAATACATTCCCAGTAAAAAAAAATAACATGCAACAATAATAAAGGGCTACAGTGGCTGCCCACAAAATGTCTATCTAGCCAAGTAGTAACACTTAACATGCTTGCTTTATCAAACATATCTAGTAAAAACTGTAATTCCTAAGTAAGAAATGACTAAACTTCCTGCCCCAAAATGCCAGTCTAGCCATGTAATAACACATTACCATTTCTTTTGGTGGATAAAAGAAAGGGTGACTTTTTTTTCTGGCCATCTATGATAGATGTCCAGTAAACATTTGATTTTGCCACACCACCCGACGCTCCCTGGCCCAGCACAAATATACATGCAGGTACATATTCACTCGCTCATTCCATTCACACACAGCATTCACTCATAAATTCACACACGCACCTATACATAATACACTCACTCATTCATACACATATAATATGTTAAAAATGAAAATCTTAGTTGCACGCAGCCTCAGCTGATCCTCACACAGCTCTGCTATGGCCTTCAGAAAGCCCTTTGGTTCCCGCACAGCATGAACGGGAACCAGGAAGCATAGTGCTTCCTGGTTCCTGTACATGAACGCAGGAAACAAAGTGCTACTGATGCAGTGGCGACCAACATTTGTATGTGTGGGATGGCGCATTAGCACTTCTCGGGTTGCCACTGGTACTCTTGTTCAGAAAAGAATTACCTAGCATTTTGGTGCTGGACTGCCCAAGTGGGTGTGACCAGACTGATATGCAAATGGGTATTTCTCCTGTGTGAAAGGATCAGTGAGCTCAAATGTGATTGTATACTCTCCCGAGTGGGTACCTTCCCATAGAAGAGATAATTTGGCCATATTGGTTCTTGGAAGAGGGGCTCCCAGACCTTATTGTGAATTTTTAGGAACTTGGGGTTCCGTAGCTTAGCCTCACTGAGGAGGACTAACTGGGCTGAAGCCTGTGATAGGGGTTGCTATGGGTGCTCTTGTTCAGAGGAGACTGCTCTAGTGGGTGGGACCAAAATGTAATGCAAATGGCTATTTCACGTATGTCAAAGGTACAGTGTGCTAAAACGTGGTTGTGGCCCCTCTTCGAGTGGGCATCTTCTCATAGGATAGTTTATTTGGCCATCTTTGTTCTCGCAAGAGAGACTCACAGACCATATTGTGAATGTGAACCTGGGGTTTCACAGTATGTTACTGAGGGTAATCTGGATGTGGACCCCTTGCTTAATGTGCTAAGAGAGGCACAGCTTTGTCTCACTAATGAGGTCAGACTAGGCTGAAACACTTGTCTGGAGTTGCTGTTGGTACTCTTGTTCAGAGGAGAATTGCTTAGCATTTCGCTGTTGTGCTGCCCAGGTGGGTGGGACCAGAATGATATGCAAATGTGTATTTCTCCTGTGTGAAAGGTACAGTGAGGTAAAATGTGGTTATAGACCCTCCCAATTTGGCATCTTCCCATAGAACAATTTATTTGGCCGTGTTCGTTCTTGGTAGAGGGGCTACCAAACCTTATTGTGAATTTTTAAGAACTTGGCTTGTAACACTAAGTTACCCAGGGTAATTCAGACGTGGAACCCATGCTCACTGGGCTTGCCCGACTAGACCAAAACATGTGTCTGGGGTTGCTGTGGGTGCTCTTGTTCAGAGGAGAATTGCCTAGCATTTTGGTGCTGGTCTGCCCAATTGGGTGAGAACAAACTGATATGCAAATGGATATTTCTCCTCTGTGGGAGGTACAGGGAGCTAAAATGTAGTTGTAGACCTTCCCAAGTGTGCACCTTCAAATAGAACAGGTTATTGGTTTGTGTTCGTTCTTGGTAAATGGGCTCCAAGACCTTATTGTGAATTGATACCATAACCATGCCTGAAAACCGTAACACATTTTTTCAAAAGACGTAGAGGAAAATGAAATAGGAACCGGGTCTACCCCTGTTTTTACTAGTCAATGTTTGTTTCTGCTGTGTCAATGTGTACATGTTCATGCACGGAACCCAACAGCACGTAAGTGCAAACGTTGGTGGTCTCCTGCATGCAAAATTACCCCATATGATTACTGTAGCCACATTCTCTAAGAAGATTGTTATCAACGAGGATCATTAATTGGTTTCTGCCTGCACAGCTACTGAAGGTAGTTGCCCGAGCAATGTCTGCAGTCAAATCTCAATTACACTTTCATGATCTGCCTGGCTGCAGAGTAATACACCCACAACATTCCAACATTTCACAAAACATGTTAAAATCATGCCAAGTGTCCCTTTATGTATGTGTGTATTGCTAAGTGAACGTTGCCATGCCTAACTTAAGATAAATGATCTAGTCCTCCGGGGTCAGACTGGGCCATAGAAGTGTCTCGCGCACCAATGAAAAAGTGGCCCACAATTGCAAATAGCAATGAATTCCTTCTGTAGCACTGTTTGAATAGTACCCAAGAGGGGAGTTTTTTTGATAAAATGTGATGTAAAATCTGCATTTTAAAGAATATTTATTCACCAACATTGGTCAAAACTATTAGCCACATAGTGAAGTAACGCATGATAGTGGCCCACACAAGCATTTGGCGTTTTTGGTTCGGCCATGGGCCTATTTGCCTATTGGGCAGTTCGAGCCTGAAGACCTCTTAAAGCTGCTATTCACAGTTAATGATTCCAATAACTGAAATCCCTCGGCAAGAAGCTAAAATTAGTCAATTTGGAATTGTTCACAATTGTGTTGCAAAACGTACGTTCTGAGAGTCAAGAGAAAAGGACGGTTTTGTGGTTTGCCTGGCAAAGTCGTGCTTGTTTGGGCTTCTAAATGTGCATGCCAGCCGACGACAATGCTGATTCAGAGATTTGTGTGCCATTCCGCCCGCAAATCCCTGTTTCAAAAATGGGGATTTGCGACCAGAATGGCGCACAAATCCCCGTTTTTCGGCGACAAATTCCACGAACCAGCCTGATTCACTCTATTCTGTCTGTATCCGTGTCTTCTGGTGCTAACACAAAAGAAAGCGTCGAAAACGTAAGAACTCTGCACAAAATTATATGAAATATTTTAAAACCATGCAAGAAAACTACACTTCAGGAGAAATGTTTTTGTTGAGGGATTTGTAAGATCCATTTGGGGCTTTTTTAATGGTTCAGTTGCCGCTGTGAAGACAGCACAGATGCTCTCATTGTCTGAGAGTTGATCTTGTAAATAGTTAAAATATTTACCAAGGCACCCCAGATGAAACTATGCCATTTCATTATTTATACCTTTTCAGAGGGACAAAAACGGAGGTGCCCACTAAATGTGATGGATTGGTCCTATAAACGGCTATTATTGCCATCAACCTTCACACGTCAGCACCCCGTCTTTGTGCCTGAGCAGTGATCCATGCGTAAGACAGGAGGTTAAGACTGTGCCGAGAGAAAGAAGGGTTGGCTCCGAGATGTATCTTCTAATGGCTGGAAAACAGCTGTAGAAAGAGACCTCTCTGGCCTGGCACTGCTCTCCCCAGTCACAACCCGAGACTGGGGCCCTGCAAATCAACACTTTGACGCTTTGCAGCTCTGTCTCTCTGTCTTCAGCTGGGCTTTGTCTAGCTGTGATACATACGAGGAAATGCACAGACTGGTTGGCAGAGCGGCTGAGCGGGGTGACTACTTGTCTGACTGGAGAAATTAATTATTTTCTCAAAGTTAATGATGATTTAGGGCCCGATTCATGGAATATTTACTGGTCCAAAGTGACTTTGCACTGCTGAAAAGTGACTTTGCACTTCCGACACAAACCCTGATGCATGGAACCGTGCACATTGTATTTTTGACAAGCAAAGTCCGGGCAAAGTCATATTTTACTGCAAAAATGACTATGTGCTGACTTTTCCCGCACTTTGCCCGGCAAAAATACACTTTGCACGGATCCATGAATCAGGGTTTGTGTTGGCAGTGCAAAGTCACTTTTCAGGAGTGCAAAGTCACTTCTCAGAAGTGCAAATTTAACGTTGAATCGGGCAAATATTCCATGAATCGGACCCTTAGAGTCACTGTTAAAAAGCCATATCTGAAAACGAAATGCCGTAAGGAACCATTCATAATTGCAATGAATGGGGTTTACTTGCATGGCATAGATGTATCTTTTTTGTGTTACTTAAACAATGTTTTTACACTGTGTCGTTGTACATCACTCCTGAAGAATGTGGGTTAATGGTTTTGCTTAACCTTGAAACATGGATGGCAGCTTACATCCAGAGTTTCTGCATCCCTGTCTAACTTACTAAACATCTGTACCAATTTCTGAGAGCATTTGGCTAGAATTGTATACCGCCTCATGTTTTAATGAGGCAGCACACTAAATAAAGGTGTAAACATGATTGTAGGCGTGCATTAACGTGCTGCCTCATTCTGCAGCACTGACACGTTGGAGGAGGGCCACCAAGGGAGATAAGGCCGTCACCATGCTCACCTCCTGTCTCATGATTGCGCATCGTTGTACACCTGCATGGGATTTTCATGCAGTGATACCCACAAGGAACGGATTCCTATGGGATCCACCAGAAAGATCCCACAGGAATCCATTGCAAACACTACCTGCAATGTGTGTGGGGAGCCGATGTTTACATTTCCACGACACAGAGTGGAAAAGGGAGAGCATTTGCGTCACATTTACTCTTGTCTTTTCCACTTCACTCCATGAAAATTTAAAATTGCATGCAGGGGTCCCCACAGTACCTTAGTGCTACTGCTATCTTATGTATAATACTATAAAACATAGTTTGAGATCTTTTATAATACCAAATGGGTTTTCTCCTTATAATACATGACACACTGCAATTTCTTAATCAAATACTGAACACATTTTTCTTATTATAGGCTAGTTGTGAGATTACTACTGTGGCAATAAGACCCGAGGCAGCGGGCCAATACTGCCCCAGGCAATGCCCCTGGGGCAGTATTGGCCCGCCGCCGAGTGTACTATTGCCATTAGTGCCCCGGCCCGTTAGACCGGGGTACTAATGGCATTTTTTTCTGTTTAGAAATGCTGCCGCGTTTCAAAACAGAAAAAAAAGTGAAAAAAAATGGCCGCTGGGAAAGGGAAAACGTAGTCCGTTTTTCCTTTCCATGGCGGCCATCAGGAGCGGATGCACTTGGAACAAAAGTGTTTCCAGCGCGTTCGCTCCCAAGAAAAGAAGAAAAAAGAAGGTAAGTGGGATTGAGAGAGGGGAAAAAAAAGAAAAAAGTACCGCGGCTCCGGCGGGGGACGATGGAAGCCTCCAGCCGTGTGGAGGCTTGGAGCAGGGATGGCCCCGCTCCGAGTCTACACACGCCTGGAGGCTTCCATCGTCCTCCGCCAGAGACCAAGGGATAGAAGGTAAGTGGGGTGGGGAGGGCAGGGAGGTGGGATGAGGGAGGGAAAAAAAAAGTCTTACCCGAGTCCCCGGCAGGGACGAAGGCAGCCTTCAGCCATGGGGAGGCTCGGAGCAGGGATTGGCCCGTTTCGAGCCTCTTGAGGGGCTTCCACGCTCCTCGCCGGGAACAGAGTACCCAGCACGCACGGCGTACAAAGGAATACCGTGTGGTATGGCTTAGAAAAGTGCCAAACAACACTTTGGATTCCCGGTGCGCCGCGCGTGCCGGGTACTAATGACCTGTAATAAGAACATGACATCACAACCACTTTGTAATCACTTACTAGGCTTCAGTTGTGATGTCACAATGCATGCTGCTTGAGCCACCATGGGGCAGCATTCCAGCTGTCACTGCAGCACTTAATAAAAGCTGTGCCAATCTTTTCAATTTCCTTTCTTGTCTAATAGCTTTCTCTGACACGCTACGGCCATAACCTGGTAAGACACTGTTTATGGTAGCATGTTTATTTGGTGCACTGCTGGAGTTTAACACATGAGAGCAAGAATCAGCATGTTGTTATTTATTTAAAATTGCAAAAAAAGCGTTTTCTTTCAGATTCATTTTGTTAAACTGCTTAAACATTTTTCTTCAACACATTAGAAAATGCATATTCACTTTTTTCATCCAAACAGATTCCAAATTGAATATATGTATCAGCTAGTGGAAGACGTCTTATATAACAATAAGCAAGAACCCAGATATTAAAAGGGATTACAGCCTCTGACCATCATAAGGCATAACATGCTCTCTACATTAAAAGGATATTGAAAGTCACCTCTGAGTTCTAGGACCTTATAAAGGAACTCGGCCGCAACTGCTCAGTGACTTACAATAGCCATAGAATTTGTGGTTAATGGTACTTTACCCCAAGTATAAAGTGCCATCAATATTAGGTTGGGTTTAAAATAAAGCAAGAAAAACAACACTTTTACCAGTCATATAAGCATAGACTAGACAATTTCAGCTAATTGCAGACAAAACACTGTGCCACCTAGCAGCCATTTCTGGAAGTTCACCTTAATCCACAACCACACAGCAATGCATCATGGACAATGTGCTGAAAGCTTTCTATGTTGCTCCATGCAGAAGCTTGTCATTGTTTTATAAGGAAGTGCTATTTCATATGTGGCTTTGTCAACCCATAACTGACAGTTCTCTGAGATGCAACCAACAAAAAAGTATTAATTTCACCATAGTAGGAAATCTTCAGCATGGCATAAGATGTAATCCCTGTGATTGGAGAACATGGCCCAGTTACAGAGAGGTGCCGGGGTGGCGGGGGGGGGGGGCCGGTTGTGGTTATGAATCCAGTGATTGGGCAATCTAGACGTGTCTCTTCTGTGGTTTGTGATTCCACCTTGAACACACATACTGTGGATTTGGGTTTATTGAGTATATGGCAAATAAAAAGCTTTACTAATTGTAACACGGCCAATGTGGTATACCTGATTACTTGTCCTTATCTGTAAAACAAGTCGCAAAAACAAAAAGCACATAATTGTACACAGGTGTTGCGTCAGGAATGGCAATTAATCCACCCCTTTTGTAAATATTTATTTTCAGCAGAAGGGGCATACATTTTCAGATATCCATTGTGTCATTCTAATCAAGATATCAGACACAAACCAAGAGGTAAGTAATCGTAAATTGTTACAACAAGAACAAAACCGCTTTATGACTAATAGTCATTTGGTGGGGCTAAATCAATGTGTAGAATGGCATAAATCTAACTAGAGACCAGTTTTCTGGTTATAGGTATTTCGAATTTGGTGAGTGTACCGAATGTGTAATATTCCCAGATATTCCGATATGCAGGTGTTCTATTGACTCCTCAGTACAGTTAGCTTGATTCATGTTTGTTGAGAAACTTGAACCGCAAGGTAGGGAATCACCATTTTTGATGGTCGTGTCTTTTGGTCCTCGTCTTCTCATCAATATTTTCAAATCAGACTAATGGGATTATTTAATGAATTGAGCGGTGAGTTTGAATAGAATCTAGATACATCCGCAAATGTGTTGTGGCTACTTACCTCCTTTTTGATAAATAGCATGGATGTATAATGTTCTATAATTTATCTTTGTTTGGTCCCGTCCTGAAATAAGTATTATTATCAGTGCATTACGATGTATGTGACAGGGGTAGATATTGGATATTTAGGTGATCTCCTATCTCATTATTGAATTGAGCATGGATGCCTGCATTCCAATTATTGAACTGAGGGTTGATGTATGATGAGGGAGCCAACATTTATGTTAGGCCATGGAAAGTGTTGCGAGCTAATTAACATTAATTATATTCTTTTGTTGGATCAGTAGCGCACTGTTGAGTTGAGTGTTTGAGGTCATTCACACCAAACAACTTGATGTTTTCAAAACTGACTGCAGTTGAATATTGATTTATCCCTTAATTACGATTAGTGTAAAGGTTCAATGGTGAGCACGGTTCTAGTATTTAATTGAGGGCGATCATGTGATTTGTTTGGAGAAACATGAGGTTCTAGTCACATGATTTAATATGCACAATGGGCTTATTTCACATGCATTGTTATTGGTCAGCCTTAGATGAGCTTGACCGAGCAGTGATGCATATGTAGGTCTGCTTACAAACAGTGTGTTACGTGAGAACAGTAGGTGCTTTGTTCCTTAATATCGAACATAGGCAACAGAAGCAGTTATTTGAATGTTGTATGTGCAGAGCTATTCTTTGTGAGTGAATCCTTTGTTGGTTTAATATATAGGTTACACTAGTAAAGTCACCTGCACACTCACTTTCCGGTGGTTCAGTTTGCCAATTCCGTGATAAATTGATAGTCCAAATGATGATTAATTACTAATTAAGACGACAGAGTCTTTCAAGGTGAGGAGGACATGAGGACCCCCTTTTTGATTTTTTATCGCCACGGTGGTTCAGTTGGTGGGGATGACAGATCGTCTTTCAGTCATCTTGAGAATGAGTGGTCCACGCACCAATTTTGTGTTTACATCACATTGGGGTATGTTGGTGACTGCTGTCTACGTTAAAGATGATGTAATTTGAATATCTTTTTAAATCTTCTTGGAGCACTTGGTTGTCATTCAACAGTGCTACGCATGGGAGAGCTCACCTTATAATGAAGTTAGCGCAGCGAATGCACGTATGAACAAACAGCACAAGGTGTTACCATTTATTGTAATTCTTTACATGTATTTTAATGTAATTTGGTTGTGTGTGTGCTTGTGTTCATAGGACTCCATACTAGTGATTCTGAACATTTCTTTTGAATTTTGGTGGGACTGACGCAGATTACACAGTGAAAATGCAGACGGTGGCGTTTGTTCAGAGTACTGAGACCTCACTGTTTTCTGCAATTCCCCCATGTACACATGTGTGGGAATAGAGAGATATACATGAGCTTCAGTTGACGTGCCCCAGAGGAATGTCCAGAATTGATAAGTATCAGGACAGAAACATGTTGGGTCAGAGTACAATAATATATTTGTGTTTATAAGAACTAAACAGGTTATGTCTGTGAGCATACATGTGGGCACTTGGTTAATGGCATACATGTGTGTACCATTCGTTGATTCTTATTGAGAACTTTCACTGAGGTATCGAAAGTATATCTCCCATAATTATGCATTTTTTATAAATTGATTAACAATATGTGAATGTGTGTACTTTTTTGTGACCTTATTCCCTTTGCATGCCTTCCCATTTTATGAGTATTATATTGCCTAATTGTTAGGCTTTGATTAGCATCTCATTATGTATAGGGCGTCCCGATGTTGTTGTGATGGGACCACCATTCTACACATTTGCACAGTCCCTCAGGGCTTCTCGATGTTGACATGGGTATTCATTGCCTAGTTGATGCCCTAAGCAGCATTGATTAAGTCATTCTGGTATGCAGTTCCATCACTATATT
Source organism: Ambystoma mexicanum (assembly GCF_040938575.1). Lineage (NCBI taxonomy): Eukaryota > Metazoa > Chordata > Amphibia > Caudata > Ambystomatidae > Ambystoma > Ambystoma mexicanum. Next base: position 367,654,954 of record NC_090922.1, on the reverse strand, counting down.
CACGATTCTGAACTTCGGATTCCTGTGGGAATGATGGCATGTGGCAATGTAAACTGTCAAGTTGCCTGAAATGAATTCAGTAGTGTATGGCAGTTCACAAGCCTGCCCTTTTATGATTTGAAAACAGAGGCTGCCCTGTGCGGTACCATTGTGGGGAAGCAATTGCTCTTTACACGGCCATCCTCTCTAGTCCCCCCCACCACAAACCAATCAATTATCAGAAACCTCTCCATTGACTTTGACTACATTGGCTACTTGCTACCCACAATCAAATCCATAATTTCTAAGTCCCACTTCCAACTGCACTTATTTTGGAAAATCACACAGGCATTTGTACTATCAAAAATGGACAATTACAACACAATGTACATGACCTTTCGACAAAAAGGCCTACAAAAAACTACAAACCCTTAAAAAGAGACTATGTCACCTGTTCTCAAAATATGCAATCTTACCCAACACTAGCTTCCAGCAATGCTTTAAATTTAAGAAGTTGTGCATCATTCATTGCAATTTGGGCCTCATCACGAGTTGGGCAGTATTGCCGCTGGGGTTATTAGCGTTACCACCAAACCCCCCAGCGCAATTAGTGCTGGATCACGGGTTTGGCGGAACAGTAATTCCCCATTCTCCATTGTGCCCAATGGGAAATTGTTGGCGTTACTACCGCCGGCGGTATTTGCGTGGTAGTAATAGTGCATAAAATCAACAAAATCCAAGCGGATTTGCCCCCAACTCAGAGCTGGGTTAAATCCTGCCAAACCCATGATTTGGCAGCCCCTTAAATCCGGTGGTAATAGCGTTACCGCAACAGTTAAGGGTTACCACCAAACTCGTGATGAGGCAGATTGCCTTAACATCCCTATCCAACAGGTTTGGCCCTTACAATCCATTAACACTGGGAATCTATGCCCCAAATCCATTCACTGGCACCACAAAGTGTATACCTGATAAGGAATAGAACAGGGGACACAGTCATCATGTCAGTCCCTATAGTATTTGACCGTGCTTCCTCTTTGATTACGGATCACTTGAAATTCAGAAAATCACTCAAAACTGCCTGTTCTGACTGGCGGCCTGGTTTAACTGATAGAAACTGATTTGTCTTGTAAATCACACCATACATGTCTTTTAGTGAGTAACATATGTCCAACAGAACAGCCTGCTATGAATACACACACCTTCCTCAATATTCATATGTTTTTCCATGTTTTACCCGGCCTCCTCACTTTGCCTCACTGTTCACTACCCACCTTTACACGCTCGGCACCCTGGGGTGACTCAGCTCACGGATGGTGCTTTTCAAAACACAATTATAGTGCGCAAAGTCAAGTAGGACGTCGCAAAACATGCTATTTGCACGTTTTGTTTAAAACAGTAGACACAACAGTCAATTTAAATTAGCTTAAATAAATATTCCAAAACAATGAAAACTAACAACAGTCAAGTTTAAAACATGATTAGTAGGAAAAGCGCAGCGGAGTCGTTGCCCGCACTGTATTCTCAGTGTGGATGCCATACCCTTATGCCATGATGTCCTAGTTGGCATAATGCACGGTTGTATGCATTGACATGCCATCACGTTCCCCATCCTGCCCCTATACTATACATTCTGCTCTCTGAATAAGGGATCTGATGGGGTTCAGCGTCTGCTGCACCCCGCTAGGAGGTGGGGGGTGGCACACAGATGCCCAGGCTGAAGCTGCTCCCAGCTATGCCTGCCGTAGGAGCAGTAGTTAACTCGCCGGTGTAGTCGACTTGTTATGCACAGAACTGCCTCGGCTTGATGAGACGCATGGTGGTGGGAAAGGAAGCAAATCACATCTTCGACATAAAGAAAAGGCTTCATGGTGGAGTGGAAATGCATGTTCAGGCTCACAAAAGAGAAACTGTTCAGAATCGCTGCTCTCCTCCATGTTTTCCCCTCTTCATAAACAACAGGCTTTTTCTTGTGCGCGACCAGCATTCAGATTCAAATTATATTTTTTCTAAAGAAAAGGTTGTGTAACCTAAGAACCACGACACTAATATAATGAGGAATAACGTTTCTGGAAGCCTATGTTTATGTATGGGAAATAGTTACTATTTAAAATAAAATTCTAGAATAAATATACAATAATGACGAATACATAAAGTGATGAAAAAAGATCTGAACTTTTTTTATGTCTAGACATTAATACTATGAAGGGAGGGACAATGTTTTTTTGTGGTTATTTACAAAGCAGAGCACCAAGTGCAAACATCTCATGTAAAAGGTTGGCTGCTTTTTACAAATAATCTTTTTCTTCAAGTATTTATTTATTTATTTATTTATTTATTTATTTATTTATTTATTTATTTATTATTTAGTATAAGGCGCTTTCACAACAAGAGAGTGTTTCAAAGCACCAGAAGGCAAAAAGGAGAGTGAACAGGGACGTGCAGGTTCCATTATATTTGTTTGTTTGTTTTATTCACTTATGAGGCGCACCAAACCCGAAGGTAGCCAGGCGCAGCAGTACAGAATATGCAAGGCTTGAGGTTACATTGTTACAGATTACATGCAAAAGCAAAATATATACAGGCCATAGACAGTCAGTTACAGAATGCAAGCAAAGCAAAACACATACAGACCATAGAGGGTCAGTTACAGATTACAAGCAAGACAGAATACATACAGGCACTAGAGAGACATCAGATCACTAGCAAGAAAGGGAAGATGTACAAATGGGCAGCAGGTTGGTGAGTATATATAAATATACACTAGGAGGTATCAAGGGTTTTGTAAGAGCTAGTGAGAAACTAGTCGTCGGCAGACTTCAGCAGATTGATATAGTTGGATCTGAATCTCAGAAAAGACTGATCCTCACGTAGAGGGTGTGGCAGTGAATTCCATAATTGGGCCACTCGGACCTGGAAGCTGCCACCCCCAGCCTTAGCCAGCCTGAATTTCGGTATGATAAGGCTATTGGCATTGGAGGTTCTTGCCTGTCGGGTGGAGCTTATCTTTAGGAATTTGTCCATGAGATAGCTAGGTGCGCCATTGTTCAAAGCTTTGTGAACAAGGGATGCATCCTTCAAATGGATTTTATTTTGGGTAGACAGCCAGTTGTTTTGGCGCCTAATCTTAGATATATGCAATCTTTTGGACATGCCAAGAGCTGCTCTCAAGGCATTATTTTGTAGGATTTGAATTCTGTGAATGATAGATTTGTTGGCACCGATGTATAGGGCATTGGAATAGTCGAGCCTAAACAGAATCATGGCTCTAGCTAAGATAACGCAGTTGTCATCTGAGAGAAAGTGTTTACCTGCTCTAATGAGTTTACAAGTATAAACTGTGGCTGATGCCATGGATTTAACCTGTTTATCGAAGGAGAGGGTGGAATCCAGATAAACGCCAAGTGTCTTCACCTCCTTGGACACCTTAATGATATTACCATCAATCTCAAATGAGGTGTAGTCTTGGCCTAATTTTTTTAGATTAGAGTGAGTCCCCAGGATGATAAGCTCTATTTTATCATCATTCAGGCATAGACCATGGGTTGCCATCCATGCCTGGATGATGAGATACACCCTATTTACCAAGGCCAAATCCTTTTTGTAATCCCCGGAAAGTGGGAGGAGAATCTGGGTATCATCTGCATAATTAGGGTAGGTGATACCAAGAAGGTCCAGATCATCAAAAAGGGGCTTAGTAAATGTTTTGTAAAGGGTGGGAGAGACACAAGAGCCCTGAGGATACTTTGCACTGGATGTGGATCGGGTCAGCTGCTGCCAAAGCGGAGAACACCCTCATAGTCCTGTCACTGAGGAAAGACTCAATCCAGATTATAGCCTCTTTGGAAAAATGTGCGGCTGAGTCTAGGTGGCTGAAAAGGACCTTATGGTCGACAAGGTTGAATGCAGCCGAAAGGTCCAGCAACAGGTGAAGAGCTGTTTTACCTTTACCGCGTAGTTTATCTATTTGTGCCTTCAAATCGAAGAGGGCAGTCTCAGTAACATGTTGGGGTCGGAATCCTGATTGACGTGCTCCTAAGAGCGTGTGTTGTTCCAAGAATTTTTTTATTTGGTTGTAAGCTATCTTGTCCAGGATTTTAAGCAAAAAAGGGACTGCTGTGATGGGCTGTAGTTTGTAGGTATAAGTGGGTCTAGGGTTTGCTTTTTAATCAGAGGCAGTACCCAAGATTGTTTCAAATTGGTGGGCACAGTGCCCAATGTGAATGATGCATTGATAAATTTTGATACAAATGGGGAAAGATCTCTGGCAGCGTACTATATAAGCTGGGCAGGGCAGAGGTCGCCCTGGCAGTTGGATGGCTTGAGAGAGAGGATGACTTTCTCTACATCAAGGATAGAGGTTTTTGAGAACATGAATCGCACAGCTGAGTCCTGTTTCTTTGAAGTGGGGTCGGTATTCAGATTATTAGTCTGGGATGGTTGATTGAGAGATGCTTTTTTTCTTAGCTATTTTCTTTGGAGCATGGTTACTTTGTTTGATAGTGCTTGTATATCTGAACACCATGTTTTCTCTGTGGAGCATGTATCAAGAATGGGGATGGGTGACACTAATTCCTTGAGGATGGTGAACAGTTCCCCCATACTCAAGTTAGCATTAGATATACGCTTATGTGTCCTCAGGGCCTTGACTCCCCTCATCTCTCACCCCAGCCGCTGTCTTTCTATTGCACTTACTGGCTCACCAACTCATCAGTGGTTGCACCTACGGTCTTCTCCTCTTATCACTTACTCTGAACACTTCTCCACAAGTTTCAGAGCACCTTATCCCTCACCCCTTGCACGTTCTGAACACTCACAAGGCATGGTAGGTTTGTCTCCCCTTCTCTAATTCTCATTATTGGTTTGTACTATTAATGTTACATTATGTTATGTTATGTTAACGGTACTTATATAGCGCACCGTCACCAACGGAATTGGTCCCCAGGCGCTCTGGAGGATCTGTAAATGAGAAGCTGGGATGGGTTAGTAAGGTGAAGGAGGGAGTAGGATAGGGAGAGGAGTGGTGTACTGTTGGCAGCTTCAACTCGGTAGACACCGGGTGCTGAGCTTTGGTGCAAGTATTGGATCGGTGTCAGTCCGCGTGTGCTGTTGGTGAGACATGTGTTGTTGCAGTGTGGTGAAGTGCGTCCAGCTTGTTGTGTGAGAGATGGTTTTGTGAGCAGAGAGTTTGAGTTTATATTGGTTAGTGGGTTATGTGACTTAACATGCAAGCATTCACAATTCTGTCTAAGTGTAGCACCCGCTGACCTACTCAATTCAGTCTGAGTGTGGCACTCAATCTTCACAATATTCACAATTATTTTTGATCCTTGCAGTAATGCATTGTCTTCCCCTGTCCTGCCCTGTGGGTGCTTTGAAACAGTTTTGCTAATTGTATAAGCGCCTAATAAGTAAATAATAAATAAGTAAATAAATAAAGAACAAAAGTAAATAGACAGTGGAAAAGACAATCAATACATAATAAGGCAAACAGTGATACTACTAGGCCTTGTGACATTCAGAACATGCAATTGCAGTGAGAGAGAAAAAGCGGTTTGGTGGGTAAGTGCTATTGGGGTCCCCCAGGGGAATTGCAAGAGATGACTGTTGAGGGGGGGCAACAGGTAAGTGCATGGTTGGAGACATCCCGAAAGAAGAGGGAAGTCAACCAACCAACAAGTAATTGCAGGGTGGAGGTAATACTCCCATAACGGGTTTAGGCTCCGAGCACAGTGCAGGGGGGTGATGGTGGCGACTGAGTACAACCACCTGACTGGTGCATGTGGGGATTGCTGGTGGTGATTGGGCAGAAGGCCAGAAACCTACTGGACTCTTGAAGGACCAGGCCACCAATCCAGGCGACAGAGGCAATGGTTAGCACAGGAGGGGGAGAGGGAAGGAGAAGGAGAAGAGAAAGGTCTTGAGTAGTTTGCGAAACTTGCTTGAGGTGATGGTGGTGAAGTATGTGTTCATATCTTTGATGTCATATGTATAGGTCAGTAAAGCAATAGCAAATTTAGGGCCTGATCCATAGAAAATGTGCAAAGACCGTGCAAAGTACTATGTGTGAAAAACCAACTTGCACCTACTTGCGCGTGAAAACATTTTTGCCCGTTCCATCTATTAATGGATTTCAAAGCGAAAACTAACCCGATGCACAAACAAAAATGAGTTGCGCCTGCGGAAAGCCCACAAAACGATCCCACACAAACAAAAACTATTGCCAAAGAACAATCTATGTGCCTACCATCACATCTACCTTTGCCCCACCATCCAACCACCAGACAAAACTGCTTGCGGTCTCCCGTGAGTCAAGACATCACCCCAGCGAAACTGCATGTTGGTCCCCACATGTGTCAAGGCTGCACCCCTGCGAAACTGCATGCTTTTCCTCGTAAGTAAACACTGAACCCCTGCAAAAATGCATGCACGGTTTCCCGTAAGTCAAGGATGCACCCCGGCAAAACTGCAAATGGTGTCCCGTAAGTCAAGGTTGCACCCCGGGGAAACAGCATGCAGTCCCCAGTAAGTCAAGGCTGCACCCTGGCGAAATTGCATGCTGTCCCCTGTAAGTCAAAGCTGCACCTCGGTGAAACAGCACCCAATCCCTTGTAAGTCAAGACTGTACACTGGCATACTGTGGAAAATCAACCCTTCCATCAAGTCACCCAAGCTTCTGGCATACACCCCCAATTCATAGCAGCCCGTTAAAGTCCTGACACCACTCACCAGCCCCCCTCACCTCTGCCACTACCCCTGGCAGTCCCCTGACAGTACACCCACCTCCCACAACACCCTGACCTCCGCTATTAACCAAGGCACCCCCCTGACAGTACACACAACTCCCACCTCCCATCCTCTGCCTCTACCCACAGGTTGCCCCCTCGATTCTAGATACCACCCTCCAGGTCCCCTTCATCTCCGCCACTACCCCCAGACAACCACCTAGAGTCCTGACAGCATCCACCAGCCCCCTCACCTCCACCACAACTGCCAGGCAGCCACCTGACAGTACATCCCCCTCCCCACACCCACCTGACCTGCTCCACTACCCCCAGGCAGACCCCTCAAGTTGTGACATCACCCACCAGCCCCCCTCACCTCTAAAAATACCAGAGAAAACCCCCTGACAGTACACACCATCCTCACACCTCCCTCACCTCCACCACTAATCCCCAGCAACCCTCTCAAGTCCTGACATCACCCACCAGCCCTCCTCACCTCTGCACCTTCCCCAGGCAGCTCCATGACAGTACGCCCTCCCCTCCACATCCCCCTCACCTCTGACACCACCCACCAGACCCCTCCCCTCCGCCACTACCGTAGCCAACCCACTCAAAACCTGACAACACCCACCAGTCCCCTCACCTTTGCCCCTACCCCATGCAGCCCCATGACATACACCCTCTCCCCACACCCACCTCACCTCTGACACTACCCCAAGGCAACCCCATCAATTCCTGACATTACAAACCAGCCCCCCTCACCTCTACCACTTCCCCAGGCAGCCCACTGCCAGTAGACCCCATCCCCACAGCCCCCTCAACTCCACCACTACCCGTGGCAGCCCCCTCATGTCCCAACCAACACCACCCACCTGCCCCACTCACATGTGCCAGTACCCCAGGCAGCCCTCTGACAGTGCACACCCCACATCCTCCATCCCTCCACCACTACCCCCAGCAGCCTCTCAAGCCCCAACACTGCCCACCAGCCCCCATCACCTCTGCCACTACACCCAGGCAGCCTGCTCTAGTCCTGACACCACCGATTAGCCCCACTTATCTCTGCCACTATTCCCAGGCATCCCATCAATTCCTGACATTACAGACCAGCCCCCATCACCTCCACCACTACCCCAGGAAGCCCGCTGACAATACACCCTAACCCCACAGCCCCCTCAACTCCACCACTACCCCCTGGCAGCCCCCTCATGTCCCAACCAACACCACCCACCTGCCCCACTCACATGTGCCAGTACCCCAGGCAGCGCCCTGACAGTGCACACCCCACATCCTCCACCCCTCCACCACTACCCCCAGCAGCCCCTCAAGCCCCAACACTGCCCATCAGCCCCCCTCACCTCTGCCACTACACCCAGGCAGCCTGCTCTAGTCCTGACCCCACCCATTAGCCCCCCCTCATCTCTGCCACTATCCCCAGGCATCCCATCAATTCCTGGCATTACAGACCAGCCCCCATCACCTCCACCATTACCCCAGGAAGCCCGCTGACAATACACCCCCAACCCCACAGCCCCCTCAACGCCACCACCACCCCCTGACAGCCCCCCTCACCTCCCAACCAACACCACCCACCTTCCCCGCTTACATGCTGCAGTACCCCAGGCAGCCCCCTGACAGTGCACACCCCACATCCTCCACCCCTCCACCACTACCCCTGCCAGCCCCCTCAAGCCCCAACACCGCTCACCAGCCCCCCTCACCTCTGCCACTACACCCAGGCAGCTCGCTCAAGTCCTGACCCCGTCCATTATCCCCCCTCATCTCTGCCACTATCCCCAGGCACACCCATCAAGTCCTGACACCACCCACCAGCACCCCACAGCTCTGTAACTACCACCAGGCAGACCATTGACAGTTCACCCCCGCACCCAGACATCACCTCACCTCCGGCATTACCCCCTGGCAGCCTCCTCAAGTCCCAACAAAACCCACCTGCCCTCTCACCTGCGCCAATACCACTGGCAGCCCCCTGACAGTACACCCCCCACCAGCACCCTCAAGACCCAACACAACCCACCAGCCTCCCTCACCTTTGCCATTACCTCCCACCAGCTCCCTCAAGACTTGACATCACCCACCAGCCCCCTCACCTCCACCACTACTCCCAGGTAGTCCCCATAACTCCTGACACCACCCACCAGCCCCACTCACCTCTACCACTACCACCAGGCTGCTCACTGACAGTATACTCCTTCACAACCCCCTCAACTCCACCACTACCCCCTGGTAGCCCCCTCAAGTCCCAATACCACCCACCAGCCCACCTCACATCCACCCCTACACCAGGCAGCTCCCTCAAGTCCTGGCACCACCCACCAAACTCCGACACCTCTGCCACTACCCCAGGCAGCCCACTGACAGTACAACACCTCCCCAGAAACCCACCACTCCACCACTACCCCCAGGCAGCCCCCTTAAGGCCCAAGACCAACCACCAGCCCTCTTCTGCTCCGCCACTACCACAGCCAGTCCCCTTACAGTACAGCCCTTCCCCACACTGGCCTCCTCCACTACACACAGGAAGCCCCCTGACAGTACAACCCTCTACCCACACTGCCCTCACCTCTGCCACTACCCCAGGCAGCCCCCTCAAGCCCTGACACCACCCACCGGCCCCATTACCTCCACCACTACCACCAGGCAGACTCCTGATTGTGCACCCCTCTCCACACACACCCTCACCTCTACCACTACCCAAAGGCAGCCCCCTCAAGTACTGATGCACCCACCAGCCCCCTCACCTCCGCCACTACCACAGGCAGCCCCCTGAAAGTAAACCCCCTTCCCCACACTGCCTCACCTCCTCCACTTCCCCCAGGCACCCCCTCATGTCCTACACCACCCACCAGATCCTCTCACCTCCACCACTACCCCTGTCAGCACCCTGAGAGTCTGCCACCCTACCAGTCTAATGAGGAGGCGCAACTTGCCTCAACCTCTCTGGTCTGCCTCCACCATGAAGTATACCTGCCACATTTCCTAAACGAACAGAATCAACTGGGAGCACTGCTGTTGAATCCAGGAATGGAGCATCTATTGTCACTCCCTGGTAGACCAGAATTTGCAGCACCTCAACTGGACAGCACACTGTTGCACCACTTACACTGTGCCCACCCCATGTACCTTGACATGGAAATGCAATGCAAAGTGGCATGGTTATAGTGCCTATGTGCCTTTGCAATGGCCTCAAAGCACAGCCAGGGAATGACTATGGAGGACAGAAGTACACAGAATCCTAGATTGTGCATATCCATAAAGAATGACTGGGTGTATTTGCAGCACGTGCACAAGTAGCTAGGGTTGTATGGGTGGCAAAGTCCCTGTCTGGGACAATAACATGACAGGATTGTGTATGGATGATGGGAAGCCAGTCAAAGAGAGTGTGAGTCATTGCAACAGAAAATGTGTGCTGCCACACTGAAACATCAATCATGGGACTCACCTACATTCCAGTGGCAGATGTGGTTCATGACATGAGAGCAGGTAGTGTGTGACTACAGATGTATTTGGGTGGGTGCCCATAACATGGGATTGAAACAGCAATCAAACATCAAATGCCCAAGTGATGTGTCCAGGCCACCCATCCACAGTGAGGCCACTTCTCATTGCAGCACCCACAATGCCAAACACACACAACAATGACTGAAGTGTGAGCACATACACAATTCCAAGCAAGAGCAAAGGGAGCATCTAACCAACAGTGAACCTGAAATGAAATCAATGCAAAAAGTAACAAATGTGCATAGGCAATACAGATGACACCAGATACAACACACAATGGAAACATGTGTACCATTTGACAATGCACATGAACAGATGGCAACCCATCCTCAATGAAAGACTACAAAAACTATAATAAGATATCCAGACATCACCACAACCATACCCGTATGTACAAAATCACACACACAACTGAAGCCTCTCTCCAACAACACCAACACACTGATGGCAAAAACGCAGTGCCCCTGCACACAGAATGGAATCTCAAAATTATCCAGTGCACCCTCAAGCTGTCTGATGGCCACACTCCCACATCTCAGACACATCCGCACCCCTCCCCACCAAACATCCCAGCATCAACATGACACACACAGTGAGGCCACAATACACATGACTGACAATGAACAGATGCACTGGGAGAACATTAAAAAATAAAACATGTATCCCGACAAATATACAACACAAAGCGTGGAATTAACTGATGCAAAACCTGTTTTAAAATAGAACTTATCCAATAAATGGATGGAATGTCAAAATTGTCCAGTGAAATAAAATAAATAAAAGTAAAGCATGAAACACAATTCTAATGGACGATTTACACAGCCAGAGGGCTAGTCCTCTCCAATCTCTGAAAAAGCTTCAACCATGGCCGAGTCCCACACAACATTCTCCTCCCTGAGGAAGGCCTCTGTTGTTGGCTGGAAGGCTTGCAGCGTGGCCATCATCTACTGAGCTGCCTCTCTGCCACCCGCTGCCTCTGGTACCTACGAAATATGGATGACAAAGCCTACATGGTGCCCCTTGTTCCTCTTGCCTCGATGGTGCCAAATGCCTCCTTGGGGATGAAACTCCTGTAATGTTCTGCTCCTCATGGTCGCCACATGCTGCCGCTGTGCAGAGTGCAACTATGGAGGTACGCCCTCCAATCTGATGTCATTGAGGGCGTATGGCACCTGCACTGCCTTGAGGTGCCTGCTGACCATCCACTACTTGTGCCTGTGTTGGTTACTTGATAGGCACAGCGACTAACTCATCTGATTTCGTAGGGACTTCCACCTCGGGGAGGGATGGTAGCTCAACCACACAGGGCAGCGATGATGGGACTGGTGCACAGGGGGGCGTAATGGAATGTGGCCAAGAAGGCAACCTGGAGAACCACTGGTGCACACAGGAGGAAGTGGAGGAGGGGGTCACCACAGGGAACAGCCCACAGAGCCCACCCAAGAGCAGTGCTGTTGCCAGCATGGCCATGAGGTGGCACAGCTCATTGTGATGAAATACAAGCTGATGTCGATTAGCCTGTACATCATCACACATGCCTGCAGTCCACCTCATGAGACCAGCAAGCAGGGGCAGCACATGATCCCGGATGGACTGGCATTAAGATGCTGGTGTGTGTGGAGGCATCCCGGAAGGTGGAAACTGCAGCAGCAGAAAGCCCATGGACAGGATTTTGCGGAAGTACCTCCATGGTTGCCTGCACAGCCTCATTCCCCTGGGACAGGTTTGCAGCATGAACATCCTCCTTGAAGCCCCCACCTGATCCCATGGGCGGGCCTGCAATGGCCTCCTCCTCCACCACCATCAACCTGGATGACTCCAAGGTGTCTTCCCCCCTGGATGGCTCCTGTGTGGCATTTCCCTCTCCGACCACTGCTGAGGTGTCCCTGCCTCCTTCACCTCCTGGGACTTACCCCCAACAGTCACGCCTGATGGTCCAGGTGTTCTCTCAGCCGCATCACTCTCTGAAGAGGAGGTGTCACAGGGCCGTGTCTGGGGTCTGCGCCTTGGTCTGGAGTCCCAGTCCCTGCGTCCATGCTCCACAGCACTGCTTCTGCCCTCTTGGCCAGCTGCAGCAACTATGGAAAAGCGGACAAAGAACATTGACATCAGTCAACAGTGTCAAAGCATGTGTGGCATACACAACATTTACAGTAACATCAAGTCACCATGGGTCAAGCAGCAACAGCCACAAACACACACACACCCATGCCCATGCAATTCCCATGATAACTAACACAGATGTTTTAGGGCAATGATGAGTCAAAGTTATGACACATTCACATGTCAACACAGCACATAGACGGTGGCCCACAAACACATTGCAAGAAACATGACATGGCACAATAGCAATGCCAAATAGACACAACTGAAACCTAAAGCTGAGTTGCCCATTGGAGTGGGAAGGGAGTCACTTGATAGGTTGGCCAACCACGGAATGCATGGAAGCATAGATGGATTGGTGTACTGCTGGAAACACATTGGTGGGAAGATACTCAGCACAAGATACTCATGATTGCACTACACAGAGCATGTCCATGCAAACACTTGCTCGGGTATCTGTCCACACAATCACATGAAGCAACACCTCCTGACAGCCTGACTGTAGGCATGCAACACATTCCTGCAAATGCACAAGCAAGTATTTATTTATTTGCATTTTTAAAGCGCTCACAGGCATCGAGGCGCTGTTACAGGAATTAGTTGCATAATTGTTTTTTTTAATTATATTTATAACACTCTCAAATACCCAGAGGTTTCTAAGCGCGGACCCAGGGATCGAACCAGTGTTGCTTTGTGTTGTCTTGCTTCCAAGGGGAGCACTTTTGCCACTGAGCTATCCTCCCAAGTAAGCTGTTGTCCCAAGCACATACACATGGCATGATCACATGTCAACTCAGACTTCACATGCAGTTGGTCTGACAGATCGCATCAACGTCCCTGAGAGGTCAATGCGCCAACATAACAATCACTGACATCCATACACATGTGTCATCTCCAGTTGTTGAGTGTGGATGGCTACACTTTGAAATGCACTACACAAATATTAGTCCTTCATGCATGCCAATCATATGGGTAAAACATTGTAATCCGGCATCCTTACTGCACAACCACGTGTTACCATCAACTAACATAGCTTGTGAACTAGTGTTGCAAGTCACCAACTAACAACACTGCACATATCAAGCACATTTCCAATATACAGATATCTGACATCACACATGTTGAGCAATGTCTGGTGGCTGCATGCCACTATGGATCACTGAAACACACATGCTGAATACAAAAGGGAGTAACTGCAATCATGCATCACCCTGTGCAACACACATACACTGTAGAGAAGTGCACCACATGGCTACTCACCAGCAGCATCCAGACATTTTTGCCACTCACAGATCTGGGTATGGAGCTCTTGGTAGAACCTCTCAAGGACCTGCATAAAGCTGATTAAAACCTGTAGAAGCCCATACGGTGGTACCTGCCTCGACGGCTGCTAGAGCCTTGTAGTGGGTTTGAGTCTTGAGGTCCTCCCATCGCTTCTGCAGTCTGCCAGCCCCTTCACATTGATGGTATCTGTGGTGGTCACCCAGATCTGTTTCTGTCCTTTCTTTCCCAGCTGTGTTGCTGGGTTGAAGACGGCATCATAATTCTCCAGGACCCCATCCATCAGGATGCCAACTTTGGATGAGGTGAAGTTGGCAGCCCTCTGCCTCTCTGTCATGGGGTTATCGTCTGGGTGTGTGGAGGATGGACCAGACATGACGACCTCTGATGCAGCTGTGGGTGGGATAAATAAATCCTGGAAATGGCTGTGGAGCAGTGGCAGTGGAATGGAGAGGTTTGAGGCCAAGACCGCACATGAGGTGATCACAGGGCCTGACAGGCCAGACACAGGAGCACAGGAAATGGTGGGTCAGCAGGCAGTCCAACGAAGTGCAGGTGTGCAGCAGGCACTCACTCGTGGCTGGCAGAAGCAGATGGCAAGGTCGGAGGCAGCACAAGACAGGAAGAGGCAATTGAAATGACACTGGAGGTAGAAGAATTGGTATAGTCATCTCTAACATCTGAGGCAGCTGAACACAGAGTTAAAGCCCTTAGCATGTAAATTACATTCTACACACTGCACGCAGCATGCCTATGCAGCCTACGCGGCTTACACGGTACACAGCAATGATGGTGATATTTAAGAGGTGTGACGCGCATCAGTTGTTGTGCGTGAGAAGGTAAGAAGATGAATGAGTTTTGTAGACATGCATTTGGGGTTGCTATGCAAGCCGTTTCATTCAAGTAACGCATACCACATTTGTCTTTCTGGGGGAAGCCTCTGTGCATATGTACATTAATTTATTTCGATTTTAAGGCCTACAGTGTATCACATATGCATTTCTTTTGTTTTGGGGTTCCTCTGCATAACGTGTACCACTTTTTTCATTTTTGGAAGCTTTCCGGGTATTTCGTATGCAATATCTTTGAATGGGGTGCCTCGGCGTATCGCGTAGCGCATATCTTTGCTTTTGGTGTGCATTGGAGCCTTGAGGGTCCACAAATCTACATAGTACATCACATAGACTGTTCCCTTCCTCATTTTGCCAGGAACAATATATTGGTGTGCATTCCATTCATCCATTTTGCCTGCACAATGAGTGGTAAGGCCCCAAAAGGTAAAGGGAGAAGACAGGGATCTGGTGAGGACACATATGCCCCAGACCCAAGAGGACGTGGTGTGCCTCAGCCCACAGATGACCCGGCACCTGTACGTGGACCTAGTTGGAGGCCAACAGGTGAACCAGCACCACCTAGTGCTACCAGGTCAAAGATGGGACACCCTGCAGAACGGGAAGAGATATCATCCCAAGACACGGGAAAAGGGCCAGCAGAGGAAGAAGATCACCACAATGAGATGTTCCCCTTTGCAGGTAGCACCTATACTCCTACACACGGAATGGCACATTGACGATGTGAAAGGACGCTTTAATGCCTGTGTTGTGGAGAGACACACTGTAAAAGAGATCCTGAAGCGGATGAACTATCTCACGCGACAGACCACTCAGAGGCTGAGTGACAACTAGGCCTCTGCACTGGCAACTGGAGTGGGGCCAGCAGAGGAGGAGCAGCTGACGCCAATTGACGAGGCTACAAGTCAACACATTAGCAGTGAGTGTGGGAGGCCTGTAGACCTTTGAGGACACATCTGGTGGACGGCATTTGTGTGCATCGTATGGACAATTATGATTGACCAACCCGTACATGTGTAATAGTACAGTTGGTTGCAGTGTCAGCCTCCATGGCCAATGCATGTTTGCTTTTGTGTACACTTCTGTCAAATGGCCTGATTTTGGGGAGGTAGCTCTATAGTTCCCATTGGTGGCACATGTTTGTGTGACAGTTCACATCACTGTTTACTGGGCTTCAAAGCAGTGCCAGTACTTGTATGCAGGGTTGTCTCTAAACAAATAAGTGCACAGTGCAATACCCCATGATGTGCCCTCTAACAGGCACATATCACCCCCAAGCCACACCTCTGTGACCAGCAGAAAATATACCTCCTCATCATCAATGAACCAGTCAATTATTCCACTGTACATCAGGCACATGTGATATATGATATTTAAACACAGCAGTTTCTGCATACTTGTTCTGGCACCTGCTTCTACGGAACGCCTTGTCTGGATCCATTACCAATGTGCCTGTACTGACACCCTGTGTTGTGACTAGCCTGCAAAAGTTGGAGTGCCCACAGACCACTGAGCTGTGTTGTAGGCATTATGTTGAATGCACTTAACTTTTATATTGCATGGGGTGACGCTAGTCAAAACATAGGTTGAATAATCTGATGGTGTGTCATCATTCGAGGGTGGACATTCATGTACACTCTTATTGAACTATCTGAAGACAACCCATGAGAAAGAGTTCAGGGATGAATGGCGCTGATGTGTGTACATGTCTGCTTTGCATGCCATGAATGTGTATGTTGTAATTGACACTTTGATCATGATGGAGCTCTACATTCAAATCACCAGTCTGACATGAAAAGCTTACATGCGGGGATCAGTGAATACATGAATGTGCATGTAAGCTAATACCATTAATCTGTAATGCACCCCTCAGTGTCCAAATTCATGATGTGTGATGCATGTGTGGCCAGGCGTTTTTTGTCTTTTTGCATTGTAATGTGCATCTGCATTTTTGTCAAGGTATTCATGACTCATAATGTTGTTGTCTGTCCATGTGCTGGTGATGATGCATCCGATTCAGAGTAGGAGGAGGAAGAGGCGGAGGTTTTATGCAAGTCCACAAATTGAGGCTATGGTGTTGCATGTCATGAACATCTACAGTTGCTACAGACGATCATCAGTCATGCTCCTAATGCTTCAGACTCTTCTGACTCTGCAAGTGACATTTCAGAACCAGGGGTGGATTACTCATTAAGGGACCAGGAGGGTGCCCCAATGGGCATGTGGGATGGGGCTGTTGAGTCTGTGGACGTACACCAGGCGTCACAGGTCCTGTCAATGGTGTGCCTCACATCTGCGGTGGTTATGGCTGCAGGATCGCACTCCCCTGACTTGGGGATAGATTGTGGGACTGGTGACCAACGGTGATGTGCATACCTGCAGCCAATGCCATGGGTCCCACTGTGATGGGCCTGGACCCCAGTATCACACTGCCGTCAGCCATGCACATGTGGTGGACTTGTTCATACTGGAGAGAAAGTGTGGGAGCAGCAGATTTTGCATCCAGACATCTGTCATGGTGACATGATGCAGAACGTTTCAGAGAAAATGCATCACAAGGACGGGGACATGCATTGCATGTCCAGGAACATCTCCACACCTGAAGACCATGAGGATTGGCATCTAGCCTCTCAGGGACATGAGCAGCAACTGTTGAGTGGCCTGGGGAAGAAGCTGCATGCTGAAATGCAGTCCTCGAGGCTCTCCCACAAACTGCATGTAGAGTCCAGCATCAATGGCCGACGGGCTGATCTAAAGTTTCTGCAGGACTCCCTGAATGCAGATGTAGTGGCACATACAGAAACCCTGAATCAGGAGATGTTGGCATCTAGAGACTCCAATCACCATCAGATGGAGGGTGTCCAGTCAAAGGGTCAAATACATTGATTCGAAATACAATAGTTTCGAGTCAAAAGGACTGAAAAAAAGGTTGAATGCCTTTTTTTAAATGTATTTATATTTTGTGGCTTCCGTATAGGAAAAAATGTGTTTTTACACCAAAACAGAGGTTTGGGGGGAACCCTCCACCCCCCCCAAAAAAAGAAAATTGTCCTTTTTTTCCCGGTCCTTTTGACTCTAAACTATTGCATTCGAATCAATTGCAGTCAACCCTTTCACCTACAACCCAGATGGAGAACTTGAGGGCTTAACTGCACAAGGCACTTTCTGCCACAAGGTCCCAGAACCGCAAAGAGATGGACACCTTGAGCCAGACACTGTCCCAGAAAGTTGATGCATCATGGGTGAGCACACCTGCGGACTCTGTGGCCATTCATGAAGAAACACATTGTGATCTCACTGCCTTTGGTTTGCTGGTGCATGCATCTGTGTCATGACTGGTCCTAGCCAATGAAGACCAGGCTTTGGCACTTGGTGGACAGGATGCTCCTCCACCTCCACCCTGTGTAAGACAGACATTTATATTGTTTTTTCAACCTTGAGAGATTTGTTGCTGCCCTCTCAAGGGATTAATGAGTGAAGTCCTGGACATGCAGCAATGCACAGTGGCGTCAACTGACATGATTAATTTGAGTGCAACAGGGTGACACATACAGGCAACTATCAGTTAATAGACTGTTTTCAACATATATGCAGGCTGCATGATTTGCTCCTATGACTGGTGTAATTCTATGTCACATATTGTTGAATTGATCTCATGAGAGGTGCACCATGCACCCTTTCTCCTCCCTAGTCTCCATGCCCTCTGACGGGCACTGGCCCGCCATTCACAAATGTGGAGTAACAGTTTCCGGTGGGGGTGGTGAGGGAATCACATCAGGGTAGCTCTGTCAGCAGGTAAGGTTGAGCACCTTCAATCCTGTAAATTTCTGTTTTAGTGTGCGCCACAATAATTCTCATACATTTGATTTTCATTGGGTGCAGTCTTTTTGTCACACTGAATTTCACAGTGAATGTCAGTGCTGATATGTGTTTGTTCACATGCATGTGTGTATGTCCCCTTGAAAATCAAATCCATGTGTGTGCAATGATTTTCAGGTTGCACTTCCACCAAGGACAGCATACTAACTCCCTGTCCACAATACTCTTTGACCTGTGCCAGAGCCCACTCCCCATAGCCTTATCCACTCACATGGCCAGCCATGCCACAACTTCACATTTTACACACACATCCAATCACAGATCACCAAGACCCCAGCTGATCCCCTTCAAGACCTTGCCTCTGGAAACGCAGATGTGGCCATATGTCTCCATGCACCCCACAGAACAGGGTAGGCACACTTGGTGCATCAAAGTTTCTATTGGTTTTCACATGTGGACCCCTGGCAGCCTTTCCTGTGTTCTCCTGCTTTCCTGTATTTTCCTGCTTTTGGGACTAAGCCGGCTCACCTGCAGCAGATTTGGTGAAAATCCATCCAGCGGTTTGGGCTGTGGGCGTGAGCAAAGTTTTTATCCATTTAGTCTATGGAGAAAAAAAATGTGGGACCTCCCTATAACTTTCCCTCCCCTTGACGAAACCTCACCAAACTTACCAAAAATTCAGAGCGGGCCATATACTTTTTTTTGCAAAGTTTGGTGAGGATTCGTCCAGGGGGAGCGAAGTTATAAGACGACCAAAAAATGCTCTTCCTATGTGTTTAGCAACTTAAGCATAACTACACGGCTGCTACCGCAGGGCATGTAATACAATAGAAAAGGAATTCAGGGACTACATTCTAAATTAAGGAAGGGATCAACATTAATTGAAATTAAAGAGGGAGATAAAGTAAGGGGCGCATTAGTAAAGAAAGGAACACAATCAGAGAAATTGAACAAATGTGTAACACACTCTTTGTAAATAAACCAGTGACATAGTTCTCTTTCTAACACTGTGGGTCTCTCTGCAGCTCTCCCTCTGTGGTTGAACACAATTTTTGATTATGCATGTTCCTTCTCCCAACCACAAAAACAACAGAAAACATCAACTGAAGAGAGCTAGGCCCTTTATTGTACCTCAACCATCTCTCTGCAGTTTGAAAGTTTTGATGGCCGACTTAAATTCCTGCATGTTTCCAAAGTGAGATTCATGCAAGTACTCAAACAACCAAACACACTTAAATTGCCAGGGCACTTTCAGATTTTAGCCCAAAAGAAAAAAGGTAGGTCTTTCAACATGCAAATGTTGTACGCCCTGTAGGTAACAATGATCAGCAATAACACCAACTCAAGGGTCATATCAGAGAAAGGCATTTTGTTAGCCAAGTTATGTACATTAGGGATACGTACGTGTAGTCAGTATGTTGTTATAAACCTAAAGATCTAAATTAGTTTACCTTTTCTTCATCAATATCTTTGCAAATGAATGCTCTTCTGGTTTGTCTCCATTCTTAAAGGCACAGGGCATCTGAAGACACGCATGCAATATTTATGCAGCACATCAATAGCCCAACAACTAAAAAACAGACATTTCTCAGTGCAACTCTCCTATTAGACATATTGCTTTTCCATATTTAATTAAAGAAGCTATCGATATTTCACTGAATCTGTACCCCCAGAGCACCCTGCGATTGATGAAGGGTAAATGAGTTGAGAGCAGAGCAGTTGTACTATTAACACAATCCTGATTCTGAATGGTTTCTAGTTACAATATTGATACTTTCCTGAAAGGCGACATCTGTGACAGGTTTTTAAAAGGCTTGCACCACCTTCATGGCTTCTGCGGGAACGGCTAAAGACTTAATAATTCACAACGGAAGATGCAGGAGGATCTTCATCAATTGTATTATAGATGATCAATCCCCACCAAGATTACAGCAATTGCTGCTGCTCTCTGCTCTCCAGGAAACCATCAAAGATGCTGCCGATAAGCGAACATTTTGCAATGCACATAACACTGAAGTGGTCTTACAGTGTAGAGCCATGTTCATGTAGACGCAAATTGTGAACCCATCCAGGGTGGCAACCAGACCATGGTCTGTTGGGTGAAAAGGAAAGGGAGCCAAGCAGAGGAGGAGGGGAAAGGAAGAGTGGGAAAACTCAGAGAGAAAACACAACATGCAGGAAAGTGAAAATTAAAATAAAAGGGTACGCTATGGGGACGGGAAGACCAGAATTCATGTGTATTTTTCAGTGTTTTAACCAGTAGAAAATGCAATCAAAAGAAGCAATGAAAACTGCCATTATTGGCAAGCAGAACGTTCATGGACGCCATTACTAATCTGGTGGTGGTATTACATTATGTCATGTTGTGGATGAGTGATGATGGCCTTGAGGTGTGCTCAAGAGTTATTAGGGGTTGTGCGAGTAAGTAACCAGATAACCATTTTGGACCTCTCCTGCTGATGGCTGAACGGGGTTCTAGGAATTTCAAAACCACTGACTGAGGTGTCAAAGCAAGGAAATGGCTGCATGCAGAATAAGTGCTGGGGCACACAAAAGGAGAAATTCATAAAAAGGATCTCACCCAACATGAACCATACCAAATCAGCCTCAAGTGAAGAAGAGAGAATGTGTGTTGCCCATGAATGTGATGAGTGGACTGGAATGCAGTAGGATATAATTACATTAGAGTTTGTAAAAGGGTAGAAGGAGCGTTTCACATTAAGGACAACGCACCATCAGGAGGCACATAAGCATAATCCAAGTGCTGCCCAAAGCACAACGACTGTGCACATTCTTCCAGGCCCAAATGGGCAAAAACAGCACAGTTTTATTGACAGGAAAGTTGGAGGAAATTACAGGCAATCTTAAATGAGGTTGGCTTTTGGTCTGTGCCTCCACTGGAAGCAAGGGCCTAGATCGAGCTTCGTGGACGTTCTTGATGCCTGCTGAGAGCGTTATGGGGATGATAATGGTAAATCAGCTCCCTTTTTCAACCTGGGCTGCAGATATGTAGTCCTGTTAATAGAGAAATAGAAAATAGGGCACGTGGCGGAGTCCTGATTTACCCAGGTGGGTACATGTATAAATGAGAAAAATAATCAGGATGAAAGATCCTACAAGCGATAGTGTGGTTCTGTACATGTATTTTTATTTCAAAGTGCCACAGAACATTTTAGGTGATTAGACAGTTAATTTACAGTATTTTCAATAAGCACGAAAGTATTTTTGAACAAACGGACAGGAGTGATTGTGGTGGTATTACATTATGTCATGTTGTGGATGAGTGATGATGGCCTTGAGGTGTGCTCAAGAGTTATTAGGGGTTGTGCGAGTAAGTAACCAGATAACCATTTTGGACCTCTCCTGCTGATGGCTGAACGGGGTTCTAGGAATTTCAAAACCACTGACTGAGGTGTCAAAGCAAGGAAATGGCTGCATGCAGAATAAGTGCTGGGGCACACAAAAGGAGAAATTCATAAAAAGGATCTCACCCAACATGAACCATACCAAATCAGCCTCAAGTGAAGAAGAGAGAATGTGTGTTGCCCATGAATGTGATGAGTGGACTGGAATGCAGTAGGATATAATTACATTAGAGTTTGTAAAAGGGTAGAAGGAGCGTTTCACATTAAGGACAACGCACCATCAGGAGGCACATAAGCATAATCCAAGTGCTGCCCAAAGCACAACGACTGTGCACATTCTTCCAGGCCCAAATGGGCAAAAACAGCACAGTTTTATTGACAGGAAAGTTGGAGGAAATTACAGGCAATCTTAAATGAGGTTGGCTTTTGGTCTGTGCCTCCACTGGAAGCAAGGGCCTAGATCGAGCTTCGTGGACGTTCTTGATGCCTGCTGAGAGCGTTATGGGGATGATAATGGTAAATCAGCTCCCTTTTTCAACCTGGGCTGCAGATATGTAGTCCTGTTAATAGAGAAATAGAAAATAGGGCACGTGGCGGAGTCCTGATTTACCCAGGTGGGTACATGTATAAATGAGAAAAATAATCAGGATGAAAGATCCTACAAGCGATAGTGTGGTTCTGTACATGTATTTTTATTTCAAAGTGCCACAGAACATTTTAGGTGATTAGACAGTTAATTTACAGTATTTTCAATAAGCACGAAAGTATTTTTGAACAAACGGACAGGAGTGATTGTAGGAAGTGGTAACACAGGTAAGTGTCGGCCTCGAGATTATTGAGGTCAAAACTCCACATGGAGGCACATTCCCAAAAGCAATGAGGTAGGAAGGGCCTACTGTTGAGGAAAGGTGCGCCTGAGTTTGAAAGTGGTACCAGGCGTGGTTCACACAGGGTGCACACAACGGTTTTTACAAAACATACACGACATGGGGATTGTACAGTTGTGTCATGGGGGATCGACAGAGGTGTGTTTCGGCCAAAATAGGGCTTGATTGGAGCCTGTCTATATGCTGGCCTTCGTCAGGATGGACACCTAATGCAGGTGCGGTCCGTAGAATCTGTTGGTTAAAAGAAGCTGTAAGGATCTCAGAAGATGATTGACTGATTTATGATAGTATTAGATACTGGCTGAGTAGTGCCGTAATGATACAACACGTGGTGCATCCAAACACAGCTTACCTGCTTCTGAAATAGCAGTGGGATGCTGTAGACAATCCACACAGAGTGACTGGATTGTTAGTGCGAAATGCACTTCGGGTAGGCCGTAGTTTCCTGTGGGCCGACGTCTCTCAGGGTCTCGCAAGCTGGAAGGGCCAGGGTGGGTCCCCCATAACTGAGAAAAAAAAAGGTGGGGGATCATGAGACATGATCCAAGATGGTGGTCTATTTTGTACTACATATATACAGCACAGTTATATTCCATGGTGGTAATCCATAGCTGGCCGTAGGGTAAGGAGAAACGCTCATCCAGCTGCGTGGAACACGGAACGTGTTGTGGAGTGGGTCGGTGAGGTTTCCAAGGTGGTAAATCGAGTGAGGTGGCCCCACAAGTAGGTGTGCCTCCAGGTCTGTTCCAGTGCTATAGTGCAGGTGGAGAAGTCCTGCGGCTGTGCAGCCGCGGAGCTTGGTGTGAGCGGTGGCGCTCAAGTAGGGCAGTGCTGTCCCTAGTTGTGGTAATCCATGGTGCTAGTGAGTTGAAAAGGCATCCAGGGTGCAGAGTTTTGTTTCTTCTAATCTTGCATTGGTGACTGGTGCAAGCATGACTGATGGAGTCAATAAAGTTGCGCGTCCGAGAGTGCGTGGTAGAGGAGGGCTGGTGACCATGCTACTGTAGGGGAGGACTGGTCCAGGAGACCCCTCTCGCCTGCGTTTCTTCCCCAGGTGAGGGCTATGGCCCATTGGGCGTTCCCTCATGCCACCCGGGCCCAGGTGGTGGAGGGCTCACCCACTGGAGACATTGCCCACACGTATCGAATGCCCACATGTATTGATTACAACACAAATTCAGCTAGGCCCAGAAACCATTCTTTGCCTGGTAAAGATGGTGTGAGCTCAGCGCACTGCAGCGCGGCCCCCACCCTTGGAGAACATCCCTGTTGCCGCAGCACCCTGGCAGATCCGCTGCGAGCACGTTCCCACGAACAAGACGGACATGAGCTAGCGCAATACGCTAACATTGTAACAGTTCACCTCCCGCAGTGTACTATCACTATCAGCATGACCCGGCCAGCAGGCCTGAGCAATGAGAAGAACGGCAAAATGGTCAACTGATGGCAGACAGTCTTTATATATATGTATATATTAATGTCAAGATCTCTTGCGAAGTATGCTTTCTTCCACAAAATCTCCTATAGTACAAACGCCTGTAGAATGTATTAAAATGAGAAAGCATGCTCCCATGATATAAGCAATGGCGAATTCACACCCTTGCAGGTGGATACTAATAATAAAGGAACGCTCCAGGGATCTGTTTGTTGCGTATATCACTGGGCAGCCTACCTCCCATGGTTTTGCGCCATAACTAAAGCTAATGCTGCTAGAATACACGAAAAAGCGAATGCAACTATACTATGAACTCATGTAAAGGATGCGCGACAATGCACTTATAATGTGTGTATGTCTAAGCCCCTTATGTGCCGCCACCGTCACGTACAGTGGCGGGTCGTTTTCTATGTACTCCACTGATCCAACTACTACCTCATTTACTGCGAATGTATATGTATGTAACTAAAACACTGTAGCTGCTAGAATATAATGTACAAATATGGTGCTCGGACTGGGTATAATCGAGACGCATCCAGCAAAGGTTAAATGCATGTTTTGAAGTGATTTTAAATAAGTATTATAGAAAGTATTCAAATGTTTGCGATGTCTTTACCTATATTCGGCAACACACGAGGGAGATACCTTTGTGAATGCGTACAAGGTCTCGATGTATCCCCCTCCCTCCCTGCGAAGGCTGCCAAGACATGAGAACAGAGCCCCGCTCTGCGTTATCACGCCTCCCCCGACCCGACTGGAGCCGCTTCAAAGACTTGTAGCCCCACTGCAGCACCCAAGGCCGCGGCCAGCCACCTGCATTATTTACAGCACTGCAGTAAACCTTTGTCTGAACTCAAGCGCCCCCTCGTAAACCCCACAACCCACCGGACTGTCTCAGACTTATGGCCCTGTGCAATCAGGACACCCAACACTTTGACAACACACAGCGAAACATCCATAACCACTTCTAACAAGACAGAAAGACCTGTACCACCCGCCCCAGTCCCCGAAGCTTAGCCCCTCGACCTATGGTCCCGGTCAGGCCTCGATATATTACCTCCAGACCCCTCACAAGGTGCATTCCTCCTGTGTTGCATTAACCTATAAAAATAACCTATTGGAAGATTTACTAAAGAGAATAGCACTGTAAATGACTGAATGACTGCGGTGTGCATGGCCGAGGGCAAGTAAGTCAGAAAAGGCATTCATCTCTGCCACAGGCAGCATTGGCACACCAACACCGCCCGGATGAACTCAAGCCGACCTGCCAGGCCCAGCCCAACCCACGAGGGTGACCAATGACGTCCTTCAGCCAAGACCAACCACGCCGCAGCAGCACCTATAGTTAGTCGTCGCCACCCAATCCCAATGAACTTGTGCCCCCTATAGTATGTAGGTTTTGATGACGTTTTTTGTAAATATATATGCCTGTCTTTGCTATTGTCAGACAGAGCGCTCTCGGAGTTTGCAGAGTTCTTTGCATGCCCAATTCTGATTGATAAACTCCCATTTACGCTCACCCGCACTCTGTCTTGGCCTTATTCCCATTTTGGGAGAGTCCTTCATTGTCTCTCATTGCGGGGAGGATCGTGCTGTTTGGGGACGCTTGCTTTCAGTGGTGACCCCGATAGCGTGATTTTTATTTCTTCCTAACTCCTTATAACCGTCTCCTTTTTGGCACGAGAATCTCCGGTCGAAAAGGGATACGCACGGTGAGCCGGCTCCGGGAGGCTGCCCGCCAACGGCGACCGGTACACTAAGAAGTGCGCACTCAATAGAGAGGGGGTACGGGATCCCGGTTGAAAAATCCCCTTTGAGTACCGCTCGCCGGAGCCGGGGCTGACTGTTGAGCTGACGGCGACACTGCCTGGACGGACCCAGTTTCGGAGACTATCGGTTCAAGACGGGCACGTGAGTACTGAGTGCGAGCGATCTTAAAGGGAGCGGGGAGTGAAGTATAGGACAGGAAACGAAGAGGGGGTACGCAGATCTACTAAGGATCATCTTAAATTTTCCTTGCTTTTTCTTTGCATATGGCCATTAGGATTAAGAGGTGAATAAGAGATAAAAGTGACGGGAACCTAGCTCCGAAAGGGGGTGGAAGGCGGCGCCGCATAGTGCTATCTTGACTAGTACTGGGAATATATGAAGAAGTGGAGTATAAAATAAAAGTGTTCAGCAAAAGGGGACACTGAGAGTACATTAGTGACCGCTATTACTTTTTTCCTTTCTTAAGGGTAGGGGGGGGGAGAATAAAGAACTGTGATTAGCACAAACTTAGGGAGACAGTAAGAGAAAAAGAGTCCTATTAGAGGGGGGAAAAACAGGTTAATATCTACATATATATATACGCATCTAGATATTTAAATAAGACGAACAGGGACAGCCGGCTAGGGAGGAAAGGGAGGGCAGCTTGAATGGTGAATGGTGCCAAGAGGTGTGTGCACCTCGTATGTGATAGAAGAGATTTTGATGTTGTGAATGTGTGAGCGGTCATAAATGCATAATAGTTAAATGGTTATGATAAAGTGTGGTCGGATAACATTTTTTTTATAGTGAAGTGAGTGAGTACCTTTTTGATTTCTAGGTTGACATTGTCACAATAAAGTATGGGTTGCTCTTGTATTTGCCCCTCAAAGAGAACAGAATAGACATTGAGTAGTGCCATTTTTGTATGGTGCAGTCAGGGAGGGGAAGAACCCAAAGGGACCCAACATCGAGTGTGAAGTAAAATTTAACGGATAATATTGATACTACATTTACATTGTAGTTGCAAACACACTGAGACACACCAGCATTAGGAGGGCACAGAGATGGGGGCTGAAACACCCTTATCACATATTTGTAAGAATCTCCCGGGATACGTGGAGCGGATTAAAAAATATCACGACCAATGGGTGACCGAGCTAAAGGGGGAGGGGTTACCTCAGATTTGGCCCGAGGGAGGGTCGTTTGATAAAAGTGTCCTGGATACGGTGGCCACATGCATTTTTCTGAAATACAAAGGAAAGCAGCTGCAAAATAGGAGGGAAATATTGGATCTCTGGAGGTTATTTGAAGAGATACCACCGCCTAAGACACCAGCACTAAATGCTGATCTCCCGTCCACCACAGACAATCCATTACTAATACAAAGAGATGTCAAAGAAGGCTCAAATGTAACGCCACCAGTAGAGGTAATAAGTTTGTACCCGATAATAAAGAAGCCTGTGCCCGCAGAGGGGTACAGTGACCCCACTTACATACCTCCCCCTAAAGATGATACACCCCACCACCCCACGGCACCTCCGCCATATGAAAGCACGAGGGAGCGAGTCCAGGCAGGCGCACAAAGGGTAGATATAGAGAAACTCACAGATGATTTAGAATCAAGACTGACGATAGCAAAGAATGAGCTCTCGAGGATAAAAGACATATGCGACCGAACAGCACTAGATGCAACAAGATCAGGGCGTACGTCCGGAGCGCCAGGTGAAATTAGAAAGCCCGAAGAGGGGTGGAAAAAGGGCGAGATATTGTTCAGAATTGAGGAAGAACCAACTCGAATAATAGAAGTAGGGCCCAGAGAGGGAGATGTTGTGAGCGAAGAAAGGCTTGGGGGAATTAGAGAGGAATTGCTGTGTGATATAAGGGATGAAGTAGAAGAAAGCGACAGGTTGAGTATGGCGATGGGAGGGGGAAGCGAAGGAGAGGAAGGTACGTGTTCACTGAGAACCCTGGATGATGAGTGGACGGGGCGACTAAGGAACAGAGTGGGAAAAATGGCATCACTGGGAACATCAGCAGCCAAAACGGGTCCGGACGGCACGACAAAGGGAAGGCTACAGCTTCCGTTGATACACAGGGGAGGAGGGAGGCCTAACTATATCCCATGGGCGCAGATGGATAAAGCCAATTTATTAAAGCTATTGCCCCCGTTGTCAGGGGGGGCAAGTAAGTGGATATATGCCTTTGAGAAACATACTGCCGGGGTACCCCTAGCCATAGGAGATGTAAAATGTCTACTCGCATCAGCAGTGGGCGATCAGGCTGAAAGGGTATGGGTTAAGGCCGGTTTCCCGGGAGTAACGTTAGACTATGACCGCCATGATGGGGCATCCTTTAACACAGTGCGTGCCAGGGTATGGGATGCCTTACGCGAAACATTCCCAGACACACCGGACTTGCAGTCAGTGATGCAGTGTACAATGAATGTCGGGGAGGAGGCTATGGATTACATTTTTCGGGTCCAAGAGATGTGGAGAGCAGAAACGGGCATGCCCTGGTATCAATCGACATCTTTGTTTTATTTTATTATAAAGAGAGGGCTCCCAAAGGAAGTGCAGAAGGCGCTTGGCAAGATAGCAGGTATTGAAGCAAAGGGATGGCCAGAAATTCAGAGCATAATAGTACACCATTGTAAACGAATCAAGGAGAGGGAGAAGGAGGTGGCGCAGAAAAGATTGGCAGACGAGGCGAAGTTAGTACAGTCAAAGTTAGTAAAGGTTGCAGCAGCAGTAGCCGCGCTCCCACACAGTAGTAGAGAGGGAGATGATGAGGAGGAGGGGCTGATAGCACTCCAAGGAAGGGTGGCGACTAATTGGGCAGGAACAGCACAGCGGCAGTGGACTGAGCACGAGCAAGGTGGAAGTCCGCAGTGGCAAGAGTGGACCCCTCGAGGGGGACGAGGTGGGTACAGGGGCCGGAGAGGAGGCGGACAGGGGTATGGGGGAATGGGAGGAAATGGATGGCAGGGTCCCAGGGGCCCCCAGGGGAGTTGCTGGAACTGTGGACGATGGGGACATTACTCCAGGGAGTGCAGAAGTAGACAAAACAATGGGTTCCAAGAGGAGGAGAATTATGGTCATCCACACCCGGGAAGCCCATATGGTCTCCCAATGGGACAGCAGCAACTAAGAAACCCCGGCCAGGGTACCACGGGCCAGCAACAGGGACACCAGTATAGGACACAGAACCACCCCCAAGACAATGACAGCACGCAATACACGCCAGGTAACCCTTTCGCGACAACAGCAAACGGGGCCCCCGCGCCAGCACCTTACAGCGGCATGTCGGTAGTTTCAGGGAATGTCTTTAGTGAGGGAGGGGCGACGAGATACCCCGCATAGGACAGCCCACAGAGAACACTTGCGTGTCCAGTTCTATCCACCACCTACAATGCAGCAGAGGAACCATTGGTAGGGGCGCAGATAGGAGACAAGCAGTTTATATTCATGGTTGATTCGGGAGCGGAGAAATCATGTATCAGAGAAGGCCGATTCCCGTTATCTAACAGGAAGTTAGAGACGCAGGGGTTCTCTGGGGCTGTAGTTGAAGTTCCTTACACAGAAGCCTTGGATGTAACAGTGGGGGGTAAGACTGTGAAGGCACCCTTATTGTATTACGAACATTCCCCAATTAACTTGCTAGGGAGGGATCTCCTGAGTAAACTCAACATGACCATATCATTTACCGAGAGAGGGATAGTGTGTTCCACACCCGGGATATGCCCCTTGCGTGCGATGTTGGTAGTGCAAGCCTACACAACCACGCAAGAAATACGAGGGCTGCCACAAAATGAGGAAATGTTTATCAAAGGGCTGAAGACTCTGGCCCTCATAATTCCCGAGCTAAGAAGCATGGACTGGAGGATTCCGGCGGAGTTCCTCTTCCGCCCCATAGTATGTCCCAACACAGCACCAGGATCAGTGGTATCGTTAGACTTGCACGCTGTGCAAGTGTCAGCCAAGAGAATGGCTGTGATTGGAGTGGACGAGGAAGGGTGTGAGTGGCGCACAGTGCTGTGCACAAACGCCAACATCGCCCTGCGAGAGGTAACAGATGAGGATCTCTTTTCAGACACGGAAGGGGATGGTGAGATAGTAATGGAAATAGCGATGCCCTGTGACATTTTAATACATGCAAGGGAGACCCCCGTCCAATTGATGACAGTGGTAGGAGCACCACCGTCCTTTTTTGATGATGACATGAGGCTCGTACCAAACAACTTATGGACAACAGGCCCCCATGATGTGGGACTGTTGCATGGAGTACAGCCTGTGGTAATAAAGCTAAAGCAAGGAGCAATTTTACCACGAGTTAAACAGTATCCTCTGTCTCGTGAAGCTGAAGAAGGGATAAAAGAGACAATAAATGCCCTACTAGCACAAGGGATAATAGTGCCTTCAAACTCCCCATGTAACACTTGTATTTATCCGATCAAAAAAGCAAAAGGGGGGGTCTTGGAGGATGATACAGGACTTACGCCCCCTCAATGATGTAATTCAGAAGGAGTTCCCTCTAGTCCCGAACCCCGCATCAATACTATGCAGCATCCCGAAAGAGGCATCACATTTCACAGTAGTGGATTTGAAAAACGCATTTTTCTCTATACCCCTAGCTGAAGAGAGTAGATACCTTACTGCCTTCACACTGGGGGGTAAAAGATATGAACATTGCAGATTACCACAAGGGTACTGCGAGAGCCCAAGCATCTTCAACCGCGTATTACATGAAGACCTAGGAAACCTATCAGTTGAGAGCACCATTATTCAGTACGTAGACGATTTACTAGTCTGCGCACGAAACGAAGAGACATGCAGAACAGATTCCATAACATTACTGACTTTGCTGGCCAACAAGGGGTACAAAGTGGACAAGGGAAAGCTACAATACTGTCTGACAGAGGTCCTGTACCTAGGACAGCTGATTTCAAGAGATGGGAAAAGAATAATACCAGACAGGGTAGAAGCCATAAGATCAGTAAGAGAACCCACAACAGTAAAAGACATGCAGACATTTTTGGGAATGTGCAATTACTGCCGAGCATGGATATTAGATTATGCGGCATACACCAGGCCCCTATTACAAGCATTAAAGGTGGCCCAACAGGAGAACAGGAAGATGGAATGGACGGAAGAGATGAGTTCCTCTTTCCAGACATTAAAAGATTTGATTTCAAGCGCCCCAGTACTCGCAAACCCTGATTATGGACGCGAGTTTTACCTATTCTCACACTGCAAAGAAACACTGATGACAGCAGTTCTGACACAAAAAACGTCCTTAGGACACAAGCCACTGGCTTACTATAGTGGCACTCTAGATGCCGTGATGCAGGGCCATTTCGCGTGCGAGCAATCACTCGCTGCAGCCGCGTTCGCGATTGAGAAAAGTGCCACCATAGTAATGGGTTGCCCGGTAACATTGTTTGTGGAACATTCATTATTTGCAATACTCGAGAGATCAAAAAGCACACTGACCACACAGCGGGCGACCGCCTACGAGATTATACTGTCCAGTGCCAACATCCATATAGTGAGATGCAAGACAGTGAACCCCGCCACATTCATTACAGAAGCGTGCACGCTCGAAGACATGCAGAACCACGATTGCGCAACCTACACAGGAGAAAGAGGGGAGGAGACAGTGGTGTGTGAGAACGCTCTAAGCGAGGGGGAAGTGTACTTTGTGGATGGGTCCGCATCAATTGACGTGGACACGGGAGAAAAACACGTTGGCATAGTAGTGGTGAGGTTAGAAGACGGTGAGTATGAAACAATACCGTCTCCCATCACATTACTCCGCACAGGCAGCAGAACTGATTGCGCTCATAGAAGCACTACATGCAGCAAAGGGTTGTGCAGTGACGATATACACAGACTCAGCTTACATGACAACGACAGTACATGGAGGACTGGCAAGATGGGGGCGTAGGGGATTTAGGCGGGCAGACGGAACACCAGTACAGCATGCAGAATTGTTGAAAGAATTAATTAAGGCCCTGCAAAACCCTACAGCAGTAGCAATAGTAAAGTGCCAAGCACATACATCCAACACAGATGTTGTGTCTTTAGGGAACGCGGCAGCGGACGCTGCCGCCAAGGAGGCTTCCTATTTTCAGAAAAATGACACAGGTGAATACATGCTTAAGGACAAAACAAACGAAGAGCCCCCAGAGGGATATTATATGATGCCCATACCACAAATAATAGAATTGCAGGAAGGAGCCAGTGCAGAGGAAAAACTATTGTGGACAAAGCGAGGGTGCAGCAAGTCAGGAACAGACCTGCTGTGGCGGCAAAATAACTCGGGGAAAGTGGTAATGCCAATACAGCTATTAGAAATTGCATTTCAACAGCTACACTTCCCTGCACATAACACCAAACAACATATCGCAGCAGAAATACAGGAAGAATGGTTCGTGCCCTGTCTCCAGGAGCATGTGTCTCGATTGGCAATGGAATGTACAACATGCCAAATATACAATTCAGGGATGACATTACGCACTCTACGGGGAACAATTCCTAAACCCATTGGCCCATTCAAGGAACTGCATATAGATTACGCAGACATGGGGGAAAGGTGTAATGGCGCACGGTACATGATCGTGGTTGTGTGCCCATTCTCAAGGTGGGTGGAAGCAGGACCTTGCGCACGACCGGATGCCAAGAGCGCCGCCAAGTTCCTAGTAAGAGAAGTATTCCCACGCTGGGGAATTTGTGACGTGATTCGCTCAGACAACGGCACTCATTTTGTGAATGAGCTTTTTAAGGAGGTCACTACATTATTGGGAATAAAACACAAATTATGTTCGATTTATCATCCTCAAAGTAATGGCGTAGTGGAAAAGATGAACGGACTGTTGAAGGGCAGGCTATCAAAACTATGCTTCTCATTAAAGAAGAATTGGATTTACTGCCTACCGCTTGCGCTATTTGAGTTACGAAATCAGCCAAGCAAAGACCACCATTTGTCCCCGCACGAGATTGTGACTGGGAGACGGATGAACACAGCACACTCGCCACTGCGCGAACACTCAGACGCTCATAGAAGCGCCGCGATATTGGGAGATGAGTTCACAGATTATTTAAAGAAATTGACAAGGGCAGCGCGCGCGAGAGGGAAATGTAACAGGCGCTGTTACGGAGCCGGGGCAACAGCTACAGCTGATGCCAGGCGACTGGATTTATGTCAGAAGCTTTGTACGTCGGTGGAATGCACCACGATTCCATGGCCCATACGAAGTAATATTTTGTACGCCCACGGCAGTGAAGGTTAGGGGATTGAGGTACTGGGTGCACTTGACCGACGTACGGAAAGCATATAGCAACGTACAAGAGGAGGTAGATGGGGAGGCACAGACAACAGCAAACAATGCGACTGAGCAGAATGACTGAATATGAACTTATGTGTATGTGCTGGTGCTAAACTTGAATAAGTGCACAACTGATAAAGATAATAACTTTTACTTGGTTGCATGTATATGCAAATATACATATATATGTGTGGTTAATGGAATGCCAAATTATAACCTGTATACACCCTCGTCTGTGAATACCCCTCCCTGTCTCCCCACCCCCTTCCATTCCCCGTCACATGTATATTGGCACTGACGGTGCTAACAAAATGTTTACATGTATGCACTCAATGCACTTTTATATCTTATAACAGGAGCTTCCATGGCATCTAACGGGCGGCCTGCAACGGATAGATTTACTAGAATTAGAGAGTGGTTAATTGTGAAATGTATATATTCGTATGAATGTGGACTATCTGCGTGCATTATACTGTTTTTCACATTATTATTTGGTCTGGTTACATACTGGTTCATAGCGTTCATCTCTATCGAGATGATCGAGGGGGGAGGGAGCAACACAACTACTGGGACCAATACAACTGCCAGTGTCAATGCAACTACACGGGAAGGTGATTTTTTGATATGGGACGGGAGTAAACTTGTGTGGGGCTACTATACTACGTCATCCACTGTTGTCATCTCACAAGATGGAGGGCCAAAGGGTAAAAGGCAAAATAACACACTGTCCCCACCTGAGATGTCTAATTACGATGCTCACAGCTTAAACGACCGAAACCCCTCTGCCATATCCTGGTTGTATAATACCCCCACCAGCCAACCTGCCCCCACGGCCATAAAGAATCAAAGAATGAGAGAAACACATGAAATATTATATGATGACTGGGTGAAGGGGGGCGGGAATGAGAAAGGGGGGTCTAGTTTGTCCCTTGCCCAGGGAATCGGGAAGTATATGAGGAATAAGAACAATAGACGGAAGAGGGAAGCAGGGAGGAGGAAGTATGATGAGTACTATGGGCTAGGTCTAGATAAGATGGAAGACCCACGACACCCCCACCAAACAAATAAGTGGTATGCAGACATGAGTGCCACAGCTAAACAAACAACAAACGAGAGCTGTTATGTTTGCTCCCTCATCCCTCACGCATCAGGTACACCCAAAGTACTGTTACCCAAAGAGTTGCCGATTATAGATGCCCAATGTCTCCTTCATCTCACGTTGTGCAGAATTAAGAACACCTTCCAGGCACATGAAGTAACTTTTCAAATGCTGCAGAACGAGAAAACGTGCTACCCAAAACCATCAGGGGTTGTATGTCTGAAAGAACCATTTTTTGCAATCGAAGGGACACTTTTTTCTGATAACAAGTGGAAAAACGAAGAAGTAATGTGTAAAGCTGAAGCACTGAGGGGTGTGGCACCGGAGAAATTGCAATGGATAGAAGAAACGTGCACACCCGTATGGAAGGAACACATTTCAAAACTAACCTGGGTTACGCCCATCGAAAAGCCTTTCAAGTTGCAGAATGAAATAGACTATGAACTATGTTTCAAAGGAGAGGGGAGAACGTCCATGGGGACGAACAAGAAGTGTAACAAAACCCTCACTATCCCAGACCTAAGAAAAGGGACAGCGGCCCTCATGGACACGTATTGGGTATGTGGCAACCAGGCATACCTACACCTCCCCCCGTCGTGGAGTGGCAGCTGCTCAATGGCCACACTGCACTCAGATCTAATGGTAATACCAGAAAGCCACATCGAGGGGAGCCAAAGGACACAGGAGCGCATGCAGCAGAGTGTGGCCCAACCAACTTCAGAGTCACAAATCTATGTCCCATCTTCTGGAAGCAAGGGAGAGGTGCTGACCCGTAACAGACGAGCATCAAACTATATATCAAAGGCATCATCAGAACTGTTGGCTCAGATCCCAGACAAATATCGATTATTCAGCTCAGCAGAAACATTTTTTGCCTCGCTCGTATCAAGTGTCCAAGCAAGGGCTAACGCAAAATGGCTCCAGATAACCCGTTGGGAATTAATTCAGCTGGCAAACGACACTGAAGAAGGTTTTAACATAATAAAGGTCGAACTAAGAGCCTTGCGACTGATGACCATGCAAAACAGGTATGTCCTGGACCTGTTGACGGCGATGGACGGCGGTGTTTGCCGAAAAATAGGAAGTGCCTGCTGCACTTTCGTACCTTCTGAAGATGCAGAGAACGGCTCCCTGTCCCATGTGATCGAAGCAGTCCACAACCTAGGAGAAAAAATGAAGATGGAAGGCGGAGCAGAAGATAGTACATGGTTCGACAACATCTTCTCCTGGGTCCCCTCATGGCTTGGAACGATGAAATTTTTGATGCCAGCTGTGGTGTTCCTCCTTTTGATTTTCTGCCTATGCCAGGTGGGTCTTCGAGTCTGTGCTAACGCAGTACCAAATGGTGCAATGATGATGGTGACAATGGGCAACTCACACGGTACAATAAAAATGATGCACGAAGCACAAGTACAAACAGGGGTAGACAACACACCCAGGTACCAACTGGTGCCCATGTACCACGACAAGGATATTGTAGATAAGCTGTGGCACACCACCATCAAAGAGCCCCGCATACTAGAATGGTACGAGGAAGTATGGGTAGATTTGGAAGGAGATGGTGGGTGCATATATCTTACGTGTACTCCAGATGAATACGCCAGGAGAGGTGAGAGCTTAAGGGGGGTGTGCAGAGCATGGATGCCTATCAAGGGAACTCCTGCGTGGGATGAGGCGGTGATGGACGGAGCAGAATGTAGGAGGATAGAGGATTTAAAGAATTCGTTACTTAAGTAACGAAAGGGGGGAAATGTAGGGGAGGACTGGTCCAGGAGACCCCTCTCGCCTGCGTTTCTTCCCCAGGTGAGGGCTATGGCCCATTGGGCGTTCCCTCATGCCACCCGGGCCCAGGTGGTGGAGGGCTCACCCACTGGAGACATTGCCCACACGTATCGAATGCCCACATGTATTGATTACAACACAAATTCAGCTAGGCCCAGAAACCATTCTTTGCCTGGTAAAGATGGTGTGAGCTCAGCGCACTGTAGCGCGGCCCCCACCCTTGGAGAACATCCCTGTTGCCGCAGCACCCTGGCAGATCCGCTGCGAGCACGTTCCCACGAACAAGACGGACATGAGCTAGCGCAATACGCTAACATTGTAACAGTTCACCTCCCGCAGTGTACTATTACTATCAGCATGACCCGGCCAGCAGGCCTGAGCAATGAGAAGAACGGCAAAATGGTCATCTGATGGCAGACAGTCTTTATATATATGTATATATTAATGTCAAGATCTCTTGCGAAGTATGCTTTCTTCCACAAAATCTCCTATAGTACAAACACCTGTAGAATGTATTAAAATGAGAAAGCATGCTCCCATGATATAAGCAATGGCGAATTCACACCCTTGCAGGTGGATACTAATAATAAAGGAACGCTCCAGGGATCTGTTTGTTGCGTATATCACTGGGCAGCCTACCTCCCATGGTTTTGCGCCATAACTAAAGCTAATGCTGCTAGAATACACGAAAAAGCGAATGCAACTATACTATGAACTCATGTAAAGGATGCACGAGAATGCACTTATAATGTGTGTATGTCTAAGCCCCTTATGTGCCGCCACCGTCACGTACAGTGGCGGGTCGTTTTCTATGTACTCCACTGATCCAACTACTACCTCATTTACTGCGAATGTATATGTATGTAACTAAAACACTGTAGCTGCTAGAATATAATGTACAAATATGGTGCTCGGACTGGGTATAATCGAGACGCATCCAGCAAAGGTTAAATGCATGTTTTGAAGTGATTTTAAATAAGTATTATAGAAAGTATTCAAATGTTTGCGATGTCTTTACCTATATTCGGCAACACACGAGGGAGATACCTTTGTGAATGCGTACAAGGTCTCGATGTATCCCCCTCCCTCCCTGCGAAGGCTGCCAAGACATGAGAACAGAGCCCCGCTCTGCGTTATCACGCCTCCCCCGACCCGACTGGAGCCGCTTCAAAGACTTGTAGCCCCACTGCAGCACCCAAGGCCGCGGCCAGCCACCTGCATTATTTACAGCACAGCAGTAAACCTTTGTCTGAACTCAAGCGCCCCCTCGTGAACCCCATAACCCACCGGACTGTCTCAGACTTATGGCCCTGTGCAATCAGGACACCCAACACTTTGACAACACACAGCGAAACATCCATAACCACTTCTAACAAGACAGAAAGACCTGTACCACCCGCCCCAGTCCCCGAAGCTTAGCCCCTCGACCTATGGTCCCGGTCAGGCCTCGATATATTACCTCCAGACCCCTCACAAGGTGCATTCCTCCTGTGTTGCATTAACCTATAAAAATAACCTATTGGAAGATTTACTAAAGAGAATAGCACTGTAAATGACTGAATGACTGCGGTGTGCATGGCCGAGGGCAAGTAAGTCAGAAAAGGCATTCATCTCTGCCACAGGCAGCATTGGCACACCAACACCGCCCGGATGAACTCAAGCCGACCTGCCAGGCCCAGCCCAACCCACGAGGGTGACCAATGACGTCCTTCAGCCAAGACCAACCACGCCGCAGCAGCACCTATAGTTAGTCGTCGCCACCCAATCCCAATGAACTTGTGCCCCCTATAGTATGTAGGTTTTGATGACGTTTTTTGTAAATATATACGCCTGTCTTTGCTATTGTCAGACAGAGCGCTCTCGGAGTTTGCAGAGTTCTTTGCATGCCCAATTCTGATTGATAAACTCCCATTTACGCTCACCCGCACTCTGTCTTGGCCTTATTCCCATTTTGGGAGAGTCCTTCATTGTCTCTCATTGCGGGGAGGATTGTGCTGTTTGGGGACGCTTGCTTTCACTACCATGGTGCCTAAAGCGATAGAGGCTGGACTGAGGACCTCCTACACGTCCTAAAGTGCAGAAGTGGGCTCAGTGACGGTGCCTAATACGGTTGCACTTCAACTCGGATAAAGAGATTGTTTTTACAAAAATGTTCATTTAAAAAGAGCATGAGAAAAGCTCATGGCTATAGGGGATACAGCGTATTGAAACCAAGCGCATTCGTGGTGGTGGTCCATATAGTGACCCAACTTACCGCGATGCATCCAGTCCTCGTCTTCGCGAGGGGTCCTCAGCAGTCCGTGGTGGCTGTGGGAGGTGGACCTGCTTCCGTGTATATCAGCATTACCAGAGGCTGACACTCAGCCAATGGGGATGCGCGGTCGGCCTGAGAGGCGGGTTAATGGGCCAATCAATGAAAGCTCAGTGTGTCAGCCACTCGAGCGTAGGCTCGTGGATGGGTGAGGGGTCTGGACTACTTTTCCTGAGTGGCATCATAGGAATGGTAGTCCCATATAGATGAAACCCATACGGGAGACCATTTCATCTGATGGTACAAACACTGTGGACATTAAGGGTCTCATGGGAATGGTAGTCCCATACCGGAGAAACCCATATGAGAGGCCATTTCAACTGGTGGTGAAAACACTGTGGACATTGAGGCCAGTGTGGGCGCACGGAGGCCAATGCCTTTCGGATGAAGTGTGGTGGAATGCCACAACCAATATTTGGTAGACTAATGAAGTGGCAGGTATACGAGGCCCATGTCTATTATGATTAGTGCAGAGTAAATAGCCCACAGAGCCAACGTGGGTGATTGCACCGTGCAGTTAGATTTGCAAACAACACTATGCAATAAAAGGTGACATTGCCCATCACGGCACAGTTGGAGCCACATTTGTAGAAAAACAAATTCGTGATGAAGTCAGTTCTATTAGCTCATACAATTGTGGAAAATGGATTGGCAGAAATCATACACACTTTGAGTCTCCTGATGACAACGAGGAACTATTAGGTAACGGAGCAAGTACTGTTGATACCTATATTTTCCATTGGTATAGCAAAACATCAAACCACAGTGTAGGCCATATTTGTTTACATATTGGTTCATACAGATGTAATGGCACTGGCACAATGAGAGAATATAACTGCTGATCACAGTGTAGCATTGTACTAAGCAATAAAAGGTGACATTGCCCATCACGGCACAGCTGGAGCCACATTGGTAGAAAAACAAATTCCTGATTCAAGTAATTTCTTATAGCTCATACAATTGTGGAAAACGGATTGGCAGCAATGATACACACTTTGAGTCTCCTGATGACAACGAGGAACTATTAGGTAATGAAGCAAGTACTGTTGACACCTATATTTTCCATTGGTATAGCAAAACATCAAAACAAGGTGTAGGCCATATGTGTTTACATATTGGTTCACACAAATGTAATGGCACTGGCACAATGAGACAAAAGAACTTCTATTCACAGTGTACCATTGTATGTACATGATGGCTTTGTATCAGTCAGAAAGAATTTAGAAAGACCAGGGACCAAACCCCCGGGTATTAGTCCCACTCAGGGAGATGCCTGGTGCATGTTGTCAAGTCAGAGGCTCAAAGACACTACCCTCTTAGTGAGTGCCAAGTTGATGTCTCCTCCGGTTCGTTGTGGCTGTAATTGCAAGTAGCACAGTCCAGGAGAATTGTTCATGAGTATGTCCTTTCTTGGGGAAATGTTCGACTAGAGGTTTGTCTTGCACTTGGTTCTTGATACAGGACCTGTGTTTGTTGATCCTCTGTTTCACGGGCCTGATGGTCTTACCGATGTATGCCATGTCACACGGGCACTGCAAATCTGCTCTCACAATTTGTGTGATTGTTCAGTCACTCCGTGTGGATTGTCTACAGCATCCCACTGCTATTACAGCAGCAGGTAAGCTGTGTTTGGATACACCACGTGATGTATCATTACGGCACTACTCAGC
The DNA here is from genome assembly GCF_040938575.1 of Ambystoma mexicanum. Taxonomy (NCBI): domain Eukaryota; kingdom Metazoa; phylum Chordata; class Amphibia; order Caudata; family Ambystomatidae; genus Ambystoma; species Ambystoma mexicanum. The sequence continues at coordinate 367,615,052 of NC_090922.1, read as the reverse complement.
CAGTATCTAATACTATCATAAATCAGTCAATCATCTTCTGAGATCTTTACTGCTTCTTTTAACCAACAGATTCTACGAACCGCACTGCAATAGGTGTCCATCCTGACGAAGGCCAGCATATAGACAGGCTCCAATCAAGCCCTATTTTGGCCGAAACACACCTGTGTCGATCTCCCGTGACAAAACATTACCCTCCCCCTGTCGTGTATGTTTTGTAAAAACCGTTGTGTACACCCTGTGTGAACCACACCTGGTACCACTTTCAATCTCAAGCGCACCTTCCCTCAACAGTAGGCCCTTCCTACTTCATTGCTTTTGGGAATGTGCCTCCATGTGGAGTTTCGACCTCAATAATCTCGAGGCCGACACTTACCTGTGTTACCACAACCTACAATCACTCCTGTCCGTTTGTTCAAAAATACTTTCGTGCTTATTGAAAGTACTGTAAATTAACTGTCTAATCACCTAAAATGTTCTGTGGCACTTTGAAATAAAAATACATGTACAGAACCACACTATCGCTTGTAGAATCTTTCATCCTGATTATTTTTCTCATTGATACATGTACCCACCTGGGTAAATCAGGACTCCGCCAGGTGCCCTATTTTTCTATTTCGACTTAGCACAACCCATGGTTGTAGGGCTATCAAAATCAGAGGAGTAGACATTAGAACCTTTCTACTCCCAGGACAAATAAAACATGGATAAGGTAAACATTGTGTCCTACACGGACGAATATTTTCATAAACTGATGGGCACCACATCTGCCTTAGGATCAGAAGGCAGACCTATCGCGCAAGGCGCAAACAAAGATGAACTGGACACTATCCTCTAGAAAAGGAAGAAACTTATACGTACAGAGATGCAAGGAACTTTCATGCTTGAATATCTCAAGGCCCGGATTATTCCAGAAAGGTTACAAGTGAAGAACATTCCCCGGGTATTTACCAATAACCCTAAGTTCAAGACAAATTTTTGCGGTGTCGGCAATGAATGTAGCCGAGATTGGATTATTCTTATAATAGAAACTGCTCAGGAAGAGTGTAAGAAACAAGAAGAAGATCTGGCTGCATGGAAAAGAAATTTGTGGAGGACAAAATGGTCAACGACGCCAAGAAGAAACTAGAAAAACTGGAGGAGGAGGTAACCAAATTCAACCAACTCACTGTAGAACGTAAGGTGCACAAATTCAGAAAGGATCTCACGAACTACGCTGAGGAAAAGACATATCCGTACTTAAAGGACACATAGTAGAGCAATTTACAACAGCAACAAAAAAACAATTGCAACAGTCATAACGTGTTCTGAATTTCTCTGGCAGTTCAGGATCCTCTAATGGTAGTGGACCCAGTTCTCCAGGCGGCGGCAGAAACAACGGTCCCCCACCACAACACGCGTTTTTTCAGAGAGGGGGCCAACAGGGCCGACCGAAGAGATGCCCACAACAAACGGGTCAATACATGAGGACAGGCCAATGGTCATCGAATCAGCCTTAGAATCCATTCCTGTCTTCAATTTATCCTCCAGACCTCTAGCCCAAGCAAAACAGACCCTACTTGAAAGAGGATTATCATTTGTCCCAGGCACCAAGGCTGATCCCTTTAAAACAGAGGTGGAACTTAGAACATTCTTCCGCACCTTGAGACTTAAATACTTTTTCGAGGTTTAGTTGCCAGAAAAACAGGACTCTGAAATCAACACTATCCAAGGACCGGAGACAATGTGCGACAACATGATAAGCTTTAAACCCAAGTCGACCTTCATTTCTCCCCCACATACCATCCCGGGGGAGTTTGACACATTTGAAAAAATCGTCATGAAGACCGTCACCAATGGCCTCACACAAAAAACTTCTTTCAAGACAATTTAAACAGAGAAGAGAGACAGTCCCTAAGGGACCTAAACCAAGATACCACCCTAACCATCAAACCTGCCGATAAGGGTGGAGGGATCGTGGTCATGAATACCGGAGACTACAACCAAGAATGCCAGTGCCTCCTAAATGACACCACTTCATACAAGAAACTGAACATGGATCCGACACAGCGTCTACAAGAGGAAATCAACAACCTGACCAAACATGCTGAAGAAGAAGGATGGATCTGCCAGGGCGAACGGGCCTTCTTGAACAAAACACACCCCAGGATTCCAGCCTTCTATATTCTGCCTAAAATACACAAACATGCTACCAAACCTCCAGGCAGACCAATTGTCTCTGCATGTGATTCCCTACTTGAACCCCTGTCCTTATACACAGACTATTTTTTTAAACCCTTTGTCGGCAAAATGGCTGCCTACATCAAAGACAGCACAGAAAATATCAAGATGTTGGACACAGTGCACCTGACCACCGACTCCTTCCTTGTCACCATGGACGTTGAGGCATTATACACCTCCATCCCACAGCTGGAAGGAAGACAAGCACTGGCCACTTGTCTCGAAAAAAGAGCGGACACAACCACCACACCCACCAACTTCCTCCTGGAATGTATCCGCATAGCCATGGGAGAAAACGTTTTCCTATTTGGACAACAAATGTATCAGCAAATAAAAGGCGTCAGCATGGGTGCAACTTTCGCACTAGACGTGGCCAATCTCTACATGGCCCAGTATGAGGAGGATAATAGAACTGACTTCATCACACATTTGTTTTTCTACAAATGTGGCTCCAACTGTGCTATGATGGGCAATGTCACCTTTTATTGCATAGTGTTGTTTGCAAATCTAACTGCATGGTGCAATCACCCACGTTAGCTCCGTGGGCTATTTACTCTGCACTAATCATAATAGACATGGGCCTCGTATACCTGCCACTTCATTAGTCTACCACATATTGGTTGTGGCATTCCACCACACTTAATCCGAAAGGCATTGGCCTCTGTGCGCCCACACTGGCCTCAATGTCCACAGTGTTTTCACCACCAGTTGAAATGGCCTCTCGTATGAGTTTCACCTATGTGGGACTACCATTACCATGATGCCATTCAGGAAAAGTAGTACAGACCCCTCCCCCGTCCACGAGCCTACGCTCGAGTGGCTGACACACTGAGCTTTCATTCATTGGCCCATTAACCCGCCTCTCAGGCCGACCGCGCATCCCCATTGGCTGAGTGTCAGCCTCTGGTAAAGCTGATATACACGGAAGCAGGTCCACCTCCCACAGCCACCACAGACTGCTGAGGACCCCTCGCGATGACAAGCACTGGATGCATTGTTGGGTTGGGTCGCTATATGGACCACACCACGAATGCTCTTGGTTTCAATATGCTGTATCCCCTACATCCATGAGCTTTTCTCACGCTCTTTTTAAACAAACATTTTTGTAAAAACAATCTCTTTATCCGAGTTGAAGTGCAACTGTATTAGGCACCGTCACTGAGCCCACTTCTGCACTTTAGGACGTGTAGGAGGTCCTCAGTCCAGCCTTTATCACTTTAGGCACCACGGTAGCATGGTCACCATCCCTCCTCTACCACGCACTCTCAGACGCGCCACTTCATTGACTCCATCAGTCATGCTTGCACCAGTCACCAATGCAAGATTAGAAGAAACGGAACTCTGCACCCTGGATGCCTTTTCAACTCACTAGCACCATGGATTACCACAACTAGGGACAGCACTGCCCTACTTGAGCGCCACCACTCACACCCTGCTCCGTGGCTGCACAGCCGCAGGACTTCTCCACCTGCACTATAGCACTGGAACAGACCTGGAGGCACACCTACTTGTGGGGCCACCTCACGCGATTTACCACCTCGGAAACCTCAATGACCCACTCCACAACACGTTCCGTGTTCCATGCAGCTGGATGAGCATTTCCCCTCACCCTACCGTCAGCTATGGATTACCAGCTGTGTGATTTTGGAAATATTTATCTGACCTCAAAACCAATTCATGCACAGATGATATATATATACAAAACTTACAATAAGCACGAAAGAGACACAGACAAAATTGCTGTTAAACATGGGAAGTACTTATGTGTGCCAACCTCTTGAATATTGAGGTAAAATTTCCAACAAAATGCACTAGCAAACGGCAATTCGGTAACATAGAACTAAACAAGGTGCTACCCAGGGCTTTTTGCAGTCCTGGGCTGGCTAAAGGACAGTGCACACAACACTATATACAAAACATACAACAGGGGTTAAACAGTTGTGTCACAGATCATCATCAACTCTGTAGTGTTTCCGCCATAGGGGGCTGGGTTGAAGCCCGTTTTTGAGGTGGCCTTCATCAGGATAGACGCGAAGCGTGGATCTGTGCGTGAGGGTTATCGTCAACCAAATGTTCGGCGGCGTGGCTGTGCTAGCGATTCCATTTTAAATGTAAGACTATCAAGTGAACAATGCACTCGATTGGATCGGGCAGACCAGGAGTCCCTGAGTGGGAATCTTCTTCAGGAACCACAAGGTCACTTGTTGGCCTGCGAGGGTCTCTGAATCGGCGTGTTGAATCTAGTCCGTTCTTGCTGCTTACACGGCATGTAAGCAGCAAGATCGGACTAGATTCAACACGCCGATTCAGAGACCCTCGCAGTTCACTTGTGCATTGTTTATTTCTATTAAACAATAGTTCATTCTTCATTGTTCATTGTTTAGTTCTATGTTACCAAATTGCCTTTTGCTTGTGCATTCTGTTGGAAATTTTACCTCGATATTCAAGAGGTTGGTACACATAGGTACTTCCCATGTTTAACAGCAATTCTGTCCGTGTCTCTTTCGTGCTTATCGAAAGTTTTGTATAAATATACATATATCATCTGTGTATAAATTGGTATTGAGGTCAGAATAAATAGTTCCAAAACCACAAAGCTGTATGTGGATCTCTCATCCTGATTTCTTTTGCTACTTATAAGCGATATTAAACTATAGAGGCCATTTTAAAACGAACCCTCAGTTTGATGGCTGTTGAAAATGTCACTGATGGGTAAAACAGGCTCTCTATGGCGCTCATGTTCTGTGAACTCGTAATTTGACATCGGGAAGCTCTGTCCGACATGTGAGCATGTCAAGCAGGGTTTACTTTCAAATGTGAACACTGCTTACCATGAGCGCATTGTAAGCAGTGTTCACAATTACAATTAAACTGTGCCTAACATGCAAGCATCTCGGGCAAGGTTTCAGTGTAATCTCTGCACATTTCTGAGTTTATTAGTAACTGCCCAAATGTCCATGCATTTAACCACCGCAGATGAAATATGATCCACATTTGGAAGAGGGTATAGCAGAGACGAGCACTGTTGCACAGAAGGTCCACACTGCTAGATTTAGGGACTTCTACTATACCTGCCTTTAAGTGTATGTTAACATGAATAACGGTAGAGAGAAGTCAACGAAATTAGCAGTTCATAAGTAATTGCATGGCAAATGATCCAAGCCATACACCAAAATCACACCCAAAGAAACATTTGCTGAGGAAGTTGATGGCGGAGTAAACAATGGGAAGGCAGGATGGAAGCTTACATGTTATTCATCTCCTGTACTCCTGAAGGAAACATAAGTTTACAATTTGTGATTCATTCCTGCTTAATAAATGCAGCATCTTTGATGATTAAGAAACAGCTGATTCAATTTAGTGTTCCCATGATTGTTGAGTCTTTCAACAGCGTGTTGTTTTGTGAAGACACTGCTACATTGTTAGAAGTTAGAAGTGTCTACGCTACTACGGCACTACTTCTGTGTGTAATCCTGAGTTTCACTTATTTTGCATGTACTTCTTGAGCCATGCAATTGTGACAGGATAGCTTTTATGTATTTATTTTATATCATTATTTGTAATGTGCTGTACTGAGCATTTCAGATGTCTCTAATTGTTGACATTCATGGGTCATGGCTGTGGGAAACAATAGCCATCATGAGTCACCTTTAGTGTTGCAGACCGATTGCTGTGAGCTTTGGTGAACAAAACCTATGGGGTTCACCACCAATTCAACAGTTATGAGAAGAGTTTGGCTTTAACCATCAGAAAGGTTAAATAGGGTGGGGGCGGGGCTATACGGAGTTAAAGCCAGTTCCGGGCAGCTGAGGGTGGCTAGTGGTCACCTCATGAGTTACATCACCAAAGGAAGTGAAGATGAACAGAGACTATAGGTTACCTGGGAATGGCAGGTATTCATGCTCTAATAGGGGCAGAAACCTTAATCAGGGTGGAGCTCAAAAGTAGCAGTGTGTTGCTACCATTTAAATTGGATGTAATAGGACGACTTTAAAATATGTTCAGTGTAGATCTTCACAGGCTCCTAGTTGGCTGGTGAGACTGAAACATGTTTGAGAGGTTGATTGGAGTTTTGCCATTGAGGGCTTTGTGTGGAGATTTAGAGCCATGAAGTGGGCTCTCTCTTTTAAAGTGGGCTGTGCTGAGCTCAGGGCTGAAATGCTGTTATCATGGATCCTCAATCCAAATGTGAGGTGGATAGCAATATGTTTATGCTGCCTTGTGCAAATCCAGCCACAGGTTGACTTTGGCTAGAACTAAGGCCATTTCGAATGAAGAAGACGTGTGGTACCGCCTCTGAGCTGGTCCAGGAGACAAAAGTTGTTGTTGATTCTCTGCACTGTGGCGTGTTCGCGAAGCAGATCACCTTTTTTCCTACAGTGTCACCGTTCACTGAGAGATCTAGTAGAAATGGCCTGTACACCTTTCTGTGATTGTGAGGTACTTGCCTCTAGTAATCATTTGTTTTGTTTTCAGAGTACCATCTCGGACTGAAGTCTTACCGGAAGTCACTTCAATCGTGGTGAGTCATTTTGTGGGTGCTGGGCAGAGAGGGAGTGTGTAATAGGATGCTTTCCACATGGCCCTCCATCTTAGTTCACTCTGGGGTCCCCCACTTAATAATGGTGAGCTGGGTTTACGTTTTGCGCAGAATTGCCATAATGGGGTCTGGAAAGACCATTACCTTTTTTTAGGGGGTTAAGTTTAAAGACTTTGATGTGGTTCAATCCATGTTGGGAGTGTCTATTTTCTTCTGATTATTTAAGATTGATGGGTCAACTTACAAGCCCGAGATGGAGGGTGAACTTGGGTAGAGATCGCACCTTCTTTGAATTGGTTTTGTCCACCAGTATCAGAAGGAAAGCATGGTTCCAAAATCTATAGATCTCTTGTTACTAGTGAAACATTACCGCAGCGACTTTGTTTATTTATTATTAGCTTTTATTTGTGCGCACAAAACCCTGAGGTATCTAGGCACTAGTTACAGAAAGTGCATTTCGCATTTGGTAGTTACAGGTAGGTTAAATTCAGGTACAGCACAGGGCTGTGGTTGTCACATTTGGAGGTTACATGTAGGTAAAGTTCAGGTAAAGCGCAGGGCTGTGATTGTCACATTTATAGGTCAAATTTAGGTAAAATTCAGGTACAGGGCAAGGCTGTGATTGTCACATTTGGAGGTTACAGGTAGGTACAAATTCAGACACAGCATAGGGCTGTGATTGTCACATTTGGAGGTTACATGTAGCTACAAATTCAGACACAGCATAGGGCTGTGATTGTCACATTTGGAGGTTACATGTAGCTACAAATTCAGGTACAGCGTAGGGCTGTGATTGTCACATTTGGAGGTTACATATAGCTACAAATTCAGGTACAGCGCAGGGCTGTGATTGTCACATTTGGTGGTTACATGTAGGTAAAGTTCAGGTACAGCGCAGGGCTGTGATTGTCACATTTGCTCAATGATGTAAAGGGTTCTGTGCATCAGTAGTGGGTGCTGTTCTTCCTGACACATTTATCATTTTTTAAGTGTTTACATTTACAGCAGCGCACAAAGCCCTGACACATCTAGGCGCTAGTATGGTTAAAAGTCAAATTAAAAGTTACGGTTAGTTCAAATTTAGTGTTACAGGGCTACAGTGGCAATACGTGTTGGACAGTCAAGGTAAGGTCACAGCAGGTGTTACAGGCCGGGGATTGCAGAGCCAGCTAAGTAAGTGAATATGAGGCAGTCAGTAAAAAGGTGACAGAGCCCATGCCGGAGAAGCCGCACCCAGTGAGCTGGGCACTACAACAGCAGTGCATTGTGGGGTCAAATATTTACATTTAAAGTGCAATTTCATGGGAATCGCAGGACACATGCCATGGAACACAACTTTAATGTCCTCCAGGGGTGGCATGAAGACCCTTACACGTTCTAAGGGGGTGTTGTGAAAGGGGGACATTATTCCATATGTGGTGGACATGTCCAGTTATACAGATCTTTTGGGCTGAGCTCTTGAGTTTGATCAAGGATGTTAAGGGAGTCCCAAGGAAGATGCAAAGTTTTGACGGTTTTACTGGGCTTCCCCATAAGGGAATATGAGGGTAATCAAATTCCAAGGATTTAGGAGGCACTTTGACAGGCAGGAAGGCTGGCAGAGGCCCAGAATTGGAAACTGGGAGTAGCACCCAATAGATCTGATTTGATGTTGAAGGTGTGGGATGTGTGCCGAATGGAGAAGCACACATACTGTCCAGATTTGAGGAAGAATGGTGGACCCTCACAAAGCATTGGGATAAAGTGGAGGTCGGTTTGTGAGATCCAGGTGCTGTGTTTCTGATCAGGCCCGTTGAGGGGAAGAATGTGATCTAATGTTCGACCGTGGGACTAGTGGATGTTTGGTGTGGTTGAAACATACACTCTGTCGGCACCTCGTCTGGTAATGGAGACTGAATGGTGTATTTGGGGCTCTCGCTGTGGGGATACCATGGCATGAATATGAGCTGGCAATGTGCGGGCATAGAAATGACTCAGTGTTGTATATGCTCTAGAGGGTTATCCTTCTCTTCTTAAGGATTTACAGGTGTAAAGAGTGCTATGAGGAACTTAATAAGTTTATTGTGTTTCATTCTGTGTTAGAAGTGTCAATTCTTTTGGTATTGCTGTGAGTTTATTGATAACACAATAAAAAAATAAAAAATACATTAAAGGCAGTGATTCGAGGAATCCTGAAATGAGATTGGCCAGAGTACAAGAATGAAACAATTACCTAGGAAATACTGGGAATAGGAAAAACCTGAATGGTGGTTCTGAATTCCTTTGAATAAGAGCTTTTACTGGGACCATATAGCCTGTCCTGTAACCTTCACACATCACAATCACACAGTACCACAGTTATGTTACCAGTTCAATGTATTACATTTTAAAATTAACCAAAACGTACTGACTATTTATTTGAATTGCCTCAAAAAACGTCTTTTTGAACACATAATGCCTACTATCTTCAAACAATCAACTCTCAAATCAATTCAGGGGGTTAAAGGCTTATATAAATCACCCATCAGAAAGCTGACAAGAAAAAGGTTGCCTTCCCAGCAGGGCCATAAAACAACCTTCTCTTTAACTCTACTGTCTGTTAATGCACAAAATCCATATTGCTGAGGCTGTGCTTTTGCTCAAGGCCTTTGGAGGTATTGGAGAAACATTCCTCTCTACACTCCTAGATCCTGGTATCTTTGAGATGTGAGTGCAAGTAGAGCAGGTGCTGTCTGAGTAAATCAGTTAGGGGTTTATGTAAATCTCAAACAACAGTGAGTGGTGAACAAAGGAAGCCTCCAGGAACACAAGCTCTTGGTACTCTGGAGGAGGCTGCCAGATCTCAAAATCCTACCCTTTGTTCTGTCAGGCAGAATTAAGGTGACCCGTTTGTGTGGACCCATATCTAATACTCCTGCTCTGGTTTCCAGGAAATATAACACAAAGTACAGTTCACCATGTCAATGGGGACAAACATGGCAAGCATTCTGAGAACACAGGAACAGGGGCATGTCTGCAGGTTACAGAATAACCTCCTTTAGTGAGACTAAGGATGGTGTGGTTCCATTGCACGGGGAAAGCCGGAGTGACGTTCCAGAAGACAACGATTATACACATGGGAACATAATTGCTCTGCAAAATGTTTTGTCAACCTTTAGCCATCCTAGAAAGGCTAGCTTTGGGCCGTAGTTCCATGGTACTTTTGTACAAGGGAGACATGTTTTAGCAGGGGAATGGGTGTTTAGAAAGTATTTTAGGAATGTATGAATTTTAAGGATTTCAGGGTCCTATGGATGATGACTGTTATGGAGTGATCCAGTCGCCAGATTCGTTGGTGCTCTAACACAGGGGTACATTAAATGTTTTTTTTAGGATAGGAAGGTTAGAATCTAATTAGAGACCATCATGTTAAATAGTCAATGGTATTATCTCCTTCCATGAATACATAGCAATAAATCTAACATTGTTTTGTCTATTCCTCTTCTTTTAGTATGAGTAACTTTTTGGAAGTGTGCTCTTCGATAGTGTTGCAAAAGCTCATCTATTATAAAATCGTGTTCAGTTTGATTAATTCTTATTTTTTCTGACACAAATAGTTCCCCTCAATTCACTGGTGTTCAGTAAGGGAATTAGTCATACAAGCTTGTATTATTCTAATTTCCTGTAGTATCATATACATTTCCAGATCATTTTAGGACTTTTACCATTTTTAGTAAAGGGTTTAATCTTTTTCATGTGTTGTCTGAGAGATTTAACATTGGTGTTAGCAGTGGAAATAGCCATGCCAATTTATGGAATGTTTTGGCCATTTCCGAATTTCAATCACTGAACATGTTATAGACTGAATAGATGAGAGGAACACTATTAGATAAACCTGTGATCCCCTGCCCATTTTACCGGCTGTATTAAGTTGAAATGAGATTTATTTTACTGTGTTATATTTTCAGACTTCTTAGGTGTTTTGATACTATTTTTAAAAATGGAGACAATGAACAGAGCTCAAAGTAATTTAAAAACGGATTTCTCATGTACAATATCAACGACTTATTATTAGTGTTATATGTCATTGCTCAAAGGAGCATCCGTCCCTAAAGCTGAGATACATGTTTTTTTCTTGAAAAATGTGCATGTTGCTGATTATAAATTATCAGAATTGCTGAAATGTTCTATCTTGTTAAATGTTTTGGAGTAATGGCATGCTATGTTATGTTACATTATGCAATGTTAAGTTTACTTGGTATGTAAAAATGTATCATTGCTTAACTATATTATGATACTGGGCAATTTTCAAGGTGGGTAAGAAAAAATAAATAGAATGCAGTACTATGGAAAAAGTAATGTGTAAAGAACATTGATGATTAGTCAGCATAGGTTGATACACAATTGACGTAGATATAAGTTTAAGAAAGAAGGAGTAGGTAGGATAGAAATGCCTAGTGCTCAAACTGAGGATGGCTGTTTTTCCCTCTCATGAAAATAATTGTAGTGATTGCCACCATAGGGAGCACCAGTTTACCCAGAGGATTCAGCTGGCACCAGTAGTCTCCTGAATCTGTAACGTGACCGTACTAGCGGTGAAGTGAGCCCCAACAACACCATGCCCATCACTAGTAGTCACCAAACAAGGCTGGAGGAGGTAGTTCATTGCATTGGAGAACTTGACATGGAACCACAGCATAGGACTGACCCGTCTGTCAAGATAGTCCAATTTAGTGAACCGGGAGCAGTATCTTTTTGTATGTCCTTCATTTGTAGATCAAGCCATTCCTTCCAGTATTGTTGCTTGAATGTTTGCCACAAGAAAATTGGACATGCATTGAGCATTATAAATATTGCAATTCAGACAAATTCTTCTAAGGATATCTTATTCTTGAACATGTCACTTCATTTCTTGCTACAGTCATCATGGAAGGGGACAAGCAATCAGGCACCCTTCTAGTAGAGCGTCTGCTTTTGCCCTTTGCTATTATTTTGGATACATTTTCAGTTGTGCCTCTGGCCATTGTGACCATTAATTGATTAAATAATGAATTATTTCAGTCATTCATCCATCTATATTATGGTTAAAGGAACATTAATGACACAGATAATACATTTGATAGAGTACTCGTCATAATGCATACATGACTATTAGTTGTTAACAGCATTTGACCAAACAGATCACCAAATTGAGTATTCATTTCAAAACAGTTACGTTCTCCTTGCTTTAGTATCATAAATGCAGATTTGCTCATCCTTCAACACCGTTTATTTTATATAGTAATCCATTCATAGTGAGAATTAGCAATACACCATAACATGACCATGATGAGACTTCAGCAGTTGTTTTCACACAGTCCATGATATAATGAAGAATTGTATTGTGCAATGGGTGATATACAAATGATCAGATGATTTAGTCAGATGGATTGCTTTCCTGGTTGGCTGGGCAGCCAGATATTTAAATATCACTAGCAACCATCTTTACTGTGGCTGTTGGTATGAGGGACAGAAAAGTAAAACATGTCTAAGGATTTTCCCTTGTTACCACACAAATAAGACATGCTTCTGACCAGGAAGTTTATCTAGACCACTTGGTAGTAAAAAAGGTGAATGGCAGTATTCCCAGAGGATAACCACTGCTCAAAGGCTTCTTTGACTACCCTGTTTCTCCCTGGATTGATGCATACTGGTTTAACCCACAACGCAAGAAGATCAAGGGAATATAGTAAATCTTTAGCCCTTTAAACCAAGGAAGGGACACAACTTTCAGATGACTCAAAATACCATTAACGGACTCCTTAAATATTATTGATCCCGGAGCACGGCAGAGTCAAACCCAGCATTAAAAAGAGAGTTCAACCTGATTCAACCTGTTTTTTTAGACCATAGATGCCCCCCAAAAACGGAATAGTGGAATTGCCCTGTGGTAAACCCAATTGTCTTTACAGAAGTTTGCATTCTCAACTCTGTATTGGTTTTATACTGGAAAAGTCCCATCATTTAGATCCAAACAGGCAGGTTGGGATTGCTTCAGCTTTGTATGTCCTTTGGTGGATCGTATGGTTTTTCCACCATAGCGTTTTTCTGGAAGAGCTTACAGCTCCTCTTTTTCTGGCCAAGGATAATTCATTGTTTTTGAGCCAAGTACCACTTCTAAACCGGACACCTAAATAGTCTAACTGGTTTGACCTGTTCCAAAATAACTCCACTACACCTTATGGAGATACTCGGGGCTTTTCATATGCTACATGACTTGGCTGTAGTCTTGTTCTCAGTGATTAATAAGCCTTTATGGCTGCATTGTATCAGAAAGTGATCTAATAACTTCTGAAGTCTGCCGGTGGCCTTTGAGATCAGTATTGTTTCATCCGTGGATAAAATAATTCAGTTTTTCCCCATTTAACGCTGGGCATCATCTTCTAATCTGATAATATTGCCATTTCATTTATGTAAATAGTAAAAGGCCACAGGGCCAACACATTGGGCCTCATTCCGAGTTGGGCGCAAAGGGATTACAGGCACCGGTAAAGTCACCGGTACCAGTAATCCCTTTGCGCCCTATTCTGAGGTCCCTTAGCGGGTCCATCTTTTAACGCCTGGTTTTACCCGGCGTTGTGGACGGGACCCGTTAAGGGACTTCGGAGCTAATAACGGTACAGCAATTTGCAGTACCGTTATTAGCTACTTCCCCATTCCCATTGATCCCTAAGGGGGTTCAAATGGGAATGGGGAATGGATTTTTCAATGGGGATTTAGCGGTCCCGCAAATGTCAGACTAGACAGGTAAGTCCCCATTGAACCAGGGCAGACTCGGTACCGGTATGGGAGGTAGTCATGGCGCAAATAGCGCCATGACTACCTCCATACTCGGAATGAGGCCCATAGTCTTGTCTTATAACACACATAAATCAAAAAGTTGTCTTTTCACTATACCATCCCAATTAAAGTACAGCATATTCTTTACTATGGAGATGTTTAACAGCTAGAAGCAATTCGTCCGGGGCACTATTTCTAAGCAGAGTTGCGATAATTTACCCTTGGGTAATATAGGAACTAGGTCAAATTCAGTTTATAGATCAGTGAAAACCATATAACGAGTTGGGCCATCGTGCTTTACATATTTTCGTGTTAACAGATTTAACCTGGCAATCTGATGCCCCTAGCCACCATGACCAGCTCATATAGGTAATTCTTAGGGTAAGAGAGGTTGAAAGGACCTAGTACGGTTGTGTTCTGTGTGCCATTTTTGTAAGGAATCCAGCGATTTACAGGTAAAGAAGTACATTGCATCTCTGCATTTTTTGAAACATTAGGCAACATAGCATTTTTCATAGTTTGCATTAAAACAATGTATGTTGTCCGTCGTCTCTTTTTATTTCTGTTGACAAAGAGAGACAGATAGTGTTGTTGGAGGACACTCCTTCGGATCCCGAGTGAATTTTTCTCTTTTTCTGCTGCTTGGAACACTATCTGTATTTTGCTGTGTAGGTTCCTGCAAGGGCAGAGCCATGGAGTCACATGGGCTAGAGGCGAGAAGATACTATATATGAGAAAGGAATGCTTATTTGGTTCTTTCATGCTAGAATGAAGTAACCTTAACAATAAACAAGAGAAGCAACTATCAGAATGCTACTTAAGTGCACAACCATGGAATTCTGAACCACCATGATTGTAACAATCCTGATCTTCTTCCCCCAAAATTCGACAGAAATTCATAAAAGCAAGGAAGTATGTATTCCCATGCTCAGTTTGCTGCGGTACTTTCTGGGGAAGTGGCATCCCCCATTCACTGGTCCTTTTGCTATGACCAGGCACGCAACAGTCAAATGAGAATACTCTGTTGCCCTGTGACTATCATTGTGCTTTGGACAGAGATCGAGGGAAGGGCTGATAATACCTTATCCCTACCTAGCTGTTCTGCCTTTCCTATTCAGGTCCCTTGATACACCCCCTCGCATAGATGTGCCCTGCCATGCTACTGTCATACTGCTGCCATTGACCTCTCATATAATGCTCTACTCCTGTCCTAATGTATCTATGTCCACTCCCTGCTGCTCCAAACATACCACTTCCATGTTACTAGCAAGACTCTGCATTTTTCTCTACTGCTTCAAAAGAACCTAATTTTACCTTGCCAGGATCTGTACATGCTGGTGTTTTGCCTCTGATGTGTTTTTTTTTTTTTTTACCAGAGAAATTTTCATGATGCAATAATCATATGTGTTTTACATTTTCATTGAATGTCAAAGAAAGGGTGTGTAGCCGTGTTAGTTCAGTTTTAGAATCAAGCAACATCCACGTTGTCATGACATTTATTGTACTAACAAACTAGTCTGCTATGATGGTAGTTCCATAAGGTGGTTCCAAATGTCTTTTGACCATGCTGTGATTAAAAGGTCTGTGGGGCTTTGAACGTTTATGGAACTACCAGTTTAGCATAATAGTTTGTTAGTCCTATAAAAGGTATAATAACTTGGATTTTGCATGACATTGAAAGTCATTAAGCAATCTGATGTGTATTTGTTAAATTGAATCTTACTCTTGATAAACTATGACAATGGGCCTCATTACGACCCAGGCGCTAATGGGTTAACGGCGCCGTAAAAGGCTGCGGCGCTGTTAACCTATTAGCGCCTAATTACGAGGTCCCTTTGCGGGAGCCGACCTTAACGGCTGGTTTTACCAGCCGTTAAAGTAGGGACCCGCAAAGGGACCTTGGTGCTAAGTTCCGGTGCCGCAATTTGCGGCACCGTACTTAGCGCCTTCCCCATTCCCATTGATCCCTATGGTGCAAAAATGGGAATGGGGAAGGGCCATGGCGGCATGGGGAATTACCGCCCCGCCAACCTCTGAATGGGGTGGTAATTCTCCATTCCGCCATGACGGACACCGGCATGGACCATGGTGCTAATAGCACCATGGTCCTCCGCCTGGGTCGTAATGAGGCCCAATGATACTTCATTACGAGCCTCCTGAATTTGACTCTAAACTGACCACACAGAACACACTTCCAACATATTTGGACCGATTTTTGCCTTCAGGGACATTACCGCCTGGGCTAATGTTACATTCCTGCCATATACCTTTAATCCCATGAAATCGTTAGCTCCTTTAGAACATGATCAAAACCTAAACAGTCTCCCAACAATATAAGTATGATCTCCACCCCTGCCGCCACGGAAAGAGTAGATGATGAACAGGTTAGTTTCAAAATGTGATTGCCACTTCCTATAAGTAAACACCTCCCCTCAATAGCCCTCTTTTGCATCCTGTGATGCGTGCAATCAGAATATATGACAGAACTGTATGGAGCTCAGTGAAATGTTGCATAACTGATTGTTCCATGAGAGTCAGTATGTTTGTCCTTCCTATGAATTATCCTGAAAGTAAACCTGTGACATGTACTATGGCAATGACAGTGAAACAACCTAAAAGATGTTACTGGGCATAGTGAGCAATTTTTGCAACAGGCATAAAAATGATCCATGCAAGTTCATGGAGCTGTGTTTGAGGGACGCCAGTTTGATATACCTTCCCTCAGGAAGCTCATCGTATCGAGCCTTCCATCTCTTGTAAGTAGCTCTCTACTTAAGCAATTATTCCCTCGGACCTGTAACTCAGGCCCTAGGCCATTACCCGACCGGTAACGTCCCCTCCCCCATGGAGGGGTTTATAGCTATAAGCAACGTCACAAGGTATTTGGGGTGCTAATAGAGGTTTTGTAAAGTTAGGAAACAGTGTTATTGCCCTTTCTCAACAAAAACAACACACCAAAATGCAACCGTGGATTTAGGGTGAAAGGAATTAGAGAAACTCTGCTCGATTTCGATCGGCGCCCATTTCTGAAGAGTGAAAGGTCTGGAATAACAAGTGTTTCGAGACCAATGAGGGACAAGCCAGCTGGAGATGAGTGGAGCTGTGCATCGGTTGGGAAGCAGAGTGGGTGCGGGAGGTGCAAAAATGTAGGGGATGGGGAAAGGGGACATGGCAATGAGGGCTTACCTGCCTAGCAAGGACGATGGTGGCCTCCCACTTTTGGGAAGGCTTGGAACATGGGCAATACCATGAGGTATAGCCTGCTTCTCGAGCTTTATGATTGGCTGAATGGCTACCTGGCCCCATGCCAGGTGCTATTACAGTATCAAAGTATCTCGCTGCGGAGCTGAAGGGTCAGGGTAGAGTGCACGTCTCATTTTCTGCAATCGCCCCCCCCTCCCCTGCAAACAGCAATACTGAGAGATATGTTTACCATACTTCAAGGATAACCATATGTACGTGTGATGGACAGGGAAACATTCACCCACTGTCCACAAAGTTAACTCTTGTTTGCTGTCAGAGTGAAAGTAAACCACGCTTCAAGGGACCTTCTTTAGTTGGTGAGGAACTGACAGGGACACTCTCACCCCTGCTGTTCTTCTGCACCATGGGCTCATGTGTGCTCCACAATGGACCAGGAATAGAAGAGTAGCTGTGTGCAGTAACACTGTATGAAATGCCAGAGAACAGCAGTGTGAGAAGAGCCAATGTGCATCTAGAGATCATTGGGAACGTTGTTACTTAAATTGTGAGTAAAATGCTGATGAGGATATCATGTGACTGTTGCCTAAAACTTAATGTCATTAGGAATCCTAGAGCTTTTTAAAGATGCCCACCTGCTGCCAGGAAACTGACAGAATACCAGAGTGGAAATCAAGTTATTAAGTTATTAAGTTGACATTATGTGTAGATCACTGCAAATTAAATGGTCCATGGGAGTTGCTAAAGGTGTCTGTCATGCCCAGCATTATTTGAAAGTACATGGAGTGAGTGGTGAGTTCTCTTTCTGCCCTGTCTGTATTGCGTGAGCAAGCCACAAATGACCCAGTTGTATTTTAAAAATGGAATGCATGCAGGCCTCGCCATGCACACGTACCAAATCATCCATGGGACTGGACATTTTTCAAGGAGTGCAGCGTCCCAACCTGACCTGCCAGGTCATCCTGCTTTACCCCCAGCAGACATGAAACACATGTGTCAGCATATGAAGCATCACGCCATCGGCTCAGGAGGCACCTTATAAAAGCCCTGTTGTATGTGGTGATCCTGTGACACCACGGGAATATGGAACATGATGATGCTGCAATGTGTAATCCCATAGGAAACATGCACTGAACACAGCACTATTGCTCCAGGAGGGTAATGGGCCAAAATGTCGCCTTCATAATTTCGATGGCCGAAATTCTGACTTTTCTTTTTAACACCCCCCTTACACCACATATATATGTGGAGGGGTATGTGATATTATAGTATAATTGGGGTTGTGCGGGGGTTTCCCCCCACATATATATGTGATGTAAAGGGGGTTAAACAAAAAAACAAAACAAAAAAGTCAGCATTTTCGGCCGTCGGAATTATGGGGGTCGCAGTGATCACATAGATCCGTGAGCACTCATGTTCTTGCGATGGGCCCAAATGTTGAGAACATGGTGAGCACAGGGAGCTTTGAGAGCTGTCCCCCAAAATGAGAACTCTGCCAGGCATTTTCGGGTAATTCCATCCTATAATTCAGCGAGTAGCTGCCCCAATTCTCCATGAGACAGTAACCCTAATTTTAAGTGACACTGTGATTCCGTTTGTTTTGTCTGCAGGGTTAAAATGTATTACAGTACGGTAGGTTTGGTGAGGCGTAGCGTATGCACACATGGACCGGTTAGAGGAAGGCACCACAACCTTTGAAATATTAAATGGGGCCAGATTAACAACACAGAAACCTAATGATATGGGAAGTGCACTGAAGTGAAGGTGTGAGTGCTGTTTAAGAATGTAATCCCATGCCACCAAATCCCATGCCACGTGTTACTAATTAGGTGGTTTTGTTCACATTAGTGTATATCCACCCCATGTTTTGACCAAACACATTTTAGAAAAGAAAATGATGTAATTCTAGTCCAGAACATTCCATTGTTATTGGTGTTTTGAGATGTATTTGCATGCCATCCAATGTTCATTTAGATGAACAGTGTTTTAGAAGACGAAACGTAATTCCTTTTCACTCAAGGGAAGTCCACGTATGAGTGGTGTTTCTAGGGGGACATGTATTTCCATTCCACCTCATGTGTTGGCTGCTGGGTGGCTTACGTCGAATTGGTGTACAATTACTCCCTGTTTTAACCACACTCACCATAATGGATGGTGTCTTCCTGACAGTGATGAGAAATGTAAATTCCATGTTGTTTTACTTTTTACCCGCTCTACAGTGTTTTGAGATTATCAGTATGTTAGCATATGTTTTGCTAAGCCACGGTTGTAATATTTATATAACACAGATCTCCCTTGCTACCCCTAAAACAAGTTTTTTTTTTTTTTAAATGTGCCTTTGTTTCTGCAGTGGCTGGCTTTCTTGTTCAGGCCTCTTAAAAAAAAACAAAAAAAAACTGTGGGTTCCACAAGTGTAACACTTTGAGCAGTGTCCCTAAATAAGAAAGAATAGGAATAACACATACTTTGTCTTTCTGGAATTCTATACAATAATTGGTAGACTCAATAAAGGTTTATTTCCGGCACACTTCGGGGGTGAGTCACTAATTTAATCCGTTCTTAAACACTTCAAATTCAGAATGCAGACAAGCTTCCAAAAAGCATTTACAGTAGAATAAGCATGCATTTCGGACTATGTATTTTGCTTTTCGCAAGTTGCAGTTATGGCATGTTTTTTTCTGCCATTGGGCCTCATTCAGACTTTGGAGGTAACCACGCCGCTATTTGCGGCATAGCTGCCTACAAAATCGTTCCGACTCCGCCCTGGTGAATGGAGTAATTACCGGTCCATTCCAAGGTTGGAGGGACCGGTAATTCCCCATTCACCAGGGCCCTTCCCCATTCCCATTTGAGCCCCCATAGGGCTCAATGGGAATGGGGAAGGCGCTAATAACGGTACCGTAAATTACGGTACCGTTATTAACACTAAAGTCCCTTTGCGGGTCCCATCCTTAACGCCTGCTAAAAGCAGGCGTTAAGGATGGACCCACAAAGGGAACTCATAGTAGGGCGGTAAGGGTTTGACGGCACCGGTCTCGTTACCGGTGACCGTTAACCATTACCGCCCTACTCTGAATGAGGCCCATTGTCTCTGTTACGATCATCTCAAGACATTCGATCTCGGTGTCCTCGGTCACTTGACAAAATCCTTGTGCCTAAAAGCTTGTGTACAGTGTAGAAATGTTTCACCATAGCACATAAAGTGGCCCTTGATTTAATGGTGCCACAATTAATGCTTTGCTGTAATGTTTCTATCTTTCCTATCTATATGTTCAGGATGTTTCTTTGCATGTATGAGATAACGCGTGCCCATACTACAGGATGCCATGTGAGTGTGCTGCTTTCCCTGAGCTATGCTAAATTCTTTAATACACAGTTACAGACCCTCCCAATGGTATGTATTTTACTAATCTCTGGAGCCTGAAAGTAGATCCACACAGGCTTGACATGTGGCTAACTTTGCAACAGGTCTGCACATGAAGTAGCCTGCAGTTAAATCTCAGTTACCAGTTTAATAGTATCCACCTCAGACTGTAATTTGCTTTCTGACTTTGAGAACATTCACACAGGTAATTGCTCCTTTTACTATAGCCGGTGAGTTAGCAATAGCCGGTAAGATAGCACAGTGGGTTGAGCCCTTGCTGGTGCAATGTGTGTGTGTGTGATCTGCAGGTTGCAGATTCGAATTCCGGCCAAGCCAACTCAGCCTTTCGTCCTTCTGAGGTTGGTTAATCAGTATCAACACAGGTTGGGTGATATTATATGTATATGTGTTCTATATAAAACGTTTAAACGTAAGTGCTATACAATAACACATCATTATCATTTAGCCATGGACGTGTTCTTGCATTCACAGTAATTTGGTGACATGGGCCTATTCACACTGATATTAACGATACATATGATGATTCATTCTTGTATGAAATGTATATCACATTACAGTGATATCATAACAATATTTGTTGTAGTGTACTTTAGAAAATGCTATGTAATGCCACTTCCTGATTTGTCAAGGGGTTAAAGGTTGTATTCCATCGCTTCCTCTGATGTCACTTCAGGGTGGCGTCTAATGACATTACTTCCTATGTTGTTATCAGCGGTCAAGGGTCATGTGAGGTCACGTCTACTACCCCAGGCATTTTGGTGTACCCCTGTTGAGGTATCTCTAAAACTCCTTTGCTGCATTAATGCAAGTTTTGTTCCTGCACTTGCACTGTCCTTAGTAACATGTCATTGGTGGGTATCCTGCCTCAATTAATGTCCTCACTGAATAATTCTTCCTGGGCATAGAAGTGGACAATTGTAATGTACCATATGCTGGAGCCATGGAAGCATCTATTCACTACCTCCAGCTCCTTCAAATTATTGCTGTCCATATCATCTCAAATCTGCCTAGGTATGCTCACCATGAGCTTGATTTGAAAGGAATGCATTGGATTCCTATAAAGCGCAGCTGGAATTTATGACAGGCATTAATAATGCTGAGAGGAATGTTCACAGTGTTGCTTGGGTGGTCAGTTGGCCCCTGGGAGGTGAAGGAGATGGTGTGCCCTGTATGCCTGTCCTTCCAATAAGTTATCCTGAAACTGAACCTGCGACCTGTAACCCGATAACTATAATCAAGTAACCTAGAAGAAGAACCTTTGGCTCCTAAGGTTATTTGTCCACAACCAGACCTTTACATCTTCTTTCACCAAGCAATAAAATCGTGATTCCTCCATACTGGTTGACTTTTGGACAAAGACTAAGCCTCTTGGAATCCTGTGCCCTTTTTTGTCTATGCCCTGTTTACTCCCTGGGTTAACATTGCTCTTGATCCTCTGAATCGTCTATCTACCATAATAAGTGTTTTTGAGTGACACATTGATTTTCCTATTTAAGATTTTAAGTGTCCGCTTTAAGCATTTCTATGTCATCTGATGCAAAGATTATAATTATTTATCAACCTCCTTACTGTAGTTCTGATCATACATGTCTACTGTTGGACATTATTTGTATGTTATTTGAAAAAGACCTTGAATTTTAATTACAAAACTGATGGGCTAGCTACACTTTTCCACTATTCTCTAAAATTGTTTTGTCTGGGGGACCACCAGGGGGCACAGACGTGATGGTCGCCTAAGCCACTGTCTCCCTCTTCAGGCACGCAAATGTCATATTTTCGGAAAGTGCAAGTAGAGCTTGGAACAGCAAAATCAGCAGAAAAGTGAGATAAAGCGATTTGGCAACCGCACAAGCGAACACGGTTGAAAAGACCGTGAGGAAAGGCAGATATCGGTCTTCTGCCGGGAGCCCCTGGGTGACTCGGTCAAGGGGGGAAAATGTCGGCCGCCATCTGAACTACGCACCTCACGCATTGGAAGAGAGTTCGCGCCGGAAGGAATTGGCTCATCAGCAGCGACCCGTGCTTGACACACGAGGGACATCCCGGGCCTCCGGCGGGGAACCACAGCGACGAAGATGCCGTCGGCGGGGTGCATCTGTTAACCGTCGCACTCAGCACACCGGCAGATGTTCGGCAACCAGACGAGCAGTGGCTGGTGCGGACGGCCCGGCGGAGGTAGGAAGCAGCCCCAATCGTGTGATCCTCTCCTGCCCCACTCCCTCCCCTCCTCCACGGCCCACTGGTTGCCGACACTGCACTGTGCCCCCCCGGGAGCGCTCCTGTAACACGGTCCCGGTCCCCTCGGCAGGCAAGCCCCACGCGGGCACCAAGACAAGGCCATCCGACGCAGGGGGAGGCGCTGCTCCCCCCCCCAGTAGGCCTCAAGCCTGGTCTGAGCTCTCTCCACGAGAATACTCGGTCCCTGCCATAACACGCGGACAAGAGGTTTACGGCCCTTCAGGCGGCAACGAGCTGGTGTCAAGTAGTACCGCTGAGCCACGAAGGGCATTGACCAGAGAATTGGGCACGGCAATACGACCGAGGGAGAGATCCCCCCTCCCACTGCAGCAGTCGCCTGGGGGCTCCGTTGGTATCAAGGCTGGATCCACAGACCCTGGCGGCCCTGAGGAGGTTTAGACGCATTGACACAATCATGGAAGCAGAGGAAGCCCAAAGCACTTCGGACATCCCTTGCAACAACTGCGACAGTGCGACTAAATCAGACATTTGCCTGCTGCTCGGAGAAATTAGGTCAATGAAAAACCGCCTCACTGAAACAGTTTTTGATCTACAGATGAAAGTTGCCAAAGTGGAAGACCGCTTAGAAGCAGTTGAGAACAACCAACATTCTGGAGACATCGTGACTATGCAATACAAAGCTAGACTCTTAGGGCCTCATTACACGGTAGTCGGTGGACCAAGGTGCTAATAGCACCTTGGTCCATGCCGGTAAAATACCGGCACCGCCTTGGTGGAAAGGGGAATTACCGCCCTATTCCAAGGTTGGCGGGGCGGTAATTCCCCCTTCCACCATTGCCCTTCCCCATTCCCATTTTTGCCCCATAGGGCATAATGGGAATGGGGAAGGTGCTAATTACGGTACCGCAAATTTGCGGTGCCGTAATTAGCACCAGGGTCCCTTAGCGGGTTGGTATTTAACGCCTGCTAAAAGCAGGTGTTAAAATACCAACCCGCTAAGGGACCTCGTAGTAAGGCGGTAAGGGTTAACGGTCACCGGTACCATTACCGGTGACCGTTAACCCTTACCGCCTTCCGTGTAATGAGGCCCTTAGACCTTGAACAGAAAGAACATGATATGGAATCAAAGGTGGATGAACTCGAAAATCGGGAGCGACGCTCCAACATCCGTATAATCGGTCTGGAGGAGGAGCGTGGAGAAACCCAGTCAAGCCTGGAGAGCACAGTAGAATCTTTGATCCTTTCCCTCTACGATGAAACAAACCCCCCCGAAGCTAGAGTTCGACAGAGTGCACAGGGTGGGTGGCTCAGCGAAGGGCCCTCGCTCGGTCCTAGTTAAATGCCATTACTACACTCAAAGGCAGGACATCCTACAAAAAGCGAGAATAAAAGACATGATTGAATTCCGTGGCTCGAAAGTGAAGCTATTCCAGGATCTCTCGGCAATGACACTGGCTAAGAGGAGAGGGTGCCGTCCCCTCAGGCTCTGGCTTCAAGAAAAGGGCGTGAGGTACCGATGGGGCCACCCATTCGCCCTCACATGTGAGTACAACGGCGAAGAGTATAGGCTCACCTCAGTAGAAGAAGCAGAGCAGGCTCGTCGCCATTTACAGGGCCCAGCCAAGGACTCAGAAGCAGAGGGCCGAAGGGAACCAAAGGGCCCGCGCCGAGATCTAGCCGATAGGCCCCCGAGACGAGGTCACGCGCAAAAAAATGGAAATATAAACGACTGAACACTCCTTGATCTGCTTACATGGCACCTCATGAGCGCGCCATGTTATTGTGTTCCAACTCTTGCTGAAATGGCTATCACAATGTTCTGTAGAAGTGTTATTTTTGATAATTGTTTGTCCGGGTTGCAATCCACGGGTTGAGTTAAGTTCTTGAGGCTCACTATACCCCGATCCACTCTTGTGGACGCACTGATTTTTCCTTGCACGATGCTTTAAGGTCATAATTGGGCCTGAAGAGGGGTCCTCTCAGAGTGGCCCTTTTTGATCGAGGGTGTCTCTTTTTTGTCCTTTTCTTCTTTTTTTCCCTTCTAAAAATGCACCTAGCGGTTCTCCACATAAGGGAGGGGGTGAGGGAGGGGGGGAGGGTCCACTTATCCACTCAGGACACCAAGTCCACAGCGCACATAGAATCTACTCACACACACAAAGAAACATGGCAATTGTTCTCTAACCTTATCACAGGACGAAGGGGTCAGGCAAGCGATGGTAGAGAGAATGCAATCTTTACTTCAGAATATGGCTAGCTCTGATGGCATAGTCTTTGACTCCCTCAATGTTAAGGGCTTGAATTCCCCACAAAAGAGGTCAATGTTGGTGAGACAGTTTATACAATCCAAACTAGATGTCCTCTTCAAACAGGAATCAAAGTACATTAAGGGCGAAGAGAGAAGGATCTTCAGGAGGGACATAGGGGACGCGATCTGGGCATCCGGCTCACAAAAGAAGGGGGACGTGGGTATTCTATTACATAAATCCCTGGGTATGCAGGTGAACCATATACAAAGGGACACACACGGGAGATACGTTGCGCTCAAGGGTGTGCTGAGAATGCATCCCATTACACTGTGCACTGCCTATGCCCCCAACCAGGGGCAATCGAGTTTCTTAGAACCCCTTTTTGATTTCATTGATAAATGGAGGGAGGGCACACTGGTTTGGCGGGGAGATTTCAATGTGGTTTCAGACCGAGAATGCGATTGGCACTCAGCACGACAAAACTCCTTACCCCCAAGCACACTCCAAGGCAACAGATTCTTGAGTCAGTTTAGGGAACATCATTTGATGGACACCTGGCGTGTAACTCACCCGGGTGAAAAATCTTTTACCTCTTTCTCACCACCACATCGCTCTTTCTCCAGAAATGACTACCTGCTACTGGGAGCTGAAAATGAGCGTGATATTCTAGAAACAACCATCCAGATAGTGGCTTGGTCGGATCACGACCTTTGCACCTTGGAATTAGACCTCGGCCCTCTCCCTGCCCCAGACCGTCGGTGGCGGTGTAATGACCTGCTGTGCAGAGACCCAAGTTTTAAGGAGACCCTTTCAGAAGCCATCACAGAATTTTTTGAAATTAATGACACGGATGGTATGCCGCTGCGCACGTTCTGGGAAGCAGGGAAGGCTACTATAAGGGGCATCCTAATATCAGAAGGAGCAGCCAAAAAAAGGCTCTGACTGCTCAAAGAGAAAGAACTAAAGGGTGACATTGCTCGCTTGGAACGTACCCTTAGGGAGCACTCAGAAAGCGATGATGACAACATAATGAAAATTAGGAAAATGAGAGAAGAACTGAAAGACATATGGAATGGCAAGGCCCTCACTCAACTTAAATACCTCAAACAAAAGTTCTTCGAAAAAGGAGACAAAGCACACACCATGCTTGCGGACAGACTCTGCAAACAGAGGGCGGATAGAGCAGTCTACAAAGTCAATAACGAACTAGGCAACCCACTCACAAATCCCTAAGACCTAGGGCCTTATTACATGGTAGGCGGTAAGGGTTTACCAGTACTGGTATTTTAACGGTAGCGGTAAACCCTTACTGCCTTACTACGAGGTCCCTTTGCGGGTTGGAGAATTTAACGCCTGCTTTTTGCAGGCGTTAAAAAACAACCCGCAAAGGGACCAGGGAGCTAATTACAGTACCGCAATTTGCGGTGCTGTAATTAGCACCTTCCCCATTCCCATTATGCCCTATGGGGCAAAAATGGGAATGGGGAAGGGCAATGGGTGTAAATCGCTTCTCCGATTTCTACTCGGAACTATACACGGCCGAGACCAATGGCACCTACCTCGATACTGAGGAATACCTAGCTGGCCTGCCACATCCGCCCATCGCCGAAGAACTCATAGAAATGCTCAACGCCCCGATCACTGTGACAGAGGTGCAGGGAGCAATTTCAGCCCTTAAGGCGGGCTCAGCACCAGGGCAAGATGGTTTCACGCCGGCTTTTTATAAAAGAAACTCTGACACACTCGCCCCATTTCTCGCCAAACTATTCACTTCTATCTTAGAATCTGGACAAGCTCCCGACTCCTTCACTGAATCTATCATTATTGTAATCCCCAAAGAAGGTAAAGATCCCACAGAGTGCGCTTCATACCGGCCAATCTCCCTAATAAACGTAAAATCTACTCCAGCATATTGGCCACCCGCCTCGCCCAGGTCCTTCCACAACGAGGCCACACTGACCAAGTGGGGTATGTAAGAGGCCGGCAAGGGGCAGACAACGTTAGAAAAACCCTAGACCTCATGGCAACACTTCGGGAAGCGGGTGAAGATCCCTTCTTATTGTCAGTGGACGCCGAGAAGGCTTTTGATCGGGTAAAGTGGCCTTTTCTGAGGGCTGTCCTGAAGTGGGTGGGGTTGGGAGCTGCGTGGATACAGGGGGCGGAAACATTATATCCCTCTGCCCACGCAAAGGTTTTGATCAATGGTGTCTAATCGCGTTCCTTCAACCTTACTCGAGGTACGAGGCAGGGTTGCCCACTCTCCCCTCTTATTTTCGCCCTGGTCGTTGAACCCTTCGCCCAGGCCATTCGGTCAAACCCATTGATTAGAGGGATCCCGCGGGGGGGCAGGGAGTACAAACTAGCAATGTTCGCTGATGATATTCTCTTATACCTGACCGAACCTTCCACCTCCATTCCCACCTTTTTCCAGGAGCTGTCACGATACGGGACCCTTTCAGGCTTCCGGGTCAACCTACAGAAAACCATAGCCGTCCCCTTAAGAGACAACACCGATCTGGCACTGCGTTTAAAGTCTGACTGGAACTTCAAGGTACAAACCGATTCAGTCCGCTACATAGGGGTGAACATAATGGTCTCCCTGCCTGACCTCTTTGAAGCCAACTACACCCCTCTGTGGGTAACTATCAAAAACGACATCTCTAGATGGTGCCAACTTCCCATGTCATGGGCGGTGCACTTCACTGCCATCAAAATGAACGTTCTCCCACGATTCCTATTTTTATTCCAATCTCTCCCGGTTTTGATCCCAGAATTCTTCCTAGCAGAGGTGCAGCGTATACTGTTCTGATTTCTATGGGCCGACAAAAGAGCAAGGATCCCATATTCCACACTGATCCAACCCAAAGAAGAGGGAGGTATGAGTTTCCCAGACCTAAGGGAATATTACAGGGCAGCACAACTTCGTGTGCTCCCGGACCACCTGTGGGAAAACCCCGAGAAACAGTGGGTGGCAATAGAAAATGACATCTTCGCGCCGGTCACCCTGGGAGAGTGGTTGTGGGTCCCAATGTCAGCCATGACACAGAGGATTAAAAAACACCCCATTCTTAAGGTTTTGTGGTCTCTCTGGCGCCAATCCCGAGCCATGTAGGGCATCACAACTTGGCCCTCACCCCTGAGTTGCATTTGGTCCCCACCCATTCAAAACTCGTTAAATGCTATCCAGCAATCCCAGTCATGGTACGAGGTGGGTCTTAGCCGGGCGGGACAGTTGTGGAAGAATAAAGTGTTCACTACCAGAGAGGAACTGCAGGCTGACCTTCAGGGCAAGACTTGAGTTTAACGCTGATTCACACTTCTTTCTTTTTTATAGCTCCCACACGAAGGTTTTATGAAAATATGACGAAGGAATACTGTGAATGTAACAAGTAATGAAAATGTCTTGTGTTAAAAAATTGCTAATAAAAACACTTAACAAAAAAAAATGTCTTCATTTGCTCATTGCTTACACAGTCCACTCACGTTAAAGGTCGCAATATAACTGGGTAATTACACATAATGTAACTCTGAGAAAATGATCAGTGAACTGGTCAGGCCATGCTTTAGTGTTTGTTCAACTGTATTTTCCTTCAGTAGATTCATCTCAATGCAATGATAATAATGATGCCAATTACAGGAATAACAAACATGCATATATATTAATAATCGTGGCCCTGGATGAATGAAACTAGATACTGATATTAAGGAAGATGTTATGGCAGATAATGTTGCCAAAAAGTATTACAAGTGTTCCTCTCATATTATGGACACATTTGCTTCCATCAGATACAAAGTTAAAATCAAATCTATCAATAATAATTAGTGCACGGCTGGACCTTCCACACAAAAGGGCAAATTCATTAGAACTCAAATGTAGAAATACTAATGATGATATTTGCTTTTGCATCCAATTGGCCAGACAAAAATATAAATCAGTCAGCATTAAGGCCAAAATACACATGCCTATGCTCATCAGATTCATTCTGCGGTTACCGCCACCAGACAATTCTTCAAGATCTTTGAAAACCTAAGAAATCTGTGCATCACTTTCTACTCATTATTGCATACTCCTGCTTGGTCAGTCTTATTTTTCAGATAAAAGTAATACAGATTACTACACAGACCAATTAATATCAGGAGAATGAGGCATAACAACAAATACTAACACATTCCTCCATTATGCCAACAATGGATACATTTGAATTTAAATCGGTATCACCAGGAATTATAAAAATAATCAATCACAGCCTTAAGCCTTCTGATTTTATTGGTAATCATACCCTGCCCACTGTTTTCAAAGACTTGATTTAATTAGCCCCACTGTTACAAACTCTATGAATACCTCATTTCAAGATGGAGTGCTTAAAGGTGAGTTACATTAAACGTGTGGCATACCTTTGCTAAATAAACCTATCCTGGTTTCTAATGACTGTGCAAATTACCACCAGATTAAAACCTCTCCTTTTCTGGTGAAAGCTCTCGATAAACCCAACTCCATCCAATTAAAATCTGATTAAGAATCAAGGCACTTTTTAGGAGACAGTCAATCCAGATTACACTGAGACTCTGTACTTCCAACACTTTGCAGCTCAAACTGAAATCAAGGGGTACCCCAAAAAACGTATCAAAAATACACAGAGAAGAGCCCGTTGCACGCCAAGGGATACACTCTTGGTACCTAAACAACATAACAACACGGCGGATAACATCATGGCCTGTGTCTCTACATTCGGTCCTACCACCTCCAAACTCAAAACACGTATCAGGACGTTTTGGCCATTAGTCCAAGACCCCCATTGTTGACCCATTAGTCCAATTCAGCCTGGCTGCCGAACCTAGATTTAGGATGGCACTCAAGAGATCCAAAAATCTCAAAGATCTATTGACCAATGCCAGAACCAGCAAAAATACTGCATGCTCCACTCTATGGAATATGAGGGAGATACGCTGCCATCATCCTTGTGGCTTATGCACCGTGTGTAGGCAGACACGCAAAATCAATTTCTTCCCCATTACTGGCAAAGAGTGGCAACTTAAGTACTTTTCAAATTGTAAATCAGCCAATGTGATTTACATGATCCAATGCCCTTGCGGCCTATACGTAGGTCTAACCTCCAGACCTATTCATAAACGCATAGGAGAACACAGATCCAGGATACGATGTAAAAACCTTACCGCTCCCCTGGTGAACCATTTCATTGAGTTCAAGCATGGTCCTGACTCCTTCTCCTGGTAGGTTGTCGACAAAGTTCAAGACAAGGTCAAGGAAGCATGATGTATGTTCAAACTCAAATCCACCACAAAAGGCCTTAATGAGGCACAACCAGGACATTTCAGAACTCAATAAGGCCCTTTAGGAATTCAGGGGAAATATTCCTTCAACTCCACCTCCCGACCTGCAAACACTAGGCCCGCCCAGACCCTTAGAAGGTCCCTATGGGCACTATGCACCCACAGGCGCCCCAAACATTTTTGGCTGCCCGCCACCTTGCTCCGGGTGCCACTCTCTGGGCATCCACCCCCAGTGAGCAGCACCTCTTGCCAATTAATATACAATTACTTCAATTTTAGTACCCTCGCAGTCACCCGCCTTTCTGCACTTACTACATCCATTTGACTGCCAGCACTTACTACATCCATAGGTGCTAGGCACCCCCTTGACAGACACCTAGATTAACCAGCTACACAGCGGGCGCAGCTCACCCTGATGGAATCACGACCACTGAGTCGCGTGGTTACCAACTTGTTCCATTGCCAACATTGCATGAGTCCCAGTCTGATGCGCCAGGCACCTCCCTTGAATCAGTTCTGGTTCACCCATGACATGCCGCAATAATGTCCAGATATTCGTGAGCCCAATGTGTCGCTTCATCAATACCATTATATGTGCCTCTTTCTGGACCTATGCATACTTGCAGCTAGTTGAATCCCTTTTTCAGTGATTTGTTTCGATTTTTTGTATGTTAACATTGTTTTGTCCAACAGGTAGCACTGTGCTGCATTTCCCCACTGCTGGTTCCACAATTGTTGTTAACATTTGTGCTGCGCACTGTAACATTCATGCACATCAGCCAATTTCCTATTGTTTTGTCTTACTGCGATCATTGTGCTGCAGTTTCTGATTTGTGTTGCCAGAATGATCTATACACTTGTGCCACGCATTGTTCCATTTGTCTACAGTAGCCGAGTGCATAAGTAACACGGGTCACTTGATTCCGGCCCTTCTCACCTACGTCTCTCCTGGGTTTCACTAATCGAAACATACGAGCTGTTCTCCTCCGGTAGATTTACACTACACACATGCGCATGCCGTGGACATAGTGTCACTACCCCCAGGCACACGTGCTCTCATCTCATTTGGCCTGCTCATTTGCAGCTCTATGCCAGAGCCAGCACAGGCTCCTGCAGAGGACGCCAGCCTCTGCACACTGCGCCCGAACTCCACAGGTAACGTGCTTGCCCCTCCACCCGCTCGCTTTCCTCCCTACGGGACAGTGCCTTCCCTAATACACTTTCCAATATACTTACCTGCCCTTTCATTCATTACAGGTCGCGCCCGCACCACTCCTTACCTCCATTTTGCCAGCTCCACTTCTCGTGTCCTCCCAGGTCAGGGTTTTCGACTTCTGCAACTTTCCTAACTCAACTTGGATTCAAGGTACTTTCTTTGCCTCCCACTTTTAAGTACCATACTGAATTAGCCCCCTCCTCCTGGGGCCCGATATTTATTGTTGTTTACCTTTCATACAGGTGTCTCTTCCGGCCTCCAGTATCATTCCATACATATTGAGACGTCCCGGAGGATTCCTGCCCCATCAGGGGTTCTCTCCCACACCAGGCGCTGCCTACATCTCAGCTTAGAGTCTGCATTCGGACTTCCACTTTATACCCCGCTGCGCCGCAACTCAGTTTGAGCCAGCAGCAAGTGGAGCTCCCAGTTTTAGGTGAGTTGCTTTGGTTTCTGAAACTGCACAGGCTCTGCTATCAAGTGTATGTACTTACCTCTTACCCCTTTAAGCACTCATCTGCTTTTTTAACACATTTTCATTTTTTTACTTGTCCCTCACACAGAGTGACCTGACTCCATGGCTCTAGAAGAAGGCTCCCACCATCTCAGCCGAAACGTCCGCAGCACCCGTGCCCACCACCCAGGGTACCTACCTATGACTGCAACCACATCTCTAACATAAGACCTAGACGTAGACCTATCATGAGGTCATACTTCTTCCGGGCATAAGAGAACCTCGACCGAGGTCTCCCTATCAAAGAACTCACTCAGACTCTATGACCACTGCATTCATTTAGATGGTTCACACACTACCTGTCAGGCTACTTATGTATACCTATAGATGAGTTGTGTTTTACAGATGTATGTTCATTCACAATGCCTTTGAACCTTTTCGTTTGAATATTACATTGTGTGTACCACGGTTTATATTACAAATTGCTTCCAAATAAGCTAACAAAACAGCCAAATAATAAAAAGCTGCGTACATACTATAATGTTCATGTGTCTTCACAAGCAGCTTTCTCATGGGAAAAATGTATAAATGCCCCATTTATGCATATTTTCACAAAGATTTGAACAAGCTTGCATTTAATCACTGCTTAGATTTGAATTCTAGAGGGTAGGACAACCCCCCTGTCATTACATTAAACGTGTGGCATACCTCTGCTAAATAAACCTATCCTGGTCTCTAATGACTGTGCAAATTACCACCCAACTAAAACCTCTCCTTTCCTCGTGAAAGCTCTCGATAAACCCAACTCCATCCAATTATGAAGCAAGGCACTTTTTAGGAGACAGTCAATCCAGATTACACTGAGACTCTGTACTCTACATCGTGGATCAGAGAATCTTTGGTCTTTTGAGTATTCTAAATTGATCAGCACCTTCTCATACACTGGGCCAAACTGTTCTCCTTCAATGTTTTTCTGAAACAACTGTTGCTTCTGAAGAGGATGTTTCCTGGTTAGCCTCTTTTTAGCCACAGAATCTCACATGTCACATTTACACACTCTGTTTTGGATCCAGATATTGTGAAGAATGGCGTACCTCAGTGAACCTGCATCTACACAATTTTGTTCAACATCTATATCAATCCTCATCATGTCATCCTTTTGGAACTTGGAATGAAGTTCTAAAATGATGCACATGACAAACAAGTTATCATTTATCTTAACGGTAATCCAAAATCCAATTAAATAAAAAATCAATACGTCTTTCAGCGCATAGAATCGTAGATGCATATGAATTGGTGTCTTTCTAAACTCTTTCCTCTCCATGTATTCTCAAGTAACCAATAAACTGCTTCCTATGAACTATCAATTAATGGTGTTAGACAGATCTGGTCTTTTCTATATGATTTGCACTGTGCCACGGTGGCCAGTGACATCCTGAGGAAAGGAGTGGGCTATTTTAATGCAATATATGCTGGTGCCACTAAAGCATCTTGTAAGGCAAGTCCCAACTTTAATAATTAAAAAAATAAATCACTCCACCAGCCAAAAACAAATGCACAAGATGTGAAAAAACAAAAGGTTTTTTACACACAACCAGGGCTGGGAATAATCAAAAAGACATTCAATATGGCTATAAAAGATGGATGAATTTATAGTAAATATCAGAGGTGGGATGGCAACAAATGTTACAATTCATTCACAAATTACGGGCCTGTCATTGGGCATCATCATTTACACTATATGTGAATCTATACACTACCTAGTCCTTTTGACTTATTCTACCTTCGGGACCATGGCAAGATATCAGTTTATGAATTAATTGACACTGAAATTATCTTCTTTCCGATGATGCTGATTGGATGCTACTCTTTTCATTTTGTATCGTCTAGACTAAATTGTTGATTGGCTGTTCCAAGAGGATTATTCGTGGAGTGAGTGACTTAATAGATTTCTACCAATCCATGTGTTTAATGTGACAGTGTAGAAATAAAATTATAACTTTACATCCTCTTCTAAATGACCTAATCAGTTGGCACCCTCTTAGCATTCCTATCATCATCAACTGTTCATCGCCATTTCAATATTGCAACTCGGTGTTGGAAACATTATTTGCTGCCCTTCCTTTCTCATGGTTTGTGCATGATTTAATTCATTCTGTAATTGACCTTATGAGCGGGGGTCTTAGGTGCTCACAAATTCCATTCTCTTGCAATTATATGAATTTATGCGCTGTGAACAATGACTTGGGAAAGACATTTGGGGTTATTTGATGGCTTAAAGAGGACTTAGAAATGGTAGGGAAGTGGAATGAAGGTAAAGTGGAGCTGTTCTTATAGGTGAAAAAAGGGTTTGGAAATGCTGCCGAGTGTGAGGTCCATTTTGGTGTCCGCAGACACCAATTTGATTGCAGGGGGTCAGGGCGAGTTGTATTACTTGATGGTGTATGGTACGTACTTCTTATATAGTTAATTGTATTGTGGTGGTTGAGGCCAGTGGCCAGATTGCAGGGGGCATGGCTGCAGGCCATGGTCAAAAGAATATGTTCACTGGCCACAACCACCACAGTAGTAATATGTTTATAGTAATCATAGGTAATTAAGTAGGAGTGTAACCAGAATCACCAATTATAGGTAGTAGTGGGAGTACACAGGGTTTGGTATATGGAGGAATGATGTTATTGAACTGAATATGGTACTTATGATTGTAGTACAATTGGGGATAGTGCTTATAGAACATGTATTAGATTATAATTGCTATTGTTACTTAGTTTTATAGTGTTGTGAAGCAAGAATCTCTGGTTTATTTTCTGTGTGAAAAAGAATGTACAATTTTTTAAGCAGGATAGTTTGAAAGCTGTAGTTGTAGACACTTTTACATATAATTATTTTTTAGACCCTCATAAACAGTACATTCTAATACTATGTTTGGTACAACATTAGTCTATGACACACTGTTGTTGTGTTGACATTAAATAATCATTGGGTGATTGGGTAAAACAAATCTATACTGGATTTAAAAAAACAATTATAGTTACATGATTGTAAGAGTGATAGTATGCTTGTTTGAAGTATGTTGTAATTAAGGGAATTCTTGAAGTAGTTAGATACATGTTGGCATATTCTAACTACATTAGAGGTTAGAAGATGTTTTGTCATATAAAAATTGAGATGGCGTATTTAAAGTGATTTGGAATTAAGGTATTTTTCAAGTAGTTGGATACCTGTTGTCGTATTCTAATTAGATTGACTTTCAAAAGTACTATTGTAGTATTAAGGATGTATTTAGATACCTGCTGGCATATTGTAACTGTTATTTATTCTATAGTTTAGTGACTAAATTTGGGTTTAATGAATATTAAGTAGGCATTTGTTAAATGTGCTGGTTACATTCAATCCAACCACTTCTTTTTTTGACATATGCAGTGTGGTGCCATGAAGCGGTTTTGGCACGAGTGTGGTATACTATTCCTACTGTTGTGGAGGTTTTTTTTCCAAGAAATGCTTGGCTGTGTGAAGTATGTAAGCTTACGGTTATTTGTGTTACCATCTGCATTATACCTTAGAAGCATTAGTATGACATATTGGCTATGTGAGTTCATTTGTATGGTGGAACGATTGTCTGAATTGCAAAAAGGGCGTAATAAGCCATGATTTGCATTGTGCAGAAGCTGGTGAAATGGAACGGATTCAGAATTTACATATAAAAATTGTTCATTAGGGATGTGGTTTTGTGAAACATGGTTTCAGAGAGTGCATGTATGTTTCCACATGTTTGGAATCTGGAAGATTTCATTTATAAGGATGTTTTTGGTTTCCAGTACTTCTTGTGGATCTTCCTGTGTGGTTATGATCAATTTTACCATTCATACACAGTAGTCCAAGTCTTGCCTTATACATGAGACACTGTAAGTGTTATCATGATTCTTTATGGCATTTCTGTGAAGAATGAGCATTTGCAAACACAACTGGTCTGAGCTGTTTAAGTAAATGTTGTGAAGAATTGGTGGCAATAAAAAAAGAAAGGTTCATTGTCACACTAGCTTAACAATTTACTTGAGTTGTGTTTCTGAATTTAAATGGAGCAGAGAGTTCTGTTTGTGAATCGTTTGATGGGCCTGCACATCTTTCTGGAGAAGAGACATGTGTTTCTTTCTTTCCGGATGGACGTGATGTTGACTTTGTACTAGACAGTTTTGTGGTCGTATTTTTTGATGCAGAAGAGTTGGTCATTGTATTTTTAGCGGTATTGTTGAGAGATAATAGCTTCTGTTTTTATTACTTGTCTTTTTAAATGTTTCTTTTTTGAGATTCAGGGTGCATATCTAGATGGGGGTGTATAGTGCTTTTTTGCATCAAAGTTAAATAGGAATAGACCATTGGGTTTACGCAGATGTGAAAGTGCTACATAACTCATACCTTCTTTAAGGACTGTGCTCCCAATGTCAATCAATGCTTCATCTAGGGTTGGACCTTGTGATTTGTGAATAGTTACAACATATGCAAGAGATTGAGAAAATTGCTCTCTGCGTACATACATGTCTTTGAAAAGAAGGAAACAGGCTCATTTCCAGACAATTATTTTAACTTCTGCAAGTTTGTCAAAGGGAATGTCGACAAACTGAATGTTGTTGCCATGTGGAAAGCCAACAACTGTACCAATTTCTTTATTGACTAAACCTTGTTTGACATCAATGTTGCGTTTTAGAATTACTATGCAGTTTAGACAAAAAGGCCCTTATTCACAGAGTGTTTTCCAATGGGATTTTACCATTATAAAACGCTTCTGTGAATTAGGCCCAAAGTCAATATGTTCTCCAATCCAGCTGCATTGGAGATACATTTTCCTAAGCTAGTTAGTTGTGCTGTTGTTTGTTGACACATAGGAAGTGTCATGCCGCGCACTTCTAGTTTGTTTGTGGAGCTGATGTGCAGCAGGGGTTGCATTTCTTTGTTCAACTTTGTCTCATTGGATTGGTTACAGCTGGCAAGGGTTGGCATTAAGGACATACATTTTAGATTTTTTTTAGTTAATTGTTACATGACCCCAGGAGCAGATGTGTTTCGTCCATATAGCTCATGGATTACTCTACTATTTATGAAGGATTTTGCATCTTTAGTAAGCAGACCAGTTCTAATGCATTTTAAAATGTTAACATAGGTGAGGTCTGTTTTGAGCTAGTTCTCTATTTGGAAAATGTTGCCACAGATTTACATTTCCAATGCGTCGAGGGTATTGCAGCATTGTTTGTGTCCTAATGTTTTTAAAATAGGTTGACCTTTCACTGGTGTTAACTGTAGGAGGTCTCAGAAAACAATAACATGTATTCCTCCAAACAGTCCTTCGTAGTTTGTTTTTAGGTCTTCTTGCATTCAGAGATCAATTAAAGCCAAAATGAGGTTGGAAACAATGCTCTCTTCATCTATCAGGAGCACTTTAATTTGTTTTAGAATTCTGCATACTTCAGTAGCAGCTTCTGTTGATAATTTGTAGCATTCTAATTTGTTTTGCTGGTCTATGGGGAAGAGCAGTAGCTGGTGTAAAGTTACACCTCCTATTTTGTAGGCAGCTAAACCTGCGAGGGCTGTTACTACAGCTGAATGGTTATTGTTTGATACATTTTTTGAAATGTGCTGATTATATTAATTAAGACTGTTTTACCAGAATCAGCTTCACCACTTACATACAGGAGCAGCATTTATAATTTGCACTGCTATAGGTTTTAATTTCATGTTTAAAACCATGGTCAATTTCGTGAGTGACATTTAGATAAATGGTGAGTTGTTCATGTGATTCTAGAATTGACAAGTCTTCCTCAAATTGTTTATATTGATACATGGTATGTTCTACCACAGTCATGGATATGTCTGCTTCTTTTCGAATTAGTGGTTCTCCAAGTGTTTCGTGGCTCCCTGTAAGGGAATATTGACTACCCTCAGGAGTGTCCTTGTGTAGCTGAGCTTCAGTTTCTTCCTCATGTTGGCTTTCATAGTCCAACATTTGTTTGTATTGTTTGAAATTGTCATTTGTTATAATACTTTCAGTTATAGTCACCTAATAATTCTTTTTCTTTTGTAAAAGGTTTAGAAGTTGGATTAGGCAATGTAATACAGTTCTCTATGTTGTGGAGATTTAAATGATAACTTTATTAATTAGAATGGATTTAGTGAGTTTCACTAGGCTTTCTTCGCAGGTTGCGACTGAGTATTTGACAGTTGTGTCATTTGGTGTAACAATGTTTTTGTAGGTGTAGTTTTGTGCAATGTCATACAGACCCATGTTTTCCAAAGCAGTGCTTCTGTTTGGGCAGTATGTGTCAATTAAATAGTTTTTTAAAATGTCCTTGCTGTTGGGATCGTTTGTGGCTACATTTTCTATCTCTTGCTATGATTTTAGTACTCTTTTTCAGGATGAACCTAGTCCAGGGTTCAGCCAGACAATGTGCCTCATTACGACCCTGGCGGAAAGGGGTTTACGCCGGCGTAAACCATGGCGTACCTTTCCGCCTGATTACGAGTTCCCTTAGCGCCATGGTGATTTTAACGCCTGCTTTTTGCAGGCGTTAAAATCCATGGCGCTAAGGGACCTTGTTGTTAATGTACTCATAGGGCTCAATGGGGATGGGGAAGGCGCTCATTACGGCACCATAAATTACGGTGCCGTAATTAGCACCAAGGTCGCTTAGCGCCTTGGACTTTAACGCCTGCAAAAAGCAGGCGTTAAAGTGGGAATCTGGCGTTAAGGGTTTAACGGCGCCGCAGCCTTTTACGGCACCGTTAACCCCTTAACGCCAGGGTTGTAATGAGGCCCAAAATCTTTAAGCAGTCTCCCACTGCTGGGTTCGAAAAAATTATCTATTGTAACAGAAAACTTACTTTAACACAAAGCTTGCAGTTGATCTCCCTCTGCAGGCTTGGATCAACTTTATCTACTTTGTTATAAACTTTGTTTACTGTGTCAACATCGAAGACTTTTGATTGTGTGCATGATTTTACTTCACCCATCTCAGCACCACTTCGATTCACAATCCTTTGCAACTCTTTCACTTTTGTCAACTCTCAGCTGAACACCTTACAGAGACCTTCGACTAGCACACACGCAGTGCCGGACCACTGTGTCAAAGGTATTGTATCTTGGTTTCAAAGTTCAATCACTCATCTGCAGTTCAACTTTACTTACGTTGGTTATCACACACGTTTCATACACTGTTTGTTCCAGCCCTCGCCATACAATGTTGACGCTTGCAACCTTGGCTTCAAAACAGACCGGTCTTGTATCGGTCTCCCCAACTCACTGGCTGTGTTGATTTCACTGACACTGCTTTGTTGTTGGAGCCAAGGACATTACCAAGGCAGCTGGCGATTCTCCCCACCTTGATTATCAGCACGGGAGAGCCCCAGGTACCTCGGACACACATTGCAGGATTCCTCAGCCCGGTTTCCTAGTCTTACTCTTTCTATTGTCAACGCTTTGTAAAAGGTAATGGTTCCTTGTTGAAAAGGTCAAGAGAACTTCCCTCCTTGTGATCCTCTTCTGTTTCACTGCCGTTCTCCTCTTATTAAACAGCCATCTTTCAACTGCTGTTTCCTCGTGTGCTTTGCCTCGCTCAAAGTGAGCTCTCGTGCTCCGCCTTTTATCCGTGTGGGGAAGTGTAAATAAGTCAGGTGTGTGTGATGGTCAGTAATTGCCTGACCGTACCTGACCATTGTATCGGGACACATCAGGTATACGGCCGGGTGTTAGTCCATTTTCTCTCAAAGTGGGCTGTCTGTGAGAAAATGGTTGCATTGTGAAAGGGGGTGGTTGAGTTCCTAAGTATCCTACTTGGTACAATAGGGCAAATCTGTTACAGTGAAGGGGATAACTTGTCTCACCATCCAGTGTCCCACTCACACTGCCTGAAGACCCCTCTCCCAGGTGATCCTCCCGCACTGCTTCACCCACAGGAACTGGATCCAAAAGCGATGGCTGTGTTCTGGCCAACTGGATGACAGATCCCTGGGAGCTAGTGGGTGAGACACCTTCTGGTTTCTCACAAATGTCAATAGTGTCTTTGGAGTGTAGTGGGTAAATTGTATACTGGTCTAAAATGTTTGCTGCAGTAACCGGATCTACACGTTCAAATTGGCTAGTTGCTGGTGAGTCTTGAATGATTAGGGTGGTTGCTCTCAAGTTTTCCTTTATGATTATATCTTTGTAGTATTTATTGTGTTCTTTTAGATATTGCAGGGCTTGTCTAACTTTGTTAAAGCCATTGTTTGTCTTTTGTTGGCGCAACATTAACTAGTATAATCAAAGATTGATATATTGGTTATTGGACTCCTAGAGTTTGTGCATTTTCTTTTAGATGTAATGGCAAATATACTACTTTGCCACAAATGCCCTTTAGTAACTTGGATAGAGGTAATTTGGCTGCTTTCGGTTGAAGGCGTATTATAGCTTGAAATGGATGGACTGTTTGTATTATAAGCTTTATGTTGCAATATATGCAAACTGTTGAACGGTCAGTAAATTTGTATTTAGTTTCTGTTATTAGATATAAAGCTAATTGAAACCATTGGGCTTCATCATTTTCTTCTATTTTGTAGGCTAGTTCTACTATTTTTATGCTCTTTTTATAAAACGTTCTGCGACAACAAACACATATTTTGTCTGGTATTTTGGCAGATGTGTTTTCAAACTTAGCTATTTCTTTTTTGTATGTCTTTAGTAGGACATTGGTGTTTATGAGGTTTTAGGGAATGTTTTCTGAAGGCACAGAATGTTCTATGTTACCTTTAGTTACAATGTATTTTCGTTGGTTGTGCTCTATTTCTTGAAGGAGTTCTTTGGCTGTTGCATGTAGGAGAATGTTATTTACATTTTTCAGTTCTAGAGCAGGACTTTTTGCACAGTACAGTCGATGCACAAGATTCCGGGGGTAATTCATAGAATTCGGCGCACAAGTGGCGCACGCGGCTGACGCACAGAGTGCACGTGCGGCAGTCTGCGCGAGCCATGTGTGCCAAAACCCATTTAGGCGCACAGCATATTCACGGATTTATTCATCCATAAGCAGCCGTGGCACAGAGTGGCGCAGCGACCCTGCAGCAGCGCCAGTTATGCCCCCAACCCTGCCCCGTGCGCCAAAAACGTCGCACAAATCCAGTACATGGCGTAAAGGCCAGTGGACCAGCATACAGCCCCCAACCACAAAAACACGTGTAAAAGTCCCCGTGCACCTCCCCTCGGAATACACGTACCCCACTCGCGCCAGCGAAATTGCATGTAAAACTCCCAGCGCACCTCTCGGAATACACGTACCCCGCTTGTGCCAGCAAAATTGTGTGTAAAACTCCCTGCCCACCCGCCGGAATACACGTACCCCACTCATGCCAGGCCTATTGCATGTAAAACTCCCCGCACACCCCTAAGAATGCACGTACCGCGCTCTCACCAGGTCTATCATGTGTAAAACTCCCAGCGCACCCCTCGGAATACACGTACCCCGCTCGCGCCAGGTAAATTGTGTGGGGCTGCCTGTGGGGCATGGGGAGGGTGAATGGGCTGCCTGCGGGGCATGGGGAGGGTGAATGGGCTGTCTGCAGGGCATGGGGAGGGTGAATGGGCTGCCTGCGTGTATTCCGGGGGTGCGCAGGGAGTTTAACACGTGATTGACCTGGCGCGAGCGGGGTACATGTATTTCGGGGGTTCGTGTGGAGTGTAACACGCGATCGGCATGGCGTGAGCGGGTACGTGTATTTCGGGGGTGCGCGGGGAGTTCTACACGTGATTTTTCTGGCACGAGCGTGGTACATGTATTTCAGGGGTGCGTGGGGAGTTTTACACGCTATAGGCCTGGCGCGAGCGCGTACATGTATTCCGCGGGGTGCGCGGGGAGTATTACATGCGATTTGGCATTGTGGGCTCTCCTGGGTGTGCCCTTTCCCCCCTCTCCATGCCCTGCAGGGAAGCCCACACCACAGGGGACTACCCTACACCCCTGACCATGCCCTGTAGGCAGCCCACATGGCACCATGCACTTCTGAGCCCCGACTCATGTCCCCCACCCACCCACGCACCATTGACGGGCACCTGCCAGCAGGCCCCGACTCATGTCCCCCACCCAGCCACCCTCCCACCATTGATGGGCACCTGCCAGCAGGCCTGGACTCATGTCCCCCACCCACCCACCTTTGATGGGCACCTGCCAGCAGGCCCCGACTCATGTCCCCCACACACCGACCATTGACAGGCACCTGCCAGCAGGCCCCGACCCATGTCCCCCACCCACCCACCATTGGCGTGCACCTGCCATCAGGTCCCGACTCATGCCCCCCACCCACCCTCACACCCACCATTGGCGGGTACCTGCCAGCAGGCCCCGACTCATGTCCCCCCTCCCGACACGTCATCACACTCCAGAACCATGGCCCTTATGGCCACCCAAATCCCACCCCACGCCACCCCATTCCAAACACCCCACATTGAATTCCCAAAGTCATGATCGAAAATAAATAACCAGCATGCCCATGAATACATGTCCCTCAGACCCACACAATGGTGACACATGACTGTGAAAAACCACATTGTGACATGCACAAAACAAAAGAGAGAAGACCACACAAGTGATGTATAGAAAAAGAGTGTATTGAAGAATATACAAAATGAATTAAAAAAAGCACACAATAATGAAAAGAAATAATCCAAGTCCGGAAGTCCTAAAATGAAAAAATAAAAATGTATGCTGCAACCAATAAAATCCAAAGTAAATGGCTCCAATGGGTCCATCCATCAAAGAAAAATCAGAGTTTAAAAAAAGCAAAGTATTCCACCATGGGTCCAAGAAAATGAAACCCAAGTCCAAAACAATTTACAAATGAACATGCAATGGTCCATGAGCCCAACAATCCAAAGGAAACCTAACCTAAATCCTACCTAATAAATAACTATATACAAAAAGGCGGGGCATGGTCCATGCACCTCAAAGGAAAAAAAATTTGAAAGGAAACTTACACCTTACAAAGACGGCGGGAAAGTCCAACGGCTCACTTGTTGATTTTCCGGGCCAGGGCATCATCGAACTCCTCTTCAACGTCCCGGAGGCAGGCCTCTACCCTGGCCCCGAGATCTAGCAGGGATGCAGCCATGGCCTCCTCCAACTCCCTGCGAGTTGCCTCAAGGCACTCAGCCTGCCTCAACGCCCTGCGCATAGAGTTCTCCGCCCTGACCATAGTGAGCTGTGACTCTTCCACCCGCCGCTGCTCTGCATCTATTTGCAGGCCCAACCGCTGCCCCACGGAAGACACTCCCAATCCAGGGTCCTCCTGCCCTCCGGCCGATGCCTGCCCCTCTGATGTTGTTGAACCCGAGCCATCATCGCTCCCACCTTTAGCCTGCTGCTGCCATGCATGTGCCCTGCCTGTTGATGCCTGCACATCCTCCTCCTGCTGGGGTCCAGTTGTTGGGGTGGCCACCCCTGCTGGACCTCCGACTCTCGATTGTGGCAGGGATGTGTCCTCCACCAGCCTGGCCGCTGGGTCAGGGGCAGCTCCACAGGGTGCTCAGGTGATACTTGGGCAGGAAGATGGCATGGAGGACGACTGGCGCATAGGGGGTTCAGTTGAGGAGGGGGTCGGTAGAAGGTCCAGCACATGGAGGAACCCAGCACTGGTGACCCATCCTAGTAGGTCGACGCGGTCAACGAGGCATCTGAAATAAGGTGCAGTGTCCTCACGAAAAACCTGCACGTCATCCCAGATACCACGTTGATGCAACACCGCCCCAGCCAGGACAGGCTCAACATGGTCCCAGATTGCCACATCTACAGAGGAAGGCCAGTTGTTGTGTGCGCATCGCCGCCCTGAAAACTGGTCTGGACAAAGGCATTCCTGCTGGTGCGGGATGATGCAGTCACAGGATCGGGGACAGGACTACACACAGGCACCTCCGCGGCCGCCTGTGCTGCCTCTTGTCCCTGCCCCAGGAGTGCACCACTAGCACCAGTGGAATACCCCCTCCCGACCCCGTGTATGGCCCTTCCACGGCCTACTCCTCAACCAAACCCCCCACCAACCTGGATGACTCTGTGTCATTTTCCTCCATAGG
This sequence comes from Ambystoma mexicanum, assembly GCF_040938575.1. Classification (NCBI taxonomy): domain Eukaryota; kingdom Metazoa; phylum Chordata; class Amphibia; order Caudata; family Ambystomatidae; genus Ambystoma; species Ambystoma mexicanum. Next base: position 367,571,437 of record NC_090922.1, on the reverse strand, counting down.
CCCCTGTGGGGTTTCAGGGGCCCCTTCTGCTGATGAGGAGTCCACCTCCGACCTCCGCCTCTTGGGCCTACCCTCGGCAGCTGCAGCCACCAACGTGGCACCAGACTCCTCATTCCCTGACGAGATGACAACATGGGAGGGAAGCTGGGCCTTGCGTCTCCGGCTGGCGGTGGGATCCGTGCTGCTGTGCTCCACAGCACCGTCTGCGCCCTCTTCATCAGTTGACGCTGTAGACCGGGAGAGACAGAACACAGGCATCAGGGCACTGTACAATGGTCTGATATACACATTACAGTTGCACATGAGTGGCAGTGTCAAACTTCACACATGGCATCACACTCCCCAACAAACATATCATTTGAACCCACACACATGCGCAAATTAACAGGAATGTTGCAGCGGGCAGCACCATCCATACACATACAACAGTATGAGCATACGAAGGTTAGCCTGACGTCACATGAAACACGGGGAGTGCCGAACACATGCACACCCGCTACCAGACATACATGCATCTGTACATATCCACCACCTGTCGCAGTGATAACATCGGCATCCATGTCACATCTGCCAATCAGCCTCCTACATGTCGGTGTCACATGCATCCATGGTATATCACAGTGGCACACATGTCAAATACACACACACATACATGTACATTGTGCAGCTACATGAAGGTGGAACCAGCATCCATATGTCACACCACAACCATGCCACAGTACATACACAGAAATGTAAACATGTTTGCACCCACACATGCATTTGGGCACCATACATTTGAACACATACACCACTGATGTGCCTTACACATGACTGGACTCACATGCGGCAGGCTCATGTCCCTGTACATACACATCCATACATGGGCCTTTCAAGACATATGTCCAACCTGCACACTCCTGCCACACCTCAACATGCACAGCGTCCAGTCAGTACGCATGGACACTTACCGCTCAACTCCAGATGGGTCTGCCTCTGAAGGATCTGGAGGTAGAGCGCTGGGTGTATGCATTCCAGGACCCTCATCTGGATGTTGGTAAGGCGGACCCGGCACCCCTCTGATGCTCTGCCTTCAAGAGGCGCCAGGCCTTGCTGAGGGTCCTGGACCTGAAGTCCTCCCAACGCTTCCGGACGTGTTGCATTTCGCGGGCTGTCACCCACTCCACGTTGATGGCAGCCACAATGTCCTTCCAGATCCTCTTCCATCCTTCATTTTCGGTGCGTGAACTTCCAAAGAGGGCATCATAATGCACCAGAACTTGCTCCAACAGGATACCAACTTCTGTGGCACTAAAGCTGGTTGCCTTCTGTCTCTCTGGCTAGGGGTTGCTAGTGGTCTGTGATGGTGTTTGCCCTGACATGGCAACCCCCTGAGGCAGGTGTGGGTGGGCAACTGGGTCCTGGTGCTGGACTCTGGAGAGATAGAACTCCGGTCGGGAGTCTTCTGTTCCAGCAGGGGTGGTCACAGCAACTGGACCCCTGCAGATGGCTGATGTGCAGGCACCAAATAGCAGGGCACTTGGCCAGCAGGCAGGCAGGCAGCAGCAGATGGCAGGTGGGAGCGTGCTCAGGACTCTGGGGGGCAGGAAAATGGCCTTCTGGGCAGGAGGGTGGTCTTTCGTGTGTTGTCACGTGGCCAGCTTGATAGAGAGTGAATTGGCAAGTGAAAAAATAGCATGTCAATGTGTAATTCGAGGAAAGGCCCTTAGCGCGTAAGCACGTCTGTGACGTAATGCGCGAGGCGTTTCCCTCATGACGGGTGCATAGTGAATCAGCATGTGAAAAAACAACACATCCGGGTGTTAATGCGTGTAATTTGAGGAAAGAGCCTAAGCGTGTAAGTGAAGTGACGCACGCGGGCGTATCCCTCAGCAAAGGTTAAAGGTGAGCAGGGCCAGCAGTGGGCAGTATGTGCCTTTCGTGGAGACCAACGTGTGTGTTGCTACTTCGTGTTGTTTCGTGCGCCATCACAACTTCACAGCGGATCAAGGACGTATCTCTTCTTTTGGCGGGGGTATTGGCTATGTGTGTTTTTCATTATCACGCTAGTCTGATGGTGAGTTGTGCATGCTATTTTTCCCACTGCGGGTGCCCCTGTGTATCGCATATCCGTTTTTGAGGTCATAGTAGCCTGCGTGTCCCACGCGTACGTGTTTTTTGTGTCTCTGGGTGCCACCGCATACTGCGGGAGCTAGGCGGGGTTGCGTGCATGGTTTTACTGCAGTTTTAGGGTGCCTGAGCGTTGCGTGACCCGTCACTTTATCACCGGGGTCACATACAGCCTTGCAGGTGCACAGGGGTGCTGTTAACATCTTGTATCCTACCCCCTTCACCCCCATTGCCCAGGACAATTGTCGTGTACACCTTCCATTGGCACTACTCCATCTGTGCCGGCACTACTCCATCTGTGCCATGGCTGGGAGGCCACAAAAGGTGAGGGGCGCCTCAGCTGGGCGTACTCCACGTGGCGGGCGTGGTGAGGTACGTGGCTAGGATGACCAGGGAGTAGGGGGACTCCAGGGTGTCCAGGGTGGCCTCAGAGGGGGATTAGGCAGTGGTGCGCCAGTTTGGCACGATGTTGTGCCACATGTTGGTGCAGTCATGCCACCACCCCCTGTGGTTACGGGAGATGCAGCTCTTGCATCTGGCACTGGTGCCCATGTGACCCAGCAGTCCGTTTCATTGACCGCCACGGGCCCAAGGGTAGTGGTAGCTACAGGTGCAGCTGTTGACACCCCCACCCAGGCTCAGGGTGGGCCAGAGCATGCTGCGTGGCACCGGAAGAGTCCCTGGATGATTTCCAGGAGTTCAGGACACACAGGGTAAGTGCACACAGGGCTGCCCTGACCGAGGCACATGTCCCTGGGGCAGTAATGTCTTCTGTTGCCCTGAGCAGCGGGGTGTTGGCAAGTGCATGGGCAGATGCAGCCGATACCACCCCGGCTGTGAGTCTACCATCCAGGACAGTCATGGTCAGTGACCTTAGCACAGCAGATGTTGCTGCGCAGGGTCAAGTCCGGGGCACCCAGCAGCCACCAACGCAAATCAGGGCTTCCGTCCTTGTTCCACCTGCCCTCTCTTGGTTCAATCCACCAGCACCACTGCCCATACTGATCAGGGCGGCATTTGCCAGTCAGGGTCCGGCCCAATGTCCAAGAGGAGGAAGGTTGCACCTACAGTAGAGGCTGGGATCCCAGACACAGCTCCGGGCTCTGGCACGTTGAGGAAGAATCCTTTCTGCGTGCAGGAACTGGACTTCCTTGTGGACTACGTGCAGGACCACAACCGTGATATGCTAGGGGGGCCGAATTGTCATACTACGTCTGCCCATCGTATGTCCCACTGGAAGCAAGTTGTGGATTGTGTGAGTGCATTCTGACATGAGGTGTGCACAGCTCAAGAGTGCAAAAAGTGTTGGGATGACCTCCAATGCAGTACTAAGGTGAAGCGTACCTCCAATTATGCCGTGACTGGGTTGACTGGCGGTGGGTCACCAGCTCAGGAGGAAGACCTCACTTCGCACGAGTCAGTTGTTGCAGAGTTCATACTGGCAGGATTGGTCGAAGGAGTGGGAGAGATGCAGGACTTCGATGCCGCGTCCAGTGAGTGTTGTCGAGTGTTTGTCCAGACCATGTGTGTCTTGCTTGGGTGATGTGTTGTGCTTGACTGCCACTACATGTCATGTGTACATGGTTCTCATGTGCGAGTCATGCAATGCTTCACTGATGCATGGCTGCTGTGCAGCATGCTGGACATGTACAGCAGACAGGGACTGTCCTCATCACCAGACTTCCACCCTACTCACATGCTAGTCACCCGGCTGCCCCTCCGGTCCATGTTCCAGCTCACTGCCCTTCTGCATGTAGCCTGGGGTGTCTTTCCTCTCAGCACTGGGACTATGTCATCACATGACTGATGTGTATGTGTGTTCTGCCTGCATGCGGCTACTCCACGTAGGCATGCTCCATTGCCCCTCCACCCCCCTGCACCCCTATTTCACCATGGCACTGGTGTGTATCATGTTGCAGTACTGCAATGGCCTGTTCAAGGCACCTGTGTACATGCACACTTCCCCCAGCCAACCTGCCAGACACATACAGTGGGGTACATCCTTTGTCCTTGATGCAGGGTGTCTTACTTGGACTCTGCAGATGGCAGATGCTCCGCAGGGATATGAATGCCCATTCATGCTCCATATGCATTCCATGCATGCCCCTATGTATCCTTGATTGGATGATCATTGTAGTACGTGTCCAGGATGACCTACATTTCATTGCATTTGATCATCCATTCCATGCCCACTCTGGCTCAGTCCTGCATCACGCACTTGTTTAGGGTGTCACAGTCTGTGTGGGGCACAGACCTCCCCCTGTTTCAGGCCCCCTGACTCTGTTCAACTGGTGTAGTGGCTTCTGCACACATGGGTGTACTACTGAGGGTTCATCATGTCTCCTGCTTACTGTCCCATTATCATCTGCTGTGTTGCCAGTTGACTCAGATGATACAATTGACACTATTCTGCCAATATACAGGTCTCTGGTCACCCTTAGCTGGCATGCAATGGCTTCCTGCATTTTCACTTGGGAGGTGGGGGTTTGCTTGTAGGCAAGCAACCCATTGCATGCACATTGCATGTGATGCCTGAACTTGCCCTTACACTGCCTTCATGTTTATTGATAGACATCATAATGTACTAGTTCATGTAGATAGTGGGTAATGAACACATGTTCTGCACTGCATCAACCCACTTCTGAGCCGTGTTACACCATTCTACATGCCTACTCACTGCTGCAATGTCAATGTCACCTGGCATGTAGGGTCAGATTTTCATCCCTTCTCTGTCATAAATGCCACGGGCACAGGTGCATCCTTTGACACATGTACTCAGTATTGGAACTCCCTAGTGGTTGTTTAGCAAAGTCTATTGGTTAATCTGTAGCCTAAACCAACTGGCATAGGGCGCAGATTGAAGTTAGCCTGCCAATTGGGTTGTAATGACTGTGTAGCTGCCTTCACGTGTGTATGTGTACACTTTCACATACATCAAAGCAAGCAGCGTTGTAGCTGCTTGCTTTGCTGTATCAGATGCTGTTCATGTTCACAATTCAGGTCTAAGGAGAAAGTGGTGTTTTTGAACGCTTTCACATGTACATATGCAAGCAGCTTCAACGTTGTGTATTGCAACATTGCCACTACTCACTCATGTGTTTGTGAAAGTGTTCATTTACACATGTGTCATCCGCAGCTTTTTTGTTGACTGACTGATATGTAGTTGATTGATGTTAATGCTGGTGAGATTTCTGCATTGCGCACGTTATGTTGAACTGGCATGATCCTGAAGGTGCACTGTTGTGCAATATGTATATTTATGCCCAGGCCCTCTTAGCTAGTATGGTGGGGCCTGGTCGTGAAGATTTTACACAGGAAATGATGGAATAGGGCACATTCATAGCCCAATGTGCTCAATCAGGCCCTGAGGGGTGTTGTGGAGGCCTCATGTCCTGCAGCTCAGAATGTACTGGGTGTTATGGTCCCTCATGCCTGGTTGCAGGCCCTTGCTTTGCTTGGGACATTCACTATATGTACATGGCCCATGCCACCCAGTACGGGCCGAGCTACAGATGTATGGAGCTATATTGCTAATGATGCTTTAGTGATGCATGTCTACATGCATATTACATGTGTCATTGTGTGTTTGGATTCACTTGCAGCAGTGGTCAATTCACAGTTCAGACATGCTTATGGTATGTTCCATCTCTTTGTTGCCATCTGTATTTTCTGCCTGTGACATGTGCCTGACAGAGGTGGTGTCTGATGGAGATCATATACTACATTTTGTACTTGTGTAGGCTTTGCTATTTAGACACATCCATTTCTGCTTTTGGGATGTGTTTGCATATCAAGGCAACTGGATGCATGCTAGGTTCTCATTTGTGTGTGACATGTCTGCTTCGTGTGTTGGCTGTCAATGTGATGTCATTGTGTGTGTGGGTTATGTGCTTCTGACATGTGTACTCATGTTTGTTTTTTTTCCACTTTTCACATGATGACACAATGGAGCCAGAGGATGGTGTTGTCATGCCAGGCACAGGGTTGCTATCACACCAGCAACCCAGCACAAGTGGGGTTCGTGGGGTGGTAGACCACGAGAACCCAATTGTGTTACAGACCATCGTGTCTAGGGCTGGCAATGAGTCTAGCCGGATGATCACTCTGACGACAATGTCGAGTTGGATGATGCGTCGGGTCCATTTGTCACCGGTGAGTGATTCTGATGTGGACGCTCCTCTGTCCGCGACACCTGCACTGAGGGGCCAGACGGTGGTGTGTAAGCGACTTCAATTCAACACTACAGCTAAGTCAATGCCTAGTCTGGGATGCTGATGGAAGCCCTTATTAATATATATTTATGTCCAGTTCGTTTACTCTGGATGACAACCCTTATATAACACCCCTCTCTTAGAATCCCCCTGACCCCACTGAGCCAAGAAGTAGGTTTGTTTTGCAAATTAAAGGTTTATTTGAAAATTAAACAATATATATCTATCACACTTTTATAGTAAATTAATATTTGATATCACACTTGAGAATATGATGTTGATCAACAATGGATAATGTTATAATGGTACACTCTTTTTAATGGCTTAGAAGTTGATATAGAGAGGATAAATTAGCTGAGAATGCTTTTATGGCTTCAAGGACAATGCAATGATGAATGAAATGAATGCAGTACAGAAAATAAACTTGATATGACTTCAACAAAAGACAATGGGCCTCATTCCGAGTATGGCGGTAAGGGATAGCGGCCACCGGTAACGAGACCGGTGGCGGTAATCCCTTACCGCCATACTCCGAGTTCCCTCTGCGCCCTCGCCCTTAACACCTGCTTTGAGCAGGTGTTAAAGTCGAGGGCGCAAAGGGGCCTCCAAGCCAATAACGGTGACCGTAATGAACGGTCACCGTTATTTGCATCTTCCCCATTCCCATTGAGCCCTATGGGGGCTCATTTGGGAATGGGGAAGAGCCTTGGTGAATGGGGAATTACCGCCCCGCCAACCTTGGAATGGGGCGGTGATTCCGCCATCCACCAAGGCGCTGCCGGTCCGGGTACGGCGTCAACCAAGGCGTTAATAGCGCCATTGGTTAGCGCCGTACTCGGAATGAGGCCCAATGTAATCACTTTTCTTTGACAATTCACCCCCCCCCTTTATGCAAGGTAAAGAGATGGAAGAAAAGCACACAGTTCTCAGGAATGCAATCAAATATAATTCAGTTCCCCCCTAGCAAGCTTAGAAGAAAACAGGTAGGAGTTTGAAACACAGGCAATATACTTTGATGTGGTATGCAAAGAAGTGAAACATATGCTAAAATGATTTTAATTCCCTCTAGAGGTTCAGGGTGGGTGACAGCTACTTTGTATTAGTTCAGGATCACTTTAGAAATGCTCTATGAATGATTGTCTGGTTGCAAAAGAATTTGAGCAAAGGAAAGCAAGGACAAATCTTTTTACACGTGGCTGAAATTAAGCAAAATGTCAAATCGCGGCAAATGTAGTCACATGCGTCGAGCGCAATTACGGAGGGAGTATGAGGAGTAGGAAGTCGGTTCTAGGCTCGTTGGAAGGCATAACATCTTAGCTTTAAGATGACAGTTAAAACTCGCTCCTAGTTTGGATTAGATTATTTTAAACCAAGAGATTGGTTTTGGCACAGTGCTAGCTGGGTACTCACACTAGATTTTGGACAGGAATGCGACTTCGTCAGCGATCGGGTCAGGATTGGCTGGACTTTGCTAGTGGTTCTTCACCGCAATCTGGTCTCTGGGTCTCCGGTTCTGTTATCGGTTCTGCTAGCGGTTCCGGATACAGCGGTCTCTGGGTCTGCGGGTCTGGATCAAGTGGATTCTTAGCAAGCAGCAAACCGCACAGCCCGGCGGTTGAATAGTTTGCAAATGATTTCTGAGGCCTGCTGAAGAGAACTCAGCTTGTGGGTTAGCCTCTCTGCTACAAGTTCTGAAGTAAAGTTCTGTATCCCTCGAGTTCTGGATTTGAAGTCTGGAGTCTCCCGGCAAAGCGTCCCGCAAGAAAGTGGAAAGTGAATGTCCCTACCTGGGTTCCAGTGGCTCTTTTTATGTGTTTAGAAAGTCGGTGGGTCGGCTAATTCTGTATGCCCAACCTTCTCAATTTATCATTGGCCAGTTCCTCCTCTCTTCCTTGATTGGGGAGCTGGGTTATGTGTCATCTTTATGGCTTACAGAAAGACACTCCCCTTGTCAATGTGCACACAAATCTATTTCTGATCCAAATACATATTTCCCAGATACACAATTTGTTGAAATTACATGTACATATGACAGATTCCTTATGGTCCATGCTTGTCCGACTCTGATCTTCCTGGGGGCTTGCATTAAAAAATGACAACTTAATTTCATTTTTAATTGGTTTACCAATGTTAAATCTGTATCAAAAATTACACCAATGTACACTCTCCTTCTACACACATTCCAGTAATTTACTAGGTTTCTAGCATAAACCCGGTGTCTGTACTATCAATAAATAGCGGGGTTTCGCCTCAGAACATGGTACAAAGTTGAATCAAGTCTTGAATTGTGGGGACATTTCTTGGATTAAGGTTCTCCAAATTGCACATTTTTGTGAGCTTAATACAATATGTTAGAAGCATTTAACTTAAACATATATTTGCTGCAATAGGAATCCACACTCAAGTCTGGCCTGCCCCTCGAAGCTGGGTGGGTCAGCTCACATGTCCCTGCTCCCAGGCAGAGCTCTGTTTACAGTCCACATCCAACATTAACATACTCCATTCAAGGGAAAGAGTCTATTTTGTGGTGTCCGGCAGGCTGAAGGGAAAACCCCTCCTTCCCAATCACCAGGGTCATGTGATATCCTGGGCTGTTGTGTGGGTCTCTGGGGTGAGAAGGTTTCCCAGCCTCTTGGCCTGTTAATTGAATCAGATTGTCTCTGGGAACAGCAGGTGGTTAAGAATTTTAATTAACCAACAGGCTTTGAAGTCCCAGTTAGGCTGGATCCCCTTGCACTCCTGAGATACAGTCCTACTCTCAGAGTTTAGACCGCTAGCGCCGGTTTGTGGAAAAAGCTGGTACTGCACCCATTTTTGGGATCTGTCTTGAATTAATGCATTTCAATAGAGTGGTCTTTTGCTTGATAGTATAGGATCGTTGCTTAACATTGTTTTGATGGCATCCTTACAGTAGAGTGGTGATGTGGAACCCCCCACAAGAAGGTTGTATCTTTAGAGTGGTCTTGTGCCCATGATTTTAGCAACTTTTTGACATCAATAAAAACGGATTTTGAACAGAACCACCTTTCTTTGCACTGGTGGGTGGCAGATTAGGTGACCATTTTGGAGTGCGCAAACTGCGCAGTTCTCCTGGATTCTGGTGTGAATGTGGGCGGCGACAGCTCATCCCCACATCTACCCAGTCTATTGATTTAGTTTGTTTTGGGATAGAATAATGGGCGGCGACAGCTCATCCCCACATCTACCCAGTTTATTGATTCAACATGGGTTAAAACCCTTGACAGGTGGGACCTCCACAAGTGGTGGATCAGGATGCAGGTTCATGCTCCACACCTGTTGCTGATGTGTCTGGGGCATCACATCAATGGAGGAATGTAGTCCTGCAGCAGCGGGCGGTGCCAACCCAACAAGGACGGTGGCTCCTTGGTTCCCGCAGGTGTCAAGCCCAGCAACATGGTGGTCACGCGCCACTAGGGTATACTGAGTGGGAGCAAGCCATGGTTGCCAATTCCGAACACCAGGTGCCAGCAATTGATAATATCACTGAGAGCATGGAACGTGTGGCCCAATCCGTGCTCCCCCCTGCTAGGCAGGTGGATCTCCAGCAGCGGGCCGCAAAGTCCAAAGCCAGCTCACTCAGACTGGGCATGGCGGCCTCAGACAGGGCACGCCAGGCTGAAATGGTGTCTTTGTGTCAAGCAATTGCTGCACACGCAGAGGCACACATGGAGGCCATGTGGGTTGACTATGAATCCCTCAGATCAACTCTGGGTGTGCTCTTGATGTCCCAGAGGCAGCAGTCAGAGGAGAGGTTGGAGCAGCTAGAGAATACCATCTCGGCTGAGCTACGTGCTTGCTGGGAGGTGTACCAGTTGTCCAGCCAGGCCATGCAGGAAGAACATACCTTGCAAGAGGAAGCAGGCGTATCATGTGAAGTTCTGCATGCTGACCTACGTGTCATCACCGCACAGAACCAGGCTCACCCATCCCGCAGACTTGCTGCTGAGGAGGGGCAAGCTGCGCATAGGCGTGGTCAGGGTATTGTGCCATGTCTACCATTTCAGCCAGAGGGTGAGGAGGACGACGACTTATCTCCCACACAGGTTGGGCTGTGCAGGCATTGAGCCCATCGAGGTTTTTTTTTTGTTTATACCAACATCATTGCATGTGGGTGTTGAGATGCACCCTGTACCTCCTCCCTCCAGGGTGCCTCCCCCCCAAGTCGTATGTGGCCATTTTTGCTTTTTTTTAGTTAGTTTAATTAGTTAATATGTTTTTTTATAGTTAGTTTAATTAGTTAAAATAGTGTTCTATAGTTCGTTTAATTAGTTAATATAGTTTAAAATTGCTTGTCTATTGTGCATTCATGTGACGGTGTGGTGCTTTGTGGCTTTTGAAAGCATCCAATGTCTGTTCCAGCTGGGCCCTTCAAGCTTGTCTCGTGTATGTGTTTGCAGCTTGGGGTCCTGACTCACATATGCCACTCCTGCTTCCCCTATCCATGGGCTCGCAAGGATGGTTCGGTGTAACAACCATTTACACAAGGGCATTGGACTTTCGTCATATCTGTGGCCTGTCTGCTGCTGTACTACTTGTGTTAACACCCCTAGTGGGGATTTAGTAGGATTTTCTCCACGGCATGTCTGCAATCAACTTTGGTGAGTGCATGATTGATATGTCCATTTATTGATCTTGATTGTGATATATCTTCTTTTCTTGCCTGTATATGTGCTTGATGCACTTTATGCTGTAGACAGTAGCCTGCACCGTTTGGCTGTCAAAGTCACACTGATGGTGGGAGGAGTTTGGATGTAGATCTCAAACATGGCCCAGTGACAACCAGCATGCAGACACACACACAGGGAATTTTCCAGCCTTATTAATTACTTGTATGCCCTTTCTGCAGGAAAGTGAGCATCCAGACTACCTTTCCCAGCAGCCACAGGGCCAAGGACTACTGAAACCTGGCCATGTTGGGTGGTGCACACGTGCACATGCGTGCACAAGCAGAAGCACAGGGCTTGTGCTCAGATCTCCGACAGAAGCAGACGTGTTTCGAGGAGCTCCAAGCAAGGTGAGCAGCACAAAGGGCCACACCCCAGCCAACCTTCCACCAGGCCCCTTGTACATGCATGCTAAGTAGCACCAGTGCTGGGGAGCTTGGCCAGGCATTGGGGAAGAAGCGCACAGTACAGCTAAGACGCATTGAGGAACAAATGCCAATTAGCTTTACAAGTTGTCAGGGGCACACACAGGGGCCGTCACCCATATCCTTGAGTCCCCCCTGCTCCATAAAAGCGGAGTTATTAGTGCTGTAACATTCCTAGCCAGAAACTAATACAGCACACGGGGGCACCCAGTGAGGTACGGACTCGAGTGCAGTGCATATCATTTGCATGTGCAAATTGCCACATGCACTACCTATTGAAATCCACGGCTGGCAGAACACAACTTGTACTGAAGTCGCACCTCACCATACGCGTCTTTCAGTTCACCCAGTGACCATTCTATCATGTGTGATTCTTGACACATTGGTCTTCCATTTACCGCACGGCCACGTGCGCCTGCCTTACTGCATTGACAGTGCATGAACCATCACGGGGGCAAGCTAAAGTACACGAACAAACCAGCAGACAAGAGTGTTTGTTTGGGGAGAAGTCACTTAGTTTGAGGCATGAATGGTGTTGTGTGTGTGAGATTAGTAACTCACGCTCTCTTTGCAGCATTGAACTGCTCCTGTTATCGGACCTGATAGTGCGCAGGCAGGAGGCCAGCACTCACCCCAGAGATAAGTCTCTCTTTGACTTGCATTTGACTCATTTTGTACAATGTGCATGTAGAACATGTTTTCTCTGATTGAGTAAGTGTTATTGTCAAAAGTTGTATTTTGTATTTTGCCTACTTTCCCTTGACCATCCAACTCCCCTCTCCTGCCCCTCTTTCCGGTTATTCTGAATACCAATGCCTATCCAAAGAATGGATCCCTGACCCTCTTTCCCCGCTGGGGTCTCAGAGGCCTGTGTAACTTTTACCTTGCAGGCGCCCAGACCACGGAGGGGGTGGTTGGGTCGTGCCACTCCTGCGCCTGGAGACCGGAGCTGTGAAACTACCCATCCGTTATTGCATCCTCATTGTATATTGTGTACTGAAATTGGTACCCATCCTGTTGGACCATTGTTGAACTGTGCTACCTTGGTTGTTCTATCATTCTGCTTGGACATGTGCTTGGACATTTTGTGCAACTTCAAGTCATCTACTGGAGACTTTTCCAGGGTTTTTTGGTGGCTACAGCCTTTTTCCCTTTTTGGGGGTTTGGCTCCTTTGAGTTCTCTGCGATTTGGTATTTTTACCAGTCAAGGTGGCCTCTGAGGGGGCTGGACCCTATTTACACGCAAGGTGGAACATGGAGACCAACGGGTAGGGGGATCCTGTAGCCAGGTAGAGTAGAAGGAAGAAGGCTACATACCCCAGGGACATTTGTTCAGAAGGTCATGATGATGTGTAAATGAGGGAGGGCTTTTATTGTTGGACAGTAAGCTTGGGCTACAGTGTTTGGGTACTCTCTGGCATTGTCATTGTGGGGTACTATGTACATGTTGTGTCCTGCTGGCCAATGGCTGTTCCTGTGTCGTGTTTACTTTTCAGGTGTCAGGGGACTGTTTTGGTTTGACATGCTGGGGTGTACACATGGGCAATGTTCGCATGTGATATGTACAGGACACTGAGGGTCACTTGATTTAACATGAATATATTGAGTGCATGTCCCTACTGACACACACAGTTACACAATGCTCCACCACACGTACAACCACCCTTCCATGCCCAGAGGTGCACACAGATTGCCTTCTCTGGCCCATTGTTTCCCTGCAGCGAATGACCAATTAACATTTGGGGATCACATACATGCGTCAATAGGTTATTTTTTTGGTTTGTCCTTTTTATGTGATGCTCAAGGTGTATCCCCAACATAAAGGCTGCTCACTGTGCTATGTGCTGAGCAGCGTGTTGCAGGAGAAACACACAACACACAGGTTAGGGAGTAGCTAATTTAGCTTGGCCAATGTGCATGTGAACAGGCTTTCAGTCTTTTGATGATGCTACCACTGGTGGCAAGCATTTGTTTATATCTTTGTATGTGTGGGAGGTTGTGGGTCAGTCATTTCATCTGATTCCATGTCAGGCATGATTGTCTCAGCCTCTTTCCATTTATAACATGTCACTTTGTATGTAATTGGTCATGTTTTGGGCTTTTGCTGTTGCATGCCATGTCATGATGTGGCAGACAAAGGTGATGTGGGATGGAAGGGTTGGGGTGATATACCAGTGATTGTCATGGGCTGTTTTGCAGGGGGTGGTGTGCTACACACCTTGCATGTGTTTCTTTTGGTCACACAGGATTGGTTGTGTTTAAGTAGCTAGGGATGCACACAATGTAGCACTTCTGTGGCAACATTCTCAGGGCAGTAAGGTTGTGACAGTTGACTGTCTCTTTGTCATCATCGATTGTCACCTGGTATGTGCCAGGCCTGTATGCACTCTGCAGGGGTGGGAGTTTAGGTGAAAAATGTGGCCACAAGCTGGGTCCGGGCTGCCTGGCCACGTGCCCTTTCGCCTCCCATGGGCAGCGCCTGTGCATGTGATTGGGGATGTGGGTACACCACCATGTCCACCGGTACGTCCCGCCATGTTGCAACATTGTGCAGGACACATGCTGCCACAATGATCCTGCACACTACTGGGGGTGCATATAGTTGCTGGCCACCGGAGTGGTCAAGGGAGCGGAAGTGTGACTTGAGCACTCCGAATGTGCGCTCCACTATGCCCCTGATTGCAATATGGGCAGCGTTGTATCTTACCTGGGGTGGTGTGGTGGGGTTCTGTATTGGCGTCATCATGTGTTTGCTCAGAGGGTAGGCATTGTCCCCTGGGGAGGTGATAATGGCTGTGATTAGTTGGGTTTGTGTATTTGTCTGTGTGTGACATGCATGCATGTGCACAGGCTTTTGTACTCATCTAGGAGCCATGTGTTGCCATGCTTCCCAGCTTCCAGGGCCCAGCTCAGGGCAGACATTCTGTATATGAAACTGTCATGGGTAGACCCAGGTTAGTTTGCATAGACAGAGGTGATGATTCCCTTGGCATCGCATACAACCTGCACATTGATGGAATGCCAGTGCTTGCGGTTTCGATAGATGTGCTCAGTGGCCCTAGGTGGACGTAGGGCCACATGGATGCAATCTATGGCACCGAGCACTTTGGGGAAGTGTGCCACCCTGTAAAAGTCCTGGACCACAGCCTGCCTTTCTGCAGGTGTTCTGGGCATGTATATGTGCCTGCGGACTGAGGGGCGCACAGTCATGATTGCTAACACATGGTGTAGGCAGCGTGACTGCATGGCCGGTGATACCCCCACGACTATGGCAGTTGTCCGCTGAAATTACCCAGTGGCCAAAAAAGGCAGGACACTGAGCACCTTCTCCAAGGGGCTCAATGCTTGGGAGCACAAGGTGGGTGATGTAAGGTCATCTTCCCACTCCCTGACCAGGTCTAGGATGATATGAGGTAGAAACCTATACCTGTCATAGACCTGGTCGTACGGCATCCCAAAAAGGCTGGTCCGGGGCAAAAAAATGCAGGGCCTGACTATTCTCCTCCTCCTACACTGTCCCACGATCAGTTCTGCGACAAATGGGGCATTCATCGTAGCTGTACATACGTGTTTGTTGTTTGCGTGCACTTTTATACTGTGGCAGACGAGTAGATGCCTGTGCTCGTCTTTTAGCGTGCACGGGTTTCCCGTATTCGATTCCAAGAATACGTGCTGTACGTGTGCGTGTGGGCGTTCCGTGTATTTCCTTGCAGTACTTCGTCAGTTACGCTTTCTTTTTCATGCGTTGTTCCCCATTCCGTGTGTTCAGCACCGTGTTCCACCCCCTTTTTGGTGTGTGTGCCAACGTTGTGCGCTTTCACTGTGCGTGTCGCACACAGCGTTCGGGATGTTGCTGTGACGTGTGCTCCTGTGCGCGCCACACTCGGATTTGACGCACATCCTGGAGAAAACACGCGCAGGCCCTTCCATGAATCGCACGCGTGCGCATGCGCTTGCTTTTACACACTTGTGCCAGCTTGCACCAAGATTTTCAGCGCACATTTGTTCCATGAATCGGCCCCTCCATATAGTAGAATGGTGTGTTGCTAACATTTTGATGTGGTGGAAAGTGCTTTTACAAGCAGTTCCTAAAATCCAGGTTAATGCATGTCCTTGTAGACCATTGTGCCTGTGCACTGGACAGGAGTCTATGCTTTGTAAAGTTTTCAATTTACTTTTGTCTTTTAGTTTCACACAGTGATTGCGGAATTGTATTAAAGATTTTATTTTTTTGTTGACGTACATTACACATTGCTCTGCATGTCCATTTGTACAATGGATGGTTTGTTTGGGTGAAGGGAGCATTTGGTTCAAAGTTTGCCGGGGACTGTCTTTCTAAAAGGGTTTCTTTTGCCTTAATGGTCTGTTCCACCATTTCATACCCTCAACCATTATTCTCTATGGCAATTATTTTTTGCTGTTCTTGTTTATAAGATTATTCATTGACATGTGGTTCTGTGCTGCTTGTTTGAATCCCTTCACCATTACAAAAGTTTGAAAAGGTTTGTATATTGACACTGCACATGTTTAGAAGTCGTTTTTATAATGTATCGAATGATATAGCTAGTAGTTTCATTCTGTTTAAAATCAATACAAACAATGTTCTCTTTTGTGGAAAAGAGCTGTCAATTAGAGCTTGCCGGATGAGTCTCCTGTGGAGGTTTTTAAGGGTAGATCGTGACTTTTCAGCTGTTTTTATAAGATTTTGAAGAACTCTATGGTGGAACATTTTCTGTAACATAAACTTTTTGGATTGCTTTAGCGTGACTACGTTAACACTGGTAGATAGAGGGATAGGTTCGTTAGTAGGTCTGCTTTTATTTGTACATCATTGTTTACTTTTAGATTTTGCAAGAGGGGCCTATACCTTTTTTAGTCCTGGCTGGTTTTATTTTATTGAGTGAGATTACTAGCTATTTTGTTTTAATGTTTTCTATACATTGGGCCTCATCACGAGTTTGGAGGCAGCCATGGTGCTATTAGCACCATGGCTGCCTCCAAACCCGTGCCCGTACCCGGGTAGTCGGATTGGGGACTTACCGGGTCATTCCAACCTTGGAGGACCCGGTAAGTCCCCATTCTCAAAACCATTCCCCATTCTCATGCAAGCCCCTATAGGGCTCAATGGGAATGGGGAATGAGCATGGTCCCTTAGCGGCTCCTGCAAAGGGCGGTTGGTAAAACCAGCCGGCCTTAGTGGGACCCGCTAAGGGACCTTGGAATGTGGCGGTAGGGGGTTAACGGCACCGGCATCCTTACTGGTGCCGTTAATCCCCTACCGCTATACTCATAATGAGGCCCAATTGTCTTAGAGGTGGATGACTATATGGTGTAGTGTTCTTCTTATCTGCTCTATTTTTTCTTTGTTTTCTATGGAGCTGCTTTTTAGTAGGCATTTTGTTGTGTCTGTTGGGAAAAGAGATAGTTTGTGTTGGAAAGTTGTGTAATGTGTATGCATGTATGGTGCATGCGTTTGTGGGAGTAATTGCAGAGATGAATAAAGTACTGTTTGAATGTGAAGTTGTATATTAGGCGTGGTTGGGAAGGTTGTGAGAATAAGAGTCTGCAGAGGTGTAATGGTGTTGGTGAGTAAGGGTGTGGTGGTGTGATGGAATCTGTAGGGTAATCGTGCTGTTTTGAGCTACAGAGTTGGTGTTGTAATGGTGGTGTGTAGATGGGAATAGTATGAGTGTGAATGTGGAATATAATGGGCTAGAGTGAAAGAAATGTTGGTTTGAAAAGGGTAGTTTGGCGTAATATATAGTGCAACTGTTCTGCTGTAATTACATAGATATACATGGTACATTAATGTACTTACTTGGTTGGAAGCAAATGGCTTTTGTTTTTCGGTTGTTGACATCAGTGATGTGCTTATTTCATATAATTGTAAAAGAATTTGAGTCGGAATATGTGTTAATGGCAAAGTACTTTCAGTAAGCAAGGTTAATATTCATAAAGGAAGGAGGATTGGTGGGGGAAAACAGTTAATAAAATTGGGGACAGTTACAAATGTTTGCCTTTTGGAGCATTTTCATGACAGTTTAGAAATGCATATGAGCATTTAAAGAAGCTCTGTAATGTTTTGTAAAAGAGAAGAGAAGTTTATGGAAAAGATTTGTAGTACACTTTTAAATGGCAGTTGGTGTGCGCAAGTTTAATATGTTAGCAGTATATGCATACATGCCAACATGATGCATTCTAATCTGTAGGCGTTTATGTAGTCCTAGATTTTTTGTGCAGTTCTACTGTTCCCATTGTGAAAGTTGGAGTACAAATCACAGAATGTAGAGCTAAAAGTAGGATTGCCTAAGCAGATGAAACAGTGGCACAGTGCTGCTATACATCCCTATACATGCCCATATGGAGTTTTTTAAGTTTCATTACAATAATTGTAAATAGAAACATTTTGAAGTGCAGACCATTGTAATTGCTGCTTCATGTGAGCAGATGACGAATGCTACAATGCATAGTGTTTGCTACAGTGGTTAAACAAGAGAATATTCTTATTGAGAGGCTTATTACAGGATAAGTAGCAGGAACCCTCTATATATATATTTGTGAACGAGTTGAAGAAAACATTTCATTAAATATAAGCAGACGTGTAATATGTTTTGTTAGATACAGATCTTGTTGAATCTGGAAGCAGAAATCTTGGGCAGTTGCACAGTAGTTGTTGTTGTTGCAGATGATTATTATTAATAGGAGATGTTTTAAGTTCAAATGTACATCTGAAGTGTTGAAGTGAGATGACAGAGTTAGATGTAGAGGTTTTGGATGTGATTGGTGGATGGATGTGTTACTCTTTGAAAGCAGCCAATGAGGGAGTGTTGAAAACATGGACGTGGAAAGGGTAGACGGGTTGTGATTGTGCAATGTGCAGCAGACAGTTTGGGGTTTGTGACTCCAGTGTCTTTGTAGGTTGCACTGAAGGATTATTTAAAAGCCTAATGAAACTGTTTCCTGCTGCTAAGATAGTTTTTCCCGAAATAAATCAGAGGCAAGCATGGAGATGTCCAAACAACCTTTTCAGGCATAAATTGAAGAATCAAGGCAGCTTGTCAATAAAGCTTTAACTGCTTTTTTATTTGCTGCAGGAATGTCATCTATTGAGAATGACAATATAAATTCTGATGGTGTGAATTCTTTTTTGTCAAGATGGAGTTCACTTCACAAATGTCTGCAATGCAATTTTCCTTTACAATGTTAGGAATGCATAGAAAAAGTTCCTGTAGGGAAATTGTAAAGGAAGATGTAGATTATGCAGTACTAGTGTACATGAAAGCGCAACAAAGGGTAAAAAGCTGGTTATTAACACACCCAAAAAAAGGTTCTTTGAAGAATCACCACTAAAGATTAAATAACTTAAATTGTGTTTAATTCACCCCACACCCCTTTGAGTGGTTGCAACGCCTGCAGACACCACAGTAGTTCCCGAACGGCACGTGCCACATCCAGGTCTTTTAACTTTGCCTGGCATGGAAAGGAGACTGTGAAAACAGTGAACAGTCGTGGGTGTCTGCGGCATCAGGGGATCAGACAATCATGTTTCCTGGGTGTGGTGTACAGGAAGAGAGGGTAGTAGAAGTTGTGTTAGTAGGAGTTGTGAATTAGCTTCCTAAATAGCACTGTTTGCTGGCCCGGAAGAATGTTGCAATTTGGAACTTTGGAACCCTTATACTTATCCCCAGTGGTACAGACTTTTTCTTTCTTGTGGACTCGCTATCCAACATTGTGGACTCAGTGACACCTATAATCCACAAGGGATTCTTGTATAATAGGCTAATTCCATGTTATTTCATTTTAGGATTATATCAAGGGAGGCTCCACCCCTCTGTGCTAGGAAAACTACATTACCCAAGTAGCTTCCTAAGAAGCGCTGTTTGATATTCGCTGCTTGCGGCAGCGGTGTTCAACGTTTATCTCAGCGCGTTTCTGGTGCGGCTGGTGTGCTGTTCACTTATTGTGGATGTGAACTAATTGAGAAGCCCAGGGAGGTCTGTCTAAGCCTTGTATTCTGTGTGGGCATGGGCATGTTGGAGTATGATCTTTGCAGAATTAGTGTCTCACTTATGGTCCCGTCACTGCTAATTGAGTAGTGTGTGCTGGTAATTTGATTCAGTTAGTAACACATTTCTGGTGCTGCTGTTGTTTTTGTAATTGTTATGACGCTCATCCTTTGTCAATTGTCAAGTGTACAATAGACTGTGATTGTGATTGTGACTGTGAGTGCGCTTGCCCATAGAAGAGTTTTCCACACTTTGATGTAATAAGGTGTTGTAAAAATGCATGTGAATACTTGATAACCCATGTAGTTACTGTGTGCTGCTGGTATGCAAATGTAATTAGATGAGTAATAACCTGAAGAGTTTTCAGTCAGTGTGGGCAACAATATCGAGTTAAAGTACATGGCTGTTATTTGCCTGTATGCACGTGATTCAGCGTTACACTCTAAAACATTTATTGTGAGCAAAACAGAAATATGAGAGAAAACCTGGTTGAAGTTAGTCCACACAAGCTTCTGCGTGGTCATTGTATATGTTATTCCAAAGTGATCTCTAATCCTAGAACCTCTGGATTAGCGTGTAAACAATTAACTGAATACTTCCCTAAAGTCCCTCAGTGGATATCAATGAGAGTTTGGCTGCAAAGGAAATACCAACTGATCTCTGTAAGGTATTGGGATGTGTCAGCTCAAAGCTTATTGATTATGTTATGTGTGGCGCTGCTGTACTGTCAGCAGTAGAACTATTAGATGCATGGATGGTGTTTATAGTGACGCTGCAGGCGGTGTGTTAGCAGACCCTTCCACCCTGCATATACCCATTGTAGATATTGGTTCTGACATCTGCACTAATGAAGCTGAGGAAAGATTGAATGTTCTGCATTCTGTTGAAGGGACGAAACACAATGTTAATGTTATGGTACATAATAGATGCTAATTTTCCCAGTAAGTACCCTTTGAATCTTACCAGTGATAAAATAGATCGACCTGATGTGGAGTACTTTGGTAATCTCATTGAGATATCATCCATAGAGGTGTCATCAACCACAAAATTCATGGTTAAAATGTCTCCAGAGTCAAAAATGAAGTTATGTGGGTTCTCTGCTGAAGATTTGCCCTCCTTGGCAGTAAATGATGAACCAAAAGGAGAAAACGCACATTGTGATTCGACGGGCGACAATGTCAACTTGGGCCATGTTAATGTGAATAATAATGATGCAGAGAAATTCAAGGTGGTGCATGACCCTAGTGAGTGTGTAAACTTGAGTTTAAATGAGGCAAGCTCTACTAGCAGGATATCTACCGATATGTTTAAGGTCTTCAAGAATCTTCTGACTATGGCCCTCATTCCGATCCCTGGCGGTAAGTGTCAGTACTTTCCGGCTTGGCGTAAAGTACGACATTGTGCTGGTTGAAGACTGAAAATTTCAGCCCATTCCGAGCCCTCGGACACGCGCTTTCTGCCATGCCGGAAAAGCACCGCGTGGCCTGCCACAAAACCCCCCGAAAAACCCCTACCGGCATGCAGCGACACGTAAAGTACAACACCGCCCTGTAAGCATTAGCGTCAGTGCATACCGGTGACCGTAATTTACGGAGACCGTAAATTACGGTCACCGAAAAAAAAGGAACCGGAAATTACAACATCGCACAGGAACGGGAAGGAGAGCGGCGGCCATCTTTAAAAACACAATCCATTGCCATCCGCAGCTGCCAGCAGCCCTGTGAGGAAACTAAAGTTGGGAACCGGACCAGGCACCGCAGGACATGCCGAAAGCACCAAAAAGGGCGGTGGATCGCATCCGCAAGCAGAGATTCTGCCCCGATGAACTCCAGGCCATGGTGGACTACCTGGCAGAGCATGCCGATGTAGTCTTCAGCAGCGACATGCAGAGGGAGTCGACCCTCCGCAAGAAGACCATCTGGGCGTAACCGGCACAGAGGGTGAGCGCTGTTGTAACACCCCCCGCACTCCCTGGGACTGCCGCAAGCGGTGGGATGACCTGCGGGTGCGGGGCCTCCTCTCCAGCAACCGCAGCCAGGCCCTGCAGACGGGAGGTGGCCCAAGTACCGCAGTCCAACTTGAGGCATGGGAGGAGACCTGTGCGGAGCTCATTGGCACTGAATCCATTGAGGGCGTGGGGACCATGGAGTGCGGGGGAACGACTTCTGGAGAAGGAGGTGAGTGTTGACAGTGTACACTGGCAATGTCGATTGCATGATGTAAACTGACCCAGGGGCCATCGAAGGCACCCTCTCGTGTTGCCCCCCCATCCAACGCATCCCCCCATCCAACAAATGCTGAGGCAAGTGCCGTCTAATGCTGGCCCAAGTGCGAGTACATAACGCACATCAACCATAGTGCATTGACTTGCACAGCCCATCATGCACACTGTCCAGCGTGGTAGGCATAGTACTAGCCAAAATGTACATGACCAGGGCACAACAAGTCACTCCCAAACATGTGTATATGCCATCACCATGCACATGTACCACTGCCATAGCTACCCCCCAAATAGAACAAACCGTAAATGCCCGAAGTGTCCATGAAACCATGTATGCAAATAGGACATTGCACATACACTAATGTTGTCCCTCTCTTCTACCCCCACAGGCACAGACCATGACAGCACAGAGCCCCAGGGAAGCCGGCCAAGCACCTCTGCGGGTACTGGCAGGGTCAGGCCGAAGCCAGCAGCAAGAAAAAACACCCCCCAGCCTACGGAAAGGCCACTTGAAGCTGGCAGACCAGCAACCCACACAGCATCTGCGGCAGCAACTGTGGAAACTCCTAGCTCGGCACAGTCGAGCGTCTCAGGGGAGGCTGCTGCCACCGCACCGGATGAGTGGGAGCCCAGCCCGTCACCCATCCAGGGGCCCATGTCGGAGGACAACCAAGACAGTATGCACAGGCCAGAGCCATGCCTTGTGGACTTGGCATAATGCAGTGACTCCGGGGATGCACCGTCACCTGTGCACAGACTGGAACTTGACCCACAGGGGTATGACACCATTCCCCCCAGTCCACCCATACCACCCCCTGCAGAGCATGCTGGTGCAAGTGGATCCTCAGATGGTCTCCCTTCACTTGACCAGCACCGAGTGCACCAGTTGACTGATCTAATTGAGAACTACATTGAGGACAATCGCCAGGCCAGGGCAGAACTGCATGGAGAACTTAACCAAATGCGGCAGTCCCTCACCGACTGCACCACCAGATTGTGCGACTCTATGACGGACAGCACGACCCGGCTATGCCATGTCCTCAATCGCATAGCAAATGCCCTTGAGGCAGGACATCAAAATACCGAGCCACAACAGGAGGACACGGCCGCGACCAGTGAGGCCACGCAATGCAGCCCGGAGAGACGCACTCGGCGTTCCTTGCGTCAACGGGATTTGCCTCCACCAGACAAGGGGGGCAAGAGACATTAGGCGTTCCTGCCACATGTGGGCCCCACATCCTACATGGGACGACTGCTCTGGAGTTGGGGGGAGGGGGGAGGGGGATGATGGTGTGTTCTGGAGTTGGGGGGAGGGGGTGATGTTGTGTTCTGGAGTTGGGGGAAGGCGGGAGGGGGGTGATGTTGTGTTCTGGAGTTGGGGGGAGGGGGGTGATGTTGTGTTCTGGAGTTGGGGGGTGGCACTATTTTTTTTTATTTATCACAATACACAATTGGTGTTGCAAACTTCAACCATTGTGGACATTCATCATTGCACATTTGTTCATTGACTACTGCCAGTGCATGGTGTACAAGTATGCACAAGTCCATTGCTCTGTGTGCCCATGTCATGACACCCTCTACTGACTTGTGCGCTGGAGACCTTGTCCACTGTAAGTACAGAGCATTATAGTCCCTCAAGTGCACAGCCTCAATGAACCCTTGTTGGCACTACACCCTCCGCCTTCACCGCATCATCCTGTGGTTGTAGCAGTACCATGTCAGGGGTGATATCCGCTCACGTAGGGATGCACTTTTTGTACATCTGCACATATGTCATGGGCCCATTTGACACCAGATATCAGTGGAGGGGTCAGCCACCAGTCCTGGTTCGCCGGCACATATGTGCATCACGCAAGCCTGGTGACTGCTTCATCTACACGCTTGCACGGGTATGGCCATAGTCTGGTTGCCCCATGGGCCTGTTCAGGGGGTTCATGACAGGGGTCATGTGGCTTGCTGTCATGGGACAGCCAACAACAGCTGCATGTGTCGCCAAATGAGGTGGGTTTGTGGACTGTCATGGTGGAGAACAGTACTTGGCTGTCATGGCAGGGTTTCAATGATGGATGTATTGGGCACGATCAGGGACACAAATATGTGTCCGATGCAATGTAATGCAGTGGGGTGTTGTGTCTACATGATGGTCCATGAACGATGGTGTGGACATCTTGGGGTACATGTTTCTTTGTTGCATGCTGCTGTCCTGATGTCAGATCATTGTGGTAATGTGCACTGTGTACATTCTTATTTGGGTGTGATGGCTGTAGTCTGTGGATCATGGTCATCATCCTGCTCTGATCCATTCTATGGTGATTCCCAACACTCCTATGGGGGTGCCATGCCGGTGACGTGATATCGTACCCCTGCTGCCCTCCGTTAATTCCACTCCCAGGGATGGGTCTCCAATGTGGTGCCAGGCTGGAGAATGCCACATTGTGCATGTGCAGTGTGTCCTCCGATATGCGCTTACAGTTGTGGTGTCCACCAATGAGTGGTGCTGGTGTAGTGTGCTTAGCCCTTGTCAGTTGGTGGAGATGTAGTGTGATGTGGGTGCCTTATTCTGGCAAAGTGGGAATCTGTTCATATGTGCCGTTGCACTGGTTCTGTGGCAGGTTTGTTGTCGGGCCCACCCATGTGTGCGGTTCTTGGTAGCGTTGGATTCCATCTGCACGTAGGGGTAGTGGTATTGTTTGCAGTTGCTGTCCGCAACGTGCGTGCCAGGCTGGTCCACATACGACCTGTGGGTGCTGTCAGGGGCACTATTGTCATTTGGCATGCCTCCATTTGCATTAGGTCCAGCTTTACTGTTGTGTATCTCATGGGTGGTCCATGTTGGGGATTGGTGGACCTTTGTGTGCTTGGGGAGGTGTAACGGCACTTGTATATGTGGCCGCATAATGGACGGTTGTGACATGCCACTGTGTGCTGGTGGTTGCCTTTGGCATGGGTGTGGGGCACAGGCAACACCATCACTTGTGCCGGGTTGGCACTGTACATGTGTATGGTGCTCGCTTTTCTTGTGTCTGTGACGCAATATGGTGGTGATGGTGTCATAGTCTAGGTGGTCAGTGGTGTCTATCTGGTAGGACTTCTCCTAGAGCGGCCGGACATGCTGCGTGTGCATGGGGGCTACTGGGGTGGTAACGGAGGCTGCACTGGTGCTGCATGCAGAGCCTGTCTCCCCCCTCCTTCTACCCCTGTATCTCATCAGTGGGGCGGTGTGGTGTTGTTGCAGGGGTTTGTGTGGTTGTAGCCTTGCTTGTTCGATTGGTGTCATCTTGGTGTGGGAGGGGGGTGGTGTGTGGGTGTGTTCCTTTTCTGCTGTGGCAGACTCCTGGCCTCTGTCTGTGTTGCTTGTGTGCACCTGTGGCTCTGGGTCTCACTGCTCAGGGTTCTTTACTCCTTCTCTGAGATGCCTGTATGTACTCCATACCGGTAAGGTACTTTACGGCCTTGGGGAGGCCGTAATTTACGTGTGCTCCTTACTTGAGAACAGCTCCGGTTTACGCCACGCCGTTAATTTCGGCATGGTGGGGCGCGCGCGCGACCCAAGAACGTAAATTATGGCATTGTAGTTTACGGTGCCGTAATTTACGGTCTGAGGGGTCGGAATGGCATGGAGTGGAAAACCATGTCGGTAAATCATTACCGGCATGGTTTGTACCTTAACTCCATGCTCGGAATGACCCCCTATAATGATAGAAAAGTGTGAACGCTTAGAAAATAAGTAAGACTTTCAATAGCTCTTATTACATAAGAGTATTAATTGTGGCCGTAAGTCACAGCACCAGTATGGCTCCTACAAAATTGGCTACACATGCTACAATTGATCCCTGTCTACCACCTGAAGGAACCTCCCTCGACCATGATGATGACGGGAATACCAAAAAAAAGGCAAGAGACCATTCACAGTGAAACGCAAACCTAAACCCATCCGGAAAGCATTTATGTACAATAATGAGATACAATTACCTAAACATGCCAATACTGTGAAGAAAGTGGACTAAATGCTTGAGATTATAGAGGAGAGCACAGAACCTGCTCCCACTAGTCTACCCTCTGAACAGTCTGCATTTACCTCTGATGGGGAGAGGGCACCCCAGCAGAGAATCAGTGCCAATGTGGAGCACAAAGCGAATCAACATGTGGTTGAACCTCTATCTTCTGCTGTAGGTATGCCTGTGCTTGTAACGCCTCCGGCTTACTGTCTGAGTGCTCGGCCCTTGCTAATATAAATCTTAAGCTACAAAGCTCATTGCCTGGTATATGGTGTACCAATGTACGTAATAGTATATCTACAGCCGATGTGAATAAGTACCCTGTAAATAATGAGCAAGTTAAAGCTTTGCAATTGCAACAGGTTTCCCATGATCCTAACCACCCACCTTTGAATAGAGCTGCGGTCCTGTGTATTTTGCATACAATAGTCCCACTTAGAGTAATCACATCTAGAGATAGTAGGATTGTAGACCAAGCTGAATTGGTTGCTGAGTTTGTTATGAATGTGTGGTTTAACTCCGTTTCAACTCTAGATTATATACTGCATTATGAAGAGGATCTTCTTAGACTAGGATACACATGTAAGGTTCTGTTCATACCGGTATTAAAGCCATGATCTAATAAGGAAGTGTTGATCAGAGGTACTACTAATATGCATTCTACAGTTGTACGAACAGAAGCCGCGTCACACCAAGAAAAGGGTGTGATTCCTAATGTACCAAGTGGAAGTGTAACTGGAAAGAATGTGCCTAAGACCCTGGTGCTCACTGTGAATGTGTGCAGTGAGACAGTGGGAAATGTTAATGTTGTGCCTAGTGAGGGTTACTGACAGTGGCTCCCAATGGTTTTCAAAGAGCATTTTATGTTGGAGCATTGATGATGTCGATTTAATGTACACATGGAACACTAGTGGGGTCTCCCATTTATTTGGTGAGGAGGGTCTTGTTCCTATGATAGACACCTTTTTGTTCATAGTGTTGCAGGAAACCTGGCTGGCTAATCCTGTTCAATTTGACAGCCATAGAACTGTGAAGCAACTAGCCACACAAGGAAAAAGAGGAAGGCCGAAAGGTGGCCAGATTCCCCTGGGTAGTATCTGTGTTAAAAGAATTGACCTGTAATGTCCTAGCTGTAAAGTTATCCCATCAAAAAACAGTAATAGTTTTGTTGAATAACTCTGACCCTCCTAACATGGTGGCAACACATGGAATCATTAAAATAGTCTGTGAAATTCTCTTTGTCTATAATCATAGATACCCGGTATGGATTGTTGGAGATTTTAACGTAAAATTCGGGGTAACATCGCTTAGTGGGTTGATGCCTCATGCAGGGAAATTCTCATTGGTTATGAGCTTCGAAACTAATAAACAAGGGAAACCATGGTTAAAAGTTTTAGATCAACACAGATTCTCTAGGATAAATGGAAGTTCCCCCAGTGATGCAAAGTTGGCATTCACAAGTGTGGATGGGAGATCATCCTCCACAATAGACTATGTATTTGCTAATCTAGAGGGCCTTGGATATATACAGGATATGGGCATAGTTATTAGAGACGCAAGTGATCATTTCCCACTTGGTACCATCTTGGCTCTGCCTGTGGTCTGTAGAAATCCCAATACCTATGACTGTAATGGACAAATATATATTAATGAGGGACAGAATCTCATTCACTGGCATCGTAAGACCCTTATAATTGCATAGGGGGTCAGAGAGAAAATTCGACGTGAGTTTAGAGCGAAATGTATGACAGGGAATAATAACATTGAAAATAGTCTAATCCCACCTTTCAGTGTCATGATGGTCACTATTGGTAAACACGTTTAAGAGACCTGTGTCTATAAATCAGCCTATGGAAGATCCATTAAGGATATTTACAGTAGACAATTTAAGGACAAAACTATCAGTGTAGAAAAAAAGACTATGCCCTGTGAGATAGCTGCTGTAATATCCTTATCAAATGGGCCTAAAACAGCTGGCCTCACCTCTGCCAATATTAAAGCCATTAAGAATAGATACCGAAAATGAGATGAACCGTGAAGTTATGAGATGGCAACATATAGAAAACCTTGCTCTCTGTAAAAAGTTGACTGCTGTATGGGAAGTTATTCATGGTACCAAAAAAAGGGATCTGTCTATTGCATGTCAGAAAAGACATGGAGTACTCACATTAAATCCACTTTGGGTCGTATTGATAGTAATGATGTGGTAGTACCCTTGCCTACTGACACCTGTGCTTGCAAAGCCTCTGATCTTGACATCATAATTATCATAGAGCACTTGAATATATCTCATGCAGCGGGACCAAATGGTGTTTATAACAACTTGTTAAAATTGTCACCTGAGCTATGGGCTGCAGCTCTCCACATGCTCTTCGATGAAATTGGTACCACTGGCATAATTCCCAATACGTGGAATGTGTGCCATATACTAACAGAATATAAAAAGGGAGCCTTGGAAAACCCGATGAATTACTGGATGTTAGCTATGTTAGATATTCCATCAAAGATTTTCACACGGGTGTTACTAGCGGAGTTAAATGAATGGATATCTATCAATAATAACTTCCCTCCCAACCAGACTGGGTTTAGACTTAGTTCAAGTACATCACATAATTTGGTAATACTCACACCAGCTATAAAGTATACATGGAAAAGGAGGGAGGTACATGTCTATTGTGCATTTATTGACTTACCGCAGCCTTTGATTCCGTGCTTAGGCATAGGCTGTGGGGTAAGTTAAGCTTGTGGAACATACAAGCGGGTCTCCTAGGAATGCTTATGTTGCTATACTCCGAGACTTCAGTTTGCATTCAATTAGATGCCCAAGGAAAACTGTCAGCACCCATCCCTACTTGCTGTGGAGTTAAACAGGGCTGCATAATGTCAGCAACCCAGTTTAACTTATTTTATGGCCGATATGCAGCAGAGATTTATGAATTTAGGAACTTGCCATGTTGAGGTGGTCTCTTCTTCTGGTGGGTGGTTGGCCTATGCAGATGATCTGTTGTTGATGGACCACACCCCGGCAGGGATACAGAAGATGCTGGATGCATTGGTTGGCTATTCTAATAAAAATGGGCTGCAAATCAATATTGGAAAATGTAAGGTCATGGTTTTTACAGCTAAAGCCCCCCCCCCAAACAAATGTGTGTGGAAAATAAATACTAATAGTCTTGAACAAGTTAACCACTAAGTATCTGGGTGTGTTGGTGGATGATAAACTCAAATGGCACACGCACTGGATGTCAATTAAAGCTAGGTGTTTAATATCTGCCAACATAATAAGCACATTTATAGGTTGAAATGTTGGATATTCGGCTCATGCAGTTTTGTTGTTGTACACTGCAAAAATAAGAGCAATGTTATTACATGCCATTGAAATATGGGGATATAAATATCAGGTGTTATTGAAAAAGTTTGAAGCTATGTTAATTTGTAAGTTTATGCGGTTGCCCCACAACAACACAGTGGAATATATGTACCTTGAATTTGAATTGAAATATATAATATCTGAGTACATAAGTAGGTCCATAATGGGTTATGAAAATCTTTTGTTGCTACATAATAATACTATCACTCTTCCATATGTGCAGGCTGTTTTAAAAATTGATGGTTGTACCACTATAGGCACGGTTGGAGCCATTTAAACAATGTATGATAAATGGGCAGCTGGGTTTGTATATAACCCTGGGAGCAGTTTTCACACACATTTTAAAGGCTGGTTAAAAAAGAAACTGCCAATAAACAGCTGTCAATGTCATGTTGTCGATCTGGCCACAAAAACATACAGTGGCCCTTTTTGCTAATATAGGATGATACAAGATTCTAAGCCTTTGTACATAATGGCATATCCCAGCCCACAGACATTCAGATATTATCTCATGATGAAGTTCAATCACTGTGAGGCCCTTGAGATAAAAGGGGCAAAAAATGGTATTTGCCGAGATGTGAGAATGTGTAGAGTATGTGGTTGTCAGGCTCTTGAATCCTTGCAGCATCTCTTGGTGCACTGTCAAAGTCTGTCCACATTGTGAAATAGGTTATCAAAGTCTTACAATAGCGTGTTTGATCCTAAGAATGTATCTGATCTATGGGTGAATTTTATGAACAATGACATTAATCTTATTTATTTTATGGTGACATTTTATCTGAAAATTGTAGATATTTGAAATTGTCTAGCATAGTTGTTAGCACATTTGTGTTATCTATTGTAAATCATGATAGTGATTGAAAATATATAATGTGTGCCTTTAAATATTTTTTTTGTATTGTGTGTATGTAAAATGCTATGTGTTGTATATGCAAAGCCGTAAGGCTAAAAGTATATTAAATAAACACTAATACCAAAAATTAGGAGTTGTAAGAGGATTGAACATGGCCATGGCAACGTCTTTCATCAGGCAGAGTGTTGGGATTTTGGGGGACTCTTGGGTTCATTGATTGAAGGTCTATGCTGAGCATTGTGGAACAGCCAAATATCTTGGATTACCTGAATTGGAAGTGTTATAGTATGGAGGGCGAGATATGAAGTGGGTGGACCTGCCCCCATTTTGTGTAAATATGTTCGTTGTGGAGGGAACCGTTTGCGGAACGTCACAGGATGTTGATTGCAGTTTGCAATGAAGTAGACATTGGGAAATTTGAAGGAAATGTTCCCTAATTCGAAAAAAAAAAAAGTCATGCATTGCCCATAGACAGATGTGGATGCATTCCAGTTCATTTGATCCACAAATCGAAAAAGCAAGGCGTAACTTCAACTTCAATAAAGCTGTGTTTGCTTTTGTTCTAGATGTTGGCATTACATTGTTTCATAATGAGAACATTAAATCTGATAGGGCCAACATTTGGAGTCCATCTAACTGATGTGGGTAGTCAGATTTTTGTGGAAAACATTTCAAAATGCTTTGAAGCAGTGTTTGTGAAAGTGAGAAGAAATAATTAAATTAAGTGAAATGTTTTCTTAGTTCAGTTTGCAAAACCAAATATAAAAGCCAAAAACACACAGAAAAGCTTATTTTAAGAGCTACCCTTTTTGAACTCAAAACAATTCAGATGATTCTAACTGTCCCATGGTTGGAATTTTTTAGAAGTCTGCAGACTATCACTCTGTCCACGGAGTATGCAGGCTGCAAAGGGGCATGTCACATTTTTTTTCACTTCTATTATTTAACTGTGAATGGTGGCTCCAAAAGGAAACGTTTCTTTGGCCCTCATTAGGACCCTGGCGGATTTTTTCCGCCGTCGGCGGACTTTTCCGCCATGGCGCAAAGTCCCTTTACGCCATGGCGGATGGCGGACTTACCGCCCCATTCCGAGGTCGGCGGGGCGGTAAGTCCCCATTGACCCATTTACCCTTCCCCATTCCCATTTCGGCCCCATAGGGCTCAATGGGGGTGGGGAAGGTGTTAATTACGCCACCGTACACTACGGTGGCGTAATTAACACCGAGGTCCCATAGCGCCATGGATTTTTACGCCCGCAAAAAGCGGGCGGAAAAATGACCATGGCGCTATGGGAACTCGTAGTTGGCGGTAAGGGGTCGGCGCAGCTAACGCTGGCGCAAACCCCTTACCGCCAGGGTCCTAATGAGGGCCTTTGTGTTTTATTTTTATTTTTGTATTTTTTTAGGCTTTTTTCAGGTTTTTTTGCAGGTAAGGGAAGTTAAGGTAGGGAAGGGGAGGAAGAGAAGGGAGGGAAGTGGCAGCACCTCAGAGATGGAGAGTCAGGTGGACAGGGTAATATGTTGGGAGTGCCTCAAATTTAAGGTAGATGGCACTGTTTCTCATGCTCTTTGACAACTGATAAGGATCTACAGCATCCTGTATCGCCTGTGAGGCAGCCTGTGGTATCCGCTGCACCACAGCATTGCCCTGTGTGCTGGCAGGAGCGGTTGAAAAAAATGACACAGAGGAAGATAGCCTGATACTCCCTGAGAAAGGAACAGCCTTTCTCAGTGCAACTGGATGGTTAGAACGGACAAGGCGGCACATTGATGTGGTCCCGAAAGATCAGTGCCCCTGTTGTCCATGACTGACTTTCACCCCACACTCAATGCATTCAACAGGGACAGCCTTCACCTTTGGGATCCCATCCACGGTCTTACAGAACCACCACACCTAGGACTTACACCGGGTACAGGATGTAGGCACTTCGACTACCTCATCTTTGTCTTCTTCTTGATTCTCGTCAACATCATTGCACCTGTTCCCCTGTCCAGGCCCTACAGAAGGTGATAGTGGTGGTGTTGAAGGCGACAGGGGAGCAGAAGTGGCCATAGCAGATGCCATGATGCTGTTCACAAAGGAAATTCTGCAAAGTTCTGCAAAGCAAGTGCTGGAAGATGCTCTCACCTGGATAGCCAGATTAAGAATGAGGAAAATTAATGGGTGGGTCCCTTTAGAAGAACCGTCCGTGGACAGTCATACTGTCGGCGGACTACTGAGTCAAAAAGAGGCCTTGAAAAGTTGTACAAAGTAGCCAGATGAATTTAGAATAGGTCTGGGAGCTGTGCATCCTAGATTGGATGGAAAAGCACTATTAAACTGTCTGTGGCCACAGACACCTTTCACGGTCACTGCTGTCATATGCATGGGTGCAGTCACATGATGATGTCCATCCGTGACACCCATCAGGCAGGAATCACAGCACGCATGCAATGGATGTACCTTGAACAGGCACGTGTCCGTGGACTAATTAAAAGTGCATCACACAAAAACAGATATATCCGGACATCGCGCCTGTCCAGGGGCACCTTCATTATGAGTGCGGACACCTCGGACAGTCTATTGTCCACAGACTCATAATGAGAGTTTTAAAAAGATAGGAAAAATTACACAACATTAAACAAAACAGTTATAGTACAACACATATCTTTAATCAAGAAAAGGATGGGGTATCGGAATAGGATTAAATCAACAAAAGAAAGGATCAAAAACACTGATTGTAAGATGACGTGTACCCTACTATACACATACAGGACCTGTATTCACAGTCTCATCAACACAAGTATTGTGTACAATGCAATTACTGCATACGTCATCTCTTACAAAAATATATTTTTATTATTGTTTCGTTTTCATAAGCACAAGTTTCCTCATTCATATAAAACAAAGGTGATCACTGTTCACTCACATCACAACATCAAAACAATTTAGACACACTGATACCCAACAAAATTCTAAAATATACAACATCTAATTTCACAAGTATACAATACTTGATGATTTACAGTGGTGATTTGGTTGTCCTTTTTGCACACTATGTCTTAGTAGCCCGACTTATATAAGTTTCTGTCCTCACTGTTCACATATAACTGGACATTCCTCAGGGGCAAAAAGTTGGTCTTGTGCTTCATGTAGATTTCTAGATCATCATTCACTCTACTTCTTTTACTCATCAGTGCCACGGGACCCTGTATCAAAGGGTACATAATCAGACATATACATTGATATATGGGCATGTATGGTCTTAAAATTAGACGTAGCCTAAACCCTAAACACCACCTGGGTAGACAAATATATAATGAATAATATACCTGAATCGTAATATGAAGAGATGAATATCTTCAAACTTGTTAATTGCGATTTATAATCCTGCAATTGGATATCCTAGCAGCATAAGAAATTCATTGTTGTGCGGCACCTATAGGAAAGAGGAACCAACTACTCTTAGAGCATATGGTAATACACAGGTTGAAAGCATCACTACAAGGCACACCACGGCCCTCTATCTTACGTAAAAAAGGTCATATAGACCATGATTTTCTGAAGAGTTGGAGTAAGTCAATTGGAGGAGTCAAATCCAGACGCTACGTTGTGTCTGCATTGATCAATCTTAGGGCAATAGATCGAACTTCACAAAATTAGGAAATCCAAATCTAAACGTGGAAAAAACAAGAATTATCTCAATGGATTAGTCGGTGCATAAGGCATCAACTATTGAGTAACCAAGGGGGATGCATATATATTCTCGCCTAACCTTCCTATCTTTTTCTCGTCTGTTCCATAGTGAACAGGTCAGAAGGTTCCCAAACTGAGAAGACTTTAGGGATTAAGTTTTTCTTCAAAGTTATACCCTTTCCGGCAAGCAGCACCAACCTATGGAAATAATAATACAAATCAAGTAGGTGGGGTGTGTGCCGCGAGTCCAGTATCATACCAATATATTTCCTGCAAAAAACGGCAGACAAAGGGCCTCATTACACGGACGGCAGTAAGGGTTTACCGGTACCGGTATTTTACTGGTACCGGTAAAACCTTACCGCCTTACTACGAGGTCCCTTTGCGGGTTGGAGAATTTAATGCCTGCTTTTTGCAGGTGTTAAAAAACAACCCGCAAAGGGACCAGGGAGCTAATTACGGTACCGCAATTTGCAGTGCCGTAATTAGCACCTTCCCCATTCCCATTATGCCCTATGGGGCAAAAATGGGAATGGGGAAGGGCAATGTGGGAAAGGGGAATTACCGCCCCACCAACCTTGGAATAGGGCGGTAATTCCCCTTTCCACCAGGGCGGTGCCGGTATTTTACCGGCATGGACCAAGGTGCTAATAGCACCTTGGTCCACCGCCGTCCGTGTAATGAGGCTCAATGCCTTCTTAAACGCATCTCTCTACGCTTAATTGTGCTAGTAGTTATCACTGCTCAAACCATGCCATTTCATCAATCTTCAATGCCATAGCTAATGTTATGCTCACATCGCCCGTCGCGGAAAACAAACATCATACGTAAAGGACGTCATTGCATAACACGTTGGCGTCATACGGCACACATTGCTATGCGACCTCGAATGCTATTGTTCCATGTAATGGATAATCAGTACAGAGAGTCTCAGGAGCACATGGAGCCACTGTCCCTACTTTTAACCTGGGCATTATAAGTATGGAGACTTCAGCATTGCAATTTCTACATCAGTCCAATTCATAATCAAATATACAAAGTAACTCATATGTACATTGTAAACAAGGGGGGAGAAAAGAAAACCCCAACACAATAGGCTCACTGATGTTCCTATACTATCACAAATAGGTCACACATTGTTTAAATTATCACAAAACATCCTAGTTCATTAGTCCTCAAAGCCAAACATCGTACTTGAAAACACATGTCAGGTTGTAGTATCAATACAGCTATTGTTAACAACTGTCTCAATGTACAAATATAGTATAGAGTAATAAAATACATTGGCCACCATTGCCTATTTGATACAAGTCAAATTCATGATGACCAAACAGAAATGCAATCAGATAGAGACTGGAGCTGCAAAATTCATTTGATATTATGCCATTCAATATTTTCTTTTAACCCTGTCACATGACTATTGGTCAAAAAAATTAATTTTTGGTCCAAATTCACAAGTTTCTTATTGATTTCATCCTGGGATTTTCCTTTGATGTCTTTCAGAATTCACCATTCAAAATCTGTAAATGAATGGCCCATCTCCCCATAGTGTTTCACTAGGGGAGCTTTTTCTATGTTGTTCTTTAAGCAACTCCTGTGCTCTATCATATGGGTCTTGCATTTCCTATTGGTCTTCCCTATGTACAACTGGGTACAAGGACATTTAATCAGATAAATAGGATTCTTAGTTTTACAATTTGTATGGTCTCTTAGTGATTTAAACCCAAGTTTACAGAAGTAATTTTATGTGTAAGTGGACACATCACACAGTCACCACAAGGGGGGTGTCCCACTACTTGAGGAACTCCCCACAGTGTACATTGTGTTGGATTCTGTGTACGATGGATGTCATTTTTCATCACTAAATTGCGGATATTGCTGCTCTTTTTAAAAGCCACCAACGGGGATGGAGTGTCCATAAACTTTTTCCAATGTTTACCAATGATATTCTTGACTTTATACGAAAGATTACTAAAGGTGTTAACAAACACCAAAGGCATTTCTTGGTTAGCTTTGCTTTTCTTCTCAAACAGGGCTTCTCTGTTGTTATTAAAGGCACGCTTAGCAGCTTGTTTAACCACTTTCACTGGGTATCCTCTGTCTATCAGTTTGTCCATTAGAATATTGGCTCCTTCCTCATAGTTAGTCTAGTGCTGCTATTACGTTTCAAGTGCAAAAATTGACCAAAGAGCAAATTATCACGAACATGTTTCACATGATGGCTCTAATAATGCAACAACGCATTCCTGTATGCTGCTTTTAACAAAGGGTTTAACCCACAAATGGAAATCTTCATGATAAATCGTACGATCCAGATAATTGACTTCTGTTAGACTCATCGATGCAGTGAATTTTAAATATCTGTTTTGTGTATTAAGCCATGTCAAGAAATCATTGGCCTCTTCAATAGTACCATGCCATACCACAAAGACATCATCAATGTACCTTAACCATTTGGTGATTTTGTCTTTAAAAGGGTTGACAAAAGAGTAAATCACGGTCTGTTCTACCATATCAATGTACAACTTAGCCAGATTGGGTGCCATTGCTGCACCCATGACAGTGCCTTCTACTTGTACATAATACTGACCAATGAATTGAAAAAAGTTGTTGACCAACGCCATTTCGGCGCACCATACAATGAAAGCATTACTTAAAGAATGATTATCATGATTGAATGTCAAGGCACATCAGGACGTCTTCAGTAGGGTTAAAGTCATAAGCCTCAATTTTCACAATTGCATCCTGTTGTCTTGAACATAGCTACGTATTTTCATCACAAAAGGGTGCAAATAGAAATCCACAAATTTTCACAAGCGTTCCAAGATGGAATTGACACCAGAGACTATCGGTCTCTCGGGTGGTTTCTCAATACTCTTATGGATTTTTGGTAAAATGTAAATGATAGGTGTCCTCGCTGTTTCTCTTATAAGGTACTCTCCTTCCTGTTTGCTAATAAAATGTAAATCCATCGCCTTCTCAACTTTTTCCCTTTTGAGTTTAATTAGCCTTGGACTGGGATCTTGATCGATCTTACGATAGCTAATATTGTCAGCTATTAATCTCTCACATTCCTCAATGTAGTTTTGTTTATCTAAAATGACAATGGCACCTCCCTTGTCTGCTTGGCGAATCACTATCTTTTCATTTTTGCCTAGACTTCGCAGGAGATTGATTTCCTTCTGACTTAAATTGGAGTTCTTGGGAAAACCTTCATTCTCAAGTTTCTGAATTTCTTCGAGAACCTTCTTTTCAAAAACCACAGACTACAGTAAGTGAGTATGCTGGGGAGGATAGAAAGTGGATGAATTTCTTAAACCACTGTAGTTGGTATTAGGGTTTGAAGGTTGTTTTTTAAAGAATTGTCTAAGGTGGACTTTCCACATAAAGGCATTAAATTCCAATCTGAATTCAAATGAATTATGATATTTTGAAATCATGAAATCCAACCCTTTATTAAGGATCCGCTCTTCATCACTGCTTAAAGTGGCACTCACTAAATACACTACCAACCCCGTTAGCTGCGTGTCTGCATCCGGTCTGTAGTCCATTCTTGAAGGCCGTTTCCTCTGTCTAAAAAAGGAGGGCATCTTTGGCCATTCCTAGCTCTTTGATTTCATCTTGGATTTCTCCCCCACTGCCCCTGAGTATTTGTACTTCTTCCTCTTAGGCCTCCATCATTGATTTCTTCATTTTCACTTGAAATGTTGGCTTCTTCACTTGAGCTATATGAAGTATTCCTGAACCTCCCTCTACGATTGATTCTTTGTCCTCCATTGGGTGCTCCAAAAACATAATCTTTAGCAGTCTATAAAAAAGCCTTGTCATGTGTGTAACTGGATACATCTTTTTTTAACATCTTGATTCTCTCTGAACTAGTATCTACCTTAAATGTTTGCAGCTCTTTCATATGTGCATATAGCTTTGTTTTAAAAGCTGCAATATCAAATTTCTTTTTCATGTCTTCCTCCATTGCATTAAGATCGATCAAAATCTTCTTGCTGGTTTCTTGAGCTGTTTCTATGATCACACCAGCCAATCTCTCCTGCACTTATTGGCTATATAACTCCACTTTAGTTTGAAATCTACATTGTCCAAAAAAAGCCTCGGTTCGTTACGGACAATAAGGCCCTGCAGAAGTGCTTGATTTTTTTAATATTCCAGCATTTTTCATGAATGGAGTTCAGTTCGTACCAATCTTTTGCGGGTCCGATCCGCAAAAGATTGGTACGAACTGAACTCCATGCTATAATTATGCTGGAATATTTAAAAAATCAAGCACTTCGCAGGGCCTTATTGTCCATAACAAACCAAGGCTTTTTTTAGACAATGTAGATTTCAAACTAAAGTGGAGTTATATAGCCAATAAGTGCGGGATGGATTGGCTGGTGTTGATCATAGAAACAGCTCAAGAAACCAGAAAGAAGATTTTGATCGATCTTAATGCAATGGAGGAAGACATGAAAAAGAAATTTGATATTGCACTTGTGAAAATTGAGGGTTCTGACTTTAACCCTACCGAAGACGTACTGATGCGCCTTGACATTCATTCACTGTACACTAACATTCCCCAACGAGCAACCCTAGAGGTTATTGAAGAAACTCTGTTGAAACGTGAAGATAATCATCCTGTAAGTAATGCTTTCATTGTATGGTGCGCCGAAACGGCGTTGGTCAACAACTTTTTTCAATTCATGGGTCAGTATTATGTACACGTAGAAGGCATTGCCATGGGTGCAGAAATGGCACCCAATCTGGCTAATTTGTACGTCAATATGGTAGAACAGACCGTGATTTACTCTTTTGTCAACCCTTTAATAGGCAAAATCACCAAATGGTTAAGGTACATTGATGATGTCTTTGTGGTATGGCATGGTACTATAGAAAAGGCCAATGATTTCTTGACATGGCTTAATTCACAAAACAGATATTTAAAATTCACTACATCAATGAGTCTAACAGAAGTCAATTATCTGGATCTTACGATTTATCATGAAGATTTCCATTTGTGGATTAAACCCTTTGTTAAAAGCACTTACAGGAATGTGTTGTTGCATTACGAGAGCCAACATCGAAAC
Organism: Ambystoma mexicanum; assembly: GCF_040938575.1. NCBI lineage: Eukaryota > Metazoa > Chordata > Amphibia > Caudata > Ambystomatidae > Ambystoma > Ambystoma mexicanum. The sequence goes on along the minus strand of NC_090922.1, from coordinate 367,532,806 downwards.
ATGTTCGTGATAATTTGCCCTTCGGTCAATTTTTGCGCTTGAAGCGTAATAGCAGCACTAGATGTAACTATGAGGAAGGAGTCAATATTCTAATGGACAAACTGATAGACAGGGGTTACCCATTGAAAGTGGTTAAACAAGCTGCTAAGCGTGCCTTTAATAACAACAGAGAAGCCCTGTTTGAGAAGAAAAGCAAAGCTAACCAAGAAATGCCGTTGGTGTTTGTTAACACCTTTAGTAATCTTTCGTATAAAGTCAAGAATATCATTGGTAAAAATTGGAAAAAGTTTATGGACACCCCATCCCCGTTGGTGGCTTTTAAAAAGAGCACCAATATCCGCAATTTAGTGATGAAAAATGACATCCATCTTACACAGAATCACACACAAGGTACACTGTGGGGACTTCCTCAAGTAGTGGGACAACACCCTTGTGGTGACTGTGTGATGTGTCCATTTACACATTAAATGACTTCTGTGAACTTGGGTTTAAATCATGAATGGACACTAAGAGACCATACAAATTGTAAAACTGAGAATGTAATTTATCTGATTAAATGTCCTTGTGCCCGGTTGTACATAGGGAAGACCAATAGGAAATGCAAGACCCGTATGATCGAGCACAGGAGTTGCTTAAAGAACAACATGGAAAAAGCTCCCCTAGTGAAACACTATAGGGAGATGGGCCATTCATTTACAGATTTTGAATGGTACATTCTGAAAAAAATCAAAGGAAAATCCCAGAAAGAATTCAATAAGAAACTTGTGAATTTGGAACAAAAATTATTTTTTTTTGACCAATAGTCATGTGACAGAGTTAAATGAAAATATTGAATGGCATAATATCAAATGAATATTGCAGCTCCAGTCTCTATCTGATGTCATTTCTGTTTGGTCATCATGAATTTTACTTGTATCAAATAGGCAATGGTGGCCAATGTATTTTAATACTCTATACTATATTTGTTTTGTACATTGAGACAGTTGTTAACAATAGCTGTATTGATACTACGACCTGACATGTGTTTTCAAGTACGATGTTTGGCTTTGAGGACTAATGAACTAGGATGTTTTGTGATAATTTAAACGATGGGTGACCTATTTGTAATAGTATAGGAAGATCAGTGAGCCTATTGTGTTGGGGTTTTCTTTTCGCCGACCTTTTTTACAATGTACATATGAGTTACTTTGTATGTTTGATTATGAATTGGACTGATGTAGAAATTGCAATGCTGAAGTCTCCATACTTATACTGCCCAGTTTAAAAGTAGGGACAGTGGCTTCATGTGCTCCTGAGACTCTCTGTACTGATTTTCCATTATGCGGAACAATAGAATTCAAGGTTGCGTAGCAAGGTGTGACGTATGACGCCAACGCGTTACGCTATGATGTCCTTTATGTACGATGTTTGTGTTCCACGACGGGTGATGTGAGCATAACATTAGCTACGGCACCGAAGATTGATGACAGAATGCCGCGGAAAGATGCCTTTAAGAACGCATTGTCTGCCGTTTTTTGCAGGAAACATATTGGTGTGATACTGGACTTGCGGCACACACCCCACCTACTTCATTTATATTATTATTTAAGTAGGTTGGTGCTGCTTGCCGGAAAGGGTATAACTTTGAAGAAAAACTTAATCCCTAAGGTCTTCTCAGTTTGGAAACATTCTGACCTGTTCATTATGGAACAAATGAGAAAAAGATAGCAATGTTAGGCGAGAATATATATGCATCCCTCTTGTTTACTCAATATTTGATGCCTTATGCACTGACTAATCCAATGAGATAATTACCAGATGTATTCTTGTTTTTTCCGCATTTAGATTTGGATTTCCTAATTTTGTGAAGTTTGATCTATTGCCCTAAGATTGGTCAACACAGACACAATGTAGCGTCTGGGTTTGACTCCTCCAATTGACTTACTCCAACTCTTTACAATATCATGGCCTATATGACCTTTTTTAGGTAAGATAGAGGGCTGTGGCTTGCCTTGTAGTGATACTTTCAACCTGTGTATTATCATATGCTCTAAGGGTAGTTGGTTCCTCTTTCCTATAGGTGCCACACAACAATGAATTTTGTATGCTGCTAGGATATCCAATTGCAAGATTATAAATTGCAATTAACAAGTTTGATGATATTCATCTCTTCATATTACGGTTCAGGTATATTATTCATTATATGCTTGTCTACCCAGGTGGTGTTTAGGGTTTAGGCTAGGTCTAATTATAAGACCATACATGCCCATATATCAATGTATATGTCTGATTGTGTACCCTTTGATGCAGGGTCCCGTGGCAATGAGGAGTAAAAGAAGTAGAGTGAATGATGATCTAGAAATCTACATGAAGCGCAAGACCAACTTTTTGCCCCTGAGGAATGTCCAGTTATATGTGAACAGTGAGGACAGAAACTTATATAAGTCGAGCTACTAAGACACAGTGTGTGAAAAGGACAATAAAATCACCACTGTGAATCATCAAGTATTGTATACTTGTGAAATTAGATGTATATTTTAGAATTTTGTTGGGTATAAGTGTGTCTAAATTGTTTTGATGTTGTGATGTGAATGAACAGTGATCACCTTTGTTTTACATGAATGAGGAAACTTGTGCTTATAAAAACGTAATAATAATAAAAATATATTTTTGTAAGAGATAACTTATGCAGTAATTGCATTGTATACAGTCCTTGTGTTGATGAGACTGTGAATATGGGTCCTGTATGTGTTTTGTAGGGTACCCATTATCTTACAGTCAGTGTTTTTGATCCTTCCTTTTGTTGATTTAATATATTATATCCCTATTTAGTAGGAGGGATTGTCACCACAGTATGGGGTTACCCATTGAAGAATAACTGTATCAGAATAGGCAACATAAATGAGAGAATCAGGAACTTTCTAAGGTTTTTTGGTATTACTTGTAACCATAACATCCCTTTAACAATATGTTTTCATTGAATTTCATAGGTTTTTATTAGTGCAACTTAATCATAATGTACCTTTAACAATGTTTTTTTATTCAGTGAACATAAATAGAGTGCATTGTATACAACTATGATTTTTTGATCTTTTATGTCCAAAGTAACTGATCAGCAATCTTTGTAATCACAGCTCACGTAAGTAAGAAAAACAAGTTCTTCTACTTCTAACAACACATGCATTTCGGGGTCACTATTGAGTCCTTTGCATGTAGTTCTTAATAAATGTATGGTTTTCACTTCCATCTATTATAATTTATCTTCATGGTTACCCATTCTTGGGCCATCTAGTGAATGTTCACTCCCAGGAATTTGATCAAATTTTTATAGTCCATTTGAAATTCCTTTTACCAATCTTCTGCTAGTGGTAATCTCTGATCCTTTTCTGTGAGCATATTGATGTGTTATCTAATCCTGATTCTTTATTCTCTGAAGGTACTGCTCACATATAGTCTATAATAATGTATACCCCAAATTTGGTTGTGCAATTAATAAAATCATGTATATGTATACATTGATTGTCAGTTGTAATAAAAATATGCACATTATGGAGAACATGTTTACACATGTTAGAGTTATCACTGTTTTCAAAACCTTTGAGCTGTCCCCCTGAAAGTATGTGTGTTTGCAATCATGCTGATTTAATTTTCATAGTGTTGGAGCCTTTGTGTGAACAAATTGTGCTTATCTGTTATATAATAAATAAAATTTACATCACTGTCCATTTATAATATATGCCAATAATGTTTTTAACGTTTTTGAACTACATGACATTCATTGGTATATCTTGTAATCATTCTTACAGTATCCTTAGTCTCACCAGGTTTATTATCTGTAAGAATGAATAGTTAGTCTTAAATCCTATTTGATATTATTTTCTTGGCAATAAATTATGCCATAATGATTTAGCATATCGGTTCAATCCAAGGGCCTTTCATTTGTCCCAACAAGTGTGACCGACTGGTATTCCTCAGAAATCAAAATTCGCAGATTCCTACGCACTGTAAGACTCAAAGCATTCTTCCAGGACTGCCCTGACCGAATCATAGAACAAGATTCAGGACTTTGTTGTCCATCATCATTCACACCTCAGGATAACCAGGTGTCTAAGGACATTTTGATTTTTGAAAAGTGTGTACTTAGGGATCTGCACAACTTGAAAACTAAAAGCAGCAGACACTACTGCACATAATCTATCGATTGATGAAAATCGTGCCCTCAAAGAACTGGCATCCAACACAAGCATAGTGATCAAACCAGCTGATAAGGGTGGCAGCATAGTCGTGATGACTAACACACAATGGGCCTCATTACACGGACGGCGGTAAGGGTTAACGGTCACCGTTAATGGCAACGGTGACCGTTAACCCTTACCGCCGTACTACGAGGTCCCTTAGCGGGTTGGTGCTTTAACGCCTGCTTTTTGCAGGCGTTAAAAACCAACCCGCTAAGGGACCTCGGAGCTAATTACGGCACCGCAAAATTGCGGTGCCATAATTAGCGCCTTCCCCATTCCCATAGAGCCCTATGGGGCAGAAATGGGAATGGGGAAGGGCAATGGCGGAAGGGGGATTTACCGCCCCACCAACCTTGGAATGGGGCGGTAAATCCCCTTTCCACCAAGGCGGTGCCGGTATTTTACCGGCATGAGCCATGGCGCTAAAAGCGCCACGGCTCACCGCCTTCCGTGTAATGAGGCCCAATATCTTCAAATGGTGATTCAACTACTAGAGGACACCACAAGTTATAAAAAATGGAAAAAGGATCCAACTAAAGACATCAAAGAAGAAATTGAACAGGTTGTTAATTATGCCTTTGACCGCAACTCGGTATCTGACAATGAATGTGAATTCCTGACTACCAGTCAGGGACGCACTCCCACCCTATATGCGTTACCTAAAATCCACCAAAATTCTGCCGATCCGCCTGGTCGACCCATAGTCTCTGGTTGTGGCACTATACTTGAACCACTTTGTAAATTCATTGATACTGCTCTTAAACCTTTGAGCATGAAGACTAGCACCTACCTTAGAGATACCATGAACACCATCCAAATCTTTGAAAATTTGAGCTTCAACCCCACAGAACAAATCTTAGTCACGATGGACATAACATCTCTTTATACCAGTATCCCTCAGTTAGAAGCTTTTGATTGCATACGAGAATATCTAACAGAACTAAATCTAACAAGGATACCCACCAACTTCATTTTGGAGCTAATGGAAATTGTACTTTGCACGAATTATTTTGAGTTCAATGGTACCTTCTTTCTTCAAATAAAAGGAACAGCAATGGAGCAGCTTTTGCTCCAAGTCTGGCCATTTTATTTATGGCCAGGTTTGAGTCAGTACACATTTTGTGTGAAACAGATCCTTTCTTCAAATGTATAACCAACTGGAAGTGATATATCGATGATATCATTTTTGTATGGAAAGGATCAGAACTTGAACTTCAAACTTTCCAAATGTGGCTGAATCAGGTTGACAGAAACATCCAGTTCACCCTCGAATACTCCAAAACACATGTTATTTTTTTGGACCTCGAAATCAAACATGACAATGGCAGACTCAAATGCTGTTTGCACCACAAAGAGCGTGCTAGAAACACTTTACTACACTACACCAGCGATCACCCTCGCCACCTCAGAGACAATCTTCCTTATGGACACTATTAGCATATAAGGCGCAATTGTACTGACATACAGGATTTTCAAAAGAAAGCGGATGAGTTGGACATCAGATTAAAAGAATGGGGTTACCCCAAGAACCTCATTAGCCGGTCTCACAAACGTGCCTGTTTCATGGACCGGGAATGCTCTACTAACCACAAAAAACTTAACGCCAGAAAACCTGTGATGACCTGTGTACTCACGCACGGTCCAAATGCTTTCCAGTTGAAGAAAATCATTTGCAAACACTGGGGAATTGTTAAAGTAGATTTACTAGAGGAAACTCATCCACGCTTTGCTCTCAAGAGAGCACCTAACATCCATGAGAAATTGGTACACTCTTGTTTTCTAAAACAACCTTCAAAAATAGGACTTTGGGATTTGCGTTCTACCAAAGGACACTATCCTTGTGGCTCATGCACAGCATGCACCTTCACCCGCAAGATTAAAGAATTCAAAACTGGAGATCGGACATGGGTCCTACCACACCTTACCAACTGCAAAACAAAACAAGTGGTCTACTGTATTGAATGTCCTAGTGGGCTAAGATACGTGGGACAGACAAGCAGAGTGGTACATATTAGAATATCAGAACATCGCTTGCGTATTAGGTGCAAATCCACTTCAGCTCCCCTTGTTAATCATTACACAACATTCAAGCAATCACCAAATGAATTATTGTGGTGGGTACTGTATGTAATAAAGAACTCCATTAAAGTTTCCAGAAGCCTACTTGAAAAAGAAGCTTGCTGGATTTTTTTTATGGAAACTCACACAGAAGGCTTGAATGAAGAATTAATTCCTCTGCTATAAGAACTACTTGGATCAACTATTTACTGATTCATTTTCTTGAAACTCAGTACATATATACATGCGGCCTTAGTACATTTGTATTTCGGCAATATTGTATTTTTCTGCATAGGAGTAATTTAGCTCTCTGGCAGCTTCACACTTAGGGGTCCCAAGATGGATCACCATTTACTCTCCTACACACCAAATCTAGAGATTTTTACAGCCTGCCCACACACTGTTTTTGCACAAAATCGTTTCGCAATTTTGCCATCCAATTCTTGTGTTAACATCTGTTTGGTCTGATTAACCGCCCGTGTTTGTAGCTTTCGAATTGGTTTCATTTTATTTGTTTTTATGAACCATTTCTCAGCATGCTTACCAGCCAATATTTTTCGTTTGCAGTCATGCCTTATTTACAATTATTCAGTCTGTGGCGCATGGTACATTTGACCGTTAGCCTGCGCCAACAGGAGAGATCATACACGTGTCTGCGATGGTATACACCGCGGTACCGGAACTAGCATCTACATATTCCCCTTTCGGTTTAGGGGACCATTCGTTTAGCGATATTTTTAACAAACATGCTCGTGTTCGCAACAAACTGCAATGCACAGCCTCGGCGACGAGCCCCGCACTCATGGCGAACCAGCAGTGGGCTCGCCCCCCACTAACCAATCACATTGCAACACTCTAGTTCCCCAGCATACTGACTGATAGGAGGGTGTGTTTTTCCCACCCTATCATCAGGTGCCACGTCACCATACAGGAAAAGTTTTGGAGGCTCCAACCATCTGGCAGGCTCTCTTTACAGCCAAGCTTCATCGCAGTTGCACGGCTAGACTTCGCAGCCTGCACTCACAGCGACGCAGGTAAGCATAGAATCGCTCTTTCTTTTCTTTTCAACAGTAGTCATTCACATCAGCAATGCGTTCTGCAGGATTCATGCCCCCTGACACCCGACAGATATTATATTTATTTAGGAATCCCTACGCCACCAGCCCCTTCAACCACTATTTTTATTTATTTATTTTACGGATACACATGACAGAAAGGCGCCATTAATATTCTGTTCTGCCCCTTTTAGGTCTACAGGGGACCCATGTTGCGTGCCGGATGTTGACATAGGTAGGATACTGTCCTTACTGGGGGGACTGGAAAATGCGTCAGTCTTTGATCTAATTTGAAAAACATCTAAAATTAATTATCTTGTAGTGCAGCCAAAGGAGCTGCTTAAAGTACCGCAAACAGGGGGCGACAAGGCCATATTTTTTAATCAAGTAAGCATTGAGGGGTCGATTCATGGAACAAACGTGCGCTGAAAATCCCAGCGCAAGTAGGCGCAAGGTGGCGCAAGCGTGAGAAACCCAGTGCACGCGCACACGTGCGATTCAAGGAAGACGCTGCACGTGTTTCCCGCTGTCCGTGCGCCAAATCCTTGCATGGCACACGCAGGCACACACTCCACCAAACGGCATGCGCTACACGCACAGCAAAAGCGCACATAGCTCGGCACACACAACCAAAGTGGGCGGAACAGTGGGCGTAACACGCGGAATGGGGAATAACGCATGAAAAAGAAAGGCGTAACTGGGGAAGTACTGCAGGGAACTACACGGAACGCCCACACACACGCGAACAACCCGTATTCATGGATTCGAATACGGGAAACACGCGCACGGCAAAAGACGCACACAGGCGTCAACGCGTCTGCCAAACGAAGGCAGGCGGAAGCGTCCCCGCGCACAGTATAAAAGTGCGCGCAAACAACAAACACATATATACAGCTACGATGAATGACCTATTTGTCGCAGCACTGATCGTGGGACACCGCAGGAGGAGGAGAATAGCCAGGGCACGCATTTTCGCACCACGGACAAGCCTTTTTGGGATGCCTGACGACCAGGTCTACAGCAGGTATAGGTTTCCACCCCATAACATCCTAGACCTGGTCAGGGAGTGGGAAGATGACCTTACATCCCCCACCCTTTGCTCCCAAGCATTGAGCCCCTTGGAGAAGGTGCTCAATGTCCTGCATTGCATTTCACTGGGTCATTTCAGCAGACTACTGCCATAGTGGGGGGGTCTCACAGGCCACACAGTCACGCTGCCTACACCAGGTCTTGGCAATCATGACAGCGCGCCCCTCAGTCCGCAGGCACATATACATGCCCAGAACACCCGCAGAAAGGCAGGCTGTTGTCCTGGATTTTTACAGGGTGGCACACTTCCCCAAAGTGCTCAGTGCCATAGATCGCACCCATGTGGCCCTACGTCCACCTAGGACCACTGAGCACATCTACCGAAACCACAAGCACTGGCATTCCATCAATGTACAGGTGGTAAGCAATGCAAAGGGAATCATCACCTCTGTCTATGCAAACTACCCTGGCTCCACCCATGACAGTTTCGTATACAGAATGTCCGCCCTGAGCCGGGCCCTGGAAGCTGGGCAGCATGGCGACACATGGCTCCTAGGTGAGTGCATGTCACACACACACACACACAAATACACAAACCCCAATAATCACAACCTTTTACACCTCCCCAGGGGACAGTGCCTACCCTCTGAGCAACCACATGATGACGCCAATCCGGAACCCCACCACACCACCCCAGGTAAGATACAACGCCGCCCATATTGCAACCAGGGCCATAGTGGAGCGCACATTCGTAGTGCTCAAGTCACGCTTCCGCTCCCTTGACCGCTCTGGCGGGCAGCTACTCTATGCACCCCCAGTAGTGTGCAGGATCATTGTGGCAGCATGTGTCCTGCACAATGTTGCAACACGGCAGGGTGTACCGGTGGACATGGTGGCGCCCCCACATCCCCAACCTCAGGCACAGGCGCTGCCCATGGGAGGGGACAGGGCACGTGGCGAGGAAGCCCGGACCCAGCTTGTGGCCACATTTTTCACCTAAACTCCCACCCCTGCGGAGTGCACACAGGGCTGGCACATACCAGGTGACAATCGATGATGACAAAGAGACAGTCAACTGTCACAACCTTACCACCCTGAGATTGTTGCCATGGAAGTGCCACATTGTCTGCATCCCTAGCTACTTAAACACAAGCTATCCTGTGTGACCAAAAGGCACACATATGACATATGATATGATATGGCATTTGTAAAGTGCCTATACACAAGTGTTTCAAGGTGCGACGAGGCAGGGAGGGGGGAACAAGGGAAGACAGACAACGATCCTACTAGGCCAGGTGTCATTTAGATTGCGCAAGTGCAGGGGTAGGGGGAAGGGAAAGTGCAAGGGGAAGGGGAGGGGGGGAGTGCAGTACAGGGTAAGTAGAATAAAAAATAAATAAATAGGCCAGCTGGTGGCAAGTGCAAAGGTAAGTGCAGACAAGTGCTGGGAAGGGGGGGCTGTAGGGATAGAGAGACAGTCCCACAGTGCAGGGGTTGCCAGGGAGGCAGTGCAAGTGGAGAGTGGCTGGGCCAGGGACCGAAGTTGGTGAAAGTGGCCCAGTTGCAGATTCAGTGCAGTTTCAGTGAAGAATTTAGCAAGGGAGAGGGAGATAGAAAGCAGAAGCAAGGTTTTGAGCTGCTTCCGGAACCGTAGATGGTTCTCCTCAAGTTCCAGGGAGGCAGGAAGGCTGTTCCAGAGGGAGGCCCCTGTCGCGGAGAGAGATCTACCCCCAGCTCGTTGCTTCGAGAAGCGGCTGACCCTGACATTCAATGTGTGAATCACACACACCTGCGAAATAGGCCATGACCATCACTGTTATGTCACTCAAACCCTCCCAAACCACAACATGACATGGCAAGCAATAGCCATACACCAACACAGTACCAATAAGGTACACATTACCATGTTAAAAATGTACATTGGCATCAGACAATGATGCCTGACATGGAATCAGATGAAATGACTGACCAACAACCTCCCACCCAAAATAAGTCATTCCCAAATGCATTACAAAAGTTGTAGCCGTAACATAACAATGAATGCCTGTCTACATGCACATTGTGCATTGCAAAATCAACACTGCAGCTTCTGTGTGCTGTGTCCAACTCCTGCAACACACTGCTCAGCGCACAGCACAGTGAACAGCTATTGTGCGTGATGCACACCCTGAGCATCACATCTAAGCGACAAACCACATCAAAAAGCAAATTAGGCATGTACAGGATCCATAATTGGTGACAGAACATGTGCTGCAGGGACACAGTGGGCACCAGAAGGCAAACAGAGGGTACACGTGGATATCCAAGGGTGGTTGTACATGTAGTGCATCATAGTGCGAGTGTGTGGGTCAGTAAGGACATGCACTCAACATATGCATGTGCAATCAAGTGACCATCAGTGTCCTCTACACATCACATGTGAACATTCACCATGTGTACACCCCAGCATGTCAAACCACAACTATCCCCTCACACCTGAAAGGTAAACACAAGACATGAACAGGCATTGATCAGCAGAACACATCATGTACATAGGATACCACAATTACAATGTCAGGGTTCCCATCACACTGCAGGGCAAGGCAACTATCAACAACAAAACACCCCCCTCCCTCACAAATCACCATGACCCACTGAACAACTGCACCTGGGTCATGGAGCCTTCAACCCTCAATTTCACCTGGCCACAGGATCACCCTTCCCCTTCGTCACTATCTCCCACCTTGTGTGTAAAAAGTTGCCTGCACCCTCAGAGTCCACCTTGATTTGCAAAAACACAAATTCCAAGGCAGAAAAACGAACCAGAACAGCCTCCAGTAGATGACTTGAAGTAGCAGTACCTCACAAAGGCCAAGTACTACCACAATGATGTAACAACCAAGGTAGCACAGTAAAACAATGTCACAACAGGATGTGAACCATGTGTGGTACATGACATAGAATGATGCACGTCGAACGGATGTGTTCTGTCACAGCTCCCGTGTACAGGCGCAGGAGTGGCACGAACCAACCACCCCCACCGTGGCCCGGGTGCCTGCAAGGTCAAACTGACACAGGCCTCTGAGACCCTGGTGGGGAAGGAGGGTCAGGGATATGCAGTCGGGACAGGCGTTTGCACACTGGATAACTGGAATGAGTGGCAGAAGAGGGGAGGAGGAATGACACATGAAAGTAGCGAATGCACGAAAATGTACTACCTGCATGAACACATACACAATCCTAACAAACTTGTACATCATTGTCAGGGCCTTCCGGAGTCCAGGCTTAGGAGTGGCACTAACCAACCACCCCCTCTAGGGTTTCGGCGCCTGCAAGCTTGGGGCTTACACAGGCATCCACAACCCCAGCAGGGAAAGAGGGTTAGGGAACGTTCGTTGGATAGGTACGGGAAGCAGGAACTCCGGGTAGAGGGTACAGGGTTTAGAATTGGATAGGGGTGATTAGGGAAAAAAAAACATACCAAATTGAATTACACATTCATCCATGCATTAGTGCACCCCCCAACAAGCATATGCAGAGCAGTTTGAAAGAAAAACAACAAGACACTTAGCTCTGGTTTTGAGTGCTGGCCTCCTGCCTGCGCACTCTCAGGTCCGGTTACAGGAGCACTTCAATGCTGCAAAGAGAGCCACAGTTAATAATCTGTGCGTGCCCATAACACACAAACACACCACCAAATATGCCCCATAGCAACACACTACTCTACAAACAGACAATCTGGTGTGGATGCTTCGTACCCATATGTAACATTACCCCTGTGATGGGTCATACACAGTCAATGCAGTAAGTCAGCCACCGGTGGGTGCGTGGCAAATGGAACACCAATGTGTCACAATTCACACAACATGCAATGTTTCCTGGGTAAACAGACAGACACATATAGCAAGGTATGACTTCAGAACAAGTCGTGTTCCACCATGACCAAAAGAAAGTCTGTCCCTTGGTGTATGTCCCTGTGAGCTGCTCCTTTCCATGTCTCGGAAGGCTACATGGGTGATACAAGTGCCTCAATGGCCCATGGTGGACCGGAGGGTATGTGCCACTGCCCCTGCAGGTGCCCCAGACATCCTTACAATCAACTAGCCATCAGTCCACCAACACATCTGAGATGTATTGTGTGCTTCAACACCAATATTCGTCCAAGCTCAACCTCAGTGCTGCTACTAAGCCTGCATGTGCAACTGGCCTGGTGGAAGTTTTGCTGTGTTGTGGCCCCCCTGTGCTGCTCACCTTGCCTGGAGTTCCTTGGAACACGTCAGCAGTTCTAGGATGTATGTCTGCAATCCTTGTGCCTCTGCTTGCGCACACATGTGCATGTGGGCACCAAGAAACGTGTCCAGAATGCAGACGTCAATGGGCCATGTCTGCTGGCAAAGGTGGTCTGGAGGCTCATCCCCCTGCAGAAAGGGCATGAAACACATGATTAATGCTTTAAAGTCATCTGTGTGTGTCTCTTCAGGCATCTCATTACTGGACCATGTCAGAGACGTACATCAGAAATCACACCATCAGTCCGTCTTTCACATCCAAAGTGTGGAACACACTATCTATGGCATGAATTGCAACACGCACGTGTACAGTAAAGATAAGAAACATACTACACAATGCATAGCAATGAATGTACACATTAATCATGAAACACCCCATCTAGCAAAAGCAGAACAGTGGTCAATAACACCGCAATCATCCCCACTAGGGGTGTTAACACAAGTTACACAGCACCAGACATGCCACAGATATGACAGTCCAAAGCCCTTGTGTAATAGGCTGTTAGACCGAACCATCCTTGAAAGCTCATGGATAAGGGAGGCAGGAGTGGCATATGTGAGTCAAGGACCCCAAGCAGCAAACACATACACAAGACAAGCCTGAAGGGCCCAGCTGGAACAGACAGTGGATGCTTTCAAAAGCCACAAAGCACCGCACTGTCACATGAAAGCACAATAGACAAGCAATTTTAAACTATATTAACTAATTACACTAACTATGAAAAACCTACATTACCTAATTAAACTAACTATCAAACAGACACTTAACTAACTAAACTAAAAGAAAAATCAAAAATGGCCACATACGACCTGGGGGGGAGGGGAGGCACCCAGGAGGGGGGAGGTACAGGGTGCTGCTCAACACCCACATGCGATGATGCTGAGCCAAAAAAAAAACCTCCATGGGCTCAACGCCTGCACAGCCTGACCTATGTGGGAGATAGATGGTCGTCCAAGTCTGGCTCATCCTGGAAAGGAGGACGTGGCACAGTAGCCTGGCCACGCCTAGCCACAGCTTGCCCCTCAACGGCAGCAAGTCTGCTGGACGGGTGAGCCTGGTTCTGTGTGACAATGTGACGTAGGTCTGCATGCAGAACCTCACGTGATACACATGCTTCCCTTGCAATGTAGCACGTTTAACATGGAGTTCCTCCTGCAAGGCCTGGCTGGACAACCGCTGCACCTCCCGGCAAGCCTGTAGCTCAGCCGAGATGGTATGCTCAGGCTGTGCAAACCTCTCCTCTGCCCGCTGCATCTGGGACATCATAAGGACACCCAGAGTGGATTTGAGGGAAGCATACTCCTCACTCAGGGCATCCATGTGCGCCTTTGCGTGAGCAGCAATTGCTTTACGCAGCGACGACATTTCAGTCTGGCGTGCCCTGTCTGAGGCCGCCATGCCCAGCCTGAGCGAGCAGGCCATGGACCGTGCTGCCTGCTGCTGGAGAAGCACCTGCCTAGCAGGGGGGAGCACAGATCGGGCCACACGCTCCATGCACTCAGCGATGTTCTCCATTGCTGCCCCCTGCCGTTCTGAATTGGCAGTCATGTCTTGCACCCACTCAGTATACTGCGGTTGCGTGCGGCGACCGTGTTGCTGGGCTTGACCCCTGCGGGACCCAAGGACTGGGTGTCCTCGCTGTGTTGGCACTTCCCGCGGCTGCATGACTACATGCCCCTGTCGACGTGATGTCCCAGGCACATCAGTGACTGGTGTGGAGGGTGACCCTGCGTCCCGATCCACCACGGGCGGAGGAACCAGGACTGTCTGACCCCTCAGTGCAGGTGTCGCGGACAGAGGAGTGTCCACATCAGAATCACTCACCCCTGACACATGGACTTGATGCTCATCCAACTCGACATGGACGTCAGAGTCGTCATCAGGGCTGGACTCATAGGCAACCAGAGACAAGATGGTCTGTAGCACTTGGGGGTTTTCGTGGCCCACCACCCCACGACCCCCAATTGTACCGGGTTGATGTAGTGGTAACAACCCTGTGTCTGGCATGACAACACCATCCTCCGCCTCCATTGTGTCATCACCTGAAAAATAGAGAGAAAAAAGGTCACTACACATGTCAGAAGCACACAACACACACACACACCAACAGCAAACACATCAGGCAGACATGTAACACACAAAATAGAACCTGGCATGCATGCTGGGTCAACTTTGAATTGCTTCTGTGATCAGACCTGTTGAAAGGTGGCAGTTTGCATAGAAGTGGGTCTATGCAGTGCAGCAAATGTGTATGTCACTCACTACCTACATGTACAAGGACTCCATGGTGTGTGTCAGGAAATGTGAAGGCAGTGCAAGGTCAAATTCAGGCATCACGTGCACTGTGCATTCAATGGGTAGCATATCTACAAGCAAAGCACCCCTCCACCCAAGTACAAAAGCAGGGATGCCTAGCATGTATCAAAAGGCTGACCATAGACCTGTGTATTGACAGGCAGTGTTGACTGGCATCAACAGCTTAATGTGATTCAAGTGACAACACTGCAAATGATGATGGGACAGTAAGCAGGACACAAGATGAAAACTCTGGAGGCCGCCCACGTGTGAAGAAGACACTACAACAGTTGGACAAAGTCATTGGCCATTAAACAGGCTGAGGCCTGTGACCCACATAGATTGTCAGACCCTAAACATGTGTGCAACGCAGTACTGAGCCCCAGTTGACATGGGAAGGCTGATGAGATGCCATGCAATGTATATCACCCAGGACTTGTATTACAGTGATCATCCAGTCAAGGACACATAGGGGCATGCGTGCAATGCACATGGAGCATGAATGGGCACTCATGTCCCTGCGGGGCATCTGACCTATGCACATTAAAAGTGAGATACCCTGCATCAAGTACTAAGGCTGTACCACACAGCATATGTCTGGCAGATTGCACGCTGGAAGTTAGCATGTACACAGGACGCATGAACAGGTAAGTACACAATGGCAAGATTGAAGCAGACCAGTGCAAAGGTGGAACTGGGGTGCAGAGTGGCAGAGGAGGGGCAAGGGAGCATGCCTATATGGAGTACCCGCATGCAGGCAGAGGACACATGCACGTCAGTCATGCTATGACATTGTGCCTGGGCTGAGAGGAAGGTCACCCCACGCCACATGCTGAAGGGCCAGTGAGCTGGAACATGGACCGGAAGGGTATACTGGTAACCAGCATGTGAGTAGGGTGCAATAGTGGTGATGCAGACA
The DNA here is from genome assembly GCF_040938575.1 of Ambystoma mexicanum. Lineage (NCBI taxonomy): Eukaryota > Metazoa > Chordata > Amphibia > Caudata > Ambystomatidae > Ambystoma > Ambystoma mexicanum. Next base: position 367,516,964 of record NC_090922.1, on the reverse strand, counting down.
GTCCCCGTCTGCTCCACATGTCCACCATCCAGCAGAGCAGACACGCATCACGGAAGCATTGCATTACTTACACATCAGAACCATGTACATGTCACATGTAGTGGCAATCATGCACAACACATCCCACAAGTAAAACGCACACTTCCTAAACAAACACGCATCAACACTCACTGGACCGGGCAACAAAGTCCAGCATCTCTCCCACTCCTTCGACCGATTCAGGTGGTATGAACTCGGCAACGAGTGACTCATGCGGAGTGAGCTCTTCCTCCTCTGGTGCAGGCCCACCGCCAGTCACCAGAGTCAAGTTGTAATTTGAGGCATGCTTAGCCTTAGCGCTGCGTTTGAGGTCATTCCAATGCTTTTTGCACTCTTGCGCCGTGCGCACCTCATGGCCGAATGAACTGACATGTTCCGCAACATGCTTCCAGTGGGTGTCACAGTGGGCAACCGTAGTCTGACTATTGGCACCCACTACCATGGCATGGCTGTGGCCCCGCACGTAGTCCACGAGGAAGTCCAGTTCTTGCTTGCAGAAAGGCTTCTTCCTCGACGTGCAGGAGGTCGTGGCTGCGTGTGGGGTCCCAGCCTGTGCTGCAGATGCAACCTTCCTCCTCTTGGACTGTGGCGCAGACCTTGGCTGGCTAATGCCGCCCTGACCAGTATGGCCAGTGGGTTCGGTGGTTTGAGCCAAGGGAGTGGCAGGTGGAGAGACGACCAAAGGCCTGACTTGTGTCAGTGGCAGCTGGGTGCCCTCCAATGGACCCTGCGCAGCAACATCCGCTGTGGCAGGGTCATTGACCGCAACGGTCCTGGTTGGCAGACTCACAACCGGGGTGTTGTTGGGTGCATCTGCCCCTGCACTTGCCAACACCTGGCTGTTCGGGGCAGCAGATGACATAACTGCCCCAGGGACACGTGTCTTGGTCAGAGCAGCCCTGCATGCCCCTATGGTTTCCCTACTGGCCTGTTGGAAATCTACCAAGGGCTCCTCAAGTGCCAACGCAGCCTGCGCTGGCAGACCCTGAGCCTGGGTGGTGGTGTCCACAGCTGCACCTGCAGCTACCACTACCCTTGGGCCCGTGGCAGTCGATGGAACGGACTGCCGGGTCACACGGGCGCCAGTGCCAGATGCAGAAGCTGCATCCCCCTGAACCACAGGGGTTGGTGGCATGACTGCACCAACACATGGCACAACATTGTGCTCAAGTGGCGCACCCCTGTCTCTTCCCCCTCTGTGGCCGCCATGGACACCCTGGAGTCCCCCTACTCCCTGGTCACCATGGCCATGTCCCCGACCACGCCCGCCACGAGGAGTACGCCCAGCTGACGCGCCCCTCACCTTTGGTGGCCTCCCAACCATGGCACAGATGTAGTAGTGCCGGCACAGATGGAGTAGTGCCAATGGGAGGTGTACACCACAATTGACCTGGGCAATTGAGGTGAAGGGGGTGGGAAGTAAGATGTTAACAGCCCCCCTGCACCTGCAAGGCTGTATGTGACCCCGGTGATATAGTGACGGGTCACACAACGCTCAGGCACCCCAAAACTGCAGTAAAACTGTGCACGCAACCCTGCAGCCTACAAGCGTGGAATCAACCTCCCGCAGTACGCAGTGGCACCCAGTAACACGAATAACGCATATGCGTGGGACACGCAGGCTACTATGACCTCGAAAATGGGTGTGATACACAGGAGCACCCGCAGTGCGAAAAATTAGCGTGTGCGACTCACCGTCTGACTAGCGCAATGCAGAAAAACACGCGTAGCCAATACCCTCTCCAAAAGAAGAGATACGTCCTTGATAGCTGTGAAGTTGTGATGGCGTGCAAAACAACAGGAAGCAGCAACACACATCGGTCTCCACGAAAGGCACGTACAGGGAACTGCTACCCCCGCTCACCTTTAACCCATGCTGAGGGAAACACCCACGTGAGTCATGTCATTTACGCGCATGGGCCCTTTCCTCGGATTACACGCATTCCCACGCGGACGTGCAGTTTTTCACGCGCGCTGAACCACTATGCTAACGTCACGAGGGAAACGCCCGCGCACGTCAGCGCGCATCACGTCACAGAGGCGCTTACGCTTGAAGGGCCTTTGGTCCAATGAAATCTCATAGGAGTGCTGACGCGCCTATGCGCTAGGGGCCTTTCCTCGAATCACACGCTGACGTGCACATTTTTCACGTGCCAAATCACTCCGTATCAAGCTGGCCACGTGAAAACACACAGAAGACCACGCTCCTGCCCAAAAGGCCGAATCACTGCCCCCAGACCCCTGAGCACGCTCCCACCTGCCATCTGCTGCTGCCTGACTGCCTGCTGCCCACGTGCCTTGCTATTTGCTGCCTGCACATCAGCCAGGGGTGCATTTGCTGTGACCACCCCTGCTGGAACTGAAGACTCCGGACTGGGATATCATCGCTACACAGCCCAGCTCCAGAACCCAGTTGCCCACCCACTCCTGCCTCTGGGGTTGCCATGTTGGGCAGTACACCATCTAGCACCACTGGCAAACCCCAGCCAGAGAGGCAGAGGGCCACCAGCTTCACTGCCACCGAAGTTGGTGTCCTGGTGGAGCAAGTCCTGGGGCAGTATGATGCCCTCTTCGGAAGTTCCTGCGCTGACAAGGAAGGACGGACTTGGATCTGGACGGACATCGTGACTGCCATCAACGCGGAGGGGGTGGCAGTCCGCGACTTCCAACATGTCAAGAAGCACTGGGAGGACTTCAGGTCCAGGACCCTCAACAAGGCCCGGCGCCTCTTGAAGGCAGCGGATGCTAAGGGGTGCCGGGGACACCTGACGGAACATCAGATGAGGGTCCTGGAACGCATATGCACAGCGCTCCACGTCCAGGTCCTTGAGAGGCAGGCCCGTGTGGAGTCGAGCGGTAAGTGTAAATGCATACTGTTTGGAAGCTGTGCGTGTGGTGGTGTGCCAGTAGTGTGCAGGTTGTACATGTGTTTTTATAGGGTCATGTATGGATGTGTATGTACAGGGCAGTGAGACAGACACATGCAAGTCCTTTCATGTGTGAGACACATGGCTGGTGTATGTGTGGGTAAGCATGCAAGCTAAATGCAGATGTGTGAGCACACATGTTTGGATTACTGTGTATGTCAGTTGGCATGGTTGTGGTGTCACACATGGATGTTGGTTCCAGCTGCATGTATGTGCACCATGTACATGTGCATGTGTGTCTATTTGACAAGGGTGCGACAGTGATGCAACATGGATGCATGTGACACTGATAGGTGGAAAACAGATTTGCAGATGTGACATGGATGCCGATCTCAACACTGCGACAGTTGACGGAGGTGTACACATGCATGTACGTGTGTTGGCGTGTGTGCATGTGTAGTGCACTCCCTGTGTTTCATGTGATGTCTGGCTCACCTTTGGCTGCTCATGCTGTTGTATGTGTATGGATGGTGCTGGCTGTTGCAATATGGCTGTGGAATAGCTCATGTGTGTGAGTCAAAATGACATGTGTATTGGGGATTGTGATGCCATGTCTGAAGTTTGACAATGCCACTCATGTGAAACTGTCATGTGTGTATGAGTCCATTGTACAATGCCCGGATGCCTGTGTTTTATTTCTCCCTGTCTGCAGCGTCAACTGATGAAGAGGGCGGAGAAGGTACTATGGAGCACAGCGGCAGGGATCGCACCGCCAGCCGGAGACGCAAGGCCCGGCTCTCCGCCCAGGTTGTCATCTCGTCGGGGAGTGAGGAGACCGGTGCCGCGTCCCAGGCTGCAGCTGCCGAGGGGAGGACCAAGAGGCGGAGGTCGGAGTTGGACTCCTCGGCAGCAGAAGGGGCAGCTGAGACCCCATAGGGCCCAACGGAGGAAGATGGCATGGAGTCATCCAGGTTATTGGGGGGTTTGGTGGAGGAGGAGGCCGTGCAAGGGACAGAGACGGGGTCTGGAGGTGGGGATTACACTGGTGCTTGTGGTGCATTGCAGGACCAGGTACAGGAGGCAGCACAGGCCGCCGCGGAGGTGCCTGTGTGCAATCCTGTCCCTGATCCTGTCACTGCATCATCTTGCACCAGCAGGGATGCCTACGTCCAGACCCGTTCTCAGGGAGGGGATTGGCTTACACCAACTGGCCTTCCTCTCCCTGATGATGTGGCTATCTGGCACCAGGTTGAGCCTGTCCTGGGTGGGATGGCGTTGCGTCAACGTGCCATGCGAGGTGATCTGCAGTCTTTTCATGAGGAGACTGCACGTCTTCTCGCATGGCTCGTTGACCGCAGTGACCGACTGGGACAGCTCACCAGGGCCGGATTCCTCAGTTTCCTGGACCTTTTTTCTGACCCCCTCCTCAACTCAACCCCCTATGCCCCAGTCGTCCTCCATGCCATCTTCCCACCCATGTATCACCTGGGTGCCCTGTGGAGCTGCCTCTGACCCTGCGGCCAGGCTGGTGGAACACAGATCCCTGCCACAGTCGGGAGTCGGATGTCCAGCAGGGGTGGCCATCTCCACAAATGCACCCCAGCTGCAGGAGGATGTGCAGGCAGCAGGAGCCAGGGCGCAGGCAGCAGCACAGCAGCAGCAGCAACAAGGTGGGAGCCATGATGACTCGAGGCCTTCATCTTCGGAGGGGCAGGCATCGGCCAGAGGGCAGGAGGACCCTGGACGGGAAGTGTCTTCCATGTGGCAGCGGTTGGGCAATGCGATGGATGTGGAGTGACAGCGGGCGGAAGAGGCACGGCTCACGATGGTCAGGGCGGAGAACTCCATGCGGAGGGCCCTCAGGCGGGCCGAGTGCCTCAAGGCCATTCGCAGGGACCTGGAGTTCCAGATGACATCGTCCCTGCGAACCCTCGGGGCCATGGAAGAGGACCGCCTCCGGGACATCGAGCAGGAGTTCGATGATGCCCTGGCCCGGGACATCCAAAAGTGAGCCGTCGGACTAGCCCGCTGCCCTTGTAAATAGTTATGTAGTTAGTCTTTAGGTTCCTTTGCTTTTTTATTTATTTTGGACCTTTTGGACAATGGACCACATTTTTGTATATGCTTTTTTTATTAGGTAGTATTTTTAGATATGTTTCATTTCTTCAGTTGGGATCATGGACCCTTGATTGTTTATCTGTATATAGTTGACTGTAGGATTATACTTTTTTTTTTGGATTTACCCATGGAGCAATGGTTTTCCGTTTTGTTTTTCCCTTGGATTTACTTTTTTGAACTGTGACTTTGGACACCTTTCCTTTGGATTATGATTTGTTGTTTTTCATTATTTTATGGACATGCTGCTTTTCGTTTTTAATTCCCATTGTCGTTTGTTTATTTTTAATTCCATTTATGTTGCTTTTAATACATTTTTTTCATCAAACTTCAATGTGTAGTATCATCTCATTGGTTTCATGCATGTCATGATATGGGTTTTGACATTCACTTACACCCATTGAGTGTATGTGAGGGACATGTGTTCATTTACATACTTGCCATTGGGGTTGTATCATGTAATTGGCATTTCTATGTGGGTGGATGCAATACTTGGGTGGGTCTTTGGCATGTGGAGGCTGCCCATAAGGGCCAGGGATCTAGATTGTGATGACGTGTTGGCTGGGGGACATGTGTCGGGGCCTGCGGGCAGGTGCCCTGCACTGCTGGGGGGTGGGGGTGCAGGGGGACATGAGTGGGGGCCTGCGGGCAGGTGCCCTGCACTGCTGGGGGGTGGGGGCGCAGGGGGACATGAGTGGGACATGAGTGGGGGCCTGCTGGCAGGTGCCCCACACTGCTGGGGGCTGGGGGTGCAGGGGGACATGAGGGGGACATGAGTGGGGGCCTGCTGGCAGGTGCCCCACAAGGCTGGGGGGTGGGGGTGCAGGGGGACATGAGGGGGACATGAGTGGGGGCCTGCGGGCAGGTGCCCCGCACTGCTGGGGGGTGGGGGTGCAGGGGGACATGAGTGGGACATGAGTGGGGGCCTGCTGGCAGGTGCCCCGCACTGCTGGGGGGTGGGGGTGCAAGGGGACATGAGTTGGTGATCAGTAGTGCAAGGAGACATGTGCCTTTCCTGGGGGGCATGCCCATGTTGGGTGGGCTGCCTGTGGGACATGACCAGGGGTGCAGGGTAGTCCCCTGTGGTGTGGGCTGCCTGCAGGGGCCGTAGAGGGTGTACAGGGAACACCTGGGAGGACCCACACTGCCAAATCACGTGTAGGACTCCCCGCACCCCCAAAATACACGTACCCTGCTGAAATTGCGTGTGAAACTTCCCGCGCACCCCTGAAATACACGTACCCTGCTGAAATTGCGTGTTAAACTTCCAGCGCACCCCAGTAATACACGTACCCCGCTCGCACAGGGCCAATCGTGTGTGAAAATTCCCGCGAACCCCCGTAATACACGTACCCTGCTGAAATTGCGTGTGAAACTTCCTGCGCACCCCAGTAGTACACGTCCCCCGCTCGCACAGGGCCAATCGTGTGTGAAACTTCCTGCGATCCCCAGTAATACACGTACCCTGCTGAAATCGCGTGTGAAACTTCCCGCGCACCCCTGAAATACACGTACCCTTCTGAAATCACGTGTGAAACTTCCCACGCACCCCAGTAATACACATACCCCGCTCGCACAGGGCCAATCGCATGTGTAACTTCCTGCGATCCCCAGTAATACATGTAACCTGCTGAAATCGCGTGTGAAACTTCCCGCACACCCCTGAAATACACGTACCCTGCCGAAATCGCGTGTGAAACTTCCCGCGCTCCCCAGTAATACACGTACCCCGCTCGCACAGGGCCAATCGCGTGTGAAACTTCACGCGATCCCCAGTAATACACGTACCCTGCTGAAATTGCGTGTGAAACTTCCCGCGTACCCCTGAAATACACATACCCTGCTGAAATCGCGTATGAAACTTCCCGCGCACCCCTGATATACACGTACCACTCTCGCACAGGGCCAATCGCGTGTGAAACTTCCCGCGAACCCCAGTAATACACATTCCCCGCTTGTCATGCTGGTACAGGGTTAGCGCAGCCCTTTGCGCTGGATTGGGGTTTTGATGGCTTTTCCCTGCGCGAGGGGCGTTCTTGGGGGTGTAACTGGCGCTGCTGCAGGGTCGCTGCGCCACTGTGCGCCACGGCTGGTTTTGGTAGCTGAAATCCATTAAATACGCTGTGCGCGGAAATGGATTTTAGCGCACGCGGCTGGCACAGAGATTCGCACGCGCACACTGTGCGCCAGCCGCGTGCGCCACTTGTGCCCTAAATTCTATTAATTACCCCCTTAATTTGTAGCAGTTAAAAGCAAAAAATATGGCCTTGGCCACCCCCTGTTTGCGGTACTTTAAGCAACTCCTTTGGCTGCACTACAAGATAATTAATTTTAGACGTTTTTCAAATTAGATCGAAGACTGCCACATTTTCCAGTCCGTACCTTCGGGTTCAACCACACATGAACACAAGATACCACCAATCTCTTGGTTATCTACAATACATTCTATTATCAGGTAGGATACTGTCCTTACTGGTTCTCACATTTTATTTTATTTTTTACTTATACATCATTAATGTTAGGTGAACAGAGAGTAATGGTATGATCCACTCACCCATACAGGGAGTAGCTGTATGCTGTCTTTGACCCCTAGGACTTGATGTTTTACGCTTGCTGCCATGACGTGGACCCGTGTCAAGTAATTTGGTCCGAGTAATTCCCCCAGTATCATTGGGTAAGGCTCTTTCTGGATCTCATTTTCTAATTAGGAGTCTTTTAATGTTAGTTCAGGTAATATGTTCCTTTGCCCTAAGGCCTTAACTTAACCCTATGAGAGGTGTAGAGAGAAAAAATATACTTTCATTATTTCACTAATCTTCACTCTGTATTTGTCTGCTTCCCCGTAGGGACTACTGTTTTACATTCTGCCCCAAGGAAGGCGGTTTCAGATTTTGAAGGCCTACAGGTGGCACGCCGAAACGTAATCAGGTCCTTGCTAGGGGAACCTTTATTTTATGTTCCTTGAACCCAAAACATCTTGGACCTTATCCAATATTGTTTTGGATCTCTGTTACTGAAGAAACTTTACGTAGGCAGACCTGTTAATTGACATTCATTGTTTGTTCTTTCAATATTCACTTACTGGCAGATTTGTTAACTGACATTAATGTTTGTTTGTGTGTTTTCTGAAGTTTTATTTATTGTGGCATATTCATTTATATAAGCAATGCAACCTTTCTTTTTGAAGTTGTTTTTCTTACTATTCATTCATTGTCAAAACATTAAAAAAAATCATTGTTTTCATGATTTTTGTTAACTACTATATTCAATGAAATACAGCATTATTTCTTATGCACCAGTCTTTTTGGTCTTTTCACTCGCCCTCTCTTCTGAGTAAGTTGTGTTCCAAAGGTCAATTCAATTAGGATATCTTTCGATACCAGCCCAGAATAAATATGAGGATTTAACATTTGATGCATTATACAGCTTTTTGGATTCTTTTGTTTTCACCATAATGATTTAGCAATGACTTGATACCCGGAATGTTGTTCAATTGATGAGAAATTACGGTAAATATTAGCTCACCCAGATTATAAAATCATGGTTTGACCGGGTACAACGGATAAAGTACATATATAGATCCCACTCTATTCAGGCCGATATATCATCAGTTTAACCTACCGGTAGACGACTTGCGCATACAAATATATGATACTCAAATTTATACCACTGAACAATCAAGATGGAAGTGAAAAATAATGGCATATGACTCCTCAGGCAAACAATTCTGCACTGTTCAGATTGTTGACTAATGCAGCTCAAGCTAATAAGTAGCTGTGCAAAAAGTAATGAAGAAAAAACATCTGTTTCTCTTCACTCTAGGTCTGAAAATGAAACAGACATTTGTGATGGCTCCATTGAATGTTGCCCATAAATAAACTTCAGCTAGCTTTACACACCATTACGAGATTAAAGGTTGGTAAAATAGGGCAAAGGGTCAGTCTAGTTCAAAAGATCACACAGTTCAGTTTTTTTATATTTTTTTTTTCTTGATTTAAGTTAGTGTACTGTGTCCAGTATCATATGTGCTGGAATCAGATTGAAAAATCTATATACCCTAGTTATATTCTGTGTCCTGAAGACAGATCTTAAAGAGCACTGAAAAAAAGGAATAGATTTATCCAACAATGCATCTGTTTGATCCAGAAACACACAATAGTGTTGACACCAATAGAAAGAGTATCATACAATTTCTGTTGTGAACTATACTTTCACACGTGTTAGTAACATCACACTGCATATAAATGTTTCTGAAAAAGATTATATAATTTACCTTACCAGAGGTTGATATACATGTATTATGGATACTATAATGAATATGTATTTTGCCCCACTACAGAGTGGCTTTTTTAACTTGTTGTTTTGAATAAAATATGGCAAGAGCATAAACTGACCTCATTGATCTACTTATAATAAATAGCTCTATTCTGTACTGGTTCCTTTTACCCTGTGCCAAGGGTGTGAAAAGTGGGCTGGCTTCCTGTGGACTCTGTTTGGTACACTCCATTTCTAATATATGCCAATATATACGTTTTTAAACCACATGACATTCATTGGTATATCTTGTAATCATTCTTACAGTAACCTTAGTCTCACCTGGTTTCTTATCTGTAGGAATGAATAGTTGGTCTCAAGTCCTATTTGATATTATTTTCTTGGCCTTTAGAAATATTCTCTGTGTGCCATCCAATCAGACTAACTATTGATCTAACTTCAGTTAGACCTTGAAATACCTTATGTATTTTAGGAAGGAAGTAGATGCTCAGGATCTTCGGTTAAACCATAATAAGGAACAGTTGTTCTTCATCAGTGATTACTGGGCTTCTGTGCCATTTATTGATCAAATTGTTGGCCTCCGCAATCATTTAGTTAACCTGTTCAAAAGTGATCTACATATAACAACCTGGTGTCCCTCAGTTATGGTCAGCCATTTTGATGTAGTGTATTGTATCTAGTATGACTATATTCATCCCCTTATCTGCTTCTCTGATTATGATGTCATCATAACCCAATAATCTTTTGAGTGCTTGTTTTTCCTCATGCGTTAGATTAATGTGTGTCTTGTGTCTGTGGTTTTTGAGGTCCATGAAATTAAGTATATCTCTAACCACTACCTGATGGAAAGTATCTATTACATTTTCTTGTGGTGTCTATGGCACATTGATGTTGATTTAATATTAGAGTCCAATAGAATATTTGAGTCAATATTAAGGTCTTCAATAATCTGCCTAGTTGATGTATCCATGCCACCTCCCTGTGCATGCTGGAACTCATCCGCTTATACTCATCTCCGGTAGAGATTGCAATGCAACTGATTTTGACAAGACAAGGGCATAAGCGTATGAGCTCCAGCATGCCCAGGCTTCATTGCGAGAACGCATATATTACCGCATGTTAAACAAGATGCATGGGCAGCAATTCACTTTTGGAGGCACAATCAGAATACAGTGGTACATGGAAATACCTGATGTTGACATGTCTGTAGGCCTGGCGAATAAACATGAAAGCACTTTGTTTGATGACATTGGTGCTGCCCTTTGTTAAGAAAGTTTTTCAGAAAGTATCCAACTCTGCTTACTTGGCAATTGGTTAGAAATAACCTTGCTGGTCCTGAAAAAGTTGGGACGTTATTGATGATCCACAGAAACAGAACAAGTCTACCTGCATGGGATATCCTTAATAAATGTGTTGAAAGGGATCCATTTGTACAAGGAAAAATTGTTTTAATCACGTATGGATGAACATGTATATAATGGGTGATCATTATTTCACATGTACAACAGTAACTGAAGGGTGCACACTTGTGTGAGGGTCCAATAAATGGTGAAATCCCCATTCAAATGCCCCTGCGTGATACCAAGAGCTGGTCAGCCTTAATGTTTTTATTTCTTTATTGTTTTGTTTCTTATTGTTACCCATAGTGTGGAATCACAGTAGCCTTGCCGCTGTTTAAGGTCATTGTAAACTGAGGGAGGTTTTTATTGGATGCCTATATCTTGAGAAATGTTAACTGGCATGCATTAGGTCCACTTAGTTGTTGGAGTAATGGGTCAGTTTCTCTTTGCTGTCCCTATTAGATAGGTGGCACAATAGTTCTCCCTAAGGCAAGAGGATTCCACCACAGGGGCACCACAGTTCTTCCCTGATGGAGAGAATGTGTGGGACTAGAGAGCATCCAATGCCTGTTTTAAATTACTCTACCTCATACTTCACCATGTGTGATGAGACTCTTGGACTGGTTGGTGATTGCGATAGCATTTGGTCTTTGTATCCTATAATACACTGAGATGTGTTTTGCTATCCTTGATAGTTAACATACTAATTTCTGGGTGATATGATTGAGAGACATGTATATTTATCTGATGATGAAATACCTTTTTGAGTTTCAATGTTGCCATACACTTCAAAATATCTATCCTTCATCATAACTTTATTCGGCCTACGGGCCAACAAAGTAAATTCAAACACAATTGATATAGAATTAACGTAATCACAGTTAACAAAGACAGCATTTAGATAACCCATCCCTTTCCAGGGAACCATGAACTCCATGGGTCCTGCCACCTTTTGTCCCAATTGACATTGACACAGGGGTATAAGGTTCGCACCAGTTAGGGGAGTGATGATTGTGGGTCATCGGATTCAGGCAGGGGGTATGGACTGATTGTAATCCTTCTCGTGAAAAAACGGCCCACTCACCCACTACTTCCTAGGTCACCCTTAGCCACCCTACAGTGCCAAAAGCCCAGCTTAATGGAGGCATGATGGTTTGTGCCCTGCTTGGAATTCTGCGCCAACCTGCCATGGTTTCCCTAGAGACAAATGTGCAACCTCTAGTTGACCGCAGCCAATGTAAACACTTGTTGAGAAGGGAATCCCTTGGCGCTGACTTATTAGTTGTCAATTTTGGGACTCCAAGAAGGTATACAGAAGCTTGTAAATGCCTTCCCTGGGTATGGTACTTAGCCATGCTCCCTCTTTCGCAAATGCTTTGTGCCCCAGTCTCTGCCCCTTTAGGGCAATGCGTCTCCATAGGGGTAAAACCCTGGTCTGCCAATAGAGAAATAGTTGCCCTTTAGTTTAGGATCCTGCAGCTCTAATTTTTCTTATCTTTCGAATCACAGATTGAATTGGAGGTACTTGGTCCCTCAGGTGCAGATTGTGGCAGGCAACGTTCTCTTCTCAGATGGCTATGGGCAAGATAGCCTGTGCTAAGAGCCATTCAGGGGGCTGGGTCTTGCTCCCCTTGTCAGCAGGTGTAATGACCGGGGTGTACTCCTGTGGTATCCCTCCTCCCCTCCAATTGACTTCAAGCAATAATTGCAACAGTTTTCTGATGTCCGCCTGCTGGGCATGGACTTGATCACTTCTGCACCCCCTGGATGAATGTCTTACCTCTTTAGATGGATCTGTGGTCATGTCACTGCCATGGTGGGTGGCAGAGTCTAGGGGCCTGGGGGCTTTGTTGCCCAAAGTGTGTTAAACTGAGAAAGGAGCTAGCTCCCAAGCTCATAGACGCCAGATGGTGACTCCAGGTGCTGCTTGGAGTGCTGGAGGGAGGTTTTTTTCCTCGGACATTGTGGGATTCTATAACCCCTGTGGCCAGGAGCTGACCATAAGTGCATTGGCGAGGACTGGGCTATGGGCCAAAGGGAGAGTTGATGAGAAATGTTGGGCACCACCAAGGATAGCTGGCACACTAACCTCTCTGTTTGCCCCTGGATGAATAATGTCAGGTGGTAGATGGCTAATAGATGCAAGAGGGACACATATTGGGTTGATGGGCTCATGGTGCAGAAGGGCGCTGGCAGGAAGGTGGGGTTCAACATGGGTCATTCCAATCAGTTCATTTCCCTTGTTATTGGTGATGTCATGGCACAGGGTATTCCCTCCAATGGTGAACATGCTTCCATTTGTGTCCAAAGTTTCCTGGGCAGTTACATTGCTTCCTACTCCCGGAATCATATCAAGACGGCCACATATACATGCAAACTCATTAGAGCTAGTAAACAATTCCTCTCCACTGAGAGTTGCCTTACGCTGGCTAGAGCCCTCATAATTTCCAAATTGGATTATTGTAATGCACTCTACATCGGAGCGAATAAACAAATTATCCATAAAATACAGGTTCTCCAGAACAATGCCCTGAGAGCATCACTGAACATCAACAGAAGTGAGCATATTTCCTCTACAAGAAGAAAATTCAAATGGTTATCTACCTCTGATAAAATCAAACTTAAGACTGCCTCCCTCACCCACAAGTGCCTCAATAACAATGCACCACCCTACCTCACATACACAATTTGCAAAAGAATATCCTCCAGATCGATGAGAATAGCTAACTCTAACTGCCTCCATATTCCAAGATTTAGACTTTCCACTATTGTTGGACATAGCTTCCCTGTCAAGGCTGCGCAGCTATGGAACTCCCTACCTCCATGTATTAGAGCCCCCCAGCCTTATGCCAAATTCAGACAGATACTGACTAACTGGCTAAAAGAAAATGACAAATAAATTCAGACTAACACTGTCTCGGTGCTCTGCCCCTATCCCCTTCCCATGGATTTGCCTACTTTGCACCAGTCCACTTGGACAACCTTACTAAGGTATTGCGCCTACCTCATTCCATGCTACCTAAACCATGGAACCTATTTTGTATATATTGACATGCCACTGCCTACTTTGTCTTGTACCTTATGGACACATTTAATTTCAGTGCATTTTCGCGTGATTATGTAATTTACTCTGTATATACTGACGTGTTATTTTATATGTCGGCCTGCTTGGCCATGTAACTAAGTTGAACATATCCTTTCTGCTGCACCCTGATGCTCCTGGGCCTTGTGCGCATTATAAATAATAAAAAAAACAAACAAACCCAGGTTGTTAAACATCCGAGACTCAAGCAAACACTGACTCAAGGTTTTTGGTTAAAAAGTAAAAGTACATTTATTTTTGACCATCTGTTTGCAAAACACTTCACATCTTTTAAATTAAAACCACACGTAAAATACACTACACAAAACCATCTCACTTTGGATATGGCAACTCAAGGTAAGTACCTTATGATTTGACAGACAAGTGTTGTGAAACAAAAGACGTTACCGAGAATACATATGCGATCACTTTTTGACAGTAATGACAGTTCGCTCTTACTAAAGATACGCGTATCCGCGGAAAGAAATGTTACCGCGGTAAAAACACACTTAGCACCAGAGTTAACCAAAGAGAGTTGGGGGCAAAAATCATCAGCAATACTTTTGTCAAGGCAGACAGAATCAGAGAACACTTTCTAACCCAAAGATAAAAGTCAATAGGCATGCGCCAGTGTTAGGTGGAACAGGGTTCCTGGTGTCGAGGCTCACACAGTCAGATAGTTCACGATTCAAAGATGCCAGTAGTACTTGGATATTGTCAAAAGAGAAAGCAAAAGTTATAAGATAGAAGGAAGATAAGGACAAGGCTTTGGTGAGGAGAAAAAGGGGCTCTCCCTAGTTCCTCGAAGTCGGACACAGTACCTTATTCCCTGATGAAGCTGGTGCCACGGAAGATGTTCCTGGTAGTTTCCTGTAGACTCAATGTTCCTGGCTCTTCAGTCATAGATACAAGAATGAGGACGTCTGGAGTGAGCTGCACTACCCAGGGAGGAGGCCAGCAGCAGCGACGGTGAATAAAAGGTGCGCTCCTTTAAAACAGGAGAGGCTCTTCAGATGGCTATCCGGACCACTACAGCAGTGTGCAGCGATTTCAACCACGAAAAGGATCCTTTGGCTGTGGACGATGAGCTGGTTGAGCCCACCAGGCTCAAGGGAAGAAGACTCTGGACTGGATCTTCTCTGGTCGTCGAAGGGTAGATAGCTCAGGACTGCAGCAGGGCTTCACCGGGACTTGGTAGTTGCAGCAGTCGTCTTCTTCTCCGCTTCTCTTCGGTTCCTTGTAGTTCCAGTGGTGACTCTTACTTCCAGCCCAAGAGTCCTGCCTTTTATGCAAAAATACCCCATTCACACAGCCTGTCTGTCAATCACACAGAAGGGGGTTTGTCCAGCCCAGACAACCATCTCAGCCAGTCATGGCAAAGTGAGAGTTGGGTTTCCTAGGATACCCTGTGCCGGGGGTGACTATACCTCTCCCTCACATTCAGCCCACCTACACACCCAGACGCCATGAGGAGGGCTTCTCTGCAGAAGCCCTCCAAAAGACGGTGAACAAAGAAGGCAAACCTGGTTTGCCGCACAAAGTAAAACACAAGAAGGACTTTAACAAAAAGAAATGGCGAATAAACCCGACCAGAGCCAAAAGAAAGATTATTTGGTCAAGCGGGTTTATGTTCGAGGCTAATATAATAGCGTGGAACATTACCACGTTTATGTAGTATAATCTCGGTAGAAAAGTTAGGGTAGATACCACTGCCACCAGCCAAGTCTAGTCTAGTTAATGGCAACTTTACATGTTTCTCGGGGACAGTAATCAGCCCCAGAAAAATGGAGTCAGAGGGAAGTCTCAAAGACGACCCTGTGTTACTGCACTGAAGGTTCTGTGTAACACACACAAAAAGTGGGGCTCATGGAGTGTGTGCTCCAGATCCCAAGATCACACAAACAGTCGAAATACACATGAGAAAACACTGGCAAGAGTGGGAAAAAGGCTCACACTCTCACCAAGTGGAAAGAATAAACTCCAGAAATCCAGCAAAGCTGCTGGGGGACTCACCAGGTGAGGGAAATTACCCATAGAATGAGAATTCTCCCTATCAGCCATCACTGCACCCTTCTACCACCGAGGGCTTCACTGCTGCAGAAAGGATGCCGGTCTGATGTATACAGGGGAGTGTGGTCAACAGAGTCCGGTTACGAGAGAATGCTGCAGGGGTCCAGCATGGCACCACACACCACACCAAACACCACGCCCTTCCCCACCACCCTTCTATCTGAATTGCCACATATTCATAACTAACTGAAGGTGCAAAAGAGAGTCCCTTGTTTAGAACCTTAAACTATTTTCCAGATTGCTTTGAGACAGTTTAAGTACCAAGTCGGTGTTTTGCCTTATATCTCGTGGTTTCTTTCCCTTATGTAGTCTAATCGTGTTCTTACTCGAGCCCTTTCTTGCCTCTCTTGTCCTCCTTCTCCCGCCTCCTCTACAGCCTCTGTTTCTGATCTTGGTGTTGAAATATCTTTAGGAGTGGGCTCTTGGAGCCTGACTTGTTTGGTTACTTATTGTCTGTTGCTCTGTCTTTATTGTCTGATTTGTTCTAAAAACAATTATTCTTATATTTTTCAGTGGATATGGTTCTGTCTTCACCATCCACTGTGGTGGCTGTGCTAGTGGTGTGTCTCTCACAGTCATTATCTATGTCAGAACTGGCAGCTGAAGTGCCCAGTGTACTATTCCTGTATATTTTTTGGTTGTTTTTGTGAATATCATATCACTTCATCCTGGTGTTTTTCAGGATTTCATTTTACAATCTGAAGTTCTTTTTCTTTGTTGCTTTCGATGCCTCCATCTCATGAATTTTTTTTTTCTACTTTTGTTATTTTGTTCTCATTTCTGTAATGCTCTCTGTCAGCATGTTCAATTAACAATTCAATAATATTTTGTAGCTAATATTTAAGCTCTCCTCCCACTGCTCAGCTAAGTCTGAATCCTCAGAATGATTGAAATTCAGAAAAATAAGATTTCTTATTCCTCTTTTCTTAATAGTTACGGTTGATCTTTCATAGTATGCATTCATTTATTTGATTGAAACCTTTTCAAGTCTTGCAAAATTTGGTCTTAACGTTTCATGTATTGCGATACTACCTCTGAAATCATTACTTGTACTTCCTCTAGGTGATAAAAGGGCCTAGTATCATCATATTTAGTGGTTCTGTATGTTGTCATTCTAGACATTGTCAAAGACTACACTGGTTGCTATTTCAATGGATGTAATCTACAACCTTAAGTAAAAAAGTCTCCTGAATGTAATGGCTTAATTGCAGCTGTAAACCAGCTCTTTCTATATTACAGTTGATTTAACCAAGTGTTTTCAGCAACTCGATTTATGAGAAATATGTGCACACTTGCATCTTCTCCATGCAATGAATTCCTTTTAAAAACAAGCAGTGACAAATACAAAGGTGTTACCTCTTGTATAAGCATTAAACGGACATTTTAGAGGCACTGTAACAATATGCACATGTACTAAGATCATTTGACAGCTGTGGCCATGTTATGGAAGGTAGTACCATTATGGTACTGTCTGGAAAATGTCTTTCCCATTCCTACAAAATAAATAAAAGAGTTGACTTTGTCCATGCTGTTTATTTTGTGTTGATGTCTTTAGGGGGAATTTAGTCTCCAAAACAATTATGATATCACAATATCGATCATTGCCTTTTAGAGTAAGCCGAAGAGACTGCCCTCACAGACCTTCTTCTTACATGTTTTGCTTTATATATTTTTGTATCATTTTCCGCAAAATCAAATGATTTCTACTGTAGAAGGCCATCATCGGATTCATTAATACATTTAGGCAATGGATAAGTGTAGCCTATGAGAGCTTTTGTGGTGGTTCAGCTGGAGCATTTCAGGTCACCTGAATATGCCTGGATTTGCTGAATAAGAATACTGGAAACATAATGCTCAAAGCCCCCGTCATCTCCCTATAGATGTGAAGATTGAATTCAGGCCACTCTAGTTTATACCTGGAGGAAAAGCTCCTCTCCACTCATTCCCCAGATGAAGATTAAAATGCTAAAGCTTGGGCCAGACATCTTGAAATCCGGGCTGCTGGACTTTGGATCTTTCTAAACCAATGCGACAGTTTAGAATCAAAATAGCTACTCTAGGCTGCTGAATACTCACCTACTCAGATCAGCTTTGGACTGAATGTTCATTCATTCAAGGACGGAGCAAACTGACTACCAGATCATGGACAACCCTTTCACCAAGTTGGACTTTAACTCAAAAGGCAATATGCTCCCCTATACACATTTCCCAAATATATAATTAAGGGAATCACATATGGACATTACGATGAAGATAGGTACTCCATTGTTTGTGGGTGTGTGTATGTGCCCTGTGTATTAAGGTCGAAACACAGAACTGGCAGCTTGGCATCCAGGCGGCTAGACTTTGTATCTTTCTAAACCAATGCCAGGGTTTAGAACTGAAATAGCTTCACTAGGCTCCTGAATACTGACTTACCCAGGTAAGCTTTGGACTGAAGGCTCATAAACTCAAGAACAGAGAGTGTAGACTAGCAGATCAGGGACCACCCTTTCACCAAGTTGGACTTTAACTTAAAAGGAAATGTGCTTCCCTGTATACCTTACCAACTAAAAAATGATTGATGGCATCACAGAGGGACATTAGGATGAAGATAGGTACTTTCCAGTTGTGGGGGGTAGGATGGTGACTGACTGTGTACCCTGCATATTAAGATCAAAACACAGACACTGAGGGACCAGCCCATTCTTTGAATGTAACATCATCAGATAAACGGATAGGAGCATCAAGTTACATTTGTATCCGACTTCAAGTGTATTGTTTAATTTGTTTTTATTCACATCATTAGCTTAACCATAATGTTTCAGCGTACCATTACACTCCATAATTCCGCCTTAGCGTTTAAGGAATTGTTTCTACTGGATCCAGCTGCCATTTATGGTTTTGGGCATCTGGTCATGATGCAGAAATCAGATGAACAGAGCGACACACAAGATAATTAGATTTTGTTTTATATCAAGAAGTACCATGACTTCATACACAAGAACACGTGTGTTTGTGTACAATATTTAGAGATCGCAAACGTAGCTAGCAAGAAAAACATCGCTGTATATGAAATGGGGAGAATACAGAGCCACAAGCACATGGGGCGCAGGAGGAGGGGAATGATACCCCGCTGTATCTCTTGGAGTACTGAGTGTTTTCTGGGGTTCCGAAAGCTTATATTTAAATCTGCATTAGCGATAGATCCCTTCCTCAGATTTCTTGGATTTTTACTTTCATTAAGATCAGTGGCATGGACGCTGTTTTCAAAGAGATGTCATAAACATTAACATACAATCAAACGAAACGTACTCTTACGGAGACATGGGCCCTCATTACGACCCTGGCGGAAAGCGACTGACCGGAGCGCCACAGATTAAATAGCGTTTCCGCCATTGCACGAAGGAGCAAAGTGCGGCCCATTCCGACCCATCGGGCACGAGCACCACGGCATGGCGGAAGTGCAAAGTCTGCGATGGCGGAAATGACCCCAAAACGGCCCACACCGCCGCCGTACGGCGCCCTAGGTGCAATACCGCCACCCCACTTAGCGGTCACCGCAGTGTGCGCCTACCGGAAAGTACGGTGCCCGGAAATATACGGAAACGGAAGTTAAAACATGGGGCCGGAACGGGAAACATCCCGGCGTACACCTATAAATACACTAAAACCACACAACCACTAAAATCACTACCCTGAAACACACCCCAACCCGTCAACCACCCTAGCGAAACCAAGAAAAATGGGAAAAGTAGCGAAGAAAGCGTGCGACCGCAAGCGGCAGGTCCACTTCTCCCGTGAGGAACTCACCGTGCTAACAGAGACCCTCCAGGAGAATGCTGCCGTCGTCTTCTGCACGCAAATGACCAGGACGGCACTTGCAAACAAGAAGGCCATATGGGCTCTGGTGGCACAGCGGGTAAGTGCGGTGGGGACCGCACCCCGCACCCCACAGCAATGCCGCAAGCGATGGGACGACCTGCGGATACGCGTCCGCAGCATACTCTCTGCCAACCGCAACATTGCCACAGCCACCGGGGGAGGTCCTGAATCACCCATCAAGTTGACCCCCTGGGAAGAAATCTGTGCCTCCACCATCGGAATGGAGAGCATAGAGGGAGTCGGAGGGATGGAGAAAGGAGTGCAGACATCCGAAGATTCAGGTAGGTGGGCCAGATAAAACAATGCCAAATCCACACAGTCCATCCATGTGAAGTACCATGCGTCCACATAGTGCAACAGAAACACATGTCCAGGAGAACGCCCACACAGATCGGCCTGATAGCGCACGTTAAAACCCACAATAAATACATAAATAATTAAAAACCCCAAATACACGCACTACACGTGCAGCAGGCACACCCTAACTGCAGGCTGCCAAACAACTGCACCCTCACTCCACACACAAATCAAAGCACCTCCAAGGCCCCGACCCAAATCACCCTCAGGTACCACCCCAATGCATGTGATACAATGCCATTCCAATTCCCACAGACCCATCAATAACCCTCGCCCTCCTTTACTCCACCACAGGGTCCGATCCAAACGACGAGCTACAGGACACCCCTACCAGCACACCTGCAAAGAGGGCCAAGACCAACGGCCAGAGACCCTCCACCTCAGCTGCACACATCAAGACACGGCAGCAGCACAAATCAGGTGGCAGCACAGAGGAGGGAACATCAACAGGCACCCCAGCAGCCAGCATGCCCACAACACCACCACCACAGGTCCCCCCAATGGATGCCACAGAAGGCACTGCCTCTGGTGGCAGCAGCACCATAGGTGACACCCCATTGATGGCAGCATGCTCGGACACAGAAAACGGGGATGCCGAAGTCAGATCCATCCATGACCTGTCCCAATCCCCCTGTCTGTCCCATCCCGTACAACATGAGGATACCACGCAGGGGCACCCACAAGACGACGACTGGCCATCCCCCACAAGCCCTGTGGCAAGCCAACATGAGGACAACAGCCCCTCTGTGACACCCCCGCAAATGGCCATGGCCCAGCAGAGGCAACAGTCCCTCGACCAGTTGATGGAACAACAGCAGCAACTGGCCACGCTCCTCAAGGACCATGCTGATGAATGTGGGGGCACTAAGGCAGACATAGAAACATCAACTGAGACACTTAGGGCACAAATCGAGAGTAGCACCGAGAGCCTGAGAGTCCAAATGGAGAGTAGCACCGAGAGCCTCAGGGGGGAACTGCATGCGACGGCCAAGGACGTATGTGCCGAACTTGCCGCAGTGCGCCGTGTGCTCACTGAGCTCTCGCAAACCCTTAGGGACATGCATGGACGTGAGCAGGCAGACACATCATCCGTTGCAAGTTCCGTCCAGGGCAGCCCCCAACGTAGATCTGGAAGGAACCTGCGCTCCACAGGCAGGGGTGCCCCTGATACCCGCAGAGGGGGCATGCAATAGCGACAGCCCACTGACAATGAGCATCTTTGGACACTGGTGTTCGGGGGGGAGGTAGGAGGGTGGAGGGGGTGTGTTGGGCTCACTTGGGTGGCGGGTCGATAGGGTGTTCAACATGACATCACATATGCCATTAAAAGTGCACGATCAACCAATGAGATGTGTGGACATTGATCTTTGTGTACTAGGCCATCATAGGCGTACAGTCCATGTTGTGCATGTCCCAGACACACGCAGTGCCACGAGTCCCGTGTCCATGTATCAGCCACCAGGCGTGAGTGCTAGAAGCATACATCAATGAGATGCTGACGAATGTCACGGGCCTCCGGTGCCTCGCAGACTCCATGAGGTGCTGCCACATCCCCACCCTCATCATGACCATCTTCAGGTGCTTGCAGTTCTGCGTCAGGGGGCATGGGCACATTTCTACGTACGCACATGTTGTGGAGCATGACACATGCCATCACCATCTTTGCAACCTTCTCATGGCGGTACAGGAGTGCCCCGCCAGACCTGCTGAGGCAGCGGAAACGGCCCTTCAGTAGGCCGAATGCCTGTTCTATGACTACACGGGTACGTGAGTGGGCATGGTTGTAGTCCTCCTCATGCTGGTCCCGTGGGTTCCGGACTGGTGTGAGGAGCCATCTCTTCAGTGGATATCCAGCATCACCTGTATGTGGACGAGAAACGTATGATGTGGAATGCCATTGATACGTACGCACACCCCCCCCCCCCTTCCTGCCAGGTCATTGCCATTTCACATACCCCACATCATCATGCATGTAATGAGACTCACCGAGTAGCCAGGATCTGTTCCCTGCGTGTCGCTCCATGTAGCGTGGTATTGTAGAGTTCCTCAAGACCATAGAATCATGGGTTGATCCAGGGAATCGGGCACAACAATGTGTAATGATCCTGTTGGAGTCACACACCATTT
Organism: Ambystoma mexicanum; assembly: GCF_040938575.1. Classification (NCBI taxonomy): domain Eukaryota; kingdom Metazoa; phylum Chordata; class Amphibia; order Caudata; family Ambystomatidae; genus Ambystoma; species Ambystoma mexicanum. The sequence continues at coordinate 367,494,828 of NC_090922.1, read as the reverse complement.
GTACATTCAGGGAATGAAATTGTTTTCGGTTGCGGTACTGGGCGTCCATGGCATGTGGGACGACCAATTCAACATGGGTGCAGTCGATGGCACCAATGCAACCCGGTATGCCGGCAAGTGCATGGAATCCCACTTTCGTGTTTGTAATTTCCTGCTCCGAGCGTGGTAGGGAGATGTAGTCGTCTGCGTGCTGCAGGAGGGCATCGAGCACTTGCAATAGTGTCCGTGAGAACAGTGGCTGAGAAATGCCATGCAACTGTCCGACTGTGTGCTGGTAGGTGCCTGTGGCCAGGAAGTGGAGTACAGACACCACCTTCAGTAGGGGTGGGATGGCGGTTGGGCTATCTATCATGCTGACAAGGTCAGCCTGTGTCATGTCCACAATGGCGGCTATGGTGTCCCGGTCCAGACGGTAGAGGGTGTGGATCTGCTCATCAGTGAGGTTGAACGGATGGGCTCGGAGGCGTGGTATTGCGGGCTGCCTGCGTGGTGGTAGTGGCTGTGCTGGTGGGCCTTGCTGGCCCTGCCTTGGCCTCCTCCTCCTCCTGCGTCTCCTCCGTGCGGCTGGTTGTAGTTGGTGTTCGTCTTCTTCTTGGAGTTGGAGCACTTGCAGTGCTATCAGGTCCCCCAGGGCCAACATCGCGAGTCCTGCCGGTAGCATTTCGGTGTGGTTGTGGGAGGAGACTGGCTGTGCAATTTATGTGTTTTCAGGCTGTATGGCCTCCACCTGTGGTGATTCATTCCACCTGTGCAAACTGCTCTCCCCTTTGGCCGAGCACGTCACGCGCACAACGCTGCAATTCGGGGAATGGTATCTTGCTATTGCTATCATGTATTTGTACCCGATGGCCGTGTAAGATTGGATTGATATGTTCATTCTGCTGTGGTCCCATTGTTTCCCATACTATCTGTGCAGTCGCGAACAGACTTGTGAAGGGTCAGTGGAACGTAGTACTCGAGTAACGGTGGGCCCTCATGCATCACTGTACCGAGTTGCAACGACGGGCGGGGCGTCCCATTCGTGGGTGAAGGCAGTTGCCATTTTCACACACAGCCGCACTCGATGGAATAATTAGTGATTTCAAACGGCCACAGATGCCTTTCCGACGTGGTGTTGCAAATGAGGAATTCGAAGGGCGGCGCTTTCGGTTTCCAGCTAGCGGCGAGGAGATGCCCACAGGTCTGACTGCAAATATAACGTTCTATTGTTCAATGTCCTTGAGACAGGGCCCATGGCGAGGGAGCAATGATTGATATGAATAGTTTGGGATGCGCAATAGCTACGTTGGCGATGAGGCCGGCCGTTCCCAAATACATGTTACTTCACAACACTGGAATTACGGGCTGGGGCACTGTGGATTTTGCAGGCTGCATAACGCACAGACTCAATGGATGTTTCTAATGTTATGTGAGTAATTATTCAGGCGTTTTGATCCCGGGATGAGGGAATGATGAATGGATGCATGGGCAGGTGATTTGATACAGAGTTTGCCATGTACAGGGCTTCTTGGGATCTATCCGCCTCCCCTACGCTATGTGATGCAGGGCTGCCATAGTGGGACCATCGTCTATCTGGCCTTGTTGAGCCCTCCCTGTCTCGAGGCGCACTCAGACACTTGTGTCCATGCACGTTAACATTCCCATCTGATGGATTCTGTTTTGACAGACGCATGCACAGGTACACTCGTTTGTGATGGTGTTTGCACCTCGATATAGATGTTTATGAGTCGCAAGTGGTTTTGGGGTGGTGATGATCCTTTGGAGTGGGCTAGCATGCATATGGCTGTGGATTTCGTGTGATCATTGAAGTGAGTTGTTCGAATGTGGTTCTGATGGCCATTCTGTTCTTTTTCTTTTCTTTTGGTTGACAGGTATCTCCTCCCCTTTTGCCACTGCCATCTGTATGCCACTCCTGCAGATGGATTTTACTCCCGACACCTGCTGCTTCGTGTTAATCAGTGGAGCAGCATTACGATCTTATGGGACGATCGCCAATGGCCCACATGCCCTTACGCAGTACTGGTGGCTCGGAGCAACATTTTGGCCTTTCAGCTGGACTAGTGCCTCCCCATTGGGACGGCCCTGCGGTTCTGTGCGCTTCCATGTTGCCTTTTCGTACGTGAATGTGGCTCTGTGTACCATGGGGGAACAGGGCGACACACAAGTAGTGGCTGGTCATTTCTTGCGGATGCAGCCCACAATGGTGATTAGTGTTTTGGAGTTCATGGCCTGATGGCTGTATGGGCTTGGTGACTTTGATGTGCATAAATTTCTATTCTGATTTGGCCCGTGTAGCGTTTTTCTTTGCAAGTGATGTGGCATATGCCTATTTGGGGGGCGATGTATTGTGAGGAGATCTGCATTGGGTTCCAGCTTCGGGGTTTAGTTGCGTGGTACTGTACTGGGCGCGTTTGCCTACTAAGCCCGTGAGGTCAGGGATGGGGGCTGCCTATATGACAGTTTGAATGTTGTCATGCTCAGGGGCGGGGGATTGGGTTTTGTGTAACAGATGCCGGTCAGCCAGGTGGACTGGTGGAATGATGTGATTATCGGAATATTGCTGGTCACAGGTGCCTGTGTTTGCGTGCGTTTCTTGGTGGGGGACTGTGGTCATGTCCATTGGGATTGCTTCTGTATTCGTGCCATCTGTGCCCTGCAGCTCCCATTGGCCCCTCTTGTGTTTCTTTTGTTCGTTGGCATGCATGGGTGACTTGTACATTTCAATGGTTGCATTGTGACTTCATTGCACCTACGGGGGGTTGTACTTTGTGGGCAGGGAGCGGTGTACAGGCACTCAGTGGGGCCGTTTACGGTTGATTCGCGATGCCGTACTTCTCGCCATGGCGGAATGGTACATTCCGCCATGCCTGATGGCGTTAGGTACATGTCCGCTAGGGTCGGAATTGGCGTACCCTTGCGCCATGGTGGTGTTTGCGGTTTGGCATGGCGCGCGCGCGCGTGCTTGGTGCAGTTAGCGTTGGCATTCACTACGGTGTCGCTAATGGCTTCGTACTTTGCGGTGACGGGTCATAGTCGCACCGAGCGCTATTCGATGGCGGTATTGCATTTCCGCCATCGTTTTTCGATTTCCGCCAGGGTCGTAATGAGGGCCATGGTGACTTCATGTAGTGTCAGACGCCCGCTGGAAAACCTTCCAGGCTCAAGGAAAACGAATGACCGTTTTACAACATTATGTATATGTTTCCGTCTATCCCATAGATTTAACTGGAAGGTTGAAAATAATTGATCAAAACCCCTCCATCGTATATGTTTATGTTTCAGTGGCTCTGACAAACTTGATTTGCTCGTTGTGTGCTGCGTTTCTAGTTGTATTCTAAAGTCTGTAGGACAATGATAGTTCATGTATAGTTTGCATTGACTGTGCTCTGTGTCGCGGATACATACATATTTCTCTCAGTATTAGCAACAGGGAATTCTTTCTTCGTTTTCCGCCGCCATATTGTCTAGGAATAACGCCTTGCATCACTTTTAGTTAGGATCTAGCTAGCATAGGTGTACACTTGTTGCAAACGAGCAGTGCACCACGCAGCCATTTTCGAAAGATGTCACTTGAAGGCATGACAGGAAAATGTATTTTATTTGTTTTTACAATGTCTTACTTGCAGTCGTGTACGTAGCAGTGACTAATAGCTCGCCCAGACAAAAGCTAGTTAAAATGATGGCTTCGAATGCGCATTCCTGCACCGTGACTCATCCTCTCATACAATAATAGAAATGGAACCCCTGTTTATGAGGGAGCTGATGCGCAAATAGGAGTTTCCACGAGGTCGGGTTAATTACAGGAAGGACTTTCATGGTAATTGCAAATAAACAATGCGTGCTCTCTTGCGACTGCATCACTCTGTTAGCTCAGACAATTAGATGGAATTCCAAACACTCTTCACAGTTAGAATGACACAAGAAAATGCTGCGGTAGGAATGCTGGTGCAGTTGGGCGGGTAAATAAACAATGTACTTGTTTTTGAAAAATATACAAGCAGTGCATTTGAACTGTGCTTTGTATGCACACAATATTAAACTGGAAAGAATGGGCTTTATATTGCAGTGTGTTGCGTCCATTATATATATATGTACTAAGACAGGACTTGTTCATGACATTCCTTGGTAAAATGGTCCCATATTGTTCTGCTTTAAGGAACTTGTTTGACATAAATACAATTATTGGGGCTAAGCAAACTAGTAGACAACCTTTGGGCATTAATCTCAATCGAGCCCTACGTATGCAAAATATATGTAGACATTTAAAACCAACTTGGTGTTTCCGAGAAAAGCTAACAGATAAGGTTCCGCTCTCTGGATATGGCACATGCATTTTTTAGGTTTGGCTCTTAGGTGGCATTGTAATGTCTGACTACAATTAAATGCCATCTGCCAGGGTGAACTAGATTGACCTTTTTTGATTTTTAGTAATACAATGAAGCAGGTACATCTGTTTCTGAAAGTGAGATCTGCTGATCAGACCACACATTCATAAGGTGGTATGTGGTGGTACAAAGGAGGCTTTAGAGCTGTATTCACCCATAGTTCAACATATCATTGTGTACCCCAGCATCCAGGTTGCAGATTAATATCTAAATAAAAGCCATATCTAGTTTTGACATGATGGCTTCTGAGATTAGGCAATTATACGGCCACACACATTTGATTTCATTCTATTGTCAGCTTGGTGGACAGTGACTCATTAATGACAGAACCTGATGTGTATTAAAATGTGCCCTGACAACTATTTGGGGTCCAGCCCAAAAACCCTCACTTTAATTCCCATGAGAAGGGATGTTACTTTCCTTCAGGGAACTGGAGCAGCCCCTGGGAGAATCACCAGGGAACTTCAAAGACAATCATGTTATTACAATGACTATCTCACATGAATGTTCTGATTACTGGAGGCTTTTTATGAAAGCAGACAGAGGGTGAAGGTGGAATTAGAGCAGTCAAGAGGAGATTGTAAGCCCACACAGGGTCACCATCTTAGAGTTTGACAGGGCTCCCAAACACCTTTTCCACCTACCCACTTGCTGCAGATGAGACATACCCCCAAGATTGGACCTTAATGAGAGGTTTGCTCTGGATCAATCCATGGTTGCATATTTCCCACATGACAGGGGAAGACCCTCACATTAGGAAATTCAACTTTTGATACTGCTTGTAGAAGCATTCCCAGGAACCTGATTGGGAGTACAGCATACTCCAAAGTGCTCTGCCAAAGAGGGAAAAAACAGGATCTTCAAGAAAGAGAAACGTTCTTCTCCCTAACCATTGCATAGTCCTGTTTGGGGAGACCAGCTGGTATGGCAAGTCCTGTTACAACTGAGACACTGTTACCCAGGACCCTGCTTACCAGACATGACTAAACCCTTCAAGTGCTCTATTCAGACCTTTCAGGTTGGGATGGCCAGAAGAAACAACTCAGCTTGAACCTAGATCCTGGACTGTGTCTCTCAACACCGAAGGAACCGAGATTTTGACCCTGGCTCTCCCTGCATCTTTGAACTGTCTTGTTTCTTGTTTGGGCAACTTCAATATCATGAAAGTGCTGCAAGTGAACAGCCGGAGTCATCTTTGACCTAAATGCTCAACCCCCTCTGCATCTCACCCAATGCCGAATCCCCAAGTACTCTGCATCGGAGAACCAGGAAGTCTTCTAGCAATACCCAAATCAACATTCCCTGCCTTGTTATCAGCTTCTTTGAGGTCCAAGCCATTGTTGTTGCACTACACCAATGCTGTGTTGTACCAGTACAGCCATCACCACTGAAGGCAAGCCTCTACTTTCTGCTCCTGATGCCATTTAGTATTCCAGTCTTCCATTTCCGCTCACCCGACACCACCTGTAGTTCGCAGCATGTTGGACCTGCAAGCCGTCACCAATGTCGACCATCACCACATGGTTGGAATCCACTGAAGTCACTCCCCGCCTCGACCCTTGCTCAGAGCCCAAACCATCCAAAACCAGTTCCACAACAAAACAAAAAAAATGAAAGACAAGAACTAAAGGTATTTAATGGTCCCCTGTCACCCAGGTCCACATAAAAAAAAAAATTTAAAAAAAACGTTAGATACTTGTAAGCCACCTTCTCTACATTTTCAAACGCATGTTCAAAAACATTTATATTTAACTGCAGACATTTTGGCTTGAGTATCCATGTGGACAAATCCAGAGCGTGTTAGGAAAGATTTCTTAATTGTTGGTAATTGTCCTTCCATGTGGCAACCCCTAAACTTTTTGCTGTTGTTTTCACCATGATCTAGACTTTGCCAGAGAAGTGCAGCCTTCTGCCGCACTCCTCTGGGCTTTCGCTCCATTCTTACGGGGAAACTGACATGTCCTTAAGACAGTCAGTATCGGGAATCGTTGTTTTCCGTAGTTTCTTTATCATGTTGCAGCTTTCGTGCAACATGGCACAAAAGGGCACTATAAGCTAAGTTACTGCTCTCTTGGGTCTCTAGTCTTCTAAAGGCCCTAGATACCCTCTTTGGATTGTAAATGAACGGTGCAAGTGAATCACGGACGGGTTTGGTGGCAGCAATCGTTTCTTGTGTTTTTGAGCTCCTTTTGGCGTTTTAAGCGCGTTTCTCGTGCTTAGCCCAAAATGGTGGCCTGGCTCCCAAAATGGCCAGACCATGAGGCTCCTTGTCCTGTCCGCTGACCGTCTTGCCCCCTTCACCTCCCCCAGGTCGAGCCGACCCAGGGCCTTCCTTATTTGGGCATGTACTTTCCCGCGAAACACAGATGCTTTCGCGGACTTCTACAGGCCTGGTGTGTGCCTCCAGGAAGGGGGCTGGGATGTCTGTTCCCAATACACATCTTGGGCGCCAGAGAGTCTATGGTGGTGTGAATGCCTGGGACCCCCGTGGTCCGTGATAAGGTCCACAGATGGTGTGAGTGTTTTATGAGCGAATCTCCCATTGGGTCCCCTCCGTTTTGGCGCGAAGGGAACCGTGGATAAGAGGGGGCTGGAAACGCCACTACCATGTCGATCTCCTGAGTTCTCACGAACAAAGGAATACAGGAGCTAAGTATCCTGCAACCACGAGGCTGAACCGAGGATTCGCTGGTGATCCGCTGAAGGACTGCTCCTCTGCACTGCTGTCGCTTTGTGAAACCCTTTCTACCTCGGATCGAACGAGAAGGCCTGTACTGGTGCTTCGACCCTTGGAATAGTGAGAACAACTTTTCTCAGCATCTTCACCATCTACTGCACGTAAGCCTTCGGAAGTGTCTCTGGGCCATCCAGCAGACTGACCAGCCTGCCCAGGAGTCTTGCTCTGTAACCGCCGTCAGTTTGTGTTGTATTACGAGTCCTTGTCACTCTCACACGATTCGTACACTTGGCATTCCCAGTGTCAAACAGCACACCTTTCTGTACTCGCGCTCTGCTTCTACCCACAGTGGAGGCTGTGCTTGAGTCGCGGAGCTCTGTTCATCTTCATTTGTTCACGGAACTAAACTGCCTGATTTCCTTGAAGAGACTCCCCTTTTTACCCGTTGGCACCAGCGTGTGCAGGTACTTTTGAGCATAAGGCTCCACTCTTTGTAGGGCTTGGACTTCCTTTTAGTTAGGTGCCTCTGAAGGCAGACTGGGTCTAATTATTATTCGCGCTGCCTGTTTTCCTCCCCATCTAGGTGGTCTACACATTTTGTGAGTCTAACTCGTTAGACTCGTTTGTATTTGTATATATATTGTATTGGTGTGGTATGTGTTGGTTTACTGGAGTTTTATTGTGATTTCTCGCTACGGTCAATGTTACAAAGGCCTTGTAATAAATGTGTATATATTTTTAATATAACACCTGTTTGGAGTAATTTGTAAGTGTCCTTGCTTTGTGTGCTCATTGTGGGCTTTCAGTCACCCTCACCCCTCTTGAGACCTAGTCTTGACCGCCGCGATCGCTACCTTGATTGGTCTGGCTTGTCCAGAGGTTACCCTGTTCCAAGAAACTAGGCTGGCCTTCTGAACCTCTGCACCTCCAGGACACTGTTCAGAAATCCGTCTTAACAAATTGGTTTACAGCGATGGGATACGACTGAAGGTATCCAGTGTTGCGCACGAGCGAAGGCATTTCAAGTTATTCCTACAAGGACACGTAGTGAATTGTCATAGTATAACTTTTAAAAGGACATAGTCCTATCTAACAGTATGGAAACAAATACCTTGTTAACTTTAAATGCTTCTAAATCCGAAACATTGAAAAAGATGTGTGCGGAGAGAGGTGTCTCCTCTCAAGGCACCAAATTGGATATGATCCAAAGAATCATGGCGTGGCAAGAAGCGCAGCTTGACGCTATAACTTCTGAGGACAGTGCGGAAGGAGGTGTGGCTGCTCTCACTGGTAGAACCGACGGTTCTGCCGCTGCACTGATCCACCGCAACCACGAGGAAAGGGAGGATGAGATGTCTAAAGTTTCCTCTGCCAGTGTCGATGGGGAGGCCATGCTTGAATTCAAGAAGCAAGAGCTGCGGTTTAGGCAGAAGGAGCTTGAGTTCAACATAACCAAACTAAGAATCGAACAGGCCGAGAAACAGAAAGACAGAGATCACCAGTTGGAACTGGCCAAGCTTCAGGTTGCAAATGGATCCAAGGGTCCTGGACATGGGTCTGGGGCCTCCTCTGATCCACGGTTATTTTTGCATCTTCTTCCCAGGAGCTTAAGCAGCATTTGGCCAACTCGAAGGAGATAGATCCTAAGAAGCTGGCCATCGCCGCAGATTTATGGGTGTCACATCGAGTGTCCCATAAGGACAAAACTCATCCTGGAAAGCAGGAGGAAGGGAAAAAGTCCAAAGATAAGGAGGGTGGAGAATCTGATAAATCTTCTTCTCAAAAGGGCCACAAAAAGAAAAATAAGGGTAAGACACAAGAGAACTCACAGGGTAGTGGAGGTCAGCCTCCCAAACAGAACTCTGGTTACAGTAAGCCTCCCTATGTAAACAGACCCAATGGATCTTGTTTTGCTTGTGGAGCAACTGACCACATGAAGGGGGATCCCTGGTGTAAGGTTAAACCTTTGGGGGTCCACTCTGCTAATCTGGCCTTCTCCTCCTACGAGGAAGAAGAGATTACAGGAGCATCCTTCTCCTCAGACACCTTCCCCAGCGGGATAGAAGCTGAGGTAGTTTTAGTCTCCCTGGGTTCCTGGGAGCCTAAAGTCGCAGAGGCTTATGCTAGGATTCCAGATAATACCAAGCACTACTTTAAAGACAGTGTGCTGATCAATGGAGTGGATACTCCAGCTCTTAGGGATAGTGGGTGCAGTCGAACTGTAGTGGATTCTACCTTGGTAGACTCAGAGGAAGTTGCCAGAGCTACTCTGATGCCCACTAAGTTGGCTGACGGCCCACCTTGCATGTTCCCAGTAATACCTGTAAATCTTACTTTAAATGGTACAGCAGTCAGGATTCCAGTGAGCATTCAGAGAAACGTCCCAGGAAAGGACTTGTTAGGCAATGATCTCAGAGCTTTAGGGCTCGTAGGAGACACTGCCGACAGACCCTGCACACGGTCTCAAACACGGGCAGCATTGGCCAAGACCAATACGCCGCCCCAGCCGAAGGGGAAACCCAAGGCGAAAAGAGTAAGCAAGTCAAGACGAGGGAAAGAGAACATTCCCCCGAGCTCACCTACAACTGCGGTGGAGGAAGTTGGTCAATCGCCCGGGCCTGACGAGGAGGTGGCGATGCCTGAAGTATTTGACCCCAATGACCATCCAGAACTAAAAGACTTGTTAGTAGAAGGTGGTCCTGACAGGGAAGTATTCAGTAAATGCCAACATGAGTGCCCATCCCTGGAAGGCCTAAGGAGACAGGCCTGCTCCCAGCTTGAGGGTGAACCTCCTGGGATGCATCGGATTTATTGGGAAGGTGGACTCCTGTATAGTGAGCCCACAGAGTCTACAGAAGGAGACCATAGGAGGTTGGTGGTTCCCCTTGCTGTAAGACCCTTCCTCCTGCAGCTGGCGCATGAAGTACCCCTTGCTGGTCACCTTGGTATTAAGAGGACCAAGCAAAGGTTATCCATGCACTTCTACTGGCCCATGATGGGAGTGCAAGTAGAAAGTCACTGCAGAAGTTGTGCCTCCTGCCAGTTATCTGGTAAGAGTGGCTCAACAATCCAAGCTCCATTGGTACCACTCCCAGTAGTGGTAATACCATTCGAAAGGGTAGGAATTGACATTGTTGGTCCCCTTGACCCGCAGACATCCTCAGGCAATAGGTTTATCTTGGTTCTAGTCAACTATGCTACCAGATATCCTGAGGCCATCCCATTGAAAACTGTAACTGCCAAGTAAGTTGCAAAAGCGTTACTTGGCATTTTTACTAGGGTTGGCTTTCCCAAAGAAGTTGTGTCTGACAGAGGCAGCAACTTTATGTCAAAGTATATGCAGGCTATGTGGAAAGAATGTGGGGTCACCTACAAGTTCTCTTCTGCATACCACCCCCAGACCAATGGTCTGGTGGAACGTTTCAACAGAACGTTAAAGAGCATGATTGGGGCTCTGGAAGAACCTCAGAGAAGAAAATGGGATCTTCTTTTACCATGCTTACTGTTTGCCTACCGAGAGGTACCACAGGAGGGTGTTGGCTTCAGCCCCTTCGAACTTCTGTTTCGTCATCCTGTACGGGGACCCTTAGCCATAGTCAAAGAGGGATGGGAGATGCCCAGTCCCCCTGTTACTACCAACGTAGTAGATTATGTGCTGGGGCTCAGAAAACAGATGGTACTCCTGATGGGCTTGGCTAGTGATAAATTGAAGGCAGGACAAGCGCTGGTGAAACATTGGTACGACCAGAAAGCTTCCCTCATCAACTTTACACCTGGTCAGCAAGTCCTGATCATGAATCCCATAAGGCCTCGAGCTTTACAGGACAAATGGTCAGGCCTTTACACAGTGGTGGAGCCCCTGGGTGAGGTTAACTATTTAGTGGACCTTGGAAGGCCTGGACAGGCTCCAAAAGTGTTCCACGTAAATAGGCTGAAGGCTTTCGTCCCAAGAGTCGAAATCGCAGCACTGCTACTGGCTTCAGATGTTGAGGAAGACGAGTCTGAACCTCTCCCCGACCTGTTCCAAAGCGGTCCTTCAGATAGTTCCTTTGAGGGTGTCCGAGTGGCCCCTCACATGACTTCTAATCAGCAGGCTGAGGTGAAAAGTTTGCTTAGGCAGGTTTCCCTCCTGTTTTCACAGTCGCCTGGTTTGACACCTTGGTGCAAACATGACATAGACACAGGAGACAGTGTACCTACCAAAAGTAGAGGATACAGGATGTCAGACAAAGTGCGGTCTTACATTAAGACCGAGGTCAACAAGATGTTAGACCTTGGGGTGATTGAACCCTCTAGTAGTCCTTGGTCCAGCCCTGTGGTTTTGGTTCCAAAAGCAGGCACTTCTGAATTGAGGTTCTGCGTGGATTACAGGGCTCTGAATGCTGTCACCAAGACAGATGCACACCCCTTGCCTCGAACAGATGAGCGGGTGGATACTTTGGGTGCCTCCAAGTACCTCAGCACGTTTGACCTCACTGCTGGCTATTGGCAAATAGCTTTAGCAGAACATGCCAAGGAGAAGACCGCGTTTTCTACTCCAGGCGGCCTTTACCAATTTAGGGTAATGCCGTTCGGGTTGAAAAATGCACCTGCCACTTTCCAGAGGCTTGTGAATCATGTGTTGAATGGGTTGGCCGAATTCTGCCTTGCATATCTGGACGATATAGCAGTTTTCAGTGCCACCTGGGAAGACCATGTGAAACACCTCGGGATTGTGCTCCAGGCTCTTCAGAAAGCATACTTGACCATAAAGGCTAGTGAATGCCAGATTGGACAAGGCTCAGTGGTTTACCTTGGACATGAAGTAGGTGGAGGGAGGATACAGCCTCTTCCCAGTAAAGTACAAGCAGTACAAGACTGGCCTACCCCCACTACACAGACCCAAGTGAGAGCCTTCTTAGGACTCACGGGGTATTACCGCAACTTCGTGGCAGACTATGGCACCATAGCTGCCCCTCTGACTGCCCTCACCACTCCGAAGAAACCCAAGAAGGTAACTTGGACCGACGAGTGTGAGAAGGCCTTCAATGGCTTAAAAGACTCCTTGTGCCAGGCCCCTGTCCTCAGGGCCCCTGGTTATCAAAGACCTTTTATTGTGCAGACGGACACCTCTGACACTGGGATAGGAGCTGTACTATCGCAAGTAGATGAGAAGGGTAAGGAACACCCTATTGGTTTTATTAGTCGCCAGCTTAAGGACAGAGAGCTCAGATGGTCCACAGTGGAGAAAGAATGTTTCTCTGTTGTGTGGGCCCTACGGAAGTTGAGGCCCTACCTCTATGGGACCCACTTCACTGTGCAAACTGACCATAAGCCCTTAAAGTGGCTAATGAACATGAAGGGAGAGAATCCAAAGTTGCTTAGGTGGTCTATAGGTCTACAAGGCTTCGACTTCACTATTGAGCATAGCCCAGGTGTCCAACATAGCAATGCTGATGGGTTGTCCAGAATGTTTAACCGACCTGAACACGAGACTCATCCAGGGGTGGATTAGTTCACCCTGTCCATAGTCTGGGAGGGAAAGATTTCTTAATTGTGGGTAATTTTCCTTCCATGTGGCAACCCCTAAACTTTTTGCTGTTGTTTTCACCATGATCTAGACTTTGCCAGAGAATTGCAGCCTTCTGCCGCACTCCTCTGGGCTTTCGCTCCATTCTTACGGGGAAACTGACATGCCCTTAAGACAGTCAGTACCGGGAAACGTTGTTTTCCGTAGTTTCTTTATCATGTTGCAGCTTTCGTGCAACATGGCACAAGAGGGCACTGTAAGCTAAGTTACTGCTCTCTTGGGTCTCTTGGGTCTCTAGCCTTCTACAGGCCCTAGTTACTCTCTTTGGATTGTAAATGAACGGTGCAAGTGAATCACGGACGGGATTGGTGGCAGCGATCGTTTCTTGTGTTTTTGAGCTCCTTTTTGCATTTTAAGTGCGTTTCTCGTGCTTAGCCCAAAATGGTGTCCTGGCTCCCAACATGGCCAGACCATGAGGCTCTTTGTCCTGTCCGCTGACCGTCTTGCCCCTTCGGATCCCCCAGGTCGAGCGACCCGGGGCCTTCCTTATTTGGGCAAGAAACACAGATGCTTTCGCGGGCTTCTACAGGCCTGGTGTGTGCCTCCAGGATGGGGGCTGGGATGTCTGGTCCAAATACACATCCTGGGCACCAGAGAGTCTAGGGTGGTGTGAATGCCTGGGACCCCCATGGTCCGTGATAAGGTCCACAGATGGTGTGAGTGTTTTATGAGCGGATCTCCCACTGGGTCCCCTCCGTTTTGGTGCAAAAGGAACCGTGGCTAAGAGGGGGCTGGAAACGCCACTAGCATGTCGATCTCCTGAGTTCTCACGAACAAAGAAATACAGGAGCCAAGTATCCTGCAACCACAAGGCTGAACTGAGGAATCACTGGTGACCCGCTGAAGGACTGCTCCTCTGCACTGCTGTCGCTTTGTGAAACCCTTTCTACCTCGGATCGAACGAGAAGGCCTGTACTGGTACTTCGACCCTTGGAATAGTGGGAACAACTATTCTCGGCATATTCACCATCTCCTGCACGTAAGCCTTCGGAAGTGTCTCTGAGGAGACTGACCAGCCTACCCAGAAGTCTTGCTCTGTAACCGCCGTCAGGTTGTGTTGTATTACGAGTCCTTGTCACTCTAAACACGATTCGTACACTTGGCATTCCCAGGTCTGAAGTGAGGAGTGTACATTTGGCTGAAATACACACGGCCGCTCCGTTGCCCTGCTGTGGTAACAAACTGTGCGGGTTCACTGTGTTTGGGACGTCCTCAACTCAACTTCTGCTGCTGCGGAATCTACATGACAACGAGACGTCCCTGCTCCTATCTGAACCTGCCAGCACTGAAACTGATGCAGAGAAGCCTGGGTCTGCTTGCATCGGGGACCGGTGAGTAGCATAGTTAGGAACTGGTCGCCCTCCTGCAGGAGCCCATAGCTTTTCCCCGGTGTGTCAAACAGCACGCCTTTCTGTACTCGCGCTCTGCTTTTGCCCACAGCGGAGGCTGCGCTTGAGTCGCCGAGCTCTGTTCATCTTCATTTGTTCACCAAACTAAACTGCCTGATTCCCTCAAAGAGACTCCCCTTTTTGCCCGTTGGCACCAGCGTGTGCAGGTACTTTTGAGCACAAGGCTCCACTCTTCGTAGGGCTTGGACTTCCTTTTAGTTAGGTGCCTCTGAAGGCTGACTGGGTCTAATTATTATTCGCACTGCCTGTTTTCCTCCCCATCTAGGTGGTCTACACATTTCGTGAGTCTAACTCGTTAGACTCGTTTGTATTTCTATATGTATTGTATTGGTGTGGTATGTGTTGGTTTACTGGAGTTTTATTATGATTTCTCGCTACGGTCAATGTTACAAAGGCCTTGTAATAAATGTGTATATATTTTTAATATAACACCTGTTTGGAGTAATTTGTAAGTGTCCTTGCTTTGTGTGCTCATTGCGGGCTTTCAGTCACCCGCACCCCTCTTGAGACCTAGTCTTGACCGCCGCAATCGCTACCTTGATTGGTCTGGCTTGTCCAGAGGTTACCCTGTTCCAAGAAACTAGGCTGGCCTTCTGAACTTCTGCGCCTCCAGGACAGAGTTCAGAAATCCGTCTTAACAGAGCGACCCTGTATTCTAAAGTCTGCTTTGTCTTGGTTTTTTTTTTAAATCTTGAAATTGACTGGATTTTCATCGCAGCACAAGTGAAAACAAAAATCAATCAGGAATTCATCATTGGCTTAGTGCAATCCCACTAAGGACAATACATTCCAGCATGGACAAAATTCTTAATCCTGATAAGACTCAAATCTTAATAAGAATATTTTCTCATTTGTGCTCGATTGTCTACTTTTTCTTTTTCTTCCCTATTCAAGACCTGTTTGTCACATACGTGTTCATACCTTGAGACTTGAAATCAACAAATAAATTACTTCTTGCAAACTTACTACTTGTGCCAAGATATACCTTTATTTGAGAAGCGCAACAGGAGGGCTCTTTTTTCTTCTAGTTTTTCCTAGCCCAAGTCAGCCTCTGTGGCATCCCTCAGTTGCAGCATCTCTAGCTTGTATGTTCATCATTCTGCCAAATATCTTCCATTTAGAGCGCCATCACTGCCTCCAAGGCTGACCCTTCTTTTCTTTCTCTATTAAGTCTCGTCAGCAGTGGGCAGCTCTAATAGGGCTTACACTCAACTATTCAACATCCCTTGAAACGTTTAGTTACTATGCTGAGAAATTATGATCAAAGAGAGGAAGAAGCTGAACACATTTTCTCGGGTCTATCAGAAACCCCCACAGTCCATCAAAAAAGCAATAATCTCTCATTAAGGCAATTATTTCAAACCCAAGAAAAACTCCTCAAACAAGAGCTAGCTTGCTGGTGGGAAATACAATCTCTGGACAAATATCTTCAAATAGGACACATAGCACGAGGACTCAGAGTCTGCATTTCCATCCTTTCGAGGATAATGATATCGAAGAAATCAAAGATTGGGAACAACTACTAACAACCACTTCAAATTAAATGATACACAGATTAATCAACTATCACAAAACCAAGCAAGTACGATTGGTACAAGAAATAACTCAAATAAAAGAAAATATTGAGAAACTTAATATCCTGGAAAAAACCTTCAAAAACTATGAAATCCTTGAAGAAATTATCGACAAATATTCAACAGAAATCAAAATAAAAAAACAAAGGCAATTTTTACGGGACGAACTAGACTACAAATTTAAAAAAGTCGACACATTCAATAAAAAATCAACAACAGCTTCAAGAAACAGACCATCCAATATCACTAAACCCAACAAACCTACTGCCACTCCTCTATCGTCAGACACAGACACAGTTAGTGATAGCGAACTGGAAGACAGAAGTTCGAGCCAACCAACCTTACCTCACTCATCTACAGCTGAAACTCCAATTACCACGAAAGACACACAATACAATGTACATGGCTCATCTTTTTTAGAAGAATTCCAACAACAGATATATATGAAAAACTACCCAAGAACGCCTGGAAAAAGAAATCCTATCTTGACTCTATAACCAAGACCAAACGTGGCAAGAGAGGAGGGTGTTGCAGGCAGTCAAGAAAAAATTGGAGTACAGACCAGATCTCAAAATCCCTTACCCCAATGCAAAACCTAGTCATCAATCTCACAGGAACAGAATTAACAATACCACTCATTCAAGCACTAAACAAGGGACTTAACTTCTGCCCAGACCGCAATTACGACTACTTCTCCACAGTAGTCGATCTACACACCTTTTGCCGAAAACTCAAATTGAAAATATTCTTTGCGAATATGGAAGCTAAGAAACGTACCACTAAGATTATTGTTGAACCATCGGACTTGTCTGTCAAACATGTTGAATATACAGTGGATCTAATTAACATCACAGAAGTCGACAATCAGTACACAGTAGACAAGTTCATGGAGGAACAAAACATTGCTTCAGGACTAGCAATTCAGACCAAACTCAAGGACAAATCAAAGTTCACACTGAATTTACCTCCAGAAAACGTTATTGACACCTTCTGTAAAGTAGTTCAAAATGAACTTAGAGACATCTATATCAGCAAAAACTCCAACCACAATGGCAAACTGACAAAACGGAACAACATTTCAATCTACCAAATTCGAGCACTTAAGGATCTCAAAAATAATCAAGACATCACTGTAAAATCATCAGACAAAGGGGGAAACATAGTGCTACTGAAAACAGAAGACTATATACAATTGGCCCTAACACGACTGAAAGACTGCAACTGCTATGAAATAATCGAAGAGAATCCATTCTCCAAGATAGGGGAAAAATTGAAATTCCTGAGCAGCCACTGGAAAGACCTTGAACTACTAACAGAAGAAGAATACAAATACATGATTACATCCCATCCAATCACACCGACGATCTATTTTTTACCTAAAATCCACAAGAAATTTACCAAATTACCACCAAGCAGGCCTATCATAAATGGCATTGGATCAATTACTGAACATATTTCAGAGTATATAGACCACCAACTGCAACCCCTGGCGAATTCACTGGCATCTTACATTAGAGACACCACTCACATCATTCAACTCACAGACAACATACCTTGGAATAAAGTCTACTGGCTGGTAACCAATGACGTTACTTCATTATATACAAGTATCCTACATGACAAAGGACTGAAAACCACTGAGTACTTCCTGAAAACCTGCTCCATCTCCTTCAATGATCACAACAACATGATTTTAGAAATGTTACAATTTACATTAGAGAACAACTTCTTTGTCTTCAACAAAACCCTGTACCGGCAGTCTCAAGGAACCACCATGGGTGCAAAGTATGCCCCACCACATGCACATCTTTACATGGGACACTTTGAAATAGAATTTATATGGCAACATCCATCATTTACTCACCTCAATAATATCATCTTTTGGCCCAGATACATTGATGACATCTTCATAATTTGGAACGGAACGATACCAGCTTTTCAGGACTACTTCATATATCTCAATCACAACACTTACAACCTCAAATTAACTTACACGACGGGGAAACACGTGTTGAGGAATTATATCGTTTAGTTCTTCTCTATGCCTTCCACACTGAGTCCAACACAGGACCTTTCTTTCAACAGCAACATTTAAACTTAAAAAGCAATTGTACTCATACCGGAAATCAGGATCAATCAACCATTCAGGCCACAGCCAAATTTATGAATCTATTTCTGCAACCTTGACTTAGTGACAGCAACTAAGCATATTTCAAGTCTCAGCCAATCCACAACCTTCGTTCTAACCTAGTGAAAGCAACTAAGGCTACCTCAAGCCTCGACCAATTTGCAACTTTTCTTTTTGTAACTTGTACCATATTTTAAATGCCTAGTGCAAACAACTAAGGACATTAAAATCTTGAAATTGACTGGCTTCTCATCGCAGTACAAGTGAAAACAAATCAATCAGGAATATTAGTGCAATCCAACTAAGGACAATACATTCCAGCATGCAAAAAATACTTAATCCTGATAAGACTCAAATCTGAATAAGACTATTTTCTCATTTGTGCTCGATTGTCTACTTTTTCTTTTTCTTCCCTATTCAAGACCTGTTTGTCACATACGTTTTCATACCTTGAGACTTGAAATCAACAAATAAATGACTTCTTGCAAACTTATTACTTGTGCCAACATATACCTTTATTTGAGAAGCGCGACAGGAGGGCTCTTTTTTCTTCGAATTTACAAAATCAACCTTTACAATTTCACAAATATTCATACTAAATTCATACAAAATACAAAAATACATACAACATCTTCACAACAAATTCATATATACCATCTCTACCTTTACAATTTCACAATTATTCATAGTAAATTCATACAAAACACAAAATACATTCAATCTTCTCACAACAAAATCATATACTTTACTAAATACGTATCTTTAAAAACCTAAATCAACTTGTATTTTTATCAATTTAAGTGAAAAGGTAGGGTGAAAGAGCATATGCACATAAACTGAATTGAAACCCACTGGTTGCTTTACTATCCCTTGTGGTTAATTTTAGACACACCTATTATATTTCCAAAAACATCATTCATTTCATAAACGCTTGCCACATAAAACTTTCAAAATGCATATCTATTAATAGCTTAGTGTGCAGAAGACAATTAGTACCTCAACTCATAGGGGTGTACACATTTGGCTACCTAAGGTCTTCCCTGATGCTTACATTCATATTTTATTTTTTATTACTTGATTTAATCGCTTTAGCAATTTTTACAAGGTGAAGTGGGTCAAAGAAGCAAAGTGACTCAAAATAAGCCAAAAAAATGGCACAAGAAGAAGATTCATTAAGTTAACTGACACTTCTGAATGTGGGTACTTAATTCTCCTGGATCATATCACCTAACCCCATAGCGGTTGAGGGGAGCAGATGATGAGTTTGTCCTTTGTCATTAACTAGTAAGAAAATCTGTTGCAAAATGTTTGCAGTTGTTGTCACCCATGAAGTTTTATCACCGCCCATCAAACGTTACCATCAGAGCTTCTCTTCGTGGATCCTTGCTGAGGCCAATTGGTGAGTCAAGTATGGAGCTCTTATGTAACTCGTGCTGGGACATGTCAGAAGTAGATGTCGTAGTGATTCGATCTCAGCAACGTTTCCACAGAATCTGCATTTGTTTGCTTTTGAGAGCCCTCTAATCATCAAAATATCATTGGTTGGTAGGAGATTGAGCCGTGCCCCCAAAAATGTGCTCCGTAAACTTCGATCTGGATATTTCTTCAGGAATGGCTGTGTTTCATTTAATTTTCTCACCTGCATCGGAAGATGAGATGTAAATTTGTATTTTGATGCAGTGTCTAGGGTGAGGATCCAGTCTCTTTCATCCAGCTTCCTTTTTATTTTGGTGGGATTTTGTATCAGTTCGTCTGTGGAGTTTTTCTTTGCAGTCTCGGTCCCAATGTATAAGCATTTTGCAGCGGCCATTTCTGAGCTCTGTATTTATCAGTGCAAATATCAGTAGGGCGTTTGGGTCAAAGACCTTCCTTTAAAGCATAATGCAATTGCGGTCCACCATTGCCTCGAGGAAAGACAAGTTAAATTCCAGCCTGATCAAGGTCATCAGCATCGATTTTGGGAGGTTTAATAGAGATCTCCAGAAGAAACATTCCAGTGTAAGCCAGGTGGTTTTCAGTAGGTTCGGCATGGCCTCTACTCCATAAGTTATGGTTGGTATCACTTTGGCCCTGTAGAAGTTGATGGTAGGTTGGAGAGGAAATCAACCATATTTTTTATCCACCATTTTTGCTTGTGAGGTCAAGTTTCTTTTTTTTGTCTGGAGAGCACACTGCATAGATCTTTCTGTTTTAGAGCTGTCCAACATAACTTCAAAGTTTTAAACTCTGCTACCTTTTCGATTTCGCAGCTTTCCAGACTCCATTTCAGCTTTTCGCTTTTCCTGTGCTGTTTTTCTAGGGTCATGATCTTAGTTTTAGATTTGTTAATTTCCAAGTCGTTGGAAAGGATATACTTGGACAGGTTTTCTAGCTGTCTTTGTAGGCCGATGACAGTTTGGTCAAACAAAAAATCAGGTAATCTGCGTATAGCAGTCTGTACACCCTCTCTTGGCCAATAGAAGGGGGAAAGATCTTATCTGGGCAGTGGCGTTCTTGTAGTCTCCCAAATAAGCCAAGAAGAGGGATGGGGCAAGTGGGCATCCCTGATTTACCCCCCTAAAAGTAGGGATTTCCGCCAAAAGGAGGACCCTGATGGTTTAGGCATACCTGCACTCTTGTATGTGTGTGTAGAGTTTTTAATGGCCCCAATACTTTGTTTGGGCATTTCCACGCTGATAATTTCTGCCACAGGTTGGCTCTGTTGACTTGGTCAAATGCTTGTGTGAGGTCAATAAAGGCCAGACAAACTTGAGGCCCCCCTTTAAAGATCTTGGCTGTTAAGGAGAATTCTCAAGAATGTGCTAATTTCCCTTAGCTTTTGAGACCCCTAGCAACCTTGCTGGATTTCTAGGACTTACATTTTTACCTGGAAAGAGAGTGAGCCTTTTTTCCCACTCTTTCGTGTATTTTGATGTCTGTTTTACTTTTGTTTTCTTTGGATATGGAGTTTTTAGACAAACTCCATAGGCATCATCATTTTCTTGTGTGTCACACAGCACCTTCAGTGCAGTGGCACGGGGATGTCTTTCAGACTTCCCATGGTTTAAATATCTTTTCTGGGACTGACTACTGTCTCCCAGTGCATGTAAAGTTAAATTGACTTTGCTAGTCTTTTTAAATTCATAGGCCCAGCACACACTATCTTCCTATAAAGTGCTGGAGGGGTTGCCTAGCATCCCCTATGTCTAAACACTCATGTAACAGTCAAATGTTACCATTTCCTCTTGAAATGGCTGGTGGTAGTGGTTTTAGAACAAACTACCATGATATTCCCCAACTGCGAACACCGGTAGCTAAAAATCTTGTCAGCCATGTTTTTCGATTTGGCGGCCAAGACCCCTCTGTAAAAACAGACTTTAAAACAGGTCATCTTTTTTTGCTGTTTCTTTTAGGAAAGGTCCTTCTAGTGTTTATCTCTGCCCACCAAACCAGATTTGGTCCCTTTGTTTGATAGCCTTTGGCGGGCTTTAGTGCTGAAGCCCTCCTCTGGCGCCTGATTGTCTGGGGTGGACCGGATGTGAGGGAGGCGCCCAAATATCCCTGTGCTTAGTCTGCTAGCAGACCTGAATGCACTCTGGCATGATTGGCTGGCTGACTGACCACCAAGGACAGCCACCTTGCTGGGTGAGTGACAGCTAGGCTGGAATGAATGGGAGAAAACTGTTTAAAAGCAGGTCTCTGGGACTTGAAAGGCAGAGTCGACCACTGGAACGAAAGAACCGAAGATGAGCTTAAGGAAGACAGCTGCCGCAACTCCTGGACCATTGGTTTGCCCAGTGAAGCCCTGCTGCAGGTCCGAATTGCCTGAAACTCCCTTGACAGAGAAGCCCTTCAAGGACGACTTCTTCCAATTTGCTTGTGGGAACAACCAACTTGCAAGCCACCTGGACACCGTTTCCATACTGGTCGAATTTTCTTCAGAGTGCTGTTGAAAAACAGATAGCCAGTGAGAAGGAAACCAGTTTGTGGACTTTAAGGCACTCACACCTTAATACCAACGTTTAGCCAAGCTTGTGGCTCCTTCCCTGGTCAATGCAGAAACCTCCCGACGTCCTCCTTCTTGTCCCCACGACTGAATCTCAGGAACAGCAAGATAATTAATTAAAATGGCAGCACCCATTTGCTGCTGTGTCTGCATTGCCTAGCAACAGGCACGAGCAGCTGATTGAGCACGCAGCTATTTCCAGCGCCCAGAACCACCGCAAGGCGCTAGCCGGCACCTCCACCCAAGGCACCCTACTTAAGGCATGAGCCTGTCCGTGTCCCTACCACCTGTCTACCTACTACTCCTCTCAGGTGGGCAGGAGCCCAGCCTGCACCGTGATCAGCCTGCGCCAATGCCGCTTTCAACAGTCCTGACGCCGCCGACATCGGGGTAAGCAGGCCTGTGAGTGTGTACCTCACCGCCCCCGCTCCCACTTCCAGGAGTCTTCACATGATTTGGCAAACAGCCCTCTCACTCGCCATTTGCCTTTGCCTTTCTCGTTCTCCTCCACGAGGAGTTAATTAATTAAAATGGCAGCGCCCATTTGCTGATGTGTCTGCATTGCCTAGCAACAGGCACGAGCAGCTGATTGAGCACGCAGCTATTTCCGGCGCCCAGAACCACCGCAAGGCGCTAGCCGGCACCTCCACTCAAGGCACCCTAATTAAGGCACAAGCCTGTCCGTGTCCCTACCACCTGTCGACCTACTACTCCTCTCAGGTGGGCAGGAGCCCAGCCTGCACCGTGATCAGCCTGCGCCAATGCCGCTTTCAACAGTCCTGATGCCGCCGACATCGGGGTAAGCAGGCCCGTGAGTGTGTACCTCACCACCCCCGCTCCCACTTCCTGGAGTCTTCACATGATTTGGCAAACAGCCCTCTCCCACGCCATTTGCCTTTGCCTTTCTCGTTCTCCTCCACGACGAGTTCATTAATTAAAATGGCAGCGCCCATTTGCTGCTGTGTCTGCATTGCCTAGCAACAGGCACGAGCAGCTGATTGAGCACGCAGCTATTTCCGGTGCCCAGAACCACCGGAAGGCGCTAGCCGGCACCTCCACCCAAGGCCCCCTACTTAAGGCACGAGACTGTCCGTGCCTGTCACGGACTGTCGGGGCTTAGGGGCCAGAAACGCTGTCCCTTTCACACCAGACCTCAGCCTCAGCAACGTCATACCCAGCAATCTCCATAAGGTACGAGGTTCATTAGTGCAGATCCCACCTGCATTTCGTAAGCAGCTCGTTGTGCTAGTACGCTGTAAACCTTTGCTGGCTCATGCTGACTTTTTGACATTCCACGCCAGAAACACTGTACTACTGTGTTAGTCGCACCTCGTCTGCATTGTCGCACCTTATATGTTCATGCTGCCTTATTAGCGTCCGCCCGCGAGAAATATTGTTTAAATGCGCTATTCGCATCCCTTCTGTATGGCGTTGTGTCCACTTAATCTTGCTGCCATTTCAACATCTCCCTGCTAGAAACATTGGCGTTAGTGCACCAGTTGTTCCTTACCCGCATTGTGCTATGCCTCATGCTCTAGCTACCTTCCTAGCATTAGAGTTGCCTACCTAAGTCTCTATATTATGCTCGGCCTCCTATTAGTTCCATGTCTATGCACTGATCCGCTCCTTCAAAGTTACAACATAGCCTTGATCGTTCCGCCTCTTACCGAACACATGGCCGCAAACGCACCGCACTGCTAAGGACCCTGCACCTCATTATCCCGTGCCGGCTCCAAAGACAATACTCTATCCCGCCGTGCGTCACTAATGCACTGCATCTTGACTGTGTCCTTGTTATCGTGTATGATTTCGATCGCTGACTGTCATTGTAATCATTCACATTTTGTTAATGTTGTTGTGCTCATCTTAGCCTGTGCATCGAACTTAGAACCAGCCTATCACTGCTAAAGTGCTCCACCTGCCTCACTGCTTAATTGGCTAACCCTCCGCGCCCTGCACAATGCCCTGCATCAGGTCGCTAGTACAAGCCCTCAAACTTCACTGTCTCTGCAACTTCTAAGCACACATATGCTCACACATGTGTACCTGCGCACACAAGACTAGCCACGACACTCCACCCTGTACTCAGCACTGATCACCTGCAGGTATAGCGTCAGCTTACTATGCTCCTTTAGTCTAGGTATTGTGTTAACATACCTTGCATCTTGAACCTAGGCATTGTCGCAACCTACCTTGCATTTTGAATCTAGGCATTGTTTCAACCTACCTTGCACCTTGAACATAGGCATTGTTTCAACTTACCTTACATACTGAACCCAGGCATTGTTTCAACTTACCTTGCATACTGAACCTAGGCATTGTTTCAACTTACCTTGCATACTGAACCTAGGCATTGTTTCAACCTACCTTGCACCTTGAATTTAGGCATTGTTTCAACTTACCTTGCATACTGAACCCAGGCATTGTTTCAACTTACCTTGCATACTGAACCTAGGCATTGTTTCAACCTACCTTGCATACTGAACCTAGGCATTGTTTCAACCTACCTTGCACCTTGAACTTAGGCATTGTTTCAACTTACCTTGCATACTGAACCTAGGCATTGTTTCAACTTACCTGTATACTGCACCTAGGCATTGTTTCAACCTAACTTGCATACTGAACCTAGGCATTGTGACAACACTCACCACCTATACAATGTTCCTACCAGGCACCTACTCAATACTGCTGAGAACTATTCTCCACCTCATTAATTTTTCATGCCCGTCCAGTTCCACCATGAGCCTGGCCTCCATTTGCACCACCCCTCCGCCACCCTCAGATCCTCTCGCCACAACCATGCTGCCCCCTACCTCCCTACCTTGCAGCTTCTCTGATAGAAACACTAGACTACGGTCCAGACTACCTAAACTGTACGAGCCACGAGCCAGGGACTTAACCCAACCCAAACTCACCAACTGCTCCTCTTTCGCTAGCACATGTGCCAACCTTACGCTGAAAAGATCTAAGCCCACCCCACAAATCACTACGTCCAGACACAAAACCGACAACATAGCCACCACCACCACCCCCACTAAGACAAGTGACTCACCCATAAAAGGAGCCCTCATTAACGCTCGCTCTATAATAGCCCATGCTACAGATATGGCGGACCTCATTCTAGCAGCAGACCTAGATTTCCTTGCCAAAACAGAGTCCTGGCTCCACGCAGCCGCTGGACCAGCCCTCTACTTAGCCATCCAAGACAACTACACCATCCTCCGAGCGGATAGGACAGAATCAAGAGGCGGTGGCTGGCTATAATTGCCAAAACACATCTCAACATCAGACTTGACTCCTCAACTCACTGCCCATCATGCAAATCCCTTACAGCCAAGCTGCCCACTACTAACTCCCAAACGATATCCATCCACCTACTCTACAGACCTCCCGGACCGCTAGGATCCTTCAAGGAAGACCTTAGCACAATCCTCACTAACAACCTGAAAAACTCCTCCCAGAGCCTTCTCCTTGGAGATTTCAACCTAGGTTTTAAAGACCCCAAAGATCACCACGCCACCCTCATCAACAATACCCTATCTGAACTAGGCTTCACCCAAAAAGTATCTGGCCCCACCCACAACAAAGGGAGAACCCTTGACTGGGTTGCAGACTTCAACTGCGTGACTGCCATCACTGACAACTCCCCCCAACCTTGGTTCGACCACCACCTCCTCTCCTTCACCCTCGAAGCCTCTAGTCCCATCATCAACAACGAGATAGCCTCTGCCATTCCCACGAGAAGTAAGAAAAAGATCACAGTGGATAATCTGATCCCTCTTATCCTCCCCACACTTAACCAACTCCCCGCCACCCTCAACCCCCACGACCTCGTTGAAGACTACAACAAAATCATGCGCACAGCCTTAGACCCCATTGCACCTTCAAAACTAAGAAAATGCAAACCCAAAAAACACCTCAACCATTGGTTCTCTAATCACCTTAAAACTCTCAGAACAGAAAAACGCAAAAAAGAACAAGCCTGGAGACAATCTCCCACAGGCCACAATAAATCAATACTCAATAAAATAAGGTCCAACTACAAAAAAGAAATTATAGCTGCCAAACAAGAGCCCTACAACATGAGGATAGCGCAATCTAACTCCAGTACCAAAGAGCTATTTACGATAATTAAAGAACTGGAAACACCAGTGCTAATTCCTGACACCTGTGTGAAGGACAAACAATGGTGCACTAATGTCCAAAATGCCCTAAACAATAAAGTCACAAACCTTCAAACTAAAATTAAAAATAAGAAAGAGTGCTTAGCTAAACCGACCAACTCCACCAACATGACCTCGTGCCCCACGCCCCAACTCCCGCTGCCTACCCCCTCTCGCTTTAGCTTCTCCAAAGTCTCCACTCTAGAAGTGGAAAAAATCATCCTTAGTCTAAAGCCTTCCAACTGTCAGGGCGACCTCTGCCCCCCGCAAATCATTAAAGATGCGGCTTATCAACGCTTCCTTCGCCTCAGGCACTGTCCCCAGCAACCTCAAAGAGTCCTGGGTCCTCCCCCTTCTCAAAAAACCCTCTCTTGACCCGCCCATTCCCACCAATTACAGACCCATTACCACCGTCCCCTTTCTGCTCAAGATTTTAGACAAGGCAACCTACCAACAAATTCAAAAATTCCTTGAATCAAACCATCTACTCGGTATTCGGCAATCAGGCTTCAGACCCCAACACGGGACAGAAACAGCCCTTATCGACCTGAAGGCTCAAATTGACACTCTGAGAGACAATGGGAAAACGGCCCTATTGCTTCTCCTAGACCTATCCGCAGCATTTGACCTGGTCGATCACAAAATCCTATGCAATCACCTCGACTCTGCGGCCCACTTCTCCCAAGAAGCCATCGGCTGGATCGAGTCTTTCCTCAGCAACAGATCCAGCAACAGATCCATGCGTGTCTTCTCTACCATAGTGGCTGCAGACCCCATCCCCATTACATGCGGAGTACCCCAGGGTTCATGCGTCTCACCTACACTCTACAACGTGTTCACAAAGCCCCTGTTTGATGATCTAGATGGTCTGGGTATCACCTACACTAATTATGCCGATGATACCCAGATCCTCATCCCGTTTACGGGAGATTACAACCATGATTTGGCCTTGGTGAACAGGGTGTACCTCATCATCCAGGCATGGGTGGCATCACACAGTCTATGCCTGAATGATGACAAGACTGAACTCATCATACTTGGATCCACTGCTAACCTAGCCAAACTGGACCACAATTACACCAGCTTCATAATAGACGGGAACCTAATTAATGTAGCCAAGGAAGTGAAAACCCTAGGAATATACATTGACTCCTCCCTCTCTTTCCATAAACAGGTTAGCTCAATGGCTTCTTCCACGGCCTACACATGTAAGCTCATAAGAGCAGCCAAACCTTTTTTTATCCACCCAGAGCTGCATTACATTAGCCAGAGCCCTTATATTATCAAAACTGGACTATTGTAATGCCCTCTACGTAGGAGCTAGCAAACAGGTTATCAACAAAATACAGATGCTGCAAAACAACGCTCTCAGAGAAGCACTCAGCATCCCTAAGAAAGAACACATTTCCAACACTAGGAGAGCCCATAACTGGCTCAACACTACAGACAAAATCATGCTCAAAGTAGCCTCTCTAACACACAAGTGCCTCAACAACGCCGCCCCCAGCTACTTAGTCGACAGAATAAGTAAACACTCGTCCAACAGACCTACCAGAAACTCCAACGCTAATCTACTCACTGTCCCCAGATTCAAACACACCAAAATGGGGGGCAACAGCTTCCAAGTGAAAGCAGCCCAGCACTGGAACTCCCTACCACCCCTACTAAGGACACCCCAAACCTACTCACACTTTGGACGCAACTACATACAGTGGATAAAGAACAATGACCGCTAATCTCATCCTGTCAAGACCCGGCATACACCTTGTAAATATGGTTACTTGCAAACCTGCATACCCACCTTGTAAATATGTATACTTGTAACCTGCATACCTCTTTGACTTTATCGTGATTGCTGTAACTGTGTCTATCTGATTGTAACTACTGTAATTACTGCAATGCTATGTGATGTGTAACTAAGCTGTGAATAACCTTGCTGCTCCTGCGCCCTCCTACCCTCAGGTTTGGTGCGCAATACAAATGAATAAACTTCAAACTTCATCTGCAGAAACTGCCAGGAACAACTGCCTCAGCTACAGCTTTTCTTCATCCATAAGGTACTGTGCAAATGTGGTGTGAAAATCCTTTCTGACACGGTCAAAGTTTGTGAAACTTTCCCAACTTTGGAGTCTTGTTCGCTCCTAATCATATAACTCTTTTTCTGGCAAACTACTTCTACAAACATTGGCAAAGACTTAACCGTTCACTACCAGAACTGTACTATCCTATCCAAGAAACTGAACCATTGACCTTGGCCTAGGCCTATGTAATTGAATTGCCTATTGTAGTGAACTGAAACTATTTGCCCTGCCTCTGAATGTAGTTTTGTTTTGATTCTTATAACCTTTATCTTTCTACCCCTTTTGAAAATGACTGAAGGGCCATTTTGCTCCCACTTCAAGGGAACCTAACTTGTTCAGTAACCCTTTGGTTGTGTACTGTAGTGCATTATAGTGTGATATTGAGCTGCTTCTTGCTGGTGGAATGTTTTCTAAATAAATGTGTAAATACATGTATATTCTTTTAACAAGAAACCTTGCCTTGAGTAAGTGTTTGTTTGAACTACTGTAATTGCAAGTCCTTTGTGTAACATCTTTTACTGCTCACATCCCTCTTGAGATAAGTCTGGCTGCTCAGCCACTGCTACCACATAACTGTGTAGTACAGGCTTGTAACAAAGGTGAGATTGTGCTTACACATGTAATCTTAATTGTGTGTAGTGTTCCCAAAGGGTACTGCATGTAATTCTGCCTATCATTGGCTTTTAAGACACTCAAAATCATGTTTGCGCTTGTTACCATATTTATTTTTTAAGCCTGACTGGAACAGGTCGGTGCATGGCCCCTGAGCTGACCAGGATTGGAATTTGGACAAATGTAGGGATCCGTAAACTTTGCCAATGACGTCAAGTAGGGCGAAAGGGCGTGAATTTTGCGGGTCGTCTTTTACAGCCCTTTTTAAAAATAGGGACTATTATCGAGGAGGTCCAAGAGGTTGGGATTGCCTTTGATTCTGTACATCTTTCCATGACAAGACTGATGAAGGGTGCCCGTTCATCAGGCAGTGACCTTAGGTCGATGTTACTGATCCTGTCTGGGCTGGGTGCTCTTGAGTTTTTTAACTTGCAAATTGTAGATGTGTTTGTTACTACATCATGAATGTTTACCCAAGACCCCTCACACTCTTTTGATGGCCACACGGTGTTTGATGAAGGAGGTGCAAAGAGGTTGGTGTAGAACTTCACACAGATATGTTCTGGGATGCCATTTGTCATAATGACTGCTGTGGGTCTTCCTGTGGCTCTAAATGTCGAAATGTCTTCAGAATCTCGTTAGTATGGGGTCAGATGATAGCTCTTTAGCCAAGATTTATAGGTCCTTGAGATTTCAGAAGCTGCGTCTCTGTTGATTTTGTTGTTGCTGCGGGCGGCTATCCTTCTAGCCTTACATACTTCGCCTCTTTTGGCAGCCAAGAGAGGATCGAAAAAGTGGATTTCTTGTCTCAGCGGTTGCCCCTTTTTGTTGTGTGTTGATGGCTTTGTTCTATAGTTGGCTAACAGCAAGGTGTAATTGATGTGCTTGGAGTGTTGGTTTCCCTACCCTTGTCTTCGGTCCCTTTGTAGGTTTTTTTTAGTTCTCAAATATTTTTTGCAGTTATCCTTAAGCGTTTTCCCTTGATGTTAGGCTCGAGATCAGCCAGAAAGTATGTTTTTTTTTAATACACTGAGGACCATTTCATTTACAACAGTTTGTTGTTGCTTGCTGTAGATTTTGTGACTTTAGCATCTGTCAGAATGGGAATTAGCGACTAGGATATAGAAGTGTACTCGATGATTGCAGTTGAAGGATCTCTCTCATAGGTGCGAGTATTGTCGATCTCACGTAAGACGGTAGCTAAGTCAAAGACGCTGTTGGATTACATTAATTTGAGCCATCCTTTGCCTTGTTTATGTGCATATTGTACATGAGGTGCTGTTGTGATTCGTGATGCTAATCGTCGGCATGTGGTGTTAAGGTCACCGCAGAAAAGCAGGTGGTCGTCTTGGTGTTCCAGATAGGTATTGTCAATTTGCTTTGCTATCATCTCCAGGAAGGCCTCTATTGTGATCACTTCAGGGTTCCAATAGATGTTCATAATCATGAGTGGAGTTGAGAGAAAAACATCTGTATTTTTATCAAGGTGAGTCAATAGCAAAAGGACTGCCAAGAATGATGAATTGGCGGTCACAACTCTTTCAATCTAGAGTCCACTACCTGAGCGTACTGCCATCAATAGGCCGGAGGAAGGTCATCCTTTCTCTCCTTTGCAGACTGGAGAAAAGGTTAGGTCAAATCCATCCAGGCTGGGCTTGTCAACCAGCCAAGTTTCTTGTAGGCAGAGTATATCGAAGGACCCCAGGTCGATCTCACCAGGGGCCGTCAGGTGCGAAAAGCCCCGCGTGTTCCAGGAACACAGCATCAGTGTCAAGGAGGTTGCAATTAGATGTTGATTGTTAGTGGATTGCTACTTTGTGAGGCGGGCTGATTGTACTTTGGGAACCCATGCCCAACGTTGAGATTCTGAGACTGATTTGGTCGTTTCGGTAACACGCGTACTCCGGGCTTGAAGATCCTGGGTGGTGTTCCTTTTTATTGCTGATAATGAGCCACTTGGACATCTATCAGGATCACGCTCGGTGGAGGATGGTAGAGGACTATTACATCGGTTGTTTGATTTAAATTTCATTGGAGATCCCAAAGATCGAATTTGCGGCTCTGTTTTTGATGAATTAGTGGTTTGTCCCCTTTCTTATTGGGGGATTCATTCGAAACTGAGAGTTGATCTGGGCCATGGTGGAAAAAGATCTCTGTTTGTTGAGTCGAGTAGTTTACTTTCCTTTTGATGTTTGCCGGCTTCAAGCATGAGGGAGAGTCATTGAGCCTTTTTATCTTGGTCAACTCGAAGCCTTGTCTTCAGAGATTCCTTTAGCATTTCTCCCACATTGTGGGTAACTGTGTAGAGGTGGGAGATTGTATTTTTCCCCTTGTGACTTGGCTCTACAATTCTGAGGTCTTCAGACTTTAATGAACGCAGGGTTGGAATGCCTTGTAACAACTTTAAGACTGTGCGTCTATTCAGGACTATGTAATCTCTGTTGTCTGAGCATTCTCTCAATTTGAAAGTGGGTCTGTGTTTTTCTCTGGTCGCTACTCCATAATAAGTTTTGGCTCTGCTAGAACCTTGTGCCAAATCTGGTGCCTGTAAAGGTTCTCGCACACTGCTGCTTTGAGAACTTGCTGCTGATTTGGTGTGGGCCTGGTTTCTTGTACTTGGTTCTTTCGTTGTCGTACTTTGCCTAGGTGGC
This sequence comes from Ambystoma mexicanum, assembly GCF_040938575.1. Taxonomy (NCBI): domain Eukaryota; kingdom Metazoa; phylum Chordata; class Amphibia; order Caudata; family Ambystomatidae; genus Ambystoma; species Ambystoma mexicanum. Next base: position 367,463,594 of record NC_090922.1, on the reverse strand, counting down.
GTTCTTGCTCTTGATCGATAGGTAGGTGAATTTAATTTGTTGTGCTGTGGATGAACAAGAGTGTGTGCAGTTCTGGTGGCCCTGTTTTTGCCATAATTAAGGTTTTTGAAGCACTCGTTTAATGTGGTAAAATTGAAAGGTCCTACTTGGTCCATTTGGTCCTTCACTAGAATGGGGCTTGTAGGTAGTACTCGGTCCAAGAGAGAGTACTCCTCAGTTTTGTTGTGGTGTTCACTGAGCTCCATCAGGTCACTGGCGGCGAAAAAGTAATCAACTGTTCTCGGTGATGTTTGTTGGTTTGTGTGATTTGACAGAGAAGGGATTGTCGTTTTATTTTCTTTAGGTTGCTCTTCAGTCTGACCCGATTCCAGTGCATGGTTTACAATTGCCAATACACTGGCCCCTGAAGCTTTGGGGGTTTCATTCTGAAGTATTCAGAAAACCAGCTGCTTCTTTGGCGAAAGGTTTGCCTTTGGCAAGGGCTTTGACATGTCAAAAATAGAGAATTATTTGTTGGGGAGGTCCAGGCTCTGTTTTGCCAATTGTTTGATGTTTTCCTGGTCTTCTACTAGTATAATCTCAACATCTGGGATAATACAAGTTTTCCCAATTCTTGTTTCCTTAGTTATGCCTGAGAGTATCCTGTCGAGTTTATTTTCCTTTATTGTTACTTGTTTAAGAATTGGCATTTCTTTGATTAAACCATGATCTGTTTGGATGAGTGCTTCAGGTTTGTGTATTGTACAATCGAAATTTGACTTAGTCACTGAGTCTGTGGCTTTATTTAGCGTCTGTGTTTCTTTCTCAATAAGTTTGGGGAATGGTATTGGTGGTGCCACAAAGAAGTTTTTGTTGTTAGTTTGGACGGAGCTGCCCCTTTCGCAGGTTCGTTTTACACTGTGGCTGCATTCAATAACGTTGATGTATCTTTTCAAATATATAAGTGTTGAGTGCATCATTGCAAACAATGATGTGTGATCTTTGAGTGTGTCGTTTATGGATTCATAAAGTTTATAAAAGGGGTCCAGTGCAATGGTAACCATTGACATTACTTTTTTTTTAGTAGAAGATTCTTTTGAGCAGGCGTGGGTCAGTTCACTCTGTCTTCTTGGCCTGGAAGGTGGAGAAAGGAATGGAGGAAGTGACGCCCTTCGAGATGCTAGGGCATTTGGTAAGGTACTGGGCCTCATTAGGACCCAGGCGGTAAGGGGTTTACGGCGGCGTAAACAGCGCCGACCCTTACCGCCTGATTCCGAGGTCCCTTAGCGCCATGGAGGTGTTAAACTCCATGGCGCTAAGGGACCATGTTGTTAATTACGCCACCGTAATTTACGGTGGCGTAATTAACGCCTTCCCCACTCCCATTATGCCCTATGGGGCAAAAATGGGAATGGGGAAGGGTAAATCGGGATTGGGGACTTACCGCCCCGCCAACCTCAGAATGGGGCGGTAAGTCCACCAACCACCATGGCGTAAATGTAGTTTACGCCATGGTGGTAAAGGTACGACCCAGGCGGTAACTTACCGCCTGGGTCGTAATGAGGCCCACTGTCTGTAGGTTTGATCGATTCAAAAGGTATTGTAAGGAATGGTTTATGACCTTTTGAAATAGAGGGCTGGTAAACATTTTCCTGTGCTTTGGCATTTGGTAATGGGGACCGTGGGTCAACCTTTTCTAGGCTAGATTCTTGTACAACGTCGAGGTTTGTCAAGACCAAAGGTTTTATATTAGATGCAGGCTTTTTTGTAGATTCCACAGTTTGATGGGCAGGAGCCTCCCCGGGTGTGTGTACAATGTCGACTACTGTCGTGGGGTTATGGAGAGGGAGGTCACTAATGGCCGCGTGTTTAAGTCTATTGTTTTGCCAAGAATTGTTTGTTAAGGTTTTGTCTTCAAGTGTGAAGGTTCGACCCGAGCTGGTTTGTGGGTCTGTAGACTTCCCGAAGTGCCATCTAGGTGATGTAGGTTAGCTTTTTTTTAAGCATGCTGATGCTCCTCTCCATTTTGCGTGTTTTGATTGTTAGTTGCAAGTCTTGAATGACCGTGAACATTTTGGCATCTGAGACCTGAATGCAATGTTTGCATTGTTTTTTGAAAAAAATCTTTCAGTGTATTTTCGAGTAGGGATTGGCCTGGGGCAGATTTTAGTAAGGCACGGTTTTTGAGTGCTGATTTGTTAGTGTTTTGACAAGGCTGCTTCAAGCTCTTTGTTGAAGGTTCCACAAGAGCCGTCTTTTGTCTCAGTGACCTTTTTTTTTGTGTCTCGGTTGAACCGTGGGGCTTGCCTTGATTTTTTGAGGCAAAGTTATTTATTTATTTTTTTTGCAGTTCATTTGGGGGTTGGGTTAAGGCAAGCCTGTGGAGGCATGAAAGCTAGAGGAGATGTCAGGACGTGCAAGTCCTCTTCACTAGGAGTCATCCAAGACGCAAGCAGAGGGCTATCCCCAAGGGGAGACCTGTAAATCTGTGCCCGTGTTTGCACAAACGCTCTTGGTGCTGAGTTGGAGTGCTGTGGGTCCGCCCTCTCAATTGGGTGGGTCACCGTCGCCTCTCGCTCTCTGGGAGCCTTGCGGTCGGCGTCGCCAGTTTCTTCCACCAAGCCACCCTCCCGGAGATCCTGCACTGGACTGACTGCCAGCAGCCCACCCGCAGTCAGGAGTCCCATCTCTCCTCCGAGGGACACGACAACCTCGCCCTTGTCAGGTGAGTCACCATGGAATTGCTGGATCTGATGGTTCGCGAGGGTGGGCTGGGAGGCCGCTTTCATAACTGTGGTTGCCGGCTGAAATGTTGAGAGCCAGGTACTTGGAAAGGTTTCCTCCGTGGAAGTATTAAGAGGCGTAGAGTTTTTTTTTCCATCGAAGCTGGGACGCGCTTCCGTCTCTGCTGTGGTGTGGAGCCGACGTCGAGCAGTTGTCTTGATTTGGAGAGTTAGGCGAGTTCTCATCAGGCTCTGCTTGGGTTGCGCGGATGCCTTTGTTGGGGGAAAAGGTGAAACAGATCCGGTCCCCCAGGTTGGTGGTTTCTGACAGGGGCTGTCACACAAGTAGAGAGGGGTGCTTTATTAGAGGCGGTAGATTTCCATTTTGATTCCCATTTTCAAAAGTTCCTTCTCATTGCGGGTGAAAGCTGCTGACACAGCGACACTCCTCCTCGAGAGGCGGTCCTACTCCAGCTCCAAATCTCCAACAGGAGAAGGGGTAGCACCCCCAGCAGCCCTCGCAGCCATAGACTGCCTGAGACTGCCACTCAATCGCAACTCTGGGGCCGCTTCCACGGTCTCAAGGATTATTTGTAGTGTGCTCTGCCTCCAGTGCAGGTAGACCAGTAGAAACAGCAAATATACTTGAAAGAGAAGGGGTGACTGCCTGAGACTGTCACTCAAACGCCATTCATATTAATACTTTACCTCACTCTAGTATAAGCATTTAATCAATTTGTAAAGCTGCAGATTGCTAGAATGATTTTTAAATTCTGCAGGCTTACTATATTTTGCCAAAGAGCCTCCTCATCAATAATCCTCGTACAATGAACAAACTGGCCCAAATATAGCAATATAAAAAATATAAGGTCAGGACATTGCAAGAACATATGTTTCCATTTCTCCCATTCTGACTGTGTTTTACAATGTCCGCAAAAGGCTGCAACTTTCACAGTCTGATCTCTTCTAGCCAGAATGGGATATTGACTCTAAAGCACTTAATATTCCTCTAATGCACCTACTCGGGCATCGTATCAGATAGGGTGCCATCATCCCTAGTTTTTTATGCTGATATTGCAGGTGACCAAGCAAGGGATGGTTCAGCACCTTCTCAATTGTAGTGATCCAATCTGCCTGATATAATAAGAGTTTTAATTAACCTGGCCGAAAGATCAGATCATCTTCCAGTATGTCTAAACCCCTTAAAAGTACTTTACAATACATTCTCAGATGTCTTATCGTCTCTTTTTGAACTTGTGTGTTTATAACACATAGAACGTCATAAACGGAGTGCACTGGTGGATTGCAGATTTTGACAAACAAAGATAGCAACTTCCAATGTATTCTTACGTGTAGTGATAAAAGGTCCAACTCACATTTAACAATAACAGCCGGGATACAGCTAGGTAATTTTAGTACACACCTCCATAGATAGCCGTCCAACAAATAAAATTTCTCCCAAATCCAAGACTGTGTACAGCAATTTGTAGAAAAATGTTGCCCCATAAAACTCCACCAATGGTACCAGGGAGTATTTGCCAAATTGGTTATTGACTTTCACTAGTAGGGGCGACAGCATGGAGGCCTTACTTTTGTAAAACTCCCAAAAGCTGTACCTCATTGTCCCCACCCACAAACTAAGGTAGACCCAACTAGATCAAGCTATCTACTTGTTCTACATGGACCTCATTATTAAACCATCTACTTTTGGCTACTCTATGTCTGGCTGTCAACTCCAGTATTTTCGTTTACCCTGGATTTATTTCTAGGCCATTTATACTTACATAATGTGCAATGGCCTTTCACATCCTGTGGAGCCCCACCCTCATGCAATCAAATACAATAAAGTCATCCACATATGGCAACCAAGTGTAGTGAACCAATTCCAGTTTAGGGGAAACATAGGCAGCCGGTCCCAGATATTCATTGATCATAGATTAAAGAGGCAGCATGCCAGTACACAACCCTGCCTCAAGCCCAGTATATTGTCGATCTTCCAGCTTAAGGTACCATTCTTGTCAAGCCTTATTTGGATATTTGAGTGATCATGAAGCTTCATTGAGATGTTTAACAATCCTTACTCAGGACTCCACACCGCCAACTTGGCCCACAAATACCCCCTGTCCACTCGGTCAATGACTGACGTGAGGTCAACAGATGATACATATATTGCCTCACATTTGCTGCTCCACGATAAGTCCTGAAAACAATATATCAGAAGACCATTAAGAGCAGTCCCGTGCCCACGTCTAAACCTGTCTGATTTTTCTTCATGATACACTTTCCCTCCACCCATTTTTCCAAGTGTAAGAGGACCAAGGACACAAATACCTTACTGTCTGTGTCCATGTTCATTATGGGTCTAAAGTTATTAGGATCAGATCGGCGGCCCTTTTTATAAACCAGGATGACGTACAATGTTTTCCATGACACCGCAAATTCATCCCTGACCAGGATCTGTCTATACAAAAATCCCAAGATAGTCGCCCATAGCACATGATCATTTGTCAACATATTTGGTCCCATTGCACAAGACATACCAGCTTTCCGAATCTTTAGTAGTATATCATCATTGTCAAACTGCAAGACACTGGGACCCATGCCAACCACCTTAGTACTTCTTCCACAACTCAGAGTTTTACCAGATTTCTCATGGAAAAGTCCACCCATTCTCTTTCTAAGATAGAGTTTGCTTGAACTAGTTCTTGTGGGATGGTATGATTATTTATTAAGCCCCAAATGTCCTTTTTCATCAGGGTTTACAGCATAGCCTCATTATCGCATTGGATAAGCTTTCATGTATATAGTTTGACCCATTTATAGTACACCTGTTTAATATTAGATAACTCCCTGCTTCCTCTCCTCATGCATCGCTTGTTTCCCAACTCTCCTCCTTTTGCTTTTCACATTACACTTTTTCTTTCTTAACAAAACATCATAAACATTCTGATATTTTTTTGTGTGCGCCGTAAAGACACGTGGTACAATTTTTAGGGGAAAAATGTGTGACATATAAAATCCTTCATAAAATGTTCCAAAAGCATCTGGGGAAAGGATTTTCATTTTATACTCATAGGGCCTGACTCATGGACATTTTTGCAGAGTTCAAAGTACTTTGCACTGCTGGAAAGTGAGTTTGCACTGCTGACACACCCTGATTCATGGAACTGTGCAAAGTGTATTCCTGCAGTGTAACGTTAGTGCAAAGTCATTTTTGCAGTACAAAATGAACTTTACACTGACTTTGCATGAACATTCTTTGAGTCGGTTCCCTAATCCTAACTACGCAGGACCTGATACAAAATTTTATTGTATATGATCATTTTCCTATTAGACCATTTAATTCTGTTGCCTGCTGTGTTAACTGCTACAAGGCCCTGTAATTTGTCTTGATTAGCATTTTTCCTCCAGTTAAGGGTTATAGACAACAGTTTATGGTCACCTGCTAGAGTATCTAATATTGTCCTCTTCTCACAATAATTTCATACATTAGGGTCCGCATATATGTAGTGAATTACTGAATAGAACTGAAGGATTTTTAGAGAACTCACCAAAAAGGGTAATCAAACATTTGAGGAATTTACACATTTGTCCATAAAAGGTATCTGAGTGGGTGAGTGACTGGTAATTGAATTGATACTTTTGAAGTTATGTGTCATTTGATTGTATGTGAGCATGTCCTTAAGAATTGTGAAACAGAGTTACACCACCATGTAATGGACAAGAGTATCACAGACTCTAAGGAGCTCGGCAACACTGCTGACTATTATTTGAATCCAGAAAAGGCTCAGTCAAGCACACCCAAAGCTGAAGAAAATGCTTCTTATGAAATTAACAGAAGGAGATTGAGGCCACAAGTTCTCATTCCTCTTCTAAACAAGGTCCCTAAACACATGAACAGAAATACTAGACACATGTCTTCTCTGCTACCACAGAAAAGGAAGTGTGTGCTGCTTCTAGTGTAATAGCATCCTCAAAACATAAAGCATAAAGCATCCTCAAAACATAAAGCATAAAGTATACCATCAGGTCCTCTGGTTTCATGGAAGAGGCTATAATCAGTGGGGACATCTTAACAGATGAGATCCCACTAAACCAGGGAGTGGCCATATCACTCTGAGTGGGGATGGTACTGGGTCACCAAAGGAAGCCCTAGTTATTGCCTAGGGAAAAGACATGGGGTAAAGAATCTGGCCTTTTGTGACATGTATGCTAATGTTACATGTGTCAGCGACAATGGGTGCAATCTGGGCAGCCTTAAAACTGAATTAGGACTGTTTTTTTTAGAACAGAGGACAAGACCATGCCCCTCACACACACTTGAAATTTACAAAATGATCCTGTCATCTCTCGTTGGTTCCCTTTTCTGATGAGAAATTTCTCAAACTACCACCATGAGGATATGCAACATCACATCAGACAACAAAGTACAGAATTGTACCCTTCAATTTAGAAAAATACATATATTTTATTTAATTACGTTATATCACATTTCATCCTGTTCTTAAAATTCAGACAACCTGAAAATTGGTTGTTGGTAAATCTGGGCACTTTCCACCCATTTTTGGCACTGTTAGCACCACGGTAATAACGTTGAAAATGCCCCATTGGTCCAATGGACCCAATACAAATCGGTACTTACCATCCCACCACAATTCAGGATCTGGCGCAAATAGTGCCAGATAGAGTTGCGGTAACGCTATTTGCGAACACTAATTAACACAAATTGGTTTGTTATAACAAATGATTCAAATATTTCATAATTTAAAAATACCCTTCAATTCACCCCCCCCCCCCATTTTGATGAATGAAAAGAATCATTGGCCACATCCAAAGAGCTTGCCACATCCAGCTCTTTGGGCTATTTCTGGGTGCCCGTGAAGTTTTTCCAGGCACAATAGGGAGTAGGTGCAGTAAAGATAAATATACTGACTTTCACAGAAGTAATTTGTGATAAATCCACATAGTACATCTGTTTGCAGACACTTCTGCAATGATTGCGAACAAATCTGGCCAATCCCATGCATCGACAGAGACCTATGGAGCACCTGTAGCCCTGTAACTGCAGAAAACAATGGGGAAGGTCCGACGTATTCGTTACTGCCCTTCTCATTCCAACGCTCTTGGCATCGTCTGGTTTCTGCTGCTGGGGAAAAGTAGTTTTGCCACCTACTACTGTTCTCCTCCACTATTTTGCTTTACTGCTTCAATCTGCCAGGCTATTTACCTGAAGTACACTCCTGTTGCAGACTCCTGTACTGCCCTGATGCATTCCTAAACACGCCACTCTGTTGTGCTGTCACCTGGACCATAGCTGGAAATCCACAGAAGCTGACATTCTTCTTTAAGAAGCTCAAAGTGCTGATGGGTGGAATTGTGAAGAAAGATGCCCACACCACGTCTCACATGCCCAAGGCCAACACACACTTCAACCAGGCCCTCTCCATGCCTGTTCGTTTCTTTTCCATCCAACATAGCATTTTCATCTATCCCCCTTAATATAGCACCAGTGAGCACACTACATTCAATTTTACGAGCAGTTACCATGGAAACTGCTGTAGCGTACTTTTAATTCATCCAGATGCCACATTTAACAGACTCTACCCTAAAACAGATGACATCTTTTGTACAGGCCCCTTTCAGTTATTAGACAGAGAATCATGTCAAATAAACTGGTACGTGCCTCTAAATGGCCGGCCAGTATATAAACAAGTGGTCACCATGACAACCAATTCTTGTTTGCAGACTACAGATCGCTGTGCGGCCGCTGCATTGTTCTCCCAGCCACCAGGTAAGCGATCACCTAGTCCACTGCAATCAGGGTCACTGCAGGACCGCCGTTGTACACCATCTGATTATGGATTGTCTTTCTTTAGACATCCTCCAGACGGATTACGCTGCAGACTCAAGAGTGTTCCAGCAGCACACGGAGCGTTTGCAATACCACAGTGTTCCAGTTATCAATAACGACTCGGGGTAAACACTTCTTCCCCGATTACCTCTTATTGATTTTGTATTGATCTATAATGATCACAAACGTAATTTAATTTTATATGTGGTGGGCTCATGCAAATATTCCTACAGAGTCTGCCACATATCTGTTTTGCAGCATGTCTTCAACAACTATGCATGCTTACATTCAGCTAAAATACCAACCAGCAAGTCAGACTTGTCCCCCATTTTATTTTTCCACAATGACAGGCGTTACGACCAGCAGAGCCACTAGAAGCTGTACAATCTGCCATGGACTCATGCGCCACCACTACAGAATGAACATCTGACTGCGATAAGCACAGGTAAGCTCACCCAGTCAGTGGGTGTTCCTTAACACACCATGTTAATTTTATTCACGTCACCACTAGACATGGAATGATACCAGTCCTTTTCCCACAGATTGCACTTCAAGTACAGACAACATGAAGTCGATCCTGGAGTTCTTCTAACTAAATTTAGAACTCCACCTCATCATTAAAAAAACGAAACGTGCAGAGCACTTCCCTGAGCACGGTAAGAAAACTCCAGAATTAAACATTAAGAGATCCTAACGAAGCAATAATTGAACATTGTCTTGCCAAATTGACCAATAGGATACACCTAAACTATCCCTTGTCTCCTACCTTGTAGGTAGCACACCCACTGAACTGGCTCTGCCCACACTCCACTGTCGTCCTGATGAAGGCCTGCACAAGACAGGCTAATTCAGTAGCCCTCTAGGGCCGAAACACACCTGTGTAGAACTCTTGATTTTGTGTGTCATGTATCCACACTATTTTATTTATTGTCGCATTTGTTGTTCTATGCTTCCGTGTAGATACTATTTAAATTGTTATAATCTCTGTTTCTTATAACAGTAGGTGGTTATACATTCAATGTCTCTTTGTATCAACTAATTTGAAATCACATGCTCAAATAAGTATTGCTTCCAAACTACATGGACACTGTTCATGTCCAGCCAGAAATAACTTGTTCCATGTTACGTGTGTGCTAACAGACCAACCAGTCTTTCTTTGAATATAAAATAACTATTGAAGAAACAGATTTGACTACTAGGGTATATTAACAAGTCTATGGGGACATTATTTAGGCAAGACTTGACCCTTTTCACTTGTGTTATTTACAACACTCATGAGTGCATGTGCCTCAAAGAGGACATCGGCACATTCCTCTTTCCATTGGCTGTACTCTACACAGCATGAACGACATAAGAACATGTTGGCGCTTTTGGGCAAGTGGCTTTGTAAAGTCGCTGTTTGCTGGGAGAGAACGCTGCACAGAAATACGGCTTGGAAAACCAGTAATACTCTTTCACTTCAACGTGAAATACAGTGTAGGCCAAGCCCCACCTTACCAGGAAACTCTACTAATTGTGCGAGTGCGCACTTTTGTGCATGCTTTTTTGAGCAAGTCCCTTTGGAAAGTCACCTTTTACTGGGAGAGAACGCTGCACAGAAATGTGGCTTGGTAAACCAGTAATACTCTTACACTTCAACGTGGTACGAGCTTGCTGATAAAGAGCAGCGTTATTATGAAATACCTTATATGTGGACTTATAAGTGGACTTTTATAATATTCCTTTAAAATATTCTTTTCATTCCTTTAAAACGTCTAGATACACATTGGAGGCCATGCCCCAACCTACCCAGAAGCTCTACTAATTGTGCAAGCGCACACGTTTTTGCATGCACGTTTTTGGGCAAGTCACTTTTGGAAAGTCGCTGTTTTCTGGGAGAGAACGCTGCAAAGAAATACGACTTGGAAAACAAGTATACTCTTACACTTCAACATGGTACGAGCTTGCTGATCGAGACCAGCATTATTATGAAATACCTTATATGTGGACTTATAAATGGACTTTTATAATATTCCTTTAAAATATTCCTTTTATTCTTTTAAAACGTCTTGAAATATTTTGGAGGCCATGCCCCACCTTACCCAGAAGCTCTACTAATTGTGTGAGCGCACACTTTTACTCACAAGCTTTTGGGCAAGTCGCTTTGCAAAGTTGGCATTTGGCTGTATGACGGTTTGGGGCATGGGGAGGTAATGTTTTCATTTCCTCCCTTTATATAAATATTAACACACTTGTTTTTTCCATTGCCAGTCATTGCACGTTCTCGCTAAAGAAGGTTGTTAAGACCAAATGTGTGTTACCAGTGATTCCTATTGCAGCATGTTTCCTTTTTTGAAGAGTGAGTGAGTGAGAATTATAACATGAACGTGCTGCTGATTAATTTGGATTATTTATATAGGGTAGAGACCACAGTACTTTCTGTATCTAAATTGTTTAAATTGGTTTTAGTGAATATGTGTCTTACTTGCAGTAAAACAAAGTCATATTGAAAGAGAGGTGGATTGTGGGGGATTTTGTTGTTATTTGGTTTTATGAAGTTCAGGGGGAGAGGATATGGGGAGTGCCCTTTTGCCCTTTTTTCCATACGCCATTTCAATTTTACTGGTGTGCATTTTATTGCGCTGAGCCATTAGGAAGCTATTACACTCATTAAGTAAAGATGCGCCAAAACTGAGATCGCATAATGGTAAAAGAAAAAAGGGCATACAAAATAATACTCCCATGAATACCCCTATTGCTCAATACCCCCTTTTGAATGAAAACAAAGGGTTAAAAGACAACCCAGAGTTGGAACAACCAAAAATTATAATTTTTTTTCACGAAAAAACACTTGGTAAAAGAGAAAATGAAGGAAGATTTTCCCACTGTACCCGAAAACAATTCTATGATAGACAACAATTCCCTCCTAAATTTATGCCATTATTTTAGTAGAAAATCTATGGGACTTTCAATTGTTTGTGCCCCTCGCAATCTGAAAAAAGTATTGAGATTTTAGGGAATATGAATAACGCGATTGGGACGAATCTCTCCTTGACTCAAGATCTTGAGAAGTTGACAGAAGATAATATTTCAATTATTGATGATGATGTAGGGAATGTATCATGCAATGACTCAGATTTGTGGGAAGATAATACTTTAAATATGAGATGGAAAATGGATTCCCTGATAACGATCATGGACATTGTATTGGGTATTTGTACTAAGCTCATGTATGAGCAGCAGATTGTAAAAGGCTTAATAAATAGATTAAATGAGAATGTGAAAGCTTTGAATATTGCAAATGTATCAATTTGGGAAATTCACAAGGGATCGGTGGTCAACAATCTAACAGGGGAGCAGAATGTTGGTGAGTTAAGTGAATTGTGTATGTTGGTAAATGAGGAAGTGGGGGAAATAATGATAATTAAGATGAAATACCAGCAATGCATGAAAACGTAGCAGAGAGAGAAAGCAGCAAAACACTTGATGTGGATAGTGAGGGGGAAATTGTCCACTCACAAGGCCTAAAACGTAGAATGCATTGTAAAATAAATTATAAAACCGGTATTAAAGGAAAAGGAAAAGAAGGGAAACCTAGAAGGAAAGATACCACTAAAAAGAATAGTATAGCTTTAGCAGAAATCCCCTTAAATGATACAGAATGTATAGAGGTGGCAAATAGATTTGAGTTAAATCTGAACATTAAGGAGCAAGAAGTTGGCAAAAATGACATAGGCAAAAAGAGAAGGGCATGGAAAAATAGCTGAAGAGGAAAGGTAGGCCTGTGATCCCTGAAAATGCCACTGTGGCTCCAGAAATTGAGGATAGGCGAGATTCAGAGGAAAGTAATGAATTAGTGGTGAGATATCTGGATGTACCTGAAGGTGGTCTATAGGTTGGAGAAGGAGAGATTGGCAATGAGTAGAAATATAAGAGAAAATGAGAAAGGATTTAGGAGACGATATGGGGATCAACAGGAATTGGTAATTAACAGGGTCAAGACCATTCAAATAACTGAGTAGGACCCAACTGAAAATGTGTGATATTTTTGTTCTGCAAGAAACGTGGGCACAGGGAACTATACTTATGGATGGTTATAGTATTCTGACTAAACCCGCTATTGCAGGTGATGAGGGACGGCCGATGGGTGGGCTCTATATTGGGGTAAAATGCACTCTAACTATTAAAGAGTATGGAGAATGTGGATTGTCTGACTCTGTTATGTGCACTATTGTAGGGAAAGTTGCTGGCAATGAAGACATGCTATTGATAAATGATTACTGTCGGCCGGGGGGGGTGAACTTAGTGGAGGTGAGGAAGATTATAATGGACACGATAGATGGATGGTTAACTGAATCCCCGAAAGCTAATGTTATGGTAGTAGGGGATTTCAATGCCAATTGTGACAAGGCTATGACAATCATGGAAGAATGGAAAGATTGGTGTGGTGATTACAAGATTATACCCCGAGTTGAACTGGGAAGAATTGGAATTAGGCAAAATCACCCTTCCCAAATTACTACTGGAATAGCTTGGCTGAATGAGCTGGGATTTAAATTTCTTAGAACCAGCTAAAATGAGGGGAAGTTATCTGACGTAGAATAGCATCAAGGTGAGTTACATATTGGATTACATGTTTGTAAATAAGGGGGTGTCAAATAAATTAAAAGTATTTGAACATCTATTGCCCTCCCCCCTCAGTGATCATAAAATATTAAAGTGTGCACTGTATATGCCCCAACTGAAAAGAAGCAGAATAGGGGATAACATGAATAGTCAAAGTAACGGGTGGGGGAATAGGATATGTTGGACAGAAAATAATGTAGTTAAGTTCGATCAGATGTTCGATATTATGCATATAGTTGGACAAGAGATAGCCCGTAATGGTTTACAGGTGATAGGGGATTTATTGGGGATGATACAGACAACTAATAATAGAATTACCCTCACTCAAAAAACGGGGAACACATTTAATAATATATATGACAGCCAGATAAACGACAAAATAAAGATAAGAATTTGAATGAATATGTGACAAAACAAAGAATAACAAGGATATGTATGAAATATAAGAATAGGATTAGGGCCTATAAGAGTAACATTTGTAATGCCAACTGGAAAATGATTTTTACTCTATGTAGAATTAAAAAAGACATTTGGTATTTATACAGACAATATTTAATAGAGGAAGAGAATACGGATGTAAATATAATACCAATAAAAGTATAGATGGAATATGTAGCTTCACTCTATAATGTGGCAAATAAGGCAGAATAAATAATGGAGATCAGTTGGGGAAGTGTAGATATGGTATTACCCTTTACCATAAATTATATTTTAAAGATCATAAAAATGATTAAATCTTCTAGAGCCCCTGGGACTGATAGATTAGCCAACATGGTTATTAAATGTAATCCTGAAAAGTGGGCAGTAATTCTGTTAGAATTGTACACATGGATATGGAAAAAAGGTAAAATCTTGGACTGTTGGCGTAAGGCCACATTCATACCAATACATAAAAAGGGGAATAGAACTTGTCTGAAGAATGATCGCTTACTGGTTATGGCAGATTCAAGTTGTAAAATATTCTGCTCATGATTGCTTCAAATGATTAACCAATGCATTAAGAAGAACTATCTCTTATCTCCTCAACAAACAGGCTTTAGATCAGGGTTAAGTACTCTAGACAACATGGTGACCCTACAATATACTGTTGAAGATGCATGGAAAAATAAGATGACACATTTATATGTATGTTTTATAGATTTTTCAAGAGCGTTTGACTGTGTAGTCAGAGATAATTTGTGATGTAAATTAGCTAATTGGAAGATCTGCCCATTAATATTACATCTCTTGAGAGAAATGTGTAGGGAGGTGACTGTGACCATTTGCCTAAATAAAGGGACTAATATGTTATCACCCATCCAAACAAACATTGGTCTAAAGCAGGGCTATGTTACTTCACCCGTCTTATATAATTTGTATATTGCAGACATGGGAGAGAGGTTTGAAAATATTAATAACCATCTACTCAAGGTTGGAGAACAATTAATTAGCTGGATGCCATATTCGGACAATACTGTTATAATGGATAAAACTCCTATAGGATTACAGAGGACTTTACATGAGTTACATTGGTATGCTACAGAAAACACCCTTAGCATTAATGTGGGAAAATGAAAATTGTGATTTTTGGCGGAAATAGTAGAAAGAAAGAAAATAATAGGTTTAGGTTTAAAATTGATACTCAAGTGATTGAGGTGGTAAAAAAGGAGGGAGTTGCACTGATCGCTAAGCAATCCATCTGCATCAGAAGAATCCAAGGAGACCTAGGCCAGAACTGTGACTACATGCTCATCAAAATTAACCCCTCTCCCAGCTGTACCTCGCCGCCCATGTCACCTACCGCCCACCAGACCAGCCACAGAATTCCAAGAAGCACTCCTGTACATCCTCAGTGACAACCTCAAGGAATCCACCATGTCCATCTTCCTTGGTGACATGAATCTCAGTCTCAATGACCCCACAGACGGGAATGCCTCCTCCCTCAACAACGCCCTTGCTACACTCGGCTTCAAGCAAGCAGTGTCAGAACCAACCCATAATAAAGGTTGCACCCTGGATTGGATTACCCAACACAACTGTCCACTATCAATCCCAGTCATCACCTCCATTCATTGGTCAGACCACACGGCTATCCATTTCAATCTTAATTATGCCAAGGTCCCGGCCACCACCCAAGGGACACTGCCGCCCGCCCTCACTAGGAGCGCCAAGCAACTCACCAAGGAAAGGCTACTTGCACATCTCCAGGTACCAGAACTTGAGCATCCATTCACTAATAATCCAGACACCCTTGCAGCCACCTACAACCTCATTATATCCAAAGGCATAGATACCATTGCACCCCTTAAGCAAAGAAAAGCCAAACCCATCAGACAAACCAATTCATGGTACACCCAGGATCTCCTGAAACTGCGCTCACAAAAACGATCAGCTCTCTCTGCTTGGCAAACAAACCTAATGACACCACCAAACTTGCCTTTAAAAATATTGCAAAACAATACAAATCCGCTATCATCACAGCCAAGCTAGTTCCTTCAACTCGAGAACATCCAACGCAAAATCAGGGTCCAGAGAAATCTTCGCAATCTTCAGTAACTAGAGACCCCCACCGCCCCTTTCAACCCCTTAAACAAAGACAAAGATTGGTCCAACGACATTCAAGGAGCCATGCTCAATAAACTGAACACCCTCCAAGAAAAAATCATCAGCCACCAAAAAGCCTTAACGCTACAACTATCCGACCTTCACCAGAACACCTCAGCTGAAAATCCAGCCTTCTCATTCCAGGAGATGACAGAAGGGGAAGTCCTAACCATATTCAACTCAATCAAGCCGTCCAACTGTAAGGGTGACTCATGCCCTGCCCAGCTCATCAAGGACAGCGCCCCTACTCTAGTACTGTTCTTCACTGCCTTCATCAACGCTTCTTTCCAATCTAACCAAGTGCCTTCCTGCCTCAAAGAAGCCTGGATGCACCCACTGCTGAAGAAACCTACAGGTGACCCAAAATCACCAGGGAACTACAGGCCCATCACGACGGGCCCCTTCCTTCTAAAGATTCTGGACAAAGCAGCATACATCCAAGTCCAGAAATACCTAGAAACTCGTCATCTGCTTGGCCTCCGATAGTCGGGCTTTCGCCCCAACCATGGCACAGAAACTGCATTATTGCATCTCAAGAACCAAATTGATGACCTCAGAGATGCGGGCAAACCGGCCCTCCTACTACTCCTCAACCTCTCTGCGGCATTTGACCTGGTGGACCACGACACCCGATGCCACCACCTCTCAACGGCTAGCAATTTCTCACTGAATGCCACTGCGTGGATCGCATCCTTTCTCAGTGGTAGAACAATTAAAGTCTTCTCAGACTAAGCCTGTGCACAACCACATCTAGTTCAGTGTGGGGTTCCGCAAGGGTCCTGCAACTCACCCACCCTGTACAACCTATTCACTAGATCTCTATTCAAATACCTCGACCTGATGGGCATCAAATACACCAATTATGCCGACGATGTGCAGGTCGTCATCTCTCTTACAGGTGACTACGAGACCAACCAAAAAACCATCAATTCCATTTACACCACCATCCAGACATGGATGGCCGAAAAACTGCCTCTACCTTAACAGCGAAAAGACTGAACTTCTTATCATCGGCTCTCCGACCACAATCAAAAAAATGGGTTCCCAATATGACTCCTTTCTCATTGACAGCTCTCATATCCCTGTATCCCAGTCAGTCAAAACGCTGGGAGTTTACTTGGATTCCAATCTCACCATGACAAGAAAGGTGAATGCAATTTCATCAGCGGCAGCCTACCACTCGAAACTTGTCACTGCTGCCAGGCCCTTCCTGACGCAGCAAAACTCCCTCACCATTGCCAGAGCAATCATAGGATCATGCCTAGACAACTGCAACACACTCCTACTAGGCACGTCAGCAAGGAACATCAAGAAACTTCAAACAGTGCAGAACAATGCACTTAGAGCAGCCACAAGGATCTCTAAAAGAGACCACATCTCGGCTACCAGGAAATCCGTCCACTGGCTATCCGTTAAAGAACGCATCCTCTTTAAATCCCTTGCACTGACCCACATATGTCACCATGACACAGCACCTTGCTAACTCGAGCAAAGATTCTCTGCACCCCCATCAAGCAGACCGGCTAGATCCAGCCATACTAACTGACTTTCTATTCCTAAAAGCCTCAGGATTAGAGCAGGCGGCTCCAGCTTCCCAGTTCTAGCAGCGACCAACTGGAACCTGTTACCCCACGCTATCAGAGTCATTGAATCCCACACGGTCTTAAGAAAAGCAATAAAAACCTTGTTGTTCATGTAAAACGCCACAATATCTGTACTGCATGCTCGGACTCCTCATTGTGCTCCCGCTTGTCATGCCAACTTGTAAGGCATACGACCACTGTAACACTGCCTGTGAACAATGCAATATATATGTATCAACCCCACCACCTGTAACTAAGTCACATTCTTGAAACAGCGCCGCGATGCCTCCAGGCTGCCAGGCGCTTTAGAAATATAAATAAAAATAAATAAATAAATACCCATATTTGGGTATTTCAGTAAGGAATACCCCTCCCCGTAATCACTATCAAGAGATAGATAGAGAATAGGATTGTTAAAAAATGGAACATTATAAGGGCATATATGGCAACTAAGGGTGGATACTCTGTGCAGGGTCTTTTTGAGATTTATAAGAGCTATATAGAGGCAATAAGATTTGAATTGGGGCTTAGCTCCTTATCTACTCTTTGGAAAATGAGATATAGCAAATTGTATATCAAAATCACATTGGAAGGTAAGAAAGAGGATAGTTTGATGAATGTGATGGGTAGATGCATGGGTAAAAGTGACAATATGAATGTTGGTATGAAGGATTTGATTGATACCTCCCTCACCTTTTTCAAACAAATAAGCTGATTTTACCAAAGGAAATTGTTGATGTAAACTGGCTGTATAAAACCCTGAAAAAGAAAGCTATACAGCAAGATATTATTAAAAACCTGGAGCTGCTAGGAAAAAAGTGGCAGTATGAAACAGGGAATGTTACCCTCTAAACCTCAAAGTTATTTATGGAAGATTGGTAATAGAGATTTCTCAAGATTTGTAACACTTCTGAGATTTAATATTCTACAATGCTATTAATATCTGGGTGGGTGGACTGGAGTATCCAGCGATAAAAGAATATGTAGGCTCTGTCAAAGGGAGATTGAGACAATAAGACATTTATTGACTGACTGTGATACATTGTCAGAATTGTACTATAAAGGCTATAAGGACCTGTTACATGACACGTAGATGATAACATCTAACCAGTTCTGGTCAACCATTTATATGGCAGAGTCCTTGGTTTACATAGGGACAGCATATTATATTTGGAAAATAATTTTTAGCAAAAGGGAAAAACTAGATGGGGGAAATTGAGAGGATATGAATTAGAGGTCTATTGGCTGATAGATAAGAAGAAACCCTCATCCTTCCCTTCATGTTGAAACCCTGACCAGGAGCCGGCCACCATTTATTTGGAAACACTTCTTCCTGGTTAACATCACTGGGATAGTGATTCCTTGACCTTAAATATTTAGGACTAGTGAACCAACCAGTACAGGGATTTGCAATCTAACAAACAGCTTGCTGTAGTAAGAAGTACCCGCACTCTATCTCTACCCATCTGGTGAACTAGAAAAGTGGAGACTCTATACCACACAAAGATAGGGTTGTGCATGCAACTGAATCCACTCCCTTGCAGATTTAAGTTCCAATCAATTACAGCTAATAAACTTGGAGATGAATCATATAATGCTAAACTCTTGGAAATGTATATGAAAATTAATATATGCCCCTGATGAAGATTGATAGAAACTCAAAACATGTTGGGCCATTTACATCATTTGTATAGTAAAAATATTTTGGACTTTAAACTAATCTGTAAATTGTCAAAAGAAATTTGTGGAATGATTCACTTTGGATTTATTTACACTAGAAATGTCTAAAAGATAATATACTTAATAGTCAGTAAAAAGAAGGTGGGCCTAGTTGGCAGCTCTTTTAGGGGTGCACCCTAACAGCAGACCATCCTCCAAATCCAAATACAAATTTAGGCTCACAGACAGTGTTCAGGGGACGCAGGTTTCCTACCCAGGACATCATCTCTTTTTCAATATACTCTCCAGCCCAGATACCAAGGCTGAGAACTTCTCCCCCGCACCTTGAACGGTCTTACCTACAAATAATATGAACCCACATACTCTGAAATCAAGCTAAGTATACTCTCTAATAGGTGTGCTTGGTGCAATGTTTGCTTATTCGTGGGTGATACCAGTGCCACAAGTGTTCAGTCGTGGGCCCTGACTTTGGCTGTGAAGGCAGCAGTTCTCATTATTGCGGGTAGAGTACATCAGTCTGTGGGGTAAGATTAAGTGCTGCTCAGTATGATGGTAATCACATACGTGGGAGCCACAGATACACTGCAATGTTTTAGGCTGGGAGATAGCAAAAACGGAGTCAGCATCAATGGACTCATACAGATAAAAGGGACAAGCCAATATAGTTCTGCTCCCATAGAGACCTACTTTGTAAATACTGAAACCGTGCAGTCTTTCTCAAAACCTGAATGAGATATATCAGTGTTGTCCATTTGAACAATGCTCTATGCAACCAAAGTGTGAATTGTCATGGTGGGCCAGGATTGACAAGATTGGCAACATTACATGTCATTTTTGTGCAATTGTCACTGTATATCCGTTGCCTTGTGATGTCTGATTTGAACCTTTTGCAACACCAGGGTGGGAAAGGTATGAGTAGGCCTGATACTCAAGTGTGGATAAGTCATTAAACTTATCCAGAAAATTCCCAATCAGCAAGCTGCACAAATCCTTAAAGCCGGACCTCCATGTTGTATTGAGGCTGTGCCGCTGCTGTACTCAGCAATGCAGGTTTCTCGCCCAGGAAACAAACAGCTATATCAACAGAGAAAAGTAGAAGTGTTCCATATTCCCTAGGCCAAGCAAACAAACAGCTGGCTCTACTCTAAACCGGCCTGGTGTGGCAGGCATGCCCAGGCTGCTGCTGGAATCCCATTAAACCATTTTGGAACCTTTACTCTGGTTGAGTATGTCACCTGGCTGTGATTTGTCTCTCAGAGCGTGTCCAATCTGCCTGAACACCAGCGCGCTATTCATCAGTGAGGGCCACTTTCTCCAGGTCTATGTTGGCCGCGCTGGAGTGTAAAAGTAGGCAGAGGGCAGATGATACACTGAATGTGCCCACTCTTTGAAGGTATACTCACTGCAGGCCAGAACATTCATAAATGCCACTCGATTGGTTTTGACCCACATTGAAATCCAATTCTTCATGTAAAAAGTGCCACACATTTTCTTGGTGTCCCACTCTGCATGATTGTGGAAAGGCAAGATACTGTACTAAACATTCTGAAACCCTTTCCATGAGAAAGACCTCACTATACTGCAATTAAGGTTGGCCTTTGCACTTGAATACTCACATACGTTAAGCTTGACTTGCCGAACTTTGCATTATTTCATCTCATTTGGTGAGATATATGACCGGAGGCAGAATCAATGCAACGTTTCTCTTCACGAGAAGATACGCAACATTGAAAGTAGAATCCTGCTTCTACAGAAGAACGCAGTGATGCTTATTGTAAAGTGCACAGCCATGCTTAAAATGTGAAGACGGAAGTAACATTCAACATATTTATTCTTGAAATATCCCTGTCCTAAACACCCCTAAAATGACTCAGACGTCCCAGCGTACATTTGCTTTTGATGACAAAGGCTATGTTTTTTTTAACATATTCCCGAAGTCTGCATGCGCTCAATGTTTATAGGCTTGCAATGTATTGTCTTTGTCTAGTTGTCTGACGAGTGGTTACTACCAACACACAAAAAGATATAAAAGCTCCCAAAGCAGCTGAGCATTTGATGACTAGTTATCATGACTCCTCTTTGCAGGAACAACCTTGTCACTCTTACTGATGTGTCACGGCGTTTTCGATAGTGTGAAATGCAGTGACTCACTGGTGGAATGAATGAACTCATCTCCGATGCTGTGGTAGGCTCGCATGCTTAAACCTGCAGAGCAATCTGGTTTTATATGTAATACATTTTTTGGTTCAAGAGTGAGAACGGAAATAAAATAAAAGACTGTTCTAAAGCACTTCACTTTCTATGTTTACATTTTTTATGCAATACAATATTACACAAAGCAGGTTTCTACATTTTGAGTTTTGTTGTGGGTTCCAAACACACTGACCTCCCACAATTGTTTTTTTTTTTACAGACTCAGAAGATAAACTGTTCCTTGGTCACGTTCTCTAACAAACTGGTGAAAAACGGTGACACTGAGGGTGCTACAGATAATATGCAGGCTTCTCCCTTGTGTGCAACACCCACAACTTTCTCAGGGTACTGTAACAATTGTCTTTCAAAACATACACTTTTGACTCATATCAAGTAAAAGAGATTTGCAAAAGTCGGAGGTTTTTGTGACTGTGGAGGTGCTGTAAAGAGAACTGCCACAATCATTAAAATGGTGTTCAACTGTGGAACGAGGTGAGCAGTTTGCTGTCTCTGCCTCTGCAAACATAGGTTTAGAACAGAAAACGGCATGTTTGTTGACATAGAACAGTCTCACAAAAGGAAAGTGTAGACATGTCATCTCCAGCTCTATGGTTTAATGCTCGCATGACAGAATGTTTTTTTCTTTGCATGGTCACCATTACTTCTCTATTTTGACCATCCAATTCCTTCGTTTTTCTCTCTGAGAAGACCTGACACTTGATTATGGTTCACTGTCCCCCAGAATCACTGCACCCACAGTCCCGCCCAAGTACACCCTCTGTTATAGAAGGGAATACTCTTTCTGTTGAGGGCATGCTATAAAGGTCCCATTGTAGAAAATTTAACATTCAAAGCAAAGTGACCTGAGCGCCTAGATAAATGTGTCAGATGTTACATATTAGTGCATAGAACAAGCATCATCTCATGTTTCACCTTGCCATGTATTTCTAAGTTAGGACATACGCCATTTGTAATATTTAACATGTTGTTATAACATACCTATGTTTTAGTACTATTGATTTTCAGTTACTAGTGAATTCTTTGTAGATCACTCGATATTGCATATCAGGTGGTTGCACACTTGTGTTTAAATCCATTGAATTGGAGCCACCGACTAATGTGCTAAAGTTGATAATCCAAATTCTGCTTGAAGGAATGTCGGACGCGAGGCGGTAGTGACATCACGGTGTGTCGCAAACATTGTGACGTCCCATCACATGCGCCTAGTAACCATAAACAGGTAAGACAACAGCACGGCCTCCACGTTGATACAGACTTCTGATTCTGCTCAGTGAGCCATTAGGCAAGAGGTAAATGACTTAGAAAAAACACTGTTGTTTCTGTATCAGAAGTTTTATCAGAATATTTACTATACATTTTGTGCCGTTTTTTTCTTTTCTCTCCCCACTTATTGTCTATATCATTTAGTGCCTTTTAACAACCATAATCTGGTTGCAAGAAAAATTCAGATAAAACATCCAGTTACATTTGATTAAGAACTCCGGATTGGGATTTGTGTGAACATATGTATCACATATGTGTTTTTGTTTATTTTTTGTTCTTTTTTCCTTACCTTTAGTTCTACATGTGGATATGCATACAATAAAGTTCAATCATGAGTACATGCTACACATATGTGATTCATCCAGGTGTATTGTATTGACATACATTTTTGTATCTCGATTTAAATTTTTGTTTCTGTTTTTCCCTGTGTTTCCCTGATGCTTGTATTGTAACAGATCATGCAACATTTTGTTGACATATCATGATCTTGTACTTGTTTGGTGTATATCTTTTTGCCCTGATGACAGGCTCTATTCTGAAATCCATTGGCTTCTGCACTGCATACTGCATTCTATTGATGGATTAAATGAGGATGGAGTTTACATACTGGAGTATAAGGAATATTATTGAAGGAAATAAGGACTTAGTGAAATAGACACATAGGACTGAAGGAATGTATAATTAAGTATTTCTTTGTGAGCATCCGGTTGGTGCAGAGGATTCTCTGAACCTTTTTTGTGGCATTACATACACTTGTGCAAAGGGCTTTTTTACCTACTTGCTCCAAAAACGACCATTTACTGTTTGTAAAAGATATATTCTGAAATTGATATACTTATTAGTTCAAGAGTGGTGCACACCTTCGTCTACTTATCACTACCTTCGCACATTCCCACATGTGTCCTGATAAAAATGGTACCTCACATGTGTTGGTGAAATGACCTGGGCACAAAAGGAAAAGGCTAAACCACTACCTCAAACGCCCTGGGGAAGACTAGATTTGGCTTTGTGGACAACCCATCGATTTGGGTAGGGGTGTCGCAGCCACCAAGGAAAACAGAGAACCCCATGTATTTTATAAAAGAAGAGAACCGTGGGACTCCAAAGAGGTCTTACTTGTGTCAATCGCCCTAGAATGTATTCCCCAAAAGGCCCAGCAAAGTCCAAAATGTAGGGAAATAAATACGATTTGTAGACATTTGCCACCAGGAAACCTTGGAAACACGCTGTCAACAACACATGTCTAAGGTGTCCCGACGAAAGTGGTACCTAAAATGTGTGGGTGCAATTACCTGGACACAAAGGGAAAAGGTTAAACCACTGTTACACTAAAGGGCCTGGGAAGACCACATTTCTACTGTATTTGGTCTTGTGGACAACCCACAGATTTGAGCCTGCAGTGTCACAGCCACCAAGGAAAACAGAGAACCCCATACATTTCTGAAAAGAAGACACTGTGAGAATCTAAAGAAGTCTGACTTGTGCCAATTGCCCTAGACTTTCTTAGCCACAAGCCCTGGCAAAATCAAACATGTAGGTAAAAAAACTCAATGTTCAGACATTTGCCACCCGGTACTACCGAAAAACACATGCAACAACACATGTCCTACCTTCCCATGTTCCCACAGGTGTCCCGTTGAAAATGTTACCTAACATGTGTCAGTGCACTGAACTGGGCGCAATCGGAAAAGACTAAACCACTTGTACATCAAACGCTGGGGAAGACTGACTTTGGCTTTGTGGACAACCCACAGATTTGGGCCTGGGGTGTCGCAGACACTAAGGAAAACAGGGAACCTAAAGCGGTCTGACTTGCGCCAATCGCCCTACAATGTCTTACCCACAAGGCCTGGCAAAGTCCAAAATGTAGGAAAAAACTATAATATGTATATTTGCCACCAGATAACCACTGAAATATGCCGGCAACAACACATCTCCTACCTTCCCACATTCCCACAGGTGTCCCGATGGATACGGTACCTCACATGTGTGGGTGCACTTAACTGGGCTCAAAGGGAAAAGGCTAAACCACTTGTACACTAAAGGGCCTGGGAAGATGAAATTATTACTGTATTTGGTCTTGTGGACAACCCACAGATTTGTACCTGGGGTGTTGCAGCCACCAAGGAAAACAAGGAACACCATGCATTTCTGAAAAGCAGCCTCCAGTGGGAATCCAAAGATTTCTGACTTGTGTAAATTGCCCTATAATGTATTACCCACAAGGCCCAGCGAAGTCCAAAATGTAGGGAAGAAACACATTTTTCAGACATTTGTCACCAGAAAACCACTGAAACAGGCTGGCAACAACACAAGTCCTACCGTTCAACGTTCCCACATGTGTCTTGACAGAAATGATACCTCACATGCGTGGGTGCACTGACGTGGGCACAAAGGGAAAAGGCTACACCACTGGTACATCAAATGCCCTGGGGAAGACTGGATTTGGCTTTGTGGACAACTCACAGCTTTGGGCCTGGGGTGTCACAGCTACAAAGGAAAATAGGGAACCCAATGCGTTTCAGAAATGAACCCACCAGTGGCCATCTAATGATGTCTGACTTGAGCAAATTGCCCTATAATGTATTACCCACAAGGCCCAGCAAAGTCCAAAATGTAGGGAAGAAGCACATTTTTCAGACATTTGTCACCAGAAAACCACTGAAACAGGCTGGCAACAACACAAGTCCTACCGTTCAAAGTTCCCACATGTGTCTTGACAAAAATGATACCTCACATGCGTGGGTGCACTGACGTGGGCACAAAGGGAAAAGGCTACACCACTGGTACATCAAATGCCCTGGGGAAGACTGGATTTGGTTTTGTGGACAACTCACAGCTTTGGGCCTGGGGTGTCACAGCTACAAAGGAAAATAGGGAACCCCATGCGTTTCTGAAATGAACACACCAGTGGCCATCTAATAATGTCTGACTTGAGCACATTGCCCTAGAATGTATTACCCACAAGTCCTGGCAAAGGCCAGAATGTAGGGAAATAAACACAATTTTCTGGCTTTGCCACCAGGAAACCACCGAAACATGCCAGCAACAATACATGTCCTACCGTTCCACATTCCTACAGGTGTCCCAACAAAAACAATACCTCACATGTGTGGGTGCACTTAACTGGGCGAAAAGGGAAAAGGCTAAACCACTGGTACACTAAAGGACCTGGGAAGACCACATCTTCACTGAATTTGTTCTTGTGGACAACCCAGAGATTTGGACCTGGGGTGTCGCAGCCCCTAAGGAAAACAGGGAACCCCATGCATTTCTGAAATGAATGCACCCGTGGGAATCCAAAGAGGTATGACGTGCACCAATCGCCTGAAAATTCATTACCCATAAGGACCGTCAAAGTCCAACATTTATGGAAAGAAACATTTTTTCAGACATTTGCCATCAGGAAACCTCTGAAACATGCCGGAAACAACACATGTCCTACCTTTCCACGTTCCCATAGGTGTCCCGACAAAAACAGTACCTCACATATGTGGGTGCACTGATTTGGGCACAAAGGGAAAAGGCTAAACCACTGGTACATCAAACGCCCTGGGGACTACTGGATTTGGCTTTGTGGACAATCCATAGATTTGTGCCTGTCTCCCATTTGTCTGGATGGCCTCCTAGCTCAATGGCTGCCCTGGGGTCCCCCGGCAGGGCCCTGTCCCTTCCCGTAGCAAAAGGTTGTAATGGGCCAGTGACAGGGATGCTGCCGTGGCTCCCCTGGACCACTGCTGCACTTGGGGGCAGTCGACCCACATAGGAGACAGCCACCCAAGGCTGAGGAAATAACCCCTGAACATCCTGGAGCTCTGGATGGCCTGTGTTAAAGCTTTTTCCTCTGGGGAGGGATGGGGACCCTGCAGGGACATCCTCGGATGGCCACTGGGCTTGGAGACGGTCGACCCACATGGAAGACAGATGACCAAGTCCGGGGGTCAACACCCCCGGCCATCTTGAAGCTCTTGCTGGGCTGTGTTACAGCTTTTCCCTCCAGGGAGGGATGGTCACCTAGCCGGGGCACCCTGGAACTGCCGTTGGGATTGAAGATGGTCGACCCACATGGAAGACAGGAGATGAAGGCTGGGGCGCAGCACCGACAGCCGTTTTGAAGCTCTGGCTGGTCTGAAGACTGGTTTGAAAACTATACAAATGTCTCCATTAGAGAGGAAGATTCAAGTGATCACAATGCTGCTCTGATGGGGCGGTTTGTTCTACCAGCTCAGATTCAAGATGCAAATTATGCCAATGTCTTACATGTGAATTGTGGGGTAAATAGAGTGTTACGATTCGAGAGAGGTGGTGTTGGACTGAATCATAAATTGAAGGAAAAGTTTGGTGCACTTTCTGATCTTGAATTGGAAGAGTTACTCAATCTTTCTAATTTTAAGGACTTTTTTCGGAACTCATCCACCTCTAGACCCACTGACAAGAACACAAAAATACCTAAAGCTAATTTATTTGAGGAACCAACATGACTCCACAAAACAAAGTTGAGGAGGGCGCTTAGGGCTCTGAAGGTTAGATCTTTGAGTCAAGAGGAGTATCTAGAAGAAGCAAAATATAAAAACTTGTCAAAATCACATCGGTTTCTGTGCCATCAGAATGATGGAGAAGTAATATTAAGGGCAGTGGGGAATATTAATTCTCGTAATTTCTGCCTCCTAATTAATGAAACACAGGCAGAACAAAGTAGTATGCAATCTACTGGAGTATCTGTGAACTCATGGAATGTATACTTGAGAATATGTATAGGAAATCAGATGATCTAAAACGTACTCAAATGAGGGATATTCCTTGGTCCCTTGACATTACTAAAGATATCATTGCAGTTAGAATTATGAGAGCATCCTCCTCAAGAGCGGCAGGACCCAATGGCCTTTCCAATCAATTCCTGATGAAGGATGTAGACTTATGGTCAGAGGTCGTGTGTGTGTTGTTTAATCAGGTGCTGGAGAAAAGAAGTCTCCCAGACTCATGGCATCCAGCTATAATTGTGCCAATCTATAAGAAGGGCGATCTGGCACCTACATCAAACTACCATCTGATTGCCCTTCTAGATTTTTATAGTGAGATATTCTCTGGTATGGCATTGAATGAATTAGAAAGTTGGGCCGAAAGCAGGATGATTCTATCAAAACATCAGATAGGCTTCCATAAGGGATTGTCCACCTCACTTAATGGACAACTGCTGAATATCGTAACCAGTAAATCTGCATTGAGAGGAGGTCCAATTCTTTATGGAGCATGGATTGATCTCAAAAAGGCTTTCGACACTGTCAACAGGGCACGTCTGACCATAATAGTAAGTCTGAATGAGAATTCCAGGCTCCTAGTTAGATTTGACACACAGGGAAAGTTAACAGACTATATTCCTACAGAAAGAGGAGTGAGGCAGTGATGCATATTGGCCCCATGCCTCTTTATTTTATATCATGCAGAGCCTGACAATGGGCAGTGTAAGGCTGAATTGGACTGCCTATGCTGACAATGTCATTTTATTAGACTATACAGCAATTTGTCTGCAACGATAACTGTCAGCATTGGGGAATTTTGCAATTGAGAATTACTAGAAATAACCCCTCAACATCAAATATTGTCATGTTTAAGAGGCATTCTTAGAAAGCACTGCATTTTAAATGGCAACTAAATAATCAAAATATAACAGTGGTAAAGGAAATTGTTTATTTGGCCATTAAAATAAGATCTTTCCCAAAAATGAGTTCATTTAATATGCCAAATGAAAAATATCCTTTTTACGTACTGCAAGTTCTCGCTAGTCCCATTAGTAAAATTCTATTTGAGTAAAATAATTCCTGCCTTACTGTATAGTTTAGATTCCAATTCCGAGGGTAATAGATTGGTCTAGATTAAAAGGTAGAACCTGGAAGCAAGTGCTACTAAGTGCACCTCAAAGTCTACCAATCTCTTCCTTAAGATATAAACTGGGTCTGCAGTCATTGGTTTCTCAAATGGATTGGAGGATTGTTTCTTTATATAGATCTATTATATATCCTTTGAGGAATACGCTATTCGAATATTCGAAGAGGTAAAAAAACAATGCTTAGATCTAATAATGAGTTTCTGAATCATCTCAAGTGTGATGGATTCAAAATCTTACAGAGATGTGCTTGCTCAGAACAAGATCTGATCCTAAATCCGATGAGGGTGAAGGAGCAATGGACAAGGCAAGATTGGATTCACAAGATATAATGTGTAACTTAAAACTCAGTGTCTCACTGTCATTTTTTGATAAGTCAAGAGGTTGCCTTCCAGGATATTTGAAGCACTTTACAGATGCAAAAAAGCTTTCAGAGTTTCTGAGATTTCGCCTAAATCTCCTGCAGACAAGAGAGAAAAAGTACATTAGACATGGCGAACTGGAAGATAAGGAAGTCTGTACTCTGTGTACTAAATTGGAATGCCAACATTTTAGGCATATAATGCTTCATTGTGAAGGACCTTGGAAGTGAGAATTAGATCTTTCTCAAGTTATGTGGACAATATTGGGTGTCTCTCCAAATTTTCATTTTGGGAGGGATTCGCTTCAGGCCATGAAGTAGTTTTAATCATGGAAGTGTTTAACGTTTTAAAAGAATTTGGTTTCATATTTTGCAATATATAATGGTTGTTGTGAACCTTGTATATGTATTTTATTATTATTAACTTGATTGTGAAAGTCCTTATTGGTTATCTTTCCTTTTTCTTTTTTTTTCTTCTTGGTTTCTTTTTTGAGATATGTGAAAAGTTATATATTGGCTAAAACAAAATAAGAAATAAAAAAAAAACAACAATGCTTTGGACCAAAACTTTAGCCTCATCCTGAAAGGAAAAGAGGTAAGATATCTTACCAATATCAGCCCTCCAATGTCTCAATCCCAGAGCTGCAGATGCTCAACATTCTGCACAGTGGGAGGTGAAACCAAGCTATACAAGGACAGGAACCCAGAGCCAGCTAGTGGGTTGTAGGAGGAAATTGCTGGCAGTCAGACTGGAAGGTAGAATAAAATCAAGAGAAGAAAGAGGAGGAGTAGGAATCTTAATAGTGAAAGGCATCATAGAAGAATTGGAGTGAATTACATCAGGTGAGGTAAGTGGTAATTTTTAGAGCCAGTACCAGAGGAGAAGTGGTGGGGAGAATAACTTCAGGAGGAGGCAGGTGGAATTGTTGGAGGCAATTGGCTGACACATATTGATGGAGAGCATTACCTCTTAAGAAGGAGATGTAATTGCTAGAGACAGTTGGTGGATTAGTAGTGGTGGAGAAAATATTAGGAGTAAGAGTAGGAGAAAACCATTTTATGAGGTTGTTGGTCGAGGAAAAGCAGCAGAGAGGAGTACAACTTGGGAAGGAAGAACTGACAGGTGAATATTGTGTCCAGAAGAAGGGAGGTTGATGAGATTTAAACATGTAGGGGGGAGGAGGTACAGAACTAGATATGTAGGTGATGATGGCTGGAGATAGAGCATGAGAGAGGTAGGAAGAGGGAATAAATCAGAAGTTACACCAGGAGGAACAAGGAGGAACAAGGCAAACGTTAAATCTAGGAGTAAGATAAAAACCATTGTGACTTCTCTGAGGAGATTGGAAGGAGCTTTGGCGTGGAAGGGACAAGAGAATCATTAGACCCTTTTAGGCATGTCTCCCATAGGTTGCCCAAAGCATCAGGGGGCCTCTCTCTCTAGCTTCTGCTACCACTGGCAATAACAATGTAAAAGCCCAAACCCCCATCTGGACTTGTGATAATTCAGAGTAAAGAATCTTGACAATCCAGCAAATACAGGAGCAGAGGGAAAGGATTTGGTAAGCCTGCACGGCTTCAACTCTACTGTAAATGAAGAAAACACAAGAAAGAGATGTATAGGAAAAGATCAGGAATAGGATTCAGGACCTCTGAGTGCCAGCATCTCCGAGCTAGGAGGTAATGTAACCTCACCAATGCCTTAGAGACCAGAATTCTGATACCAGATGCTGCAGGACTGGTAAGTACCAACAAGAAAGGAAACTGCAACTACAAGCGCCAGCTGCTTCACACTTTCCTTTGGGAGGGCCGGTGTGTCCTTTTTAATTACTGTTGTCTGCTACACCACAGGTGGTGTCAGAAGTGGGCTCGGTTTGGCTAGTGAATGTAGGTCTAACACCAAGACATAGTCAGCAATCTGGTCAGCACCTCCACCCAGAGAAACCAGAGGTTTTCTCCCTTCCCAAATCTCTGCAGATTGGGGACAGCAGAATCTGGCACTCTGGACCATTCTCTCCACACACACCTATTACATACCAGAAAGGCGACCCAATCTAAGAAACAGAAGCCTGTCCAATCTACCACCATTAGATATAACTTCAGGTTTATCCATTCAGCCTCACCTTGACCAGTGAGAAGGGTGAGGTTGGACCAGTCCAAGCCATCAAATGTCTCAAACCAACAGCTGCAGACATCAATCAGATCCCCCACCAAGAGGGAAGGGAAAGTCATGCTGTAAAGGCATTGGAGTCTAGAATAAGCTTATGGGTTGTAGAAGGAAGAAGCTGGTGGTGAGACTGAAAGGCATATCAAAAACAGGAGATGGCAGAGGAGGAGAACAAGGGTTGAGAGTGGAGAACCAAAAATGAGGCAGGAGTGGAGGAGCAGGCTAGAGATGGCAGAGGAGAGGCAGTGGAGAGAATTACATTAGGAGGAGGTGGTACCTGTTAGATTCAGTTGGCAGAAAATGAGTGGTGGAATCAATTACAGTGGTTAGAGGGAAGATGGTGTAGAACATTAAATGAGGGGGAGGAGGAAGTGATTATTGAAGGTGGTTATGTGTAGTCAAGGTTGATAGGTATACAGCTGGAGGAGGATGAACTGACAGGTGAGAGGTGATGGGCAGTAGGTGCGTGGAATAAATTACAATTTGAAGAGGAGGAAGAGGATTCGAGAAGCTGGTGGTCATGGCGGGGGAAAGAGGTGAGAGAGGCATTAGAGGAGAGAAGGGGACCCAAGTTACACAACAAGAGGAGCAAGGCGGCATGCATAGAGATTAGGATTGTGACGGAACATATTGTGAACATATTGTGACGTCAGAGAAGAGTGGCACCACAGAAGTGGTGGAAAGGAGATTGGAAGGAGCTGTGACCAGAAATGGTCAGGAGAAATGTCAGCTCCTAGCCAGCCAGAGGAAGCAGTCAGAGAAGATTTAAGGAGGAACAAGAGTACCCATGAAGAATATCAAGAGCTGAGAGAGGTTAGTTTATCAAGTGTTTCTGGGTTTGTCCAGAAGATCAGATGGCCTCCACCGTCTCGTACCATTAGTGACAAGGACGTATCAACCCCAACTCTTCTTTGAACTTGTGAGTATGGAGCCCCAAAAAGGCCATAACTTGAAGAGCAGAAGACAATTGTTTGGCAACCCTGAAAGTTAGAAACAGTGGAGTGGAGTGAGATGGTACAACCTCAGTGATCGAAGTGTATGAAAAGAAGTAGTGGAACTATGTTCCCTGCTGACCTGCACCCACTCCCACAAACCCCATCCCCATGCCCCCTCCCACACCCGATACAAACCCCCAAACACATGCACCTTCTCTTTAAGGGAACATTCAGTGTAGTGCACTAAAAGTGCAGGTTTCAACTTCTTCATACACTTTTATTTTAAAACAAAACCATTCCAGAACGGTTTCTTTTCAAGATAATAGTATAGGAACAGTTAAACCTAATTAAAAAAGTAGAGGAGCACAGCTCCCAACCGCTCCCGCTCACTTCAACCTCTGCACAACCTTTCTAAAACTTTGAGAATTAACAAAACAGAAAATTCCTAGCTTCTAAGAGATTCCGGCACCCACAGATATGAAGAGAAAGTGACTCATGGGAAAAGACAGAGAAGAGGGACTGGGAACCCAAAGGGCCTACGGCTGAGAGCTGAAAGTCCGTATAACCTCACTGCTGCTCTACAGACTTTAATTCTGACTTGAAAGACTGGCTGCAAATGGAAACAAGGAAGCGACTTGCAAGGAAAAAGTGCACTAAACATTTCTCTTTCTGTATTAGCCGCTTCACACAATTCCTTTTTGTTGAACAGTGTATTTAGCGCTGAATAAATTGCTAAATGAGATACACTGTCCTGGCATCCTTCTTTTTCTCCAATGCTCGCAACTATCAAAAGAGTATCTATAAATTATCTGAGTTCTTAAAAGGAGACAGCTCATCCCAAAGGTACAAATATTTCCCAGATGAGGTTCAGAGGAGCTGATATTCTGAAGACAAGTGTTTTCAATAAGCATTATTTAACATCTACATTGTGTGTTGGACATATAGCAAGCATATACACATTGGACATAACTTTTCCCAGACAAGCATCTCCTAAAGACCTATATCTCTCACCTATAAGATACCCCTTCCTGACATGGATCCCTTGCTCACTGTGCCTTAGAGACGCTCAGCTTCATCTCACTGATGAGGCCCAACACGATGAAAACATGTGTCTGGGGTTGCTGATGGTACTCTTGTTCAGAGGAGAGTTGCCCGGCATTTTGGTTTGGACTGCCCCTGCGGCTGGGACGAGACTGATATACAAAAGGATATTTCTCATTTGTGAGGGCTGCAGTGATCTAAAACATGGCTGTACAACCTCCTGAGTGGAATACATTCCACAGAATAGGTGTTGTCAACCATGTTCATTCTCAGTAGAGAAGCTCTCACAATATTGAATACTCTTCCGCAATTTGCTTGCCAATTAATGGCCCATCCCTCCTTATTCTGATATTTTGGGACACTTTGTTTTTCTCTCCTATACTTCAGCCTTCTTTCCTGCTGATGCCCTGTACCACTCCTCTTCTCAGACATTACACAAATCTTTCTCTCCTCAATACTCTCAAGCCTTCTGGCTCTGAGATATATTCCTTCACCGTTGGGAGCACACCTCTGGCTCTTCCCTGCTCAATAATTACCAATACCCTTAATTTGTCACTTTCAGCTGTCCCCTGCCCACTTCTGATCTACATGTACCCATCTTCAGCCTTAGCTCTCCTGCTTGAGACTGCTATTTACAAACCTTCTACAGATGAGTTTCTCATGTCTTCCCCATGGGACCTAGCACCATTAAGTCAATTTTCCCCACCTTGTACCCCCACCTGTAATACCCAGGGCTTTCCCTCCTTCCGGCCTCCCTCCTTTGTGATCTTGCCGCTTGCCTTCTCTACCTCGACCAACGGTCACTGCTTGTGCTCTCCCTCATCAAACACAGAATTTCCTTCAATTTGGCTTTAACTTCTGAATTTCCTGCTGAACACAAATCCTCTTGCTTCTTTTCTACACTCAGACGTACCTCCTGCGCAGTCCCACACATCCCACTTTGCTGTGATCAAACTATCATTTCAACTCACATATATCTTAGCCCAATGCTACTCCCCACTGATCACTCTATATCCCCTCCCTGCCTTCATGACATGATCCCTAGGTGTCTTTATTCCCACCCTACCACCTAACATTCAGAGGCTGGCACAGAGATTTCCTTTGGATGCATTCACACACAATTAGAGCATCCCCTTTTCCTTGGAACTCACAGCATTTGTACTTGACACCCCAAAGAATCCTTCCTCCACGTGTGTTACCTCCACTCTCCTTGTTCCTGTTCTTCATAGCTTATCTCCTAAATAAGTCCTGCACCCAAAAGACGTTTTACACCCCCTTTCCTCAGTGAGCTGATATGTCTCACAAGCCCTCAGGGTAAAACCAAACATAGGGCAAAGCATCTCATCTCAAACCCCATCCATCCGGACTGGCTGGTGTTTCATCCCATAACCCCTTCTTACTTCTTTCCTGCTCCATCAGACTACAGCCAATAGGGTTATGCTCTTCTGACTCAACCCATCTGTCCCTCCATCCTCTCCTTCTCTGCTCTTACTTCTCCCACACCAAAATACCAGCTCCCTCCAACATTCTTTCTTACAGTGCAATCTTAGTGACATCTCTGCCTCTTTTAAACCTACCTGTTTCTTTCTTCCCACTCTATCATCTTTGCCAACCATTTGAAAGGCACAGTTACTGTTTTCGCCATCATCTTCAGATCCAGTCTCAGAATCGTTAAAGTCCCCTCCCTACCTGGCTCTCTCCTCCAAAGCCATAATCTTTGTAGAAGATGTGAATTTATGGATCAACACCACGAAAAATACCAACACAACATACTATATTAAGTTGTGTGAGTCATTAGACTTCAGCATTATCATCGCCACTCCGACCCTCATTAAACACTAATACCTTTATCGCATGTGCAGTCATGGCTCCAATTTACCTGCTCCAATCACTTTCTACAGTATTGTGTAACCTGTCCCTTTACTCACACACCAATGGACCACTCTCAATTTCATTTTATGATAAACTCAAAGAGAACACTCTTCTGTACAGAAATGCTTTTGTATCTGAGCTCATGTGTCTACCCATAGAAAACTCAGCTATCAACTTATTTGCATACTCTCAAATCCAAATGCATGACCATCATTGATTTCCTGGTGCCTTTAAAACCAGTAAAGCAAAATGTCAATCATGCTGCCTGAAATTAGTCTAAAAAATCCCACACACAGAAACTGGAATCTAATTGGCCTAAGAACTGACCTCACACAAAATTGTGGTATTCAAATGATATTCCAATAGTACTTAAATGCCAGCCTCAGAGCTGAACATTCATATTTCTCATTATAAATGCTTGGCTTCTAAATAAATATTTTAAGCATTATCAGTAACCTGTCTTCTGTCTGCTCCCAATCTCCCATCCCTCACACCCAAGATATGTGTAAGAACCTCAATTGTTTCGAGGTCATTTTTCCATACGGAAGTCACCAATGTTGTCAATGAAGTCTCAGCCTTCCTAAAATGGACTTTCCTTTATCAACACAGTCCCCCTGCTCCCATCACTCTATCTAATTTGACCTTTCAGAGTGCTCTTAATGAGTTAGTTCTACATCACATTGAAAGCTTCATGCCACCTAAATACCTAAGGACATCTTCCCTGCACTTGTGGCCTCACACTACACATACATTCTTGTAGCCCCTGGGGTCTTATTATTATTATTATTATTATTATGATTATTATTATTATTTCTTATATTAGGGTATTTATTGAGGACAGACCTAGCATCCGGCTTTAGTAGATCACCCAGTCTCGGGTGGGGTGGGGTGGGTTGGGGAGTGGAGCTAGTGTGGACCTAGGGGTTAGGGGGAAGACATGCCATGAAGAGGAGGGTCTTGAGCTACTTCCTGAACTGCAGACGTGATGGGGTGAGTCTGATAGTGACAAGGATAAGATTCCAGAGTTGTGGGGCATAGACCATGAAGGTCTATCTTCTGGTTCTTTCCTTCCTGCACTGGTGGAGGGCAAGTCTGCACATGTTCCTAGTTCTGGTAGATCGTAGGCCTCTGGAGATGCTGAATTTTTCTGTGAGATAGCTTGGGGACTTCAGCGTGACAGCGTTGCAGATAATGCAGCAGGATTTATTGTTGATAAGAGCATGAATCTGGAGAAGGTGCAGTTCAATGAGGTTCTGGGTGATGTAGTTCATCAATCTCCATTTATTTCAAGGCTCTGTCCCTAAAACACCAAAGGTCCACAACAAAGGTTTCCTTTATTGTACCTCCTCTTAAGAACTTTCGTGTTCTCTCACCCTTCAGCTGGCTTTGGATAGCAAAAAGTACTCAAACAAGTTGCAACAAACAAACTTCAAATTATATTTGAATCCAACTCGTTACCTGATTATTGCCAATAAGGCTTCAGATTTAAGCATGGCATGGAACATACTCTGTTCCACCTCTGGGGTGACAGTGTATTTGCTCTAGACACTGCATCACCTTCACTGCTCCTTCTCTCAGACCTGCCTGCTGTCTTCAATGTGGTCACCGATCCACTCCTCCTGCAAAAGCTATGCATGTTTGTGGTTGTCAGTGCCCAGACTGTAACCTGGTTTTGTGTCTTCCTATCCAACCGCCAGCAAGGGTCAGATTCAATTAATTTGTATCACCCTGCTCCCCTATTGCCTGCGGAGGTGTACACGGTTCTCTTCTTTCTCCTCTTCTTTTCAAGTTCTAAAAGAAACGCCTCTTGCATCTTCACTGCAACCAGAACATCAAGTTCCATTCGTATGCGTATGATAGACAGTTCTCTTTCCAATCTACTCAGTAATTACTCTGGAGCTCATACGGCCCTCGGGGACTGGAGGAATTGTATTTCTTTCTTTGGCTTGACTATACACACATCGTCCAAAGTCAAGAAACAGTGGTGTCATTTGGGAACCTAACTTTATCGTACACTCTCGCATCATTGAAATGTTAAAATGATGCTCCTTTAACCTTATGTTCATTACGAAAATCCTCCACCCTGGAAAGTCTGAACAAGTTCACTACACTTGGGCTGATTACTGCCCAGATCAATCAACAAAAACGCAGTGAACACACACTCCATCATTGAAGGAAACAAACTTTGGGTGCCATGTACCAAAGATACCTTCTTAAGGCAGGTACTAGGGGTTGCAAATGGCTGAGCTCATTTTGAAACACATCATGCAATCAATCATTTATTTTTGTCATCTGAAAGCAAAATGAGGCCAGTTCTGTTCTGATTAGCAATATGGTGAATGTGTCTTCAACCTTAGATATACATTTATTAGTGATAAATTGTATTGTAATTTTGCAACAAAGATTCCCTGGATCAGCCACGTGCACATAGAGTTTTAGGTTTTAAGGATATCTCATTGTTGACATCACTATTTTTGGTCATAAAAGGCGATTAACACAGGATATGAACAAATACATATATATATACAATATATACAATATAAGAGAACTATGCTCCTGGACCGTTCCCGCTCACCTGGACCACTGATACTGGGAAGAAAACAACATTCATTGAAGATCCACTCGAGAGTTCTATTTTTCTTTAAATAATATTATTATCATTTTTAAACGAACAGTTATAACATATACAATATTTGTTTTCTATTTATATATAATACAGTCATATAAATATAATATTTCTTTTAATTAAAATAATTATTTTCAAATAACAAACAGACTCGCCCAGATTTAGCCTTTTTTACTGTGTCAGGTAATTGGCAATTGGATCACCACTAAAGAAAATCTCTCTGACCTCTGCAGCACCTGGATCTCATGGTCCTGTTTTAGTTCAGCATCTCCCACCCGTCCTCTAGGTATGCCACCCCCATCCCTTTTGCTTAATTTAACAACACTCCTTTTGCCGTCCTCTTTCGACAATATGAAGTCAAATGCCATCTAGACGCCAACCTCGTGATGACCAAATATATCAGCACCCTCTCATCATCCACCGCATACACCTCCAAACTGATAGGTTTAAGCCGCCAATTCCTGACCCCAACCAATTGCCTTACCTTAGCTAGAGCGTTGGTATTATCTAAACTGGATTACTGCGATGTACTTTTGCTAGGAAGTTCAAAGGCTAACATCAATAAATTGCGACTCATGCACAATAAAGTTCTAAGAGCAGCATTAGGAATAAAAAAGTCTGATCACATCTCGCAGATTAGGAAAGAGGCACACTGGTTAGCAATTAAAGCAAGAATAATCTTCAAAACTCTATGTATTACACACAAATGCCTGACAAAAAAAGCACCCATCCATCTGAATAATGTAATACAGAAAAAGGAACACATCAGAACATTACGTTCTAACGACAACCACGTCCTAGTGGCTCCTCGCTACAATAACACCAGAGTGGGGGGAGCAGTTTCCGTGTACTAGCACCCAAACACTGGAACTCTCTCCTCATCCTCATCAAAAAAGAGACCTCAATCCCCAGCTTCAAAAAGCAACTGAAAACCTGGTTATTCAACCAATACTAATACCCGTCTCTCTCCTGTGCTAGCGAAATGATCAGTTGTCCAAATCTGCAACCTTGATTGTACCTAAGCTGTATGACCTATATTCTGTTTCCTTCTACAAGCCTTTTCTTTTTATAAAACCAACTATTAAAGATGTCTGTAACCATGCCGTGATACCCCGGGGTATGGACGTGTAACAAATGTAATAAATAAATAAAATAAAATGAATAAATAAGATAAAGTTTGTATTATTTGTGCTTTTTACACATTATATATTGACATTATACACACATTATATATAGACACCGGCAAGCTCAGAAGGTGAATGATGAATTGAATGCTGTAGATGTATCCACATGTATCAACTGCATGCTGCAATCATTTGTTTCAACCTGATATGTTAGGGGGACCAAACTAAAAATCTTTCAGCCAGTCCTGCCTCTGAGTACACTGCAGGGCTCACCGTTGACGCCATGTCAGCCCTTTACGGTGGATATGTTGGCTCAGTAGAACAGTATAGACAGGCAAACACGACTTGTTTTCAGGCTAGCACCGCTGAACAATGTGAAATGTTCAGAAACTAGAATATTCGTTATTTATTTTTCTTCATCTCGACGGATCACGTTTACCTGCCACCTTTAGTCGTTGTATTCAAATATCCAAAGCCAGCCCTTAAATATTTTCTATATTATTGGATATCATTTGATTAGATTGTCTTTTTAGTGACATGCGAGTGTCTATTTGCTGCATACGTATCTTATGCTAGTGATGCGACACTATGCAGTGCTATTTGCCATTATAGCCTATGCAGAGGTATGGCATTTCAGGTGCAGTGCGCTGTGCTTCTATTCTGCTGCTAAAATGGCCGGACTCCTTCTGAGCGATTTAACGGTAAAACAGTTGGTTTTATGTCCCTGTCAGACTTGTGATATTGTTTTAGGTTATCAGCACTGGCGTGCAGATCATGTGACAGTGTGCGCCAGGATTTGACCCTCGGAAGGGCTCACTTTAAATCAGATTCTTATCATTAGGGGCGTGATAAATAGAGATGCTTTGGAAGCGGCACCCAGATTATTTATTTAGCGTCTCTCTGTATCATGTTTTATACAAGCAGAGATCAATGTCAGCCCTTTATGGAGTTAGCTCAAGTTGCATTCAGTAACTACAGCCTGGAGCCCCTTAAATAATGTTAACTTAAAAGCTGACGTTTTTATGAAACAGTCCTGAAACAGAAAAAAGGGGAAGCTGCGGATGATTACAATTTATTTTTTCTTGATCGTAAAATGCTAACTTAAAGACATGTTTGATTTAGGTTTGAAATAGTTAGGGTTTAAATGAGCATTCTGTGTCTGAGGATGACCGTCACCATAGGATCTTTTGCATAACCATCTGAGAGTTAGGCTGTGCCTGACCCCAGCTCACATTCACAGCATTCCCAGTAAATGTCCATTCTGCGAAAGCCTCCAAATAGTGCAACCTTTCAGGACAGAGGCATGCGGTGATCAATAAAGAGCATACTGAATGCAGACAAATGCATTACTGTTAAGTTTTTTTTGCAATTTGACTCCAGACTGACATTACTTAAATGTGGGCAAACAAGTTCAGTGATTCTCTGAACCACTTGAAATGAGGGTGTTAAATGCACGGCAAACTTTTCAAACGTTTCTGAATATTTGTCAGGAAAACCTTGAGGTCACCCTGAGGTAAAAAAAAAAAAATAGAACACCGTAATGCAGGCCATGCTTCGGCCAACCCATACAATGTACTATATAATGCCCGACTGCCTTACTAAGGTATACCCGTTGGGTCATGTTAAATCTTTTTTTAAGTTTCGGATGTACTTATAAACCAACATTATTGCATTGGAGTGCTGCTGGGAGAGATGGCCTATCAGGAGGGACGCAATGCTTGCAGTTGTTATTTGATTATTTACCCACCCATTATCTGGCCATGTCCATGATAATCCCTATGGACATTCACAACCACTTTCTGCCCCTCCCCACCAAAACACACCCTCCTGGGAGCACTTTCAGCTTGCTGTATTCAAGCCTTACATCAAACTTTGCACTGGAAGTGCCTACTGGTGTTTTTCCAAAGCAGTCTTCTGAAAGTTAATGGTTTAATTGCAGCTGTTAACACGCTATTGGTGTAATCAGTGGTTGACTATGGTCCCTGCTGGCCTACCCCCGCTCCCCACAAATCCCATCACAATACCCCCTCCCATGTGCAATGCAATCCCCTAAACAAATGCGCCAACGGTTTAAAGGAATGTTCAGTGTAGTGCACTGAAGTTCAAATTTCAACTTCTTCCTACACTTTTATTTGAAAACTTAACTATTCCGGAACGGTTTTTTAAAAAAATGAAAGTATAGGAACAGTGAAACTTAATTTAAAAAAGTACAGGAGCAGCGTCTCCAACCACTCCCGCCCACTTCGACCACTGGTTGTAATAAAAAAAAGGCATAACCACATCTACTTCCGGTCACTTGATATATAAGCAGTATGCATGTCCTTCACTGATGTTGTGTTAAAAACAACGGAAAAAGCCACATGTTTTGGATTGTGTACAGGTATTGGTTAGGCATTTGCCAGGCACTGCTATTATACGCCAAGGTATTTGCATCATTTTCCTGCTACTACCATTAATGGCCAGTTAATACCATATGGCAGTTCCTGGGAAATATCATTCCCATGACTACACGAAAGTTAAAACGGTTGGCATTGGCAATGCTTGTTAAATTATTATTGTGATGTGGGATGAAGACCTTGGGGAGCAGTCAGCAGTGTAGAGGACATAGGATACTTTGGTACGATTTAGGGTAGCTGATTAGACCTCTGAATATCCATGGGTTACGTGACTTTTATATTCATGGATCAGTTTTTTTGACTGTCGTTTAGGGTAAGGACAAAAGAACAATATAATAAAAGTAATCTAATGAGTCAATAAAAGTGCACGGAAGCAAGAAAAACAAAAATGTATTACACGCAATCACGGTTGGGAACAATAAAAAAAAACATTAAAGGAGCATCACAAAATGGTGGTTTTATGTAGTAGAAAGTGGAGTGACATTTTAACCATTGTTTTAGAATACTTAAGAAATACTGTTCGGATAGCCAAAATTGCTCTATGGGGGGATCTATACAATGCTTAGCTCTATCATAACCCTGTGACCATTACAATAACTACCACATAATAATGACTTAATGGTGGGACCATCTAGTTTATCAGGATTTTGATTGGACCGAAGACATGCTAAAATCTTTCATACACATCTTGACTTTAGATTGGTTTAGCTCCCCTGGTTATCCCGGGGTGGGCTGCTTTGGTCAGTGGCGAGCACTATAATTGTGTGAACAGTGTGACAACAAAAAAAAATATTTCACATCCTTTGCATGAGAGCTAAAATGTTGACACCATCTTACCCTTCTTACCCTTCTGACTGCTAAACCATCAGTTAATGTTGCGACCTCTGGTTGAAAACATGAATCCCTTCTATTTCCTTTCTCAAGATGTGACTACATGACTTCATGGGCGTGCTTTCTGATCTCTTGCTCTGAGACCATATACACAACTCAAACGTGTATTGTCGTATTCCTTCATTTCTTGGTTGCAATCATCTTAATTACATGCTTTTGTATGTTCGTTTAGGAGAGGTGCTTGCATCACCTAAGGTTTTTCCTACAGGGGGCAGTGTGTTTCTGCTGTCCGGTTGTCTTCGTCTTGTGCACACTTCTGCACATTGCGTCATTCCCACAAAACTTTGGCCTTGTATTTTGTTAGTTTCTAAGAACATGGACAGAAACATTATTAGTTGAATGTCTCATTTGTTGAACATGTGGGACCTTGCTGCACCTCCCTACTCGTAATCAATCCCTGCTCGGCCTCTACTGCTACCTCTCACAGGTCTGATCATAGGTGCAACATCTGATTAAATCATGTTTTCTCATTCTGCGCTTGGGAAATCAGTTCACCTCATGTTGCTACCCAATCTCATTGCAAGTTTACTGCCTGCACTGAGGCTGCTGACCTTGTCAGTGTGTTTGTCCTGTGTGGCTGGAATCCAAACAGACTGTGTGGACCTAACCATGGATTTCTGAGGCCTACTCTATGGTTCACTCATCTATGACATGTACAATACATGTATATATGTTGTGTCACTGTCTATCTCTCAGTGTTTCCACTACATACTTATATAACTACTTGAAGCACGTCTCTTTTCTTTGAGTCTCACTTAAATGTGTTTATGCATGTTCTGTTTAGTCTGTCACCTGCCTAGATGTTATTTTGTCATTGCTATCACTTTTCATGGCTTGAGGCGTACCTATAAGTGAGCATATTGGTGTGTGAATGTATCTTGCTAGCTACTGTTTATCACACATTGCGCACATTGTCTGCATCTGTTACAGCTTGCTCTATCTAATGCTCACACTATTGTCTAAAGTGCTCTTTATCTCTTGGGGTCTACTCTTCTTACAAGTGTGTCTGTGTGTGTGTGTGTGGTTTTGTGCTACGTTGATTCTAAATGTGCATTTACTGGCTAAATGTGTCTGCCATTGTTCTCCACATCTAAACTCAATGTGTATACGTATGTGTCTTCCTGTGTACTGTTTGCCACTCAGTGAAGGGATACAGCAGGAATGATAGTGTGATCTGCCTACAGAATTGTCTTTGCAGGTTTGGTTTAGGTTCAGATGTGTTTTTTATGGGTTTTATTAACTTCTCTCAAATGTGGGATGCATGACGTTCATCCTTGGATATTACAGTGATCTATCTCATTGAAGGTTTTGCCTTAAATTTGAAACTCAAATCTATTGTGCTTGGACACTGGTGGGGGGAGAGATTGCCATGGAATTGAGACCCATTCATTTTTCATTTCCATTCATACAAGAACATAAACAGAATGAAGAAGTAACACATTAAATGGAGAGGCACTTTAAACATTGGAAACCATAAATGAAACTGAATAATGGGTATCACCTGGGCAACATGAATGGGAAGTTACATTGATTTACTAACTTAGGACCCACCTAAGGTAATATTGCTTCTTATCACAATCTCCATGCTTGCCAAATTTAGCTGATGTAGCCAAAGGACCTATCTGGTACTATCAGGCTAACCTGAATATTTGACAGATACAACCAATGACCTAAGGTAGTGTTATGCAAGCTGTGACACTCCACATGCTTTGACCTGCAGCTCCAAAGATACCTTGCCATTGCCTGTGTTGCCTTGGTCTGATAGGAATTTTAGTGGGATATCAGGTAGTTTCCAAATAGCTTTTTAAGCACTGTAGATGACTCTGAAGCACCATGTTTCAACCTTAAAAGGACAAATGGAGATGTGTCAACTCCAATCAACACAGCTTATCAAGTCCCTATATCTTTAAAGTTAGGTAAAGGACAAAGGTAGATGGAGGTGAATTGTAAGGGTATGGACGGGTGGGTGTGTAAACACCATCATTTTGGTGCTTAGCCAGTTTTAACAATTAATTGAAAGTGTATTCCCTTTTGACACACTTTTAACAATAACTGAACACAACATGATGCAAATGTAGCTCTACATGAATAAGCCTGCAACCTAATGGTATGTACTTAT
This sequence comes from Ambystoma mexicanum, assembly GCF_040938575.1. Lineage (NCBI taxonomy): Eukaryota > Metazoa > Chordata > Amphibia > Caudata > Ambystomatidae > Ambystoma > Ambystoma mexicanum. The sequence goes on along the minus strand of NC_090922.1, from coordinate 367,419,697 downwards.
AATTGAAGATGCACCAATATTTGAAGAATAAAGACACTCCCATTAGCACTATATGTGCTTTGTTAAAGCTGACTACCAACATATCTACAAACTTGCATCTTCTATTAGATCCATATGAGTTCCAACTTAGTAGAAATTAAAACACATTCTCCACTGCCGGAGTATGTTGTTTGTGTGCCCTGTCAGGGTGTAACATGTTCTTGTTCTCACAGTACCGCACTGCTACAATAAGCTGTTCTACCTATAAGGGTCAACAAGATTAAATGTGTGTATGACTGTATCTAATTGCATTTCATAAAGTATTTTCTCTAGCTAATTATGTTTTCTTTTTTATTTAACAAATAGAAGAGCAGATATTATACCTTTCTAATGACATGTATTAAATGTCGATACCTAATATGAAATCCAATCACTTTACCTAAATCAGACTACATCCTCCAAAACATTCTGTTTACAGTCTACTTACTCTTTGTACATTCTACCTACATCTTCTGAATTTCTATATAGGTTATCTCCACCCTGTTGAACCCTTCTCATCCCATTGCCATAAAATGTATTCATGCAACTGCACCATATTGCCATCATCTCTTACACTCTATATATTAACAATTTTTACTTGGAAGGAGTACTGAATAAATACATACATACATATGTAAATATATATTAGGGGGCTGTGGTAGCGGCCCTGTAGTTATGGTTAAGTCACTCAACGCATAGAAAGAACACTTTTTTTGTGAGGCTTATAACTTTGTTGCTGTTGGACAAATCCTCACCAAACTATGCAAAAAACGTATGTCGCCACCTCAATAGTAATTTGTGAAGTTTGCTGTGGTTTCGTTCAGTGGGGCAAAGCTATAGGGGGTATCACAAAATTCTTTTAAATCCTCATAGATACAATAGAATGAAACGTTTGCTTGCAACTACAGCCCAAACCATCAGATAGATTTCACCAAATTTACACCACTAGCGGTGTAAGTGATTTCAATCCGGCACTCACACAAGTCAACGCCTGGCATGTAATGCACAACTGAAATCCTTATTTATTTTTGTCTAAAAGTTCTTTTAACCTGAACGATGTACCACTCATATCACGCCCCTCTCCTGGAACTCCCCCGCTCACACTGAACCAGGAATCAGGCTGGTTTGCAAAGTTAAAATATTTATTTATGTATTCCCAATGTAATCACACTATGTTTTAATGGGTACACAATAATCACCAATGGGGTGATGTAACACAGAATAATCTCTTTAATACACAAGGAGAACTAGTAAGCAAAACAATTCAGCACAGAAATGATAATTTTGTATCTGTGTGTTCAGATCAGATTGCACTGTGATAAAAGGTTACCCCTGTGCACCCCTCAACCCCCCAATAGGCAATGTAAAGAGATAGGAGGAGAGAGCAGGTATTCGGGAATGGCAGAATTAAAACAAAATAACAATCCCACTTTCCCCCAGCGAACACAAGAGAAAACAGAATTGACTGTCAAGCGATCTGAATGGCTTTTAAAGTTATCTTGAAAATGGATTGGGCAAAAACACTAAATATGGTTTAAATTGCTGAAATTGTTATAATTCTTATAGGAGTCACTTTGGATAGTTTCACACAAACACTAGCAATGATTTAATACCAAGAAATAAGTTGAAATCTTAAAATTAAGGTCGGGAGCAATCATTAGCTGTTTTAAACATGTCAGAATTTCCCTAAAACGAAATTGGCAGCAAACTTTGTACTGCTCAGTAATCACGATAACGGGATAACTGTAAGGATTTGGGATGCGGTTTGAGATGTGATTTAAAGCTGTGGATGTTAGCTATAAGAAGAAGTTGAAATGTTGTTTCTAGCACAAGGACTGAGGAAGTTATGGATGTTTTAGTAGAGGTCATTTTTTCGAGATGGTTGCAAGAATGGAAAACGTGAATGTGCTTTTTAAATGACAAATGGGATTTCTAACACGAGAGGATGACCATGAATAAAACGAATCACCACAAGAACACAGCCACTGGATCAGGGCGACTGCCTGCCCGGGACTCTTCAGATGAAAATATCAGAGCAAAGATAGTTTTAACAATACTAGCACTGGAGGAAGATAGGAGGGATTGGATAGAGAGTTCAGGCAATTCAAAAATACTCCTAACAATGCAGGTTCTGAAGACAAGATAGGATGGATTTAAAATAGGTATTGGACTAAGCAAGGTACATATGCTAGTGACACAGTTCTATCTACAGATACTCTCTAGATATGTTTCAAACGGAACCGTAAGGGATTCTGGTCAGGGATTCTGGTCAGGACAGACTGCTGGGCACATCGGATTTGGGCAGTGTCAAGGCGCTCTGGACACCGCACAGCACAGGACTGGATCTGATCAGCAATGCACTCTGGTCACAGCATGGCACATGACTGGATTGGAGCTGCCCTTTTTGGTTCTGATGATAATTATTTCAGCAGGCAAGCAGTACAGTGCAGCCCGGCTGTATTTTAGTTCCCCTTAGGTTTGTGGGGTTGGTTCTGGTTCTGAAAATTGAGGCCTAGCTGAAAGTGGTTCAGCTATGCAATGGGTTCTGCTCTGCCAAGTTTCTGGAGTCTGGAGCAAGGAAGATGGAAAGTTCTGCAACAGGTTGCTCCACCAGCATTCGGATCGTGGGTGAATCTGTCTGTCTTTTTGCCATCTGCTGTCTCTATTTATCTATGATAAAAGGGTATATGTGTGCTGGTTTAGCTTAGGCTTGTCCCTTTGACAAGGATTGGTCAGAATCTCCTCTCTGCCTTGATTGGAGGAGAAAACAGGGTGTCACCTTTATGGTGTTTGTTTATGAGGTTCAGAGTCCACCCATAACCCCTTGAACACAAAATCTGCTTTTGACACAATACATATTTACACCTGTGCAACCTCCATAACAACCACATATACAGATTACATATTTTGTACGGCAGCTACTTCTCCAGACCCAGTAGCTGTGGGATCTTGTGCCTGCTTTTTCCCAGAATTTCACCCTTTTCATCAGGAACAGAATGCCCCATTTATCAGCAAATTGTGTATAAAGTTTACTACTTCTAGCAGAAACACATTTGGTGTAAAATCACATTTTCTGGCGTTTCCTTACAAATTATGTCACATGATTTTGCTGCCTCTTGAAATGTGCAGCCAAAATTTAGATTTGCAATTCCGTTACTTTTGTGTTTTTGACAATTTTATGTGGCAAGTTATATTTATTTAAACAAAATGTTCTTTGTGAATGTTTAGCCACATATGGTTGTTTGTCTCTGCCTCTTTTTGTCTCCCTTCAGTTCAGCAGCAGTCTCTTCCCTGTTCTCTTGGCAGAGGCCATTTTAAGACGGTCCTCACACTTAGTCTTTCCTGCTTTGCAGCTGTTCATTGTTTCCTTCCCCACTGCAGACCAGATTCTTCCCACACCTTATAATTATCACTTAGGTGTGATTTCCTGGTGGAGGGAGCTGGAGGGGGAGGCCTTGCCTCTGTGAGGAAGCTGTTATTCCGGTTTGGTAGCTTTAGCAGCTTATTTTAACTGTTAATTCTGTTGCATTTTTCCCTTAGCAAACAACAAACTTGTGGGATCAAATCACAGCTAAATACTTGTTCAAGATTTTAAACCATGGAATCAAAACAATTACAAGATGGGTTACTCTCAATAACAGGCCTATTTTTTATTTTTTATTTTTTTTATTTACTTGTCTATAATCAAAACAAAATTTGATTTTTACAAGAAATCACATCTCATATCTCACATGAAACCGTTGCGTTAAAAAACAGAAAATCGAGAGGTGCCGGACAGGGCAGGAGAGGAGGGACTTTGTTAGGTAGTACAGGGTGAGGTCGCACTCTCTGTTGCTCGTTTGAGAGTGGCCTCCAGCATCTTTACCGCCGCCGTAGATCATTTCGTCTTTTCGCCTGCAACCAGGCGACACCACTATGTATCTTCCTCTCGAAGTGCCGCGTCACACATTAGAGGTAGCAGAAAAGCTTCTTGCTGATATGCCGTTTTGTCACAGTTTAGTAGTAAATGCTGTACAGTTTCCACCTTTTGCGTCTCTGGGCATAATCTGCATGTTTTAGTGATGGATTTTGTCTGAATGGCTTTGGTTTCCTGAGTTAACATTAGATTGAATCTCATTTTCATGAAGTTTTTCTGTAGCCTTTTATCAGGAAATTTTATGCAGTAATTCAAAGGTCTGTTGAGCTTGTTTGTAGTCGGCGGTAAGTGAGCAAGCAACTTGTTTGCCATCGCTGCCTCGCATGTTTGAATCCAGTCCTCTGAACTATTTTTCACTTTATCTTGTCAGGATTATGGATTAAGTCTTCTGATGTACAGGCTAGGTCCGCCAGATTTTTTTGTAGTTCTTGCTCCCATTTGTTCAGCGCAATGCATTGTCCTTGGATAAGTTCTTTTTGGATTGCTTTAAATAGTGGTAGAGCGGCTGGAGAAATAATTTTACACAGAAGTCTTATTTGACTTTGTTTGACAGACGCTTTCATTGATAAAAGGCCCAGTTCGCGCCTGATGGGTGAGATAGATGTTGATTTCGGGAGGCCCAGTACTGCTTTCCACAAAAAACCTTCCAGTTTTGGCCAGATCGTATCTTGGATGTTTAGCGCTGCGTCCATTGCGTAGGTTATCGATGGAACCACCTTTTGCTTATAGAATTGTATCGCTGGTAGAAGGGAACATTTTCCATATTTCCGATCTACGAGTTTGGTCTGAGTCGTTAATGTTTTTATTTTTGACCACAGGGCCAAGTGGATAGCCTTTTCTGAGCGCGTTGCATCGAACATTATTTCCAAGTATTTTATACTGGAGACAGTTTCTATCTTCCTGTTGTTCAGGCCTATTAGCTTGCAAACATTTGATTTTAGTTTATACATGTTTTAAAGTTTAATCCTGCAGGCCCATGGCAGCTGTCATTCAGGCGGCCGAGGGTATGGCGCCCAGATTTTGACAGATGTACAGAGCCACTTTTTCTGTGGAAACCACTTGATGCTTTTAGCTTTTCAGGACATTGTAAGTTCACAATGGCTTCTTATACTAAGTGAATTGTAGCTCCCAGCAAGAATTCCGGATGTTTGAGGGTGTTTTGTACCGGCATTCTAAAGTTTCAGCAACAAAGAAAAAGTGATTTAAAGCAAGAGTTTAGGGTTTCCTTCAGCAAAGCACTGCTTGTCCTTCTGTACTCCATCTTCACATGTTGTGGAGCCCAGTGACAGGTTTCAGGAGTGAGATCTCTGTTCCACCACTGACAACATGCATGGCAGATTGGGCAGCCATCTTTTTGTTCTTTGTAAAGCACGATTCACAGGTTTTGGCGCGCACAAGGGTTTTGTGGCCATTTTGATGTTTTCTGGCACCATCAGCACACAGTGTTGCAGCATAGCAGAGCAAAAAGTGGGTTGAATCATCTCACCCGGGATCAATCCAGGGTAGATTTGAGGAGCCCGTACCAGCCAGAATGGGTGTCCCAACTAGAGCACCAGGTCCAGAACATGGCACAGGATATGGGTCGCATGCAGATGAGCATGGCAGCTCAGAATTCCTGAAATCCAGGGTCTGATGCTCCAGCGCAATGACTGGGGAAAACCCAGACAACCCACCGGTTCCCATGGAGGAGGCACAAGGGGGAGGGGGTGCAAAGCCTTAGAGGAAGCTTCCTTCACCAGTTGTGAAAAGCCCCTGGAAACCCAGGAACCGTAACCAAAATCTCCTGCCCCCGAAAGTCTGCCACCCAAGGAGCAGAGGGCGGGTAGGTGAAATAAAGAGCCTAAAAAGACCCATTTTGTGGAGGAGGTGCAAATCGTCCAGTTTGAAGGAAAGGGGTCCTCAGAGGATTCTGGGAAAAGGATCTTCTCCTTCAAGGTTGGGGGAACTCCTCCCAAAGAAAAATGCGTCCCAAAGGATCCAAATCCAGACTGGGTAGATGTGGGGACCAAGTTAAAACCACCCATCATCAGTACCCAGAATGACAGGCAAGAAAATCCCTGGTTCAAAGCCACCCTGGTGACTGCCTCCAAAAAGGGGGGGCAGCCCAGAATCAGAACCAGGGGAACCCAAAATGTCCCCCATATCTAGCTGTCACCTTTTTCTTACAGGTTCCCAAGAGCCCAAACAGAATCCTGCCCAAGTCACCTCTCTGTCAGTATCAAAAGCAAGGAAATTAACCCACCAGTTGACCAAAAATTATCTTTGCCACCTTGAGGAAAAGGAGGGAAGATTTTATGCCCCGGCCAAATACAGGGGCAATGTACAATTTTGGCAATGGTGGACACTGGATCCCAAGCTACCCTTCTGTCAAAAAGGGCCTTTGATCAGCTGAATTCGGGAAGGGGGGAGAAATACCAAATTCCTCTTACCCCTCCTGCTGGACAACTTCAGAACTTTGATGGGAAGGAAATTCCCGTCAAAGGGACTCTGCATTTAGACATTAAAATTAGGCGACACAAGGTGAAGCGCCCGGTCATAGATGTGACTCCAGAGGGCACACCATGTTTACTAGGGAATGACATCCTGCGTAGATTGTCTCCCCTCATAGATTGTGTAAACAAGGTCCGCTGGACCCAGACTAACCGACCAATAAAATTGAAACAGAGTGTCAACCATGTTAGTTTAAATGGCACATGCCACATGTTTGAACAAAAACCTGACCAAATTGAATTTCACTTCCAGAATGATCAAATCCCAGAAGTGACAGTAATCGCAGTAGGACAACAAACTGGTGATGGGGAGTCCTCTCTTTTTTCTGAAAATCAACCTTCCTCTCTGAAATTCTATACAATTCTATACAAATTCACAATTAGAAAATTCAATTTCTATAGTCCAAAAAGATGAGAAATCAGCTCAAAGCTTGGCTGATATTCAGAAAATTGGAGAACAGTTTCAAGTCCACGAGGACTGCCTTCCCCACCTGAAGCCATCAGTCCAAATCAGCACTCTGACCTGGGACTTCTCCACCCAGCTGGAGGATGCTGCTGAGATAGCCAAACCGGAAGTCTTTCCAAGCTTCAGGCAGATGGTTGAAGAGAGAGTCAACCTAGCTGATGCCTGTAAGACTCTGGAGCAAAACCAAAAATTGAAACAAGTTTTCTCAGATTTTCAAGATCTCTTTGCGGTGGACTCATATGACAGTGGTCGCAGAGCCATCCACACAACAACAATTCCCACAGACCCTGGCATGACTCCAGTGTTTGTGAGACAATATTGCTTGCCTCTCGCATCAATGGAGTCCCTTATTGAAATAATTAAGAACCATGAGTCCCGTGGGATAATTCATCCAGGCAACAGCACCTTCAATAATCCGGTGCTGGGGATTTTGAAACATAACGGCCAGTGGAGACTTTATGATGACCTAAGGGAGCTCAACAAATGGGTCCATACCTCCCGATGGCCTCTTCCTTACATAGACCAAGGGCTGGCCCAGATCCAGGGGTCAAAGGTATTCACTGCCATTGACCTGACCAATGGGTACTGAACTGTACCTGTCAGTAGGGAGGACCAATACAAGCTGGCCTTTACCTTCAGGGGGCAGCAGTACACTTGGACCCAGACTCCCTTCGGATACATCAACTCCAGCAATGAGTTTAACATCTTTCTACATGAGGCCATGCCCGACCTGGGTGAAAGGGGTAACCTGGCCTATGTAGACGATGTTCTAATCAAAAGTTCAACTGTGGAGGAATACATAGCGGAGATCCGTTATGTCCTAACACAGTTGAGGGCTGCCGGAGCAAAACTCTCCTTTCAAAAGGCACAGTGGTGCAGAACCTGTGTCAATTTCTTGGGGCATGAGATAACTCCTCAGGGTCTCTGTCCCAGGGAAATGAAAGTGGAAGCACTCCAGAAAATAAAAGACCCCACAACTATGTGGGAACTAAGGAGCCTACTTGGACTAACTAATTACAGCAGAACGTTCATTCAGGACTATGCAGAGATCACAAGACCCCTGATCCATCTTTTGAAGGAGGGGTCAAGTGGGCATGGGGTCCAGAACAAGCCGAGGCAGTAAGACAACTCAAAATAAGCCTCTCACAAGCACCTTGCCTAGATTATCCTGTCAAAAACAAGGAGTTCTTCTTGGAGACAGGTTTCTCAAATACATGCTTGACTGCAGTATTATATCAAAAGCATGACAAGATCAATAAAGTAATCTCCTATGTAAGACTTTATCCTCTGTGGAGGAAAAATTCAACGATTGTGAGAAGGCTCTCCTGGCAACGGTGTGGGCATTGGAGAATTACCGCCCGTTTATCCAGCGGGAACACATCATTGTGGAGACTCCACACCAACATTTGCAATATTTTCAAAGTGACAGAATCCGGGCCAGAAAAGTGAGTAATTCCCGAATTACTTCCTGGATTCTGTCAATGCAAGGCTTTCCTGTGGAGGTCAGATATGGCCAAAACAAGAAGAGTCCCTTCGCGCAAGGTCTGTCTGACTTGCATGATTGTGCCAGAGAAAACTGTCTCGAGGAAGAAAGTCTTAAATTCAAGGACAACATAGAGGCATACCTTAATTCCCCACACAAAGTCTATGAAGAACACCAGTGTGAGGGAATGCCCACTGTCTATGTGGATGGATGCTCCTACCATGTTGACAACAGGGAAAAATAACTTGTGGCTGGAGTAGGGAATGCATGGGTGAATGATGCCTCAGAACCCTCCTCTGGGTACAAAATTCGTCCCCAGGCTGTGCATCAAGCCATCCTCACTGCTGTCCAACACCAACTCCACAAACTGGTCATAATCACTGATTCAGATTATGTATGGAACGGGTTTGTGGAGCACCGGGTTAATTGGAGAACCAGAGGCATGCTATGTGCTAATAACAAACCATTGAAACATTGGAAATTAATACGAATATTGATGATCTGGTCACCTCGAATGGGATGACCATCTACTGGAAAAAGATCAAGGGTCATTCTAAGGTAGAAGGACCAAACAAAACTGGAAATGATCTAGCTGATCAGCTGGCCATAACCACAGCCATCCAAGGGGATCTACTTGAGATTGAGTCCCTGTTGGGGTAAATCCAGGTCACTGCTATCACTAGGTCCCAGACAAATGTTCACAATGAACTCTTAACTGCACAATGGAGTAAGGAGACCCCAGATGCTGATTTAATTATGGCTCAAAAAGGGGAGCCAACAATTGGTAAGTTTTATCAACACATTGAGAACACTGAGAACTTTCCCCTGATGGATACCGATTACACAGGGAAAGAGGACCTCAGAGTGTTGATGAAATGTCCAAAAATGTTCTGAATCCAAGGTGGTTTGTTGGTGAGGAGATCCATAGCTGGCCATGGCCAGTGGGTGGTCCCTACCTCATTCCGAAGCCTGATGCTGAGTCACGCCCATGATGCGGCCACAGCCGGTCATCGGGGGTTTCATATGACATTAGAAATCTTGCGAGAGGTTGCATACTGGCCAAAGGACCTCAACCAATACTTGAAGGGGTGTCTTATGTGTGCACAATTTCAGTCAACATCACTCACACACCGTGCTCCCCTCCAAAAGAGGGGGATGACACTGCCTTGGTCAGATTTACAAGTCGATTTCATCAGGCCCGTGATTCACTCCTCTAGGGGAAACAAGTACATGTTGACCTTAACATGCTTGTTCATTAAATGGGTGGAATGTCTCCTGGCCCCAAATTGCAAGACAGAAACAGCAGCTGCCCTGATGATCAACCACATCTTCTAACGTTTTGGACTACCCCAAAGGATTGAGTCAGACCGAGGTAGCCACTTCACTAGCAAAGTGATGACAAAGATATGGAAGATACTTGGGGTCAAAAGGAAACTACACATTGCCTACTGGCAAGCCTCTAGTGGTGGAGTTGAGAGATACAACAAGACTATTGTGAGCATATTAAAAAAGTTTGTGGCAGATTCTGGACCAAGTTGGGACATTCAATTACCCCTTGTCCTGATGGCCATCAGATCTACCCCTTCTTCTGCAACAGAAATGTCTCCATTTGAGCTGATGACTGGACAAAGGATGGTGCTACACCAGCATCTGCTCTACAAACCCAAGAGCAGACCTTGATAAATGCCTCCACAACTCATGAGTATGTTGAGAATCTGAGAAAACACCTTCAACATGCTTTTGCCTATGCTCAGCGGAATCTAGAAAGATCTGCAGACAGTATGAAGACCCACTATGACCTTAAGACAACTAAAAAAGAATACCAAGTAGGAGACCGAGTCTACTTGTACAATTTCCAAAGGAATCAAGCCAAACAGCGCACATTCCTCCCTAGTTGGCGGGGTCCTTTTGAAATTGTAGATAGAATCTCACCAGTCACCTACAAAATCTGCATCCCCAAGAGCAGTTTGGCAGAGGGGGAAGACAAGTGGGTCCACATCAACTAGCTGAAGAGTTGCCATCCCAGACATACTTTGCAGCAAATAGAGGAGCCAACCCGAAACCCACAGGGGGACATACCGGCCCCCTAGAAAATTCCAACTGTTAAAACCATTCCACCTGCCAAAATCATAAGGAATTACAGGCGGGGAATATTGCAAATTGTATTCAATGTATGCATCTGCCCCACTACATGAATAGTAGTGGGGAAAATTCCATAACCATGCTCTGTTCTGTCTCATAGCACTGAAACCAAGGATTCTAAGTACCAAGGAGGACCACTCGGGGATCGGGAGGAAAGACCCAAGGGGCCCGGAGTATTGCTTCATACTCCCATCCAGAACCGGGGGGGAGCATGTCAATCCAGCACTGATGGGAGAAGCAGACGACTTTCTCCACTGGACCAAAGAAAGAAAGAACATCTCAATCTTCCTACTTCCCCGTGACGGGCGGTCAAACTCAAATCATGAGGGGGGATTTGTGGGATGATTCAACCCACTTTTTGCTCTGCTATGCTGTAGCACTGTGTTCAGATGGTGCGAGAAAACATCAAAATGGCTGCAAAACCCTTGTGCGTGTCAAAACCTCTGAAAATCGCACTTTGCAAAGCACAAAAAGATGGCTGCCCAATCTGCCATGCATGTTGTCAGTGGTGGAACATAGATCTCACTCCTGAAACCTGTCACTGGGCTTCACATCATGAGAAGATGGAGTACAGAAGGCAAAGCAGCGCTTTGCTGAAAGAAACCCCAAAATCTTGCTTTAAATCACTTTTTCTTTGTTGCTGAAACTGCAGAATGCTGGTACAAAACACCCTCAAACATCCTGAATTTTTGCTGGGTGCTACAATTCACTTATTATAAGAAGCCACTGTCAACTTACAATGTCCTAAAAAGCTAAAAACATCAATGGATTTCCACAGAAAAAGTGGCTCTGTGGATCTGTCAAAATATTGGTGCAGTAGGCTCAGCGGCATGAATGACAGCTGTCAGGGACCTGCAGGATTACACTTTAAAACATATATAAACTCAAATCAAATATTTGAAAGCTAAGAGGCCTGATATTGAGGGTAACCCACCTTGTAATTGTTTCATTCCATTGTTCCATGGTTTAAAATCTTGCAGAAGTATTTAGCTGTGATTTGATTCCAAAAGTTTGTTGTATGCTAAGAGAAAAATGCAACAGAATTAACAGTTAAAATAAGCTGGCTAAAGCTACCAAACTGGAATAACAGCTTCCTCACAGAGGCAAGGCCTCCCCCTCTAGCTCCCTCCACCAGGAAATCACACCTAAGTGATAATTATAGCGTGTGGGAAGAATCTGGTCTGCAGTGGGGAAGGAAACAATCAACAGCTGCAAAGCAGGAAAGGCTAAGTGTGAGGACCGTCATAAAATGGCCTCTGCCAAGAGAACAGGGAGGAGAATGCTCCTGAACTGAAGGGAAACAAAAAGAGGTGGAGACAAACAACCATCTGTGGCTAAACATTCACAAAGAACATTTTGTTTAATTTTGTTTAAATACATATAACTTGCCACTTAAAATTGTCAAAAACACAAAAGTAACGGAATTGTAAATCTAAATTTTGGCTGCACATTTCAAGAGGCAGCAAAATCATGTGACATAATTTCTAAGGAAACGGCAGATTAAATAATTATCATCAAAACCAAAAAGGGCAGATCCAATCCAGTCATGTGCCATGCTGTGACCAGAGGGCATTGCAGATCAAATCCAGTCCTGTGCTGTGTGGTGTCCAGAGCGCCTTGACGGTGCCCAAATCCGATGTGCCCAGCAGTCTATCCTGACCAGAATCCCTGATCAGAATCCCTGAACAGAATCACTGACCAGAATCCCTGACGGTTCTGTTTGAAACATATTTAGTGAGTATCTATAGATAGAACTGTGTCACTAGCATATGTACCTTGCTTAGTCCAATCCCTATTTTAAATCCATCCTATCTTGTCTTCAGAACCTGCATTGTTAGAAGTATTTTTTAATTTCCTGAACTCTCTATCCAATCCCTCATATCTTCCTCTTGTGCTTGTATTGTTAAAACTATCTTTGCCCTGATATTTTCATCTGAAGAAGGCGAGTCCCGGGCAGGCAGTTGCCCTGATCAAGTGGCTCTTATTCTTGTGGGGATTCATTTTATTCATTGTCATCCTCTCGTGTAAGACATCCCATGTATCATTTTAAAAGCACATTCCCATTTTTCCATTCTTGCAACCATCTTGAAAAAATGACCTCCACTAAAACTTCCGTAACTTCCTCAGTCTTTGTGCTTGAAACACAATTTCCAACTTCTGCTTATAGCTAACATCCACAGCTTTCAATTGCATCTAAAACCGCATCCCAAATCCTTACAGTTATCCTGTTATCGCGATTATCTTAGGGAAATGTAAACAGCTCATGATTGCTCCTGACCTTAATTTTAAGATTTCAAATTATTTCTTGGTATTAAATCATTGCTACTGTTTGTGTGCAACTATCCAAAGTGGTTCCCATAAGGATGATAACAATTTCAGCAATTTAAACCATATTTAGTGTTTTTGCCCAATCCATTTTCAAGATGACTTTAAAAGCCATTCAGACAGCTTTTCAGTCGATTCTGTTTTCTCTTGTGTTTGCTGGGGGAAAGTGGGATTGTTATTTTGTTTGAATTTTGCCATTCCTGAATACCTGCTCTCTCCTTCTATCTCTTTACATTGCCTATTGGGGGGTTGAGAGGTGCACAGGGGAACCTTTAACCACAGTGCAATCTGATCTGCACACACACACAAAAGTATAATTTCTGTGCTAAATTGTTTTGCTCACTAGTTCTCCTTGTGTATTAAAGAGATTATTCTGTGTTACATCACCCCATTGGTGATTATTGTGTGCATTGTGAATAGATAAATAAATATTTTAACTTTGCAAACCAGCCTGATTCGTGGTTCCGTGTGACCGGGGGGGTTCCAGGAGAGGGGCCTGATATGAGTTCAGAATAAAATAACTTTTAGACAAAAATAAATAAGGATTTCAGTTGTGCATTACATGCCAGGCGTTGACTTGGGTGAGTGCGGATTGAAATCACTTACAGCGGTGGCCGGTTCCTTAAGCGTGCTTTTGTAAATTTGGTGTAAATCTGTTTCATAGTTTTTAAAAAAAGCCAAAAAGTAGGTAACAAAAATGTTATATCTGGGTCCGTTCCGCGGACTCATTTCCTGATATGATATGATAGTTTATTTATATAGCGCCTATACACAATGTGTTTCAAAGCGCTTCAAGGCAAGGGAGGGAACAAGGGAAAATACAATGACATTCTTACAGGCCATGAACAGTAAGGATGTGAAATTAACTATCGTACTCGGCCTGGCGACATTTCAGATAGTGCAAGAGCTAAGACATAGATAAGGAAGGGAGGGGTAGAGTTGGAAGGAAAAGGAAACAGACAGGTGACTACCGTACTAGGCCTGATGACATTTCTGGTAGAGCCGGAGAAAAACAAAAGGTGAGGGTGAGGGGGCAGAAAGGTAGGGGAGGAACAAAACAAGCGACTATCATACTAGGCCTGACGACATTTCAGATAGTGCTGGAGGGGCGGTGGGGAGGAAAAAAACAGTAAGGGGAGGGGGGAGGAGACAGACAAGGTTGCTATCATACTAGGTCCAGGGACAATTCTGATAGAGTAAGTGCATAGAAGAAAGTAAGGGGAGGAGATAGGAAAGGGGAGAATGTTAAGGAGGAGAGAACAGATTCAGTGTTCACAGATCACCTCTCAGCCACCTAGTGGGTGGCTTGGTGCCCATGGACACTGATTGGATTTTCTAAAATGTGAGGTGCTTCCCAATTTTTTAAAAACAGTCACCATATTGGCTCCGCGGCCATTGCCGGTGACCGCAGACAGTGCAGTGAGGGAAGGTTCTGGAAATTGCATTTGGAGTTACTTTGTGGCCAAAAGAGGACCTGGAAATGGTGTGGGAGTAGAAACAAGTTCTGCGGTCAATGTCGTCCGCGGGCATGTACACATGTCATCCGCGGTTACTGTCCTTGTCCACGGATACAAGCACATGTCCAAGGATGTCAGTGGGATTGGGGAGTTTCTAGGTGAGTCTTGCTATTTAAAGGTGCACTGTACATATTTGTTAGATGGTTTGATTGTATTGTGGTGATTGTGACCAGTGGCCATTGGTGAAAAGCACTATACTAATATGTATATAGTAATTGTAGGTACTGTAGGGAGCATATACTGTATTAGTAATATGGTAAGATGATACAATTGAAGCTTACATGGTATTTATGTTTGCAGTAGAATTGAGGATGATAGTGGTGATGGAATCCGTAGGTGAAGAAAAACATGAAAGAAAACACTGGGTATGGATACTTAGCTGCATATGGAAATAAAGCTGGAATCTCTGGTTTATTTTCTGTGTAAAATATCTTAAACATAGTGGTTTTAAACATGCACTTGCATTCAATTGTAAATATACATTTACTTGTTAGAGCCTCATAAACAGTACATCCTAAGCACTATGTTTGGTATAACATTAATGTGTGTTACACTGTTGTTGTATTGACTTGAAACAATCATTGGGTCATTGGGAGAACAAAATCCATAGTGTATTAAAACAACAAATTAATTTTAAAGAATATGCATATTACAGAGTACATGTGTGTGGTAGCATTGATACATGTTGTTAGTGTAGGTGTGGTAGGATGTTTGTTTCTGGATGTTGCAGCGGTCACTATAAACTGGGCCCCAGCATGCCGACAACTAAAATACGAATAAATGAAAAGGACTTGCCCAAAAACAATACCTTATTTTGACCGGAATCGTTACAACAAAATGTCTCATAGGTGTTTTGGGCAGAATGCTTAACTATCCAACCTAACAATAGCAAGCAGAAAAAAAGTGTCTCCAAAGATGGCAGAGGAATTTGATGAACGGTATGCAGAACCTGAAGAACTTTTCCTTAGACATAGACAACTACAAGATGACATGACATCCCCATAATCTTCTACTTCACTTAGAAGTCTTTTTGAACAGTTGGAAGCAGCTTCCAAGAGAGAATTATCAAAATGGTGGGAAACAAAAACAATGAAGATGTACCTAGAGGTAGGGAGTATACCATGTTGCCTAAGAATCTGCATTTGTCCTTCTTCTGACAAAGAAGACATTGAAGCACTTAATGAATGACAACAACATCAAATGGGATGCCGATTAGAATTATAAACCAGGCAGCAATGGCGCATGAGAAAATAGTAAAGGAAATAGGCCAATTGAAAGAAAAAAAAGAAAAACTCAATTTACCTGAATTGTCTTTCAAAAATTATCAGATCCTTGATGAGTATATATCAAACTTCACTAAAGAACTCAAAACAAGCAAACAGAGAACGTATATACGAGATGAGATGGATTACAAAAATGGCTGAGTCTATATGTTCCATATAAAATATGACGCAAAGAGTGATTGGAAAACCAAATTTAAATCTTGGAATACTACAAATCTTGCAGCAGAGACAAATAGTGACATTGATAAGGGCCTCGAAGAAAATCTGGAACATCGACAGAAACACCCAGCCTGTCTGCCACAAGCAAGGAATGTCCTTTTTTAGAAGAACTTTGGCGGTACAAGAAAACTGCAAGATCAGATCTGCAACAGTGGAGCATAGAAGAGACAGGAGCAAAAACATCAATAAATACAAATATCTTGACAAAACAAAGAGGGGAAAGAGGGTAGGCTCACGGAAACGAAAGAGAAAATCAAAGAGCAATGCAAACAAGATCCCGGAAACAGACAAACAGGTAAATCTGGTCCACAACATCTCAGATCTTCATATTGAATCTAATCTTATCACAGCATTGAACACTCATATGTGTAAGTGATTTAAAAAGCCCGAACAATATAGTTGGCACACTGCAATAGGGCTCAGACTTGAAATAAAAAAATAAACCTTGTTCTACGTCAGGGTTATGTATTAGGATTACCCTGCAGTTTAGACACATAGTTAATACTTTTTCTGATCCAGCTGTGCTGTAGATTCATTTTGTGTAGCCATTTATTCATGCTGTTGCTTGTTGCCACATAGGGGGTGCCATACCATGTACTTCAAGTTTGTCTGTGGAGCTGATATGCATTATCGGTTGCATTTTTCTTTCAACATTGCATCACTGAATTGAATACAGCTACTAAGGGTTGGCATTAAGGACATGCATTTTATATGTTGTTGAATACATTGTTCCATGACATCATGGGTACATGTGTTTTGTCAAATATAGTCAATCAATTAATCTGCTTTTTAAGATGGATTTTGCATCTTTAGTAAGCAACCAATTCTAATGTTTTTTAAAATGTTAGCATAGGTGAACACTGCAGAGTGATGCATGTTTTGTGTTAGTTCTCTGTAGCAGAAATGTTGCCACAGATTTACATTTCCAATGCTGTGAGTGTGTTATGGCATTTTTTGTGTCCTGTCTTAAAAATAGGTTCACATTTTACAGGTGTTAAATGTAGGAGGTCTCCGAAAACAATGACGTGTTTTCCTCCAAACAGTTCTTCATGGTTGATTTTTAAGACTTCTTGCTTTCTGGGATGAATTACAACCAACATGCAATTAAAAACCATGCTTATTTCATGTATCAGGAGTACTTTCATTTGTTTCCAAATTCTGCGTACCTGAGTAGCAGCTTCTGCTGATAATTTTTTGTACTCAAATTTGTTTTGGTGTTCTACTGGGAGGAGCAGTAGTAAATGGAAAGTTACACCTTCTGTGCTGTAGGCAGCTATACCTGTGGGCGCTGTTACAACAGCTGAAAAGTTGTTGTTTGTTAAGTCTTGTAGACATTTGCTGATTATTTAAATTAAGAACATTTTTACAAGAACCAACTTCATCACTTACATACAGGAGCAGGGGTTTATAATTTGTACACCTACTTAGTTTTATGTTTAAGATCATGTACAATTCCTTCAGTGACTTCTTGATAAATTGTGAGTTGTTCAGCATTTAGCTGTGATTTTAGCATTGACAAGTCTTCAGATTGTTTAGATTGATACATAGTATTTTCTACTTCAGCCATGGCTATTTCTGCTTCATTTAGAATGAGTGGTTCTCCAAGGGGTTCTTTATCTAGTGTAGATTCAATTTCTTCCTCTTGTTGGCGTTCATTGTCCAAAACGTGTTTGTATTATTTAAATTAACATTTGTTATAATGCTTTCATTTACTTTGTATGCAGCTTCATATGAGTAATGGTCAGGTAATAATTCATCTTCTATTCTACAATGTTTAAAAAGTTGTAGTAGGGCCATGTAATACAGTTCTCTATATTGCAGAGATTTAAAGGATAACTTTATATTATTAATTAGTCTGGGTTTTGTAAGTTTTACTAGGCTTCCTTCACAAGTTGAGACTGAATATTTGCCAGTTGTCTCATCTATTGTGACATTGGTTGTGTAGGTGTAGTTTTGGGATATTCCTTTTACACACATGTTTTCCAAATGAGTACTTCTGTTTGGGTAGTGTGTGTCAATTAATTAGCTTTGTTTTAAATGTCCTGACTGTTGGGATCATTTGTGGCTATTGTTTCTATATCTAGGTAGGATTTTACTAATCTTTTTCAGGAGGAAGTTGTACCAAAGTTTAGCCAGACAATGTGTTAATATCTGCCATAAAAGGCTGTATCTGCTAAACAGTTTGCAGATTCATAGCACCCGCATTCTCTGTTGGAGAACATTTTTATACCAAACCTGTACAATTTTAGTGACATTGTTTTGTCAGATGATTTGTCATCCCAGAAGTCTTTTAACTCTGTATTCACAGCTTTAGTGAGATAAGATGTGACATACCTTGCAAATGCAGTGGAATTGTCTGCAATGTATTGGATGTTTATATTTGCATTCCACAAGACGACAAGGATTGCATTGTAATAATTGATGTACTTGGATGCATAGTTGCTTTTAATGTTGTATGTGTTTTTAGGGGATTTCCCTTTTACACTTTGTGTAACAGAAGACAATAAGTTATTTACTTGTCCTGTTGTGCAAACTGGTCTAAGAAACCAAAGAGACATTTGGTAGAGTATATACTTTTGTGTTTATCTCGACATCAGCAATATTTGCCACACTTATGTTTTTCGATTTGTGTATATAGGTCACAATCTGTGCTTTCTGAAGGGATGTCACAGGTAATGTGTTTTTGAATAAATTGTAAAACAGTGGCATCACTGTCATGGTCGAATTTGGGAGTATCTTTTATCCACAAAATAGGTGGATGTGTGGTGCTCCTCTGGATTGATATTCTTTTCGCAAAAAGAAGTGTTCCACTTCTCTGAATGGAGGGGTATTTTGTATTGCAGCTGAAGTGCAGCATGGCAATGAAGTGATGGTGAAAGTACCTTGATACATTAAGAGGGTCAAGAAAACACAGTTCTCCTAGTATTTTCATATCTATTCCCTCTTTATTTTGGTTTGCAGTACGTAATAAGTTGAGCAAGTAATCCCATGCATATTATACACAATTGAATGTAACATACCATATGTGTTGGCCTAAATTCCTTAGCAATCAACGTACATCGGCATGACGTCAGATCCATTATTCTTTTGTACCAGACATGTTTGCCAAGAGATTTGTGATACTTGACTGTAAAACCTCATCTTTGTCTTTGATCTTTTGAAGCAGTTCGGTAGCCAATATGTTTGGAAAATAAGAGCCTGTTTTTAATGTGTGTGCAACATTAAGTTGCTCATACACTTTCACACAGGAGGTGGAAAATATATTCTCCACTTTGTCTAGATCTGCGGTTTCAGAATACATTCTGAAAAACCAATATACTGATGCACTAATTTGTGTTGATCTTTCATCATATCTTCCTCCTTTTCTTGTAGGAAAGAGTAGAAGAAACGAACATGCTTCTACACGTTTCTCCCATATGCTCATTGGGGAGCCTTTGGCTTGACGCAATTGATATATTTCAAATGCATCTTCTATAGTGTCTTTGGAGTGTAGTGGGTCAAATGTTTACTGGTCTAAAATGTTGGCTGCAGTAAGAAGATCTACATGTTCAAATTGGCCAGTTTGTAGTGAATCTTGAATTATTTGGGTGGTTTCTTATAAGTTTTCCTCTATGTCTATATCTTTGTAATAATGATTGTTTTATTTAATGTATTGTAGGGCTTGTCTAAATTTGTTTAAGTCGACTAGTTGCTGCCAAATAATTTTGTCTTTTATTGGTACGCCATTAATTAGTGTAATCAATAATTGATCATCTGGCTGTTGTTCTCCTAGAGTTTCTTCATTTTCTTTAAGATCCAATGATAACTATACTACATTGCCTTGAATGCCTTTTAGTAACTCAGATGGAGGCAAGTTGGCCGTTTTCAGTTGAAGGCATATTATAGCTTGAAATGGGTGTACTGTTTGAATTATAATGCTCTCACAAGTTACGTTGTTGGTGAGCTTTTGGAAGTGAGAAGATTTCTAACTTATTAGTAACAGCATATGATAGCATTTGGTTATTGTCCAGCTTTGTATTGCAGTATGTGCAACCTATTGAGGATTCCATTATTTTATGTTCATTTTCTTTTGTTAGATATAAAGCTAATTGGAACCATTGGGATTCCTCATTTTGTTCTATTTTGTAGACCATATCTACTATTTGGGTGCTCTTTTTATTAAAAGCTCTGCAACAACAGATACATACTTGGTCTGGTATTTCAGCAAATGTGTTTTGAAACATAACTGTTTTGTTTGTATGTGTTTGTAAGGTGGGTGCAATTTGTGAGGTTTTCGCTAATGTTTGTGTAATGTACTGAATTTTGTAAGTCAACTTCAGTTCCAAAATATTTACTTTGGATCTGTTCTATTTCTCAAGGGAGTTCTTTGGCAGTGCCATGTAGGAAAATGCTATTAAAATTCTGCAGTTTAGAGCAGGACTATTTGCATGTTATAGTCTATTTATACAATTTTGTATAGCAGAATGGTGTGGTGCTACCATTTTATGTGATGGAACGTGCTTTTGCAATGCAGGCTAATGAATGTCTTCACAGTCCTGTTTGGATGTGCACTGGGCAGGAGTCAATGGTTTGTAAAGTATTTATTCTATCTTTGTCTTTTAGTTTCACTAAGTGGTTTAGGAATTGTCGTAAAGATGTGAAGGATTGTTGTTGTACATTATATTTTGAGCTGCAATTCAATACTTGATGGATTGTTTGGGCAAAAGAAATGTTGGGTGGAAAGTTTGTTGGGGAATGTTTCTCTATAAGGGTCTCTTTTGCTATAATGGTGTCTCCTACCATTTCATAGCCGCTGACATTATTGTCTATGTCAATTGGGTTGAAATATGGTTCTGTGCTGCTTTTGTGAAGCCATTCACCGCCGAAAGAGATTTAAAAAAGTTATCTCTGTTGACGTTGCGCATGTTTAGAAATACTTTTTGGAATGTATTGATTAATTTAGTTAGTGGTTTCATTCTGTTTAATATTTATATGAACACATTTCTCTTTAGTAGAAATGCACTGTCAATCAGAGCTTCAAGTATTCTTTTTCTGTGGTCGTTTTTAATGGTATATCATGACTTTGTAACTGTCTTTATGAGATTTTTTGTAAACTTATTTTTAGGGAATGCTTTACTGTGGCTACACTAATATTGGTAGATACAGTGTCAGGTTCATTACTTGGTCTGTTTTTTATTTTTTTTTTAGTTTTAGATTTTGCAAGAGGGGCATTCGTTGTATTAGTGGTGACTTTTTTACTTTTGTTGAGTGAGGTTACTAACTGTTTTGTTTTAACGTTTGCTATACATTGTTGTAGAGGAGGATGACTAAATGGCTTGTTATTATTCTTGTCTTCCCTATTTTTTCTTTATTTTCTACTGAGTACCTTTTCAGCATGCATTGTTTTTTGCCTGTTGGGAAAAAAAGAAAGTGTGTGTTGGAAGATTGTGGAATAATTATGCATGTATTATGCATGGGTGTGTTTGTGATTGTGCAGTTGGATGATAGGTGTGGTTGGGAAGATTGTAAGAGAAAGAGGCTGTAAAGGCGTGATAGGCTTTGGTTAGTGAGTAAGGGAATGGTGTTGTGATGGAATACGTGAGGATATTATGGAAAACAGTGTTTGTTACAATGGTGTGATTCACTGCATAGGTGTGATTCACTGCATAGGTGTAGATATAATGAAAAAGGGGGACGACGTGTGTATGTGTGTGCTAATGTGTGTTAGTGATTTGAAATGCAATGAGTTTAAAGTTGTTGCCTTGAAATTATTATTTATGTGCATATGGGTATACAATATTAAGGACGTACATTGTGGTATATATGCTGTTGAGAGATATCTGTGTTGTTAGGTAGTAAGGAATGGGCAGCGTTTTGAATAGAGGACAGTGTTTAGATGAGAATCAAAAGTGTGTGAATGAAATATGACTAAGAGTGAAATAAAATGTTGGTGAGTAGAACAGAATATTTTAGGCTAATATAGTGAAAGTACATTGCTACAATTAGAGCAGTGAACATGCAATACTCATGTACTTACTTTGTTGGATGTGAAGAGTGTTCTTTCTTCTGTGTCTGTTTCCTTCAATCTTCTTTTTTCCTGTAATTGGAAAAGAAAGTTAGTAGGTATAAGTGGTTATGGCAAAGTGCTTTTAGTAGGAAAGTTTGCTATTTATTAAGGTAGTAGAAGTTGTTGAGAAAAGAGTTAATGAAGGTTGGTTATGGGTGCTGTAGTAAAGTATGCTAAATATGCTGTTTGAAAAATTGGACTATGAATTTTATTATGAATGTAACGTCTGTAATTAAACGAACCGGTAAAAAGTTGCTGGGAGCTTTTCTGGACCGGCTCACTCTGTGTTTAGTGGTAGTGGCGCTGTACTCAGGCAGGTCTTACCTGCTGGGAGTTGAGGCTGCTACCGGCAGGCTTTACACTGAAGGGCCGGCATCATTACTAATGGTGAAGGTGCTTCATGGTTCACATTCCCCTGGAGTCCTATAGGACTGTATGGGAATGGGAACTTAGTGTACCGACGCTAATTGTGATATTTCAGCAGCATCGGGATGTCAGGCGATGATAACGGTAATACGGGTTTCATGGGAACACGCCGGCTACCAATGGGTTTTACTGGTAATCTCGTAATGAGGCCCACTGAGTAGTGTTGTTTGGGACATTACAAGGTGTAGTGCAAACATGGGTGTGTTAAAAAGATGCATATCTAGTTTATTTTAGTGCTGGTGATTTTAATGAGAGAATGGCTGTGTTTATGGTGCAATGTATTTGTAATGTGTTGTAGCATTTTTAAAGAATATGGAAACTGTTTCCTAATGGTAATGCAATAGCAGATTGTATTTTGAGCAGTGTCTGGTGTGTTATAGCAGTGGCTGGAGAAGAACAATAGTTTGTATGTAAAGAGAGGTGTTGTATATAAATACTTTGGGCCCAATTAATGGCATCTCTTGCACAGTGCAAAGTGACTTTGCTCTGCTGAAAAGTGAATTTGCACTGCCAATATAAACCCTGATTCACGGAACTGTGCAAAGTGTACTTTTTTAGCAGTGGAAAATCACTTTGCACTCTGTAAAAAATATTATGAATTGGGCTGTTTGGCAGTATACAGATATTTGCGAACAGGTGGAGAATGGTGGCACTATAAGGGATGTAATGAGAAAGGTTGGAAAGTTTGATGTTGATATGGAAAAAGATATGGAAAATGGTGCGCATCTAAAAGGATTTTGCTGAAAGTAAAAAATTGCATATGTGCATTTGCAACAGCTCTAAGTATTTTGTAAAAGAAAGGAAAAGCTGATGTGAAAGATTTGTAGAAAATGTTTAAGTAACAGCACATGTAAGTAACTGTCACTTGGTGTTAACAAGTGTACAGTGCTGTCATATATGTCAGTTGATAGAGTGGTTACAAAGAGAATATGCTTATTGAGAAGATTATTACAAGGTAAGTGGCAACAACCCTGTATAAATATTTGTTTGTGAAATTGGGGAAAAACACTTTATAAAATATAAGCATACCTGTTGTATGTCTTCTTAGATGCAGATGTTGCTAAACCTGAAAGTGGAAATCTTTTAAAGCTTCACAGTAGATTTTGATGCAGATGGCTGTGATTAACAGGAGATATGAACTCTCAGAGTTCAAGTGTAAATCTGAAGTGTTCAACTGAGATGACAGGGTTAGGTGCAGAGTTTGTAGATGGATGTGTGACAGTTTGAACGCAGCCAATGAGGAAGTGTTACAAACATGAAAGTGGAAAGGGTAGAAGGGCTGCCCTATGCTACAAGGTCCACGGACAATGTGGTAGTCTACGGATGGGAGGTGTGCAATACGGGTCCTTTATGGATACATGGCATGGAAAGGGGACTGTGGAAACTGCAGACAGTCGAGATGTCCACTAACAATGGGGGATGAGTGAATCAGTTTTCTTCTGTGTGATCTACAGGAAGAAAGTGCAGCAGGAGTTTTGTTTGCTGAGTGCACCGAAGATAGCTATGTCTTGGTGGAAGCACAATGTATGGATAGTGGGAGACTCTTGGATCCATTGGCTGAAGATGTATTCTGAGCACTTTGGATTGTCTGAGAATCTTGGATTGCAAAAATTAGTAGTTTCATGGTATGGAGTTTGTGGAATGAAGTGGGCAGAATTGTTCCCGTTTTGGGAGAGAATGGTTAATCTAAGGCATCCGGACATCTTTGTTGTTCACTGTGGAGGCAATAGTTTGGGTTATGTCACTGTTTGAAATAAAGGATACATTTGGGAACTTGAGGGCACTGTTTCCACACTGAAAACACTTTTTTCACAGATTGCTCAGAGACAAATGAGGACATTTATTTTGTCCACAAATTGAAAAAGCAAGGCACAATGTTAACAAAGCTCTATGTGCTTTTTTGTGGGATGTTGGCATGACATTTTTTGATAAAGCAAATATCAAATTTGATAGTGTCAACCTTTTTCCAAAGAGATGGTGTGCATCTGACTGATGTTGGCAAATAGATTTTTTTGAAAATGTTCAAAATGCATGAAGCATTTTTTTTAACATATACAATATGCAATCCCCCACCTTCACTTGCCTCTCCGACAAAAAAAACAAAAGCCCAAAAAAATATAAAAAACAAAAACACAAAAAAGGTTTGTTTATGAGCAACCATTTTTGAATGAAAAACAAGTTAAATGATTTTAATTCACCCACCCCATGCCTGGAATTGTGTAGATGTCCGTGGACATTTGCACCGTCCACGTAAAAGTGTCCTGTAATTTTTTTGTCAGTTCTATTTTTTAACTGTGAAAGGCAGCAGCAGCCATGTAGTTATGGTTAAGTTGCTCAAACCATAGGAAGGACACTATTTGGGCGACTTATAACTTTGCACGCCCTGGATGAATATTCACAAAACTTTGCAAAAAACATATATGGCCCAAATTGATTCTGCAATGTTTGGTGAGGTTTCATGCATGAGGGGGCAAAGTTATAGGGGTAGGCCCCAAAATGTGTGGTGTTTCCCATAGATGAAATTTAAAACAGAATTTGCTCACACCTACAGCCCAAACTGCTGGATGGATTTTCACCAAATTTGTGGCAGGAGCAGCATGTTGGTCCCGAAAGGGTGCTTTTGTAAATTTGGTGTAAATCGGCTCAGTCGTTTTTTGGTAAAATGGCCAAAAAGTAGGTAAAAAAGAGTGATATCTGGGTTTGGTCTTCGGACTCACTTCCCTGTCGGTCAGTCCCTGTTCGGTCAGTGGACAGGCCTCTGATTCGTCCAGCTGGGGAGCGTGATGTCTGCAGACATCGGACGTGCCCACTGATTGGTGAGTCACATTTTTGGGAAACGCTTGCCATGTTTTTCAAATTTGCGGACAGCGCCCGTTGTCAGCGAACATTGCAGGAAAAAAATATTAAAAAAACAGAACATTGCACTTGTCAAATGAATGAAACAATCTCTGGTGAGGCAGCAGTGATGAGGAATGGGTGGTTTGTGATTGCCAATGTCTGCAAACAGTGCGGGGGCAGCCCTGAGATGTTAGCGAACATCTAAGATGTTCGGGGGCATCCATACATATTTTTGGATTACAGGGTTGGTGAAAAGCAGTTTTTGGATGTTGTATAAATTTGGCGCCACTCAATGAAACTGTATGACATTTTGTGATATCATTCTAGAGTGACCATAAATGGCTGTACAAAGTCTGGTGGTCTTTTGCCATGAGGGAACACAATTAGAGGGTGGGTCCCAAAATATTTGAAAGGCTTATACATTTGGTGCTGTTTCACAAATCTGAACAAAGGTTTGGAAAATGGTTTAAGACCCAGATTTGAATGTTTTTGCAAAGGTTGGTGGGGTCTTGTGAAGAGGGGCAAAATTAGATGGGCGTTTCAACATTTTTAGATGGGTTATAACTTTGTTTCTGTTTTATGAATGTGCACAAAGGTTTTAAGACAGATTACAGACCGATCCTTGAATTTTTCTGCAAAGTCTGAATGGATTTTGTCAACTGGGAGCTAAGTTATATGACTATTGTATGTACGTATATTTTGACACTTTTCAAAAAATCAAACGTGGATGGATTTTCAGGAAAGCTATGTGAAGCATTGGAAAGGACTAGAAAGCATGATTTTGCAAATGTGTCAGTGATTTATTTTTTGAAAAGTGGTATAATGTAGGTCTAAAAAATTGTGATATACCTTTGGTGACTGAGGTATAGCCGGTGGCCATGGGCGGTGGCCAGATATTCCTGGTCATGGCCTGTGGCCATGGGCAGTGGCTATATTGCCTAGGTCATAGCAAAAGGCCATGACTCAGATAATCTGGCTAATGCCATGGCCAACAGGGACTGGCTATGTGGTGAAGTTTTTGAAAATTGGGATAGATTTGAAAGGGAAAATAAAATCTGCCCGTGGCTAAAATGTTGTCCTTCGCTACAGCCCAAAGTGCTGCCCAGGTTTGCATCAACAGACCACCATGACTATCGTTGCATACACTCTAGGACAATTAGGACAATGAAAATCAGCATATAATTACCAAGTACACCAAACCAGATGCCCATGTGCTCATCATGCCACCCCTTGAAATCATTAACCACCCTTTTTGTGACAGAATTGTACAAGGTATTGAGATTGGATGCCGGACTCATTTCCACAACCTTGCAGAAATGACTGGCCCACAATCCATATGCCTTGACTCAGACTCTAGAGAGTCGAATCACGTGTCGGCTGACTTGTAACAATAAATATAGCATCAAAAATGGCTTTGAAGACTGCTTCATTATGACAACAGTCACTTATTGAATAACCCAAAGCTGGGGTGAACAGGGCTCATTCTCCCATTCGAAACCTAACATTTAAAGAAGGAAGGGCAGCTTTACAAAAGAAACCAAACACCAGCAGCATGGTGATCTGTTTAAAGTAGAAGTTGAAGCGCAGTGGTCCACCATGCAATTACTAGTCAAGGTCTCTGATTTGATTATTGGGATGCAGCATGGCCGAACCCAAGGTTTCAATGGGAAGAAATATTTTGCTTGTGGCTACAGCTGGAAGTTGTGTACTCAATTACAACAAACCTGTGCCAGGAGCATCAGCAAGGAACTGTAAGCATGGGTTTGCAAATCTGTTTTGTGTTTTATTTTTCCAAAGTGTCCAAATGTAAGCACAGAAAATAGAGATATAAGTTTGGTGTATGGACAATGAGCCTGGCACTCAACAAGTATGAATGCCCACTCTGATTTACTTATTGGGGCATGCAGCATTGCTGAAGCTCTAGGGTTAAATGGGAAAGAAAAAATCTGCTTGCTGCTGCAGCCCGGAGTAGTTAATGGGATGGCAGCAGATTTACCCATGGAGCTTCAGCATGTACCTGAAAAATACTTTTGGAAAGGGTCTGCTGTTTGTTGTCAAAGCGTAAGTACACAAAATTATGATATCACTTTTCTGCCGTGGGCAGAGGGCATGGAATTTGGCAAAGACAAATGTGTACTCTGATTTGCCTATTGGGTTTTGTGCTGCTGATAGCGCCTTACATAAGTATGCGTTGCAAAAAATGTTTGTTAAAGGAGGTTTATAGTTCTTTCATATATGTTAAAAGTGGAATTATTAATAACTTATAACAGTGATGTAACATTATGAAACATTTTTACTTATGAAAACGTAATCAACTGACAGAAAAACCTTTGTTAAAGGGACGTTACGGTTAAGATGTACCCCACACTTGGGACCCTTGGGACTCCTCTGCCCCAGCAGTTAGCTAGTAGCCTCGCTAATTGGCATCCATTGGCACTTCCCTTCTGGGTTCCCAGGAGCACTTGTCCATCCATAGTGCCCTTTTTATTTATACACTTCTGTCACTGCACAATGCATATGTGCATTTATATGAGAACTATGTACATTTGTTATACGTATGGGAAATGTATGTGTAAAAAATGTGTTTAGTGGCAGTTGGTGGGTGGAGGTTTAATATGTTGATGGGCTATATTTAGAGTTTTTTAAGTGATTGGTGGCTATATGAGTGAATGGTTTAAAGCAGGGTATTAGGGAGTGTTGGAAACATAACAGTAAAAAGAGTAGAAGGTTTGTTCTGTGTGATGGTGTGCATGTGCAATCCAGATTTTCTAATAAGGCAGGGGCTAGGCATGAGCTAGACATGGGAATGCAGAGACTGTGGATAGTTATAAACAGCAAAAGATTTTGGTGTTTATTGTATGCTAGAGAGAATAATTTCAGATATACATTTGTTTCTGTGTGTTTTTCTTTTTAGTTCTATTTTTTAACTGTGAAAGGTGGTTCCTAAAGGAACTTTTTAAAATGTTTTTCTTTGAAAACATTTATTTTGCAGGGGAGGCCATCAAGTACGTTTGTGAGAAAAATGAGGCAAGGGGCACTAACCACAGATATAGAGGGGAAGGTGGACAGGGAAAATGTTGCATGTGTGTTACATCTAATGTAGAGGGCTACTTGATTGCAGCTTCAAAAGCACTTCAAAATTGTTCCACCCTGCAGAGCGGTGTGTTGCAGTATATACAGAGTACTGCTGTTTTTCAAAGATATGGATCAACAACCTCTTTTATCACTTGCAAGGTAGCTGGTGGGATTTTGTGTCCCACAGAAGTAGGCTCTGTGGTTACAGCATCGGTTGAGGAAGATGAGGTAGAGGAAGACAGCCTACTACTTCCTAGGAAAGGGACAACCTTTCTGAGAGCATTGTGGGGTTTGGATTTGGTGTGGCGCCTCATGGAGGTGGTCCCGTAGGAGTACTGCCCCGTAGTCCATGACTCAGTGCAACGTTGCACTCAGTGCATTTCCCTTTGGTAGCTTTAGCCTTTGTACATTTGCAACACTGGTAAAGAACTGCCACACCCATGATTCTTTCTGGGTGCTAGAGGTACGCACTTGTTCTACCTCATCTACCCAGTCTTGTGCTCCTATCATTGTGTAGGTCCTCCAGCTGGTGGTGGTAGTGGTGGCTCTTGTGGAGGAGGGATGGGAATAGCTGATGCCATTTTTAAGATTAATAGCAGTATTCCTAATATTCTTCCAAGTATGTGCTGTGTGTTAGATTGATAATTGATCATGAGTATGAATAGGTGTAGGAGCTGCGCAAGGGTAAATATTGGGCTTCAAACTTCCTAGATCAGATGGAAATGCAGTTTCGAACTGGACGCGAAGCACAGATCCGTTTGTGCAGTGCGAAGGCGTGCATGAACACGTCCTCATGGCACATATGCGCGTGGTCACGTGACGCTGTCCGGATATTCAGCGATGATGTCAGACTTTCACAAAGGTCGACAAGCACAAAGACTGTGGAAAAAGTTGCAAAACGTGTATCGAAGTGTTAACAATGATGCTAGAAGTTGGGGAATGGAAATTTAAAGTAAAATTTTCTAAATTGGAATTAAATGTTGCTATATTGGGGTGAGTATGATATCAGTAAGTTGAAGCAAATTATGGTGCACTGGTAAAAACCCATGAAATTGAATGAAACATCTTTGTTAAAGGGACATTATGATTAAGTTGCACTAACACAAACCTATGCATTTCATTGAAAACATTTTGTTAAAGGGAAGTGATGGTTAAATTGGATTAATAAAAAACCTATGAAATACAGTGAAAAAACGTTGTTAAAGGGAAGTTAGGCTTACAAGTAAAACTGAAAACCCACAGAAATTCAGCAGTTGTGGTAAGCTAAGCAACCATAACTTGGGGCACCACCAGGCACTTCTAAGACAAACACGCAGTACATGAAACTTGACATACCTCAAGGGCTCTTCAGCTATTGAACCTATAAGGCAATTGCATTTTTTGAGTGATGTTTACATGTACCAATTAAACTGGAGATTATATTGCTCAATAATGTTAAGAGTTTTTCTATATAGTAAGTTGGTATTGTCTGAGAGGGAGGTATGGTTTTAGGAGATTGCGGCTATATATTATGTTTTTGTTGGATATTTCAGAAATGGTGGCAATTTCAGGAGAGGAATCTCATTGTTCAGAATATTTTGGTGAGTTGCTATAGAGGTGGGTATAAAGATCCAGAATTAGTCACGGCTGTACGCATATATTTCTGTGCAGTAATCATATTATTTTATGGCTGTTACATCACAGAATTGTACATGTCTCCCTGATTCAATGTCCTCACAGTCAGCCATGTGCAATTTAATTTTGAAACCCTTGCAATATGTGTTATTTTTTTTTAATATCACATTTTATTGATTTTCTTCAAAGAACAACACGTAACGCATACATTCTAAACATACAGACATAACTTATGCATAGTTTATATATTAAATCAGTATGTGGGTACATCAGAGTCTATCGGGTTGTGACCTTGTGTTTCCATACAGTTTGTATTGGTTTCAAATGTTCATCTTTCTTTGCACGTTACAGACTGGTATTTCAAACTTTCCTCCCATTTTTGCCAAATTTTATGCGCCTTACCGGGGCAACCACTAGTGGCGTACAACCTGGTCTCCATTACTATGCACGCATCCACATCTGTTGCCCATTGTTCATATTGCGGAGTAGAGTTTGACCCCCATAGTTGTGCTAGGTTCCTTTTGGCAAGACCACTGGCCGCTGAGAATGGATGTTTCTCAAATCGGGACAATTCAATGTTTGCATCTATTCCCCAGTATCAGTAGCTTAGGGTCCATGGGTACTACCTGGCCTATTACCCGCGAGAGCCTATCGCAACATTTCTGCCAAAAGAGTTGGATTCGCAGACATTCCCAAAGGATGTGGAAAAAGGTTCCCCTCTCTTGGTGACATCTCAAACAGTTTGGGTCTGTTACCTTCCCCCATTGAAACAGCACCTCTCTTGGATAGTAGATTCTGTGAAGAATTTTGAGTTGAATCAATCTGATTCTGGCAGATATGGCTGTCTCTGTGGGGTACATAGGGCCGTGGCCCAATCTTCCGGTTGAATTGGCCCCACGTCTTTTTCCCATTTTGCTTTTAGGCTATCGAGCTCCGGTGTTGCAAATGCAGAGATTGCGTTATACATTGTGGAGGTTATTTTATTGTCTATTCTATCTGCCGCTTATGTTGTAAGTGCATGTAGTAACTGCCTGTAGGGGAAGTGTTTTGTCACGGATAGGCCAAATGTGTTCCTTAGGGTTTCAAAGGACGCTATCTTACCGTTCTGTATCACGTCCCAGATTCTGTTTATCCCGCTTGTTTCCCAATTTGCCCATTTCGGGAACCCATTGATTTCTGGTAGATGTCTATTTCTCCACAGGGGTTGTACCGGTGTAATCTTCCCCTCCCAACCTAAGTGTTTATGTGCATCTCTACATATCTGTGCTCGGTGAACAGTTGTCGTGTTAGGGTTAGGGCGGGTTATATTCTGATAGAGAATCTCCAGTGGGGAAATTCCCTGACCCGCCTGTGTGTGTTGTTGAATGTGTGGTAGGTCGGGGCTGTTGTGTAAGATGACATTTACAATTGCCATCTGGGAGGCCAAGTAGTATGTTTCCAGGCGAGGGAGTCCAATACCACCTTCCCAGATCGAGCGTTGCAGGGTGGTTAGGGCAATTCGCGGGTGTCCGCCTCCCCATAACAATTTCCTGAGTATCCTGTCTATTCTGTGGACCTCTGACCTGAATGTGTAATGGTGCATTCTGCAAAATATAGAGAAATTTCGGGAGGGTCAGCATTTTAAACAGTGCCGCTCTTCTCAGTAGAGTAAGGGGAAGCACCATCCAGTGTCTCACATCATTCGCAAACCTATCAATGATTGGATATAAGTTCCTGGGCACATATTCCGTAAAGGTCGATCGTGATCTGCACGCCGAGATAGCGGAAATGCTCAAGTTCTATTTGGTACGATTAGTTATCTGCGGTCATATTATTTATTCCTTTTACCGGAAATAGTATCGATTTGTTCCAATTTACCCTTAGCCCACTGAACAGCCCATAACGCTTCAGTATTTGTGTGACCATGGGACAGGACTCTGACGGGTCACCTAGGTAAATAAGCAAGTCGTCGGCGTACAGGGATACTCCATCCTCCCAATCTTGGGTTCAGCGGAATCCCTTCCATGATTGTGTGTCCCTCAGTATTATTGTGAGGGGTTCAATCATTAGTGCAAATAACATCACAGATATGGGGCATCCCTGTCTTGTTCCTTTGCCCAGTTTAATGCTCCGTGAGGACCACCCGTTTACTCTGACCTCAGCTGTCGGGGCATTATATAGGAGCTTAACCCAGCTCATAAATTGATCACCAAATCCCATTCTGGTCATTATTATCCACAGGGCCTCCCTGTACACTGAATTGAATGCTTTCTCGAAATCAATGGAGAAGAGTGCAAGAGATTCTGGTAATACTGGTGCCTTCTCAATGGCTTCATATAGCCTGTGGATGTTCATTCGTGTGGATCTTTGGGGCATAAAGCCACATTGATCTGGATAATTGTGAGTGGTTATTACCATTTGCAATCTATTGGCAAGGATTTTAGCTAGGATTTTGGCTTCCGTGTTTATGAGCGAGATTGGTCGGTAGGAACTACACACGTCTGGTGGTTTGCCTTCCTTATGTATCACCAATATAGTGGCCCTCCTGAGGTCTGGTGGGAGAATCCCTTTTTCCTTTGCGTGTAAAAACATGTTATGCATGTGTGGTGCCACTTCACTGCTTCCTATCTTTTTCCAGGTTTCCACTGGGAATCCATTATGGCCTGGGGTTTTTTCCATTTTGGAGTTGGGACATGGCTTCTATTAGCTCTTCTTCTGTGATCTCTCTTTCTAAATTCATTCTTTGTGCGTCGTTCAGGAATGGGAGGGTAAGACTGTTAGGGGCCTTGTATAGGTCCTCATAGTAGGTTGCGAAGCAGTCTGCAATGTCTGGGTCGGTCGAGGCCATTCCTGCCACTGCGGTGCTTATGTTTCTAACTTGGTGGTGGCCTTCATCTCTCTTTTCCAACCATGCTAACATCTTACTGGCTTTGTCCCCTGTTTCGTATAACCTAGCATGCATTGTTCTGTGCGCTTGTTTTGCACAATTCAGTGTCACATTTTGCAGTTTTTTCTGTGCTAGGATTGGGGCTCTGTTATCCTCAACTGCACATGTATCTGCGTACTGTGCCTCCGCTCTCTGTACCTCACTTTCTGCATCCTTCACTTCTTTCCTGTGTGTCTTCTTATGTGCTGCTGTCCAACCCAGGATTTCCCCCCTCAGTGTTGCCTTGTATGCCTCCCATAGTATCACGTTATCAACTGTTGAGTTCTGATTTAGCTCGAAATATAAACATGTGGCCTTTTGGATTTTCTCCACTAAGTCTGGGAAGCCCTGCTAGTAACTGTTTAGCCACCAGGTTGTTGGGGGCTGGGGTCTCTCTGTTTCAAGTAGAATCATTAGCGGGGAGTGGTCTGATATCCCTCTCTGGAGCAGGGTTGCCTCTGTTATCTTGTGTATGTTCTCAGCTGGGGTGAAGAAATAGTCCAGCCTGGATAGTGACGCATGTGCACCAGAGTGGAATGAGTGTTGTCATTCTGTCTGGTGTAAATCTCTCCACACGTCTCTCAACCCCAGTGCTGCTGCGAAGGTACCTAGTTTGGTTGGTATTGCTGGATTTCTTCCCCTTATGTGTGTACGATCTTCATCAATATTCATTACCTCATTAAAGTCCCCTCCTATTATCAGGGCGTCTGCTTCATTGTTGGCAATTATGTGTGTGATATCCTCCAAAAGAGCGGTCATGAGAGCTGGGGGTGAGTAAACTACCAGTATCGCTATGGTATGATTCCACAATGTACCTTGTATGTATACAAATCTCCCCCCTGTGTCTTGGGTTATGTTGGAGATCTTAATGGAATTCTTTTGTTGACTAATATTAGTACCCCTCTCGACCCCATTGTGCATCCTACATGCATCGCTGTGCGATATTTAGTTCTCTTAAAGAGCTGGCAGATTGCACCTGCAAGGTGAGCCTCTGTGAGGAGCGCTATAGCCGGATTATGCCGATTTAGATATTGTGTCACCAGCCTTCTTTTAACACAATTACCCAGACAGTTCACGTTCCATGTTAGGAGACAAAGTTGTTTGGTTTTAGGCCCAATTACAGTCACTGTCGGTTTTATATTTCTTTGTCTTTGGGCAGCCCCAGCCTTCCCCAGAGGTGTTTGTTAATTTCCTGATCTGGTGTACCTCTATGCATTTCGTGTTTAGTGTGGATCGTCGAACCATGCATACATTATTAACAAAAACATTAACTTTAAATCCCAATCCCCCCTCCCTATACTCCATCCCCAACTGAAGCATTTGTCGCCCTCTCAATCAAAAGTTCTAACGAATAACCGAACTTATGACGCCTTTTGGCACCACAGCATCAATGGTGCCTTTGAGTGTTTACAGACGTGTGTTGTCTATTTTTTCCCGCTGGTTTAATTCTCTGGGGGGTTGTGCTGAGGGCCGCCAGCGTGTTAAGGTGTAGGAAATCTTCATGACATATTGCGGACAGGCTGTCAGCCCCATGTGGGCAGCTGTAACAGGAGCCCACACTGCCCAAGCCACAGCCATGTGGCTGTCAAATCCATACTTTGGTTGCAGCTTGGTTGTTATAGAATGTTGGTGTCCTCTTTCAGTACGCTGTTCAGTGGTATTTCCTCCGCCTCATTCATTATCTTCATTTTGTGGTGCGCCCAGTTCTTGTTGTGGTTGTTCCGGAGGTGCCCTTTCCGGTCTCGGTCAGTTCTGCGATTGCTCTGCCACCCATTTGGTCTCCAATCGCCCTCCAGATGTCTTTCCGCCCAGCTCCACGCCTCCCTGGGGTTGGTGAAGTGCATAGTCATTCCATTGAAGTATATTTTCAGTTCTGCAGGGAATAGGAGTCTGTATTTTATGTTTAGGGTCTGCAGGCGTTTTTTAAGTGGGTCAAAGGACTTTCTTGCTTTCTGTACTTCTCTGGTGAAGTCAGGAAAGAAGGCAATTTTGGAGCCATTGAATGTTATAGAGCCTTTGCTTCTGGCCATTTGGAGCATTGCGTGTCGGTCCCTACAGTTCATTAGCCTTGCGATCACTGTGCGACGGGGGGCCCCAGGGATCTGCCTACAAGACGGTATCCGGTGGGCTCTTTTGATTGACAAGAAATTCGATAGAGTGTTGGGTGCAAAAAGATTCACGCGCCATAGTTTGAGGAACAGTTCCATGCTTGTTCATTCTGATTTTTCAGGTAGCCCTAGGATTCGGATATTGTTCCGTCTTGCCCGGCCTTCTCTCTCTTCCACACATTCTTCCAGTGCTTTGATATGAGCCAAGGCTCCTGTCATCTGTTGGGTTACTGTCCTCAATCCGTCCTCCGCACCCGATATGCGACCCTCGGCTTCCCCTGTGCGAGCAGTAAGTATTTGCAGGTCATGGCGTAGCAGTGATACTTCTGTGCTGATGCCATCCATCTTTTTTTCCATGGAGGTTCTCAAGTTGGCGATAGCATTCATGACATCTTTGAGTGATATGTCCCCCTCCGTTTCCAGGGTATCGCTGGATTTGGCTTGTTCAAGTGGGGAGGTTTGGGCAGAGGTTGTATACTGCTCCATTTTGCTCTGCGTTGACCCAGGTTTTATCCTATCTTTCCCAATAGTGGGTTTGCGGATGTCGGGCTATAGGCAGTCTTCTTGCGCAATTGATGTTTATAGCATAGTTTGTATCGGTGGGCTGTGTCGTCTAGATGCACTTGTGTTATCCTGTTGTCACCTCTGCTCACTGGTCCTTGTGGGATCAGATGAGTTGAATGTCATGGTGTGGGAGTAGTGTAGATTAACTGTCAGACGTATATATAGAATGATTGTAGAAAGTAATAGAAACTAATGCAGATATCTGTACACATTGATTTTGCAGAAAAAAAAGACAGAAAAATTGATATCCCCACCTGAAGAAGGGCGAACACATTGCCTGAAACGCGTAGTGGAACCCATAGGTTAGAATCCTAAAAGCCTGCAAGAGGGCTTGTGTAAAACTGGGACAATAAACCAAGGATATCAAGATATTTTGGAACAATTTGACTACAAATGAATGAAGTATTGTTTGTTGAAGAATCATGATGTGATTAAAACTGTAATTGGAAAAAAAAATATTATTGAAACTGGCATACACGAACAAGTTTGTATATGACAATATAATATGCAATGTGCCTATGATATACTGAATGAGATAACAGAAAATCCTTGTTATGAAAGAAATAAACACACACACAAGTTTGTGTTTTTTACATAAGCAAGTTGTCATACACGTGAAGTTTATTGAACAATATTTGGCTGTCGTAGTGCAGCACAGAAGTGTGCATCTGTTATGTTTTCCGATACAACGGTTGACCATATACAATTCAATCTGTAGTGTAGATGCAGCCACGTGCAGTTACACGGTTACGCTATGCCTTAGGTGGGTGGGCCTCCACCTGCTTCATGGGTCTGGTGCCTCCATCTCTATTCCATTGCTGGTTTCTGATGATGGAGTAAACCGTCCCATGTAAATGTTTTGAGCCATATCAGGCGCTCATCGCCTGTTCTTGACCCCACCACTACAGCTGCCTCCAGCCAGAGCTTCACACCTTTCGTTTGCACCTGGTACGGTAGGATGTCTGTGGCATTGTTTCAGATCTCAGTATTGGCTGCAGTCTCAAACCAGGGGTGCCTTCCTAAGGTGCTTGGTTTATCTGATGAGTCTAGCCCCGCACATTTCCCGCTGGCATGTGGATCTTGCCTTGCATGTCCACAATCTGGGAGTTATACGTAGTATCACTGTGCTGCAGTTCTGTGTATCTCTGCTCAGGGCCAGACCTTGCCCATTGACTGGCAACAGGGACACGGCTCTGGGTACAAAGGCTTCTTCTTTGTTGCGTCCAATTGGTGCTTGCTTTGCGCAGCGTTTATTCAAATCAGAATTTGCATGCGATCCTCGTGGTTGAGGCTGTGTTCCAACTGGTAGCTATGGTGTTCTGTTCGCGTCTGTGTGTGCCCTTCATTCATGTCCCCCAGATGAGCCACTTTCTGTTTGGTTGATGTGCTGGCAGTGTTAATCGTGGGGCCAGTGGAGCCAAGCTGGCTCGGTCAGGCAGACAGGGGTTCCCTCCTTCCTGCGGCACCACCCAGCACGGGGCCCGTCGTCTGTCTCCCTCCTCCCTCCCTCCTTACCGCAGTGATGGTTCTCCGAGCCATCAGGGGTACTGCAGGTCTCCCACCAGCACGGCAGACGATTCAAGTGGTTCAGCTGGGCGCTCTACGTTGTACGGAGTGCCCACGATCGGCATGTGTGCCCCACACCAAGGCACGAAGTTCGGCAGGTCGCAACGTGGGCCACTGCCAGGGGTGGGTCTCTCCCTTTGATGTTGCCTTTCCTCTCAGTCTGTGAAAGTCAATTTAGGGGCTGGCAGGTGCTCCTTATGATCAGCCTTGCAGACGCTCGTCTTCGTGTTGGATCGCAGATACAACGCGTATGTTTCTTTTTATGGCGCTGCTTCAGAGGATGTCAGAATATGGTTTGTTTCTTCCTTTGTGCTCGGGGGCCATTTTGTGTTGAGCGAGATGCCGGCTTCCCTTTCTTTCCATGGCAGATTTCTCTGGATGTACATGCCGATTTGCTTCCTAACTTCAGCGAACCATTGAAGCAGGTTTCCGCTTCTGATAGGTATCGTTTTCATAGGTTTGGGCACCTATTTGGTCAGGATTTTCAGAGGATACGGCTGGCAGTCCCGCGAGTACTGAGAGATCACGTCTCCATGCTGTGCTCGCTAGCCACGCCACCCCAATATGTGTTTTTGAATGAATGAAATACGCTTACATGTATTCGCAACTTTAATGTGTTCTTTTTATAGCTGTGGTAGCAAAGATTCAGCTATGAACAATGATTTATAAACAAAATGTTTTTAGATGTTATTTCATTATATTTCTGAATATATATACATGTAATTAGGTAGTCCTTAAAAGGACTGTTTTGGGTACACTGAGTGTAGTAATTTAGAACATTTGGAGTACTTCTTTGATGTTATGAAGGAACATTGCATTTCCTTAATCAGTTAGGTGTACTCTGTCATGTCTATACAAACAATCATGTAGAACTGTATGTTGTTATTTGATATTCTTAATTGTTTTGGTCTCTCATGAAAGCTGAAACTACCTTATTAACATGTCTCTGTGATTTTTCAATTTTAGAATAAAATCTGGTGGTCCACTTCCATTTTTGCCTCTGGGACAGATTGGAAAAGATAATGATTGTTTAATGGAAAAGTTACAATAGTTTTGCAAGTCTTGTTTAATCATTATAGCAAGGGACACCACTCTTACATTACCCAAATCATTACCACCATGATGAATCAGTATGATGTCTTGCTGCCGTGTACTTCTCAGACTGAACAACTTAGGAAATACTTGGAACCACTCCATTATTTGCAACCCAAACCATTTAATTCTAAAATCAGTCAAACCAAGGTCCATGTTAATATTTAGTTTCTCAGAAAAAGTCAGTAACCAAAACATGATATCTGCAGTCTGAAAAACACATTCTGGGTTATTTGGTGGTCAAAAGAGGGGCTGGAAAGAGTGGGAGGGTGGAATAAAGATGATATGGAGGTATTTTTATAGGTCAAAAAGTGGGTGCGGGTGCAAACCAGTCTGCGAACACTGCAGTGGTCCAGTGCTTTGAACAAACAGTTTTGAAAACACACCTCTGGGGTTATTTGATAGCTTAAACAGGGCATGGAAAGGGTATGGGAGTGGTAAAAAGATGATGTGAAGTTGTTTTTATTGGTGAAAAAAGAGTTTGCAGATGCTGCTGAGTCTGTGGTCAATATTGCTGTCCGCGGACATCATTTCAATTTCAGGGGGGTCAGGGTGAGTTTTGTTATTTGAAGGTGTATTGTACATACTTGTTATATGGTTTAATTACATTGTGGTGGTAGTGGCCAGTGGCCAGATTCTTTGGGGCATGGAAAATAAGCCATGCCCCCAAGAATCTGGCCACAGGCCACACAAACTATAGTAATATGTGTATAGTAATTATAGGTACTGTAGGGGGGTGTACATTTTTTTAATATGGTGGATGGAGTGATATAATTGAAGTGTGTATGGTATTTATGATTGTAGGATAGTGCTTATGGAATATGTATGTGTGTATACCTGGTATGGTTACTTAGTTGCATACAGTAATAAAGCTGGAATCTCTGGTTCTTTATCTGTGAGACAAAAAAACTGTATAATTTGTTAAGCAGGATAGTTTGGAAGCTTTAATTGCACACAATTTTACATACACATTTACCTTTTTCACCCTCATAAACAGTACTTTCTATGTACTATGTTTGATACAACATTAGTGTGTGCTACACTGTTGTTGTATGACAAAAATAATCATTGGTTCATTGGGGAAAAACATAGAGGATTGTGTATTTTAACTACATTAAACTTTACAAGAAGTTTTGTAGTAACAAGAACTGTGATGGCATATTTGAAGTGCATTTCAATGAAAGGTATTTTTGAAGTACTAAGATACCTGTTGGAATATTCTAACTATCTTGACTTTTAAAAGTACATTGTAGTATTATGGATGTACTTAGATACCTGTTGGCATATTCTGATTATTGTGCTACAGTTTAGTGAGTACATTTGTGTTGATGGAATATTAATTAGGCATTTGTTAGATTTGCTAGTAACCTATGTTTTGAAGTAACAGAGGTGTCGTTGCATTCACACCAACCACTTTTTTTGGACATATGCAGTGTAGTGCCCTGAAGTGGCTGTGGCACCATTGTGGTATAATATGCCTACTGTTGTGAAGGTTTTCATGCCAAGGCATACTTGCCCATGTGTAAAGCTAGTGAGTTCACAGTTATTTTTGGTGCCATCCTCATTGTACCTTAGAAGCATTATTAAGACATATAGGTTAGATGAGTTTATTTGTGTGGTGGAATGTATGTCCGAACCTCAAAAAGGGCATAATATGTCATGATTTGCATTTTACAGAAGCTGGTATAATGGAATGGATTAAGAATTTGGTATGGATACATATACAAATCGTTCATTAGGGATGTGCTCTTGTGAAACATGTTTGCAGCTGGTGTATGTATGTTTCCATGTGTATGACATCTAGAAGAATTAATGTATTGGTATGTTTTGGGTTTCCAGTACTTGTAGTAAGTACATTCGGAATTCTTGTGGATCTTCCTTATTAGTTTATGATAATTGTTGCCATTCCTGCACAGTTGTCCAATTTGTGCCTTTACCTGAGACACTGTATGTGCTGTCAGGATTATTTGTGGAATTTCTATGAAGGATGAGCATTTGCACAGAACAACAGGTCTGAGCCGTTTAAGTAAATGTTGTGAACAATGTGTGGCAATTGGAAGAGAAGATTGATTCTTACATTTGCATAGAAATTTACTCCAGTTGTATTGCTGAATTTAAATGGACCAGAGAGTTGTGTCTCTGCATCATTGATGGGCCTGCAGATTTATTTTTTAGAAGAGATATTTGTCTTTTTGTCTTGTGGTGGAGTAGTTGGTTGTTGTTACTTTAGGAGTGTTGTTGGGAGATCTGTTATAGGTTCTGTTTGTATTGGTTTTCTTTTTAAAGGTTTTATTTTTTCAGGGACAGGGTACATATCTAGATGAGGGTGTATAGTGCACATAACCTGTTGCATTTTTGGATACAAGGAATGTCAGCATTGCCTTTGTTTGTATCAAAGTTAACTAGGAATAGACCATTGAGTGTATGGAAATTTGTAAGTGCTATGCAACCCATACATTCTTTAATGACTGTGTTGCCAATGTCAATCAGTGCATGATCTAGGGTTAGAACTTGTAATTTGCGAATAGTGACAGCATATGCAAGAGATAGAGAGACGTGTTCTCTGTTTATGTACATGTCTCTGAAAAGAAGGAAACGTGCCATTGTGTTGCCAATTTTATTAACTTCTGCGGGTTTGTCAAAGTGGATGTTGACAAACTGAATGTTGTTGTCATATGGATATATTAGGAAACCAATAACTGTACCAATTGCTGCATTGACTAAACCTTGTTCTATGTCAAGGTTACGTTTTAGAATTACTGTGCAGATTAGAAACAAAGTTAATATTTTCTCCAATCCAGCTCTGTTGGAGATACATTGTTCTAAGCTATTTATTCATGCTGTTGCTTGTTGACACATAGGGAGTGTCATGCCATACACTTCTAGTTTGTCTGTGGAGCTGATAAGCAGACTGGGTTGCATTTTTTTTTTAACATTGTCTCATTGAATTGAATATAGCTTGCAAGTGTTGGCATTAAGGACATGCATTTTATATTTTGTTGAAAATATTGTTTCATGACATCAGGGGTAGATGTCTTTTGCCCATATAGCTCATAGATTTGTCTTTTATTTAAGATGGAGTTTGCATCTTTAGTAAGAATACCATTTCTTATGTTTTTTAAAATGTTAGCATAGGTGAAGTCTACAGACTGACACATGTCTGTAGTGAAAATGTTGCCAGAGATTTACATTTCCAATGCTGCAGACTGTCTTGCAACATTGTTTGTGTCCTAATGTTTTGAATATAGGTTGACCTTTTACTCTTGTTAGCTGGTGTTAAGTATCAGAGGTCTCCAAAATAATTTCCTCAAAACAGTTGTTCGTAGTCGGTATTTAGGACTTCTTGCATTCTGCGATGAATTAAAGCCAACATGACATTGGAAACCATGCTTAATTTATCTATTAGGAGCACTTTCATTTGTGTCAGAATTCTGCATACTTCAGTAGCAGCTTCTGCTGGTAATTTGTAGTATTTTAATTTGTTTTGGTGTTCTACTGGAAGGAGCAGTAGTCTGGTTTAAGTTGCACCCCCTATGCTGCACGCAGCTAAACCTGTGAGGGCTGTTACAACAGCCAAAAGGTTGTTGTGTGTTACGTGTTTTGTAAAAATGTGCTGATTATTTTAATTAACAACCTTTTACCAGAATCAGCTTCACCACTTACATACAGGAGCAGAGGATTATAATTTTTACAGCTTCAAGTTTTAGTTTCATATTTAAAACCATGATCATTTTTCTTCACTGACTTCTAGATAAATGGTAAGTTGTTCATCATTTAGCTGTGATTTCTTATCTGACAAGTCTTCTTCATATTGTTTTGATTGATACATGGTGTTTTCTACCTCAGTCAAGGCTATTTCAAGTTCATTTAAAATGAGTGGTTCGCCAATTGGTTCTTGGCTTCTTGGCTTCTTGGCTTCCTGTAAAGCAAGGTTAACTGACCACAGGAGTGTCTTTATTTAGTTGAGCTTACATTTCTTTCTCTTGTTGATATTCATTTTCCAACATGTGTTTGTATTGTTTGAAATTTAGGTTTGTTTTACTGCTTTCATTTGCTTTGAATGCACCTTGAAATGATTCATAGTGACCTAAAGATTCTTCTTTTCTCCAAGGTTTGAACAGTTGCAGTATGTAATTAAGTTCTCTATATTACAGAGATTTAAATTATAACTTTACAGGATTAGTTATTCTGGGTTTGGTAAGTTTCACTAGGCTTCCTTCACCTGTTGAGACTGATATTTGTCTCTTCTGGTGTGATCTTTTAGTTTTTTATGCAGTTGGGTAGTGGACATATTTAACAAATTAGGGCTTGTTATTAATGTGTGTGCAACTCCATAAAATAGAGTTCACTTTTGAACAAGAGGTGGGAAATGTATTCTAAATTGTCTGAATATGGGGACTTCAGAATACATTTGTAAAGAGCGATATTCTGATGAACTAATTGTGTGGACCTTTCATCATATCTTCCTCCTTTTCCTGTAGGAAAGAGTAAAGGAAAGGAACGTGCTTCTACACTTTTTTACCATATGCTCATTGGGGATCCTTTGGCTTGATGCATGTGGTATGTTTCTAATGCATCTCCAGTGGTGTCTTTGAGTGTAGTGGGTGAACTATATACTGGTCTATAATGCTGGATGCAGTAAATGGATCTACACATTCAAAGTGGCCAGTTGCAGGTGAACCTTGAACTATTTTGGTGGTTTCTTTTAAGTTTATTTTTATGTTTATATCTCTGTAGTATTCATCGTTTTCTTTAAGATATTGTAGGCCTTCTCTAACTTTATTTATGTCGACTAGTTGTTGACAAATTATTTTGTCTTTTGTTGGCACACCATTAACTAGTACAATCAAAGATTGATCTATTGGCTGTTTTACTCCTAAAGTTTGTACATTTTCTTTTAGATTTAATAGCAAACATGCCTTAGTAACTCAGTTGGAGGCAATTTGATGTTTTCGGTTGAAGGTGTATTATAGCTTGACCTGGGTGTACTGTTTGTATTATAATGCTCGCTTACAAGTTAAGTTGCTGGAGAGCCTTTGGAAGTGGGCATATTTCTAAGGTATTAGTGATTGCATTCGATGGCATTTGGTTATTGTCAAGCTTTGTGTTTCAGTACTTGCAAACTGTTGAGTGGTCAGTTATTTTTTATTTATTTTCTGCTGTTAGATAAAAAGCTAATTGGAACCATCAGGATTCATCATTGACCTCCATTTTGTATGCCATATGTACTTTTTTGTGCTCTTTTCATAAAACATTTTGTGACAACAGACACATACTTGGTCTGGTATTTCAGCCGATGTGTTATGAAACTTAGCTATTTCTTTTTTGTATGTGTTTGTTAGGAGGTTGGTGTTTGTGAGGTTTTGCTAATGTTTTCAGAAGGTACTGAATTTTCTAAGTCAACTTCCGTTCCAAAGTATTTACTCTGGATGTGCTCTATTTCGTGTAGTAGAATATTATTTAAATTTCACAATTCTAGAGCAGGATCTTTTGCACAGTATAATCTATGCACAAAATTCTGTATAGCAGAAGGGTGTGTTGCAAATTTTTTGA
Source organism: Ambystoma mexicanum (assembly GCF_040938575.1). Lineage (NCBI taxonomy): Eukaryota > Metazoa > Chordata > Amphibia > Caudata > Ambystomatidae > Ambystoma > Ambystoma mexicanum. The sequence continues at coordinate 367,376,052 of NC_090922.1, read as the reverse complement.
TGTGGTGGATGGTGCTTTTGGAAGCAATTCCGAAAATGAAGCTAATGAATGTCCTTGAAGTCGTGTGTGGATGCACACTGGATAAGAGTCTATGGTTTGTAAAGTTTTCATTTTGTCTTTTATTTTCACATAGTGATTGAGGAATTGTCGTAAAGATTTAAAGGATTGTTGGCGTACGTTACACATTGAGCTGCATGCCCTTTTTTACAATGGATGGTTTGTTTGGGCTAAAGGAGCACTTGGTTCAAGGTTTGCTCAGGATGTTTTTTCTATAAGGGTTTCATTTGCGTTAATGGTGTCTCCTACCATTTCACAACCTCTGCCATTACTGTCTATGTCAGGCTTGTCCAACGTTTTTGAATGTGCAGGTGAAGCATTAACTTTTTGTCACCCATTGGACCGGTTAGCCAAAAGTGTACACCCTCACCCAAAGCAGTATATTCAAAATCGATGGTGTGTGACCTTTGACACAATAGCATCACATGCAGTGATAGCTATGCAGTCCCAAAGATAGCTTTGTGTCAGGGACAGTGATCAAAGGTTAGTTTCTTGTGATTGCTTCCAGTGTGTATGTGTTGATATTTATCTGAAATAGTGGGGGCGACCAAGCGTAGCGAGGGAGCTATAACGATCTAGGAAGTGTTTGGGGGGGTCCACCCCCAAGATTTTTTTCAAATATGGGGCTGAAATAGTGCATTTTACAGCAGGAAAAGTGGCCAAAAAGCCATAAGTTTACAATCTGTTCTTAAGGGGAACATGTACATTCCATGTCACCAACAGCAGACATTGTAGAACACAACACATTTTAATGATCAATGTGTCCACAGTGTAAGACAGCACTGTCACTGATGTAACACATTGGCATTCCTCTGTAGCAACATGTCTAGCTGGTTGTTTCCAATGTAGGCCAGCATTGTCCTGTACAAAGCATGCTTGATGCTGCCTGAGCATGTGCAGTGTGCCCAATACATATGCCAACGTATCTCTTTAATACACATTTATTACTTCTTTGTTAATGATTGATGCTGCCTGTGCAGTGTGCCCAATACATATGGCAGTTTATCTCTGGAATACACATTCATTACTTCTGTGGTAATGAAAGAAGCATAATGCAATTCAAAAGATAAAATGTGGAAAATTGATCACCCAAAGGTGAACCCAATTGAAGACTACTCCCATCTTAGTCATAGGGCAAAGTAGGAGTTAGTCTAACCCCAGAAAACTTCAATAAAGGTTTTTCATAGTGTACCTTTTGTGTACATGTTATACTTGTGATACCATGCCTCCCCTACACAACATGCCACGCCACTTTGTTAGCAATGATTTTGTCATATAAATTAAGAAGAAAGACTGTACCTACGGGACCCTGAGCACATCCTTTCCTACATCTTGGAAACCCTGGACTGTTTCCACAAGCTCACCGGTATCCAGATCAATAGGAGCAAGTCTTGCCTTTATCCCCTCGCAGCTCTCTACACCGACGAATACAGGTCCCTCGCCCCTCTGGACCTCGAATGGCAGACTTCTTCCTTCAAATACTTGGGGATAACTATACACCGCAACCCAGCCACCGAACACATCCTTAATACCGTAAGAGCCAAAGACTCTCTCACGAAATCTATGGAGTTCTGGGGCCGGCTCCCGCTTTCGATGGCCGGGAGGGCGGGACTCCTCAAAATGGTCGCCCTTCCCTGCCTATTAAATAACTTCACTAACGTCCTCTTCAACATCCCCCCTCTTTTTTCAAAGATCTCAACAAACTCTGTAGGGGCTTCCTTTGGCAGGGAGGCAGGCACAGGGTGGCATTGGAGACTCTCCAAAGACCGTACGAGAGGGGTGGACTTAAAATCCCCAACTTTGAGCTGTACTTCCTCGCCAGCCAGCTGAGACATGTCACGCAGTGGATGGCGGACGAAAGCACGACAGACACCCGTCTCCTTCAGCCGGCCCTCCGCCGGTTGTTACTCAGAGACATACTGTGGGCCGGGGAGGGTGCTACGAGTCACTGCCCTTACCTCGCCAAGCACGGGATCCGGCTTTGGAAAAGGGCCTGCAAACTGGTCGGGTCGGATGACCCGTTTTCCCCACAGATCCCTATTGCTGCACTCATGGTCACTCACTCTTGGGGGCATGTCAAAACACATGCACAATGGGAGCCCCTTGGGGTGCCACACTGGGGGACTTGATCCAAGAACAGGAAATACTAACTTTTTCGGGACTCTGTGAGACCACGGGCCTCCTGGCTGGACAGTTCCTGTTGCACAGGGTGGTTGTACAGGTCTTGTGCAGTAGATGGCCAGTCGCAGCTGACCTGACCGAAGAGAACAAATGCATTGAAATGATATTGAACTCCGCTGAGGGGAGCCACGAAACCTCACAAATCTACGAAGCCCTGTTATGGGGTACGACCAGGGGAGACCTCAAATGTAGGAGTAGGTGGGAAACTGAACTGGGCCTCGTTTTTGAAGACAAAGATTGGGGTGACATAACCCACTATCATAAGAAGGTCTCCAGGAACCCCCGCTTACAGCTCATTCAACTGCATATCACCAATAGAGCGTACCTCATGCCGGAAGCCATATCGAGATTCACGGGAGCTGGAACCCAGTCATGCCCCAAATGCAATGAACCCAGGGAGGGAATGACTCAAATGTTCTGGGGCTGCCCAGTAATCAGGGAGTTCTGGTTACAAGTGAAGGACAGAGTGGCTGGCGCAGACATCGTAGTTGAGGTGGACGAGCCTACGGCCTGCATTCTTGGCAAATACAGGCGAAACAGGAAGAACAAACCCCTATCCAAGCTCACTGACCTTATTTACATCACAGCCAAAAGACATATTGCCATGGGGTGGAAAAGCCCCAGAGGTCCACATATGCCCCTATGGTGGGGTGACCTCACGAAGTGGATCATAGCTGAAACCGCGGCATGGAAAACAGTTATTCATGTGCAAAGACTGGATTCCAGCGAGGAACTACACCGCTGGGTGGCCCTGACGGTGCCCTTGCTCCACCCTGATGCGGATGATACAGAGCGGAGTGGAGGGAGTTGCCCGGATACGGGCACGGACTAGAGAGGAACAGTGAACTAACCGTGGTCTTGGGGGGAAGGGGCAGGGAGAGGGCAGGGTGGGGTTTTGGGTTGTTTTCTTGTTTTGTATTTGTTGTTTATTTTTTGTTATGAAACCAATACAAATATTTTTTAAAAAAAATAATTAAGAAGAAAGACGGAGCGATGAGAAAAATTTGCCTAGCAATGCAAGCTTTCAATTTTCCATCAAACACCAAACTAAATTAATGGAAAACATTTGAAGCAAACTGAACCAATTCTGATAGCAAGAGATGAATGCTGGCCCTTATTCTCGTAGGATGTTGTGCGACAAGAAGAGGAAGGAATAACAGAACAGGGTCAGAAGAGGGGAATCATAATCCATCTTTTGTCTGAAAAGAATCCTGTATTGAACAATACAGCCTGTGTATCTCTGGATGATTTCAGAGAAAGCACCTTTCCACATACTATGCCTGAAGAGGCATCGGCGTGTGCCAAATATCTTGAAGGAGCACAAACAAACAGGGAACTGTTGACTGCCAAGATAGTTTTCAGTCTTTTAGACCAAATTGGTAATGCATCATTTAGGAATGCTTTCCCATACAAAAGAACCCGAAATGTAGGTGAGCAACAGTACTGAGAAAGCAAGGGTAATTCATGAGGATGCTTAGTTGGTGGGACCCCATTGTGCAGGGAGATATGGGATCACTGGGTATAACAATGTAAAATATACTCTCAAATTCCAAGACTCCCTAAGGCCCATTGCAACTAATCAGGGTCATAGTGGAATTCCACAGCATAGAGAAGTTAAATGTAATGCTGAAAGCTGAAAGCACACACATCGCAGCAGTGAGTGCTCAACCCACTGAGCTATCATATTGGCTATAGTAAAATTAGCAATTATTCGGTAGGGGATACCATTAAACTGGTAACTGAGATTTAACAGCAGACCAGTTAAGTTCATCTGCAGGTCTAGTGCAAAGTTGGCCGCATGCCAAGCATGCATGCAGCTACTTTTTAGGCTTCAGAGGTTGGCAAAATAGGGAAAGCAGCACACTCACAGGACAGCCACACCCATACAGAATTAATCTATAAACCAGGCCATGGCCTGTAACTGCCTCTGATGCCCCCTTTCAGGGGGCCCCAGAGGCAGTAACAGTGCTCCGCCAAGGCCCGGTTTCTTTATTTATTTGCTCAATGTTTGTCGGGTCCCTGGACCAGATTAATTTATTTATTTCTGCAATGCTGGTCAGACCCAGCATTGCACAAATAAATGAATTAATCGGGTCCACGGACCCGACAAACATTGAGCAAATAAATAAACCAGGTCATGGCCTCGCGGGCCACATGGAATGGCTCAGAGGACCACATTGTGGCCCGCAGGCCGTAATTTGGACAACCTTGGTCTATGGCAATTGTTTTTTTTTGTTCTTGTTCATAAGCCTCTTCATTGAAATATGGTTATATGCTGCTTGTGTGAGTCTATTCGCCTTCATAGAAGTTTGAAAAGCTATCTATATTGACAGTATGCATGTTAAGAAGTACTTTTTGTAATGCATTGATTAATTTTGTTAATAGTTTCATTCTGTTTAATGTCAAAGTAAACATTTTCTTTTTAATAGAAGTGCACTGTCAATTAGAGCGTTGAGAATAAGTCTCCTGCAAGAGTTTTTAAGGGTAGATTGTGCCTTTTCAGCTGTTTTTATAAGTTTGTGAAAAACTCTATACGTTTTGTAAAATACATTTTTTGGATTGCTTTAAAGTGGTTACGTTTACATTGGTAGATAAAGTGTTAGGTTTATTAGTAGATTTGCTTTTGTTTGTTATTTATTTTAAATATTAGTTTTTGCAAGAGGGACCTTACCTTTTTTGGTCTTGACTGCTTTAATTTTGTGAGTGAGGTTACTAGCTCTTTTGTTTTAATGTTTTCTGCCAATTGTTTTGGCTTGCAATTATTCGTATCTCCTCTATTGTTTCTTTTCTACAGAGTTTTTTGCAGTAGGTATGTTGATCTGTCTGTTGGGAAGAAAGAAAGTTTGAGGTTGAAAGTTGTAGAATGTATATGCATGTATTGTGCATGGGTGTGATTATCAAATGAATAGAGTGCTGTTTGATTGTGAAGTGGCATAATAGGTGTGGTTGGGAAGGTTGTAAGAGTAAGGCTATGTGTTGGTGTGATGAACTTGGGTTAGTGACGAAGGGAGTGGTGGTTTGATTGAATAATTCGGGACATAATGATGTTTTGAGAAAAACAGCAGGTGTTATAATGGTGTTGTTTAGATGGGAGTAGAAATAGTGTAAATGGTACAATACAATGAGTAGGAGTGAAATACATGTTGATTTGTAAAGAATAATCTAGGCTATTATATAGTGGAAGTATATTGTTACAATTAGAGAGATGTGCATGGTACATTAATGTACTTACTTTGTAGGATGTGTACGTTATTCCTTTTTCGGTAGCTGTCTTTTGCAATCTTCTTCTTTCCTGCATTTGTAAAAGAAAGTGAGTATGTGGTAATGGGGAAGTACTTTTAGTAAGCAAGTTTGTTATTTATGAAGGTCGGAGTTGTTGGGAAAAAGAGTTAATGAAGTTGTATCATGGGTGGTGTACTATGTTGACTGTGTTGTTAGAAAGATTGGAGTATAAGTAGTTCTGTTTTGCACCTTAGAAGAAATAGGGAAAATATCAGTGTGTGGAAAATGTGCATATCTAGGTTATTTTTGTGCTGCTGATTTTAATAAAAACAGTACTGTGTTTTGAGGTGTAATGTATTTTTATTTTGACAGGCATCAGGAGGCCCAAAACAAAGCAGTTAGACTGGTCTGTAGGCTGAGTAAAACAGCCCATGTTCCTCCTTCTCGCCGAGCACTACACAGGCTGACTTTGGAAGAATGCATTAAATTCAAACTGGCATGTCTCATATTTGCCTGAATGGACTAGCCCCAGGCTATATAAGGGACGAGATTAGCCTCTATCAGCCCTCGAGATACTTACAATCACAGGATCAACTACTACTGAGTATCCCCTCATCTGTCTTTGTATCAAGCGGGGATAGAAGATTTGCTGTTTTTGGGCCAAGGTTATGGAATAGTATTCCTAGAGAGACTTGGACTCTCTTAATCAATTCCGTAGGGCACTCAAAACATTTCTGTTTAGATAATTTATGTATACATCTATCTGTGAAATTAACCCTGTTTAAGTTTGAAGGTGGGATATCCTGTCCTAACTCCCTTCATAATGTCAGCTGTGCCATTATACGGTTTGGTCTGTCAAGAGCGTGTTACAAATACTCAAATACAAATACAAATACAAAATACAGTATGCACCACAGAAGTACAATATTTTTTTTATCTGGTAATTTTGCATAGTAAAATAATGAATACTACTTTATCAGAGTTTTCAGTAATTTAAAATATGGAATAAATAGCTAACAATTCAAGAATTACTACACACTTGTGTTAGTACAAATAATGCATGTGAAGACCCACAATGCCTACAAATTAGAGGCACATATAGGGAGACTAAAGTAAGGAAGAAAGAAACAAGAGCACCAGAAAGTGTCAATAACATTAAAGTTCATCTTCATGTATACAAATGGATTGTGTGTTAGAGGCTTTCTTATTGCACCGTGTATGTGAACCATGAGCTGAGACCAAACCCTAAAGAAAGTTCTTTAAGATCATACGAGAAGGTTAACGTCTAGATATAGCACCTTTTGAATGTTCACAATTGACTGTCAGTGAACAAAAACGTCTGTCCTAGATATGTCAGCGAAAAAAAGCAAGTGTCCTAGATATGTGATGTCATGAGTGATGTCATCAGTTACATTTGTGATGTCATCTTTTATGTCCTGGGTGTTAGTATTAGCAATGCACAGTGGTGGTGTACGTTATGGCTGCTTAGCTTACCATAACTGATGAATTTCTGGGGGTTTTCATTTTTAATTGTAACCATAACGTCCCTTTAACAATGTTTGTTTTTTCACTGAATTATATAGGTTTTTGTTAGTGCAATTTAACCATAATGTCCCATTAACAAAATATTTTCACTGAATCTATACAAATATATATTCAGTGTAACAATCCTGGTTAAAGAGACGTTGGGTGAAGATTTAATGCAACAAAACCCCTGCAATGCGGCAGTGATTACAAGCAAAGCCATCTTAACTTAATGCCCCATGTTGCTCAGCATATGACCGCAATGATGACATTAGAGATGGCATCACTGATGACATCACTAATTGCATCAAATATGATAGACCATCATGTACCACTTCACTGATAAAAGCACTGATTGGACGAATTACAATTTCAAATGTGAGAACTATGTTCTGTTAGATGAAATATGTGTACATATTTACACATATTTTTATTCTGCTCTTATTTCTTTAAATGTAGTGTATAGTCCACAATTTGAGTACATACAAACTCATAATTAATGTAGAAAAAAAAATAACTGAAACTAATTCAAATCCAGTTACATTTCCAAAATGAAATCTTCAATGTGTATTCTTTGTTTGTTTTCTATATGTGTAATTATGTAGTATACATCTATTTTATTTAATATTACCGTTACTTAGAATTGCTGTTTTCTACACTATCACAATGTAGAAGGGCATGCACATTGTTTTGCATCTATTCTCATTTAGAAAACAATACAATCATATAATGTGTTCACAATAAGTAAAATAGAATATTTAAATGTCTACATTAGTATTTACCTAACAAGCAGTATTAAACATATTTCTGTCTGTTCCTATTTTCATGGTTCTACTACCATGTATACATATTATATTATCTTGCAAATACCTGAAGTACATTTGCCACAATCAGGCACATTCCGTGCAATTGAGTATTGCAATTGCTTTCTATTTAAATTAAATGACATTGAAAGTATTTCTATAATGTTACATGTGTGTATTTTAAATTTCATAACTGCAGAAAATACTACAAATGACTAATCTTCCCATATCATACATTTCTACCCATGTATTGTTTGGTCATCTTCTTATTGTTGAACATAATAAAATAACATATGTACAAAAAGAGTAAAAGAAAAATATTTTAACATGTGTTAAGAGTGATGTCAAGTCTGATGTACTTAGTGAGGCCATCAGCGATGCCATCAGTGAAGTCATATGTGACATACATAGTGATGTAATCAGTGATATCATCAGAGATATCATTATTGTGGTTATACACTGCACAGCAGGTGGGGTGTAGTTAGCTGTGCAGCAGAAGGCACATAGTTAAGGTGGCTTTGTGCTCAATGGCTGCTGAATTGCAGGGTTTTTGTTGCACTACATATTTATCTTAACTTTTCTTTAAGCAGGGTTTTCTCACTGAATTTCAAAGCTTTTGTTGCTATGTATTTTTCATATTAAATGTGGTCACCTTAACTCTCTTTTTCACTGAATATAGGTATATATGAAAACCAAGACAACCATTGTTACTCTCACGCTTCAGTGTTGTTGATCAAACAGGCTTGGATGTCCAGGACATAAAAAACATGACTGCATCACTGTGAGGCTCAAAAGATATGTTTTAATTGCATTATTATAAAAACATCCATCTCCAATCACCAACGTTTTCCTGCCTCTGTAGTTTAGTCATGATTATAGATCACACAAAGGATTTCTAAAACCACAAAGATAGATCTACATTTTATTCACAATTCCTCCCATAGAAAGAGGACTAGTAAACCAAACATACTTTTTAGTGCAGTATCTATTGTCAAAGTGTTGTATGCCAAGTGCATGGATTTCACATTAAGCAACGTTTTTTTTAAAATTGTCATATAACTGAATTCTATATATAAGTAGTTTACCAAAGTCCGGTGCAATAAAAAAATATTTGAAGTTACTTCCCTAAACACAGAATGAACATTTATCATATATTGTGCCATCAACTTCTGAAAATAGTGTCATAACTATTTCACTCCTTTTTTGCACAATATCAATTATAATTGAAGTTTTCAAGTTAATTAAACTACTAATTACATAGCGTGGTACATATTATCAAGAGGTGATTTTCTTTTTGTTATTCTCTTTTTCTGTATTATTTTTGTAGTGCACTTTTCACCTTAATCGTTTAAAACATGTTATAGCCCGGAGTACAGTTCAATATCAGACCTCTTTGTGTGGGTGTATGCCGTGCAAAGCCAACTATCCCAATATAACAGTATGTCTTAATTCAGAGAAATTGTAGTAATTGCAATATTCAAGGTACCTTATAGGAATACATAATGCCTCTCAGTGGTACTGTAATATTCAAGGTATCTTAAAGGAACATATGATACCCCTCAGTGGTGTTTAGCCCATATAGATCCTTAGTGCAAAATCTTATCATCAAGCTGGTTTCTAATCTCCTTAGAGTAGATTCTCCATTACCACCTCTAGTTGCTGTGTAACATTGGTCAAGCCAATCCATTTCTGCAAGCTCGGGTCACTATTGTGATTCGCTGAAAAGTGAATAGACACTGGGTAAGCATTATCAATGTTCTCAATTGCTCTCATATGTTCAAGAACTTGAATTGTAACTTTTCTGATAGTGCTAACTATATATAGTTTTGGGCAAGGGCACACTCATCCATGAATCACAAATTCTGAATTACAATTGATTTTGTCGTGAATGTAATGTTTCCAACTCACATTAAGCATTTGAAAGTAATTGTTGATGTTATTCTTACAGACAGCTACTGGTTTATACAACACAGCTGTAGTAATAGGAGTCATATAATGACTCTTAGTAAGTTTTTCCTCTTTTGTAGCTGATTTTTGGCCTAGTGCTAATAACTTTTTCTAGGTCTTTATCTTTAGCTAATAAGTGCCAATGTGTGTTATGTTAACATCTTTCTAAATTTGGTGTGATTGTATACCATGTGTAGTAATTAATCTAAATTCATATTTGTGTTTTTCTTTGGTGATCTATAGAAGGTGCAATTTATTTCTTCTATATGCTTTCATAAATGCTCTATTAATTGTTTTGTTGAAGGATCCCCTGGATGCAAATCTAGCACTCATTTCTTAACACAATCTGGCTCTTGTGAGCAATTTATTTGTGCTCATAGAAACTCATAATAAGGAATATTACACATATTATGTTTGTGGTAAAAAGAGGTAGCTTGTAATATCATGTTACCTGTTGTGGGTTTATGGTATATAGAAGTTTGAATTTGACTTTGTTCAATTTTAATTTTCAGATCACACAATGCCATTTGTGTTTCACTATAGTTCAAAACAAATTGCAAAATCAAAAAACTTTTATCAATCAATGAAAATGGTAAATGAATTAAGATCTGATTTTTACCTTTCCATAAGATTCACAAATTGTCTATTTACCTAAGCCACATGATGACATTAGCATACCATATGTTTCTCTCTTTTTATAGAATTGTTCTCAATATCCCATAAAAAAGTTGGCATAATAGAAGCAAACTTGATTCCTATTGATGTACCATGAATCTGTGTGAAATATCATTTAAAACAAAGTCAATCATTTCTGTTAGCATTGTGGTATGCTCTTTGTAGATCTTTGTAGATCCTAAATGAAGCATCAGGACTCTGGATGGCCTACCAGAGCCTTTCTTTCTTTACTTATGTCAAGTTTTAAATACACTTGATGAACCAAACTACAAGAAGTTATTATTAAAGAATACTTCACCAGGATTACTAGATGGTTTGAAAAACTGTTGTATAATATCTCTCCTGATCAACCATTGGATCTAAAATGATGAAACATGTGTTGAGAGATTCTAAAACAGTTCAGTAACCATTTCTGTCAGAATTTAGGGATGAAAATATTACTTTTCTGAATTAAAACACTCTAATTTGTTGGCACAAGAAAAGATTATCATTTGAAGCTTGACTCATCACGTCAACTTTAAACTCTTAATTCAATCAACAGTTCTACAACTGGTTGGCACATTTGAGAATATCCCTCCCCAAACAGCAGATCAATTAGACAGTGTGCAGCCACACTTTAAGGGATCAAGCTCTGCCAGACAACCAGTAACCTTTAATATCATTAGTGGAATCACCAAGGGTAAGCTTTGACAGGCTACAAACCTTTTCTTTAATATGCTCTTTGTAGATGGCTGGATGGCTTCTCAAAAAAATATAATACTGCTTTTGGTCAATCAGAATGATTGGCGGTGATGAGACATATTAAATTACTAATACATGGTTGTTTTCCAAAGGTATTTCATCAATTCCACCTATCACGTTGTCTTTACCATTAACATAAGATGTTAAGCTGGACAACAATGATAGAAAATACAAATCTATAAAACTGGATACGGGTTCAGTGAATGAGCCATTAGAGCTTACAATTGGTCTGTATATGTTTATGTATATTAGGCAGTAAGTATGGTGTGGGAGGTACTGAATGTTAAACATATAGATAGTTGAACTCTTCTTTGTTCAAAAGACCTTGTCTTATCCATTCTGTTAGTTTATGATATCATTCTAGATTATACTCTTTAGTAGGGTGTTTTTATGATGGGTCTCTTGGAGATGGAATTCAGGTACAATGTTTATGAGGAAGGGGTGCTCTCGGTTCCATTGGCGGTTGGTGAAGCTCAAGGCAGCAGGCTGGGGGTCACTTGGACTTTGCATAAATATCAATAAATAACTCTTCATCTCAGCTCACCGAGGTACAGTTTGTTGTACTTGATGTCTCTAAATATATTTTTATAGCAGTTACGGCCATTCCACTGTTTGTATGCCACTTGTCAGTAGAATGCATGTTCCTACAATACTATATTATCTCCTTTGGCAGATGATTTAATTATCCTCTCCTATTTTCTCATGTTATTCTGAACCAATTCTTGTTCAGATACTATCAAATTACTTGTAGTATATTCAGAGCAATTCAGTTTATCAAACTTGGATCTCAAGGAACATTCAACTAATGTTATATATTGATCATTCATTAATGTTGGTACAAATATGGTTTTTGGCTTAAAATGGCTGGCGGGAGTAGAGTGCATAAAATAATCTTCCATCTCTAGTGATAATATTGATTCTTCATTTTCTGCCTGAAGAGATTCTAAACATTCCAAAGCATCAGATTCTCTGATGATGAATGTATTACTATCAATAACAGACTTTGGTCCTCATCACAAGTTCGTCGGTAACCCTTAAAAGTGGTGGCAACGGAATTAACGCTGCCAGTACCAGCACACATACCGCCAACAGCTTCCAGCTGGAGGTAAATGGACACAGGAATCAGAAATCAAGGCACAGGTACAACCAATGCACTCTAAGCCCCTCATTACAACCCAGGCGTTAAGGGGTTAACGGCGCCGTAAAAGGTGGCGGCGCCGTTAAACCCTTAACGCCTGATTACGAGGTCCCTTTGCAGGTTCGAGACTTTAACGCCTGCTTTTTGCAGGCGTTAAAAACCAACCCGCAAAGGGACCTTGGTGCTAAGTACGGTGCCGCAATTTGCGGCACCGTACTTAGCGCCTTCCCCATTCCCATTGAGCCCTATGGGGCAAAAATAGGAATGGGGAAGGGCCATGGCGGCATGGGGAATTACCGCCCCGCCAACCTCGGAATGGGGCGGTAATTCCCCATTCCGCCATGGCGGAGTTGGTAAGTTACTGGCATGGACCACGGTGCTACTAGCACCATGGTCCAACGCCAGGGTTGTAATGGGGCCTAAAAGTCTACATACGGCACTCCCATACACTGTTTCTCACACCCTGCTGCTATTAGCCACTGTGAGCTGGAACAGGCAGTTGCACATGCTGTGTCTGGAAGCAGAGAGGCCAGTTGAGCAGTCCAGGGCACAGGGAGCACAGGGGGAGAGAAGGACGAGGAGAAGGAGAAGAGCACAAGCAAGGCCTGCAGCCATCCCCAGGGCCAGGCCCTCACCCTGGACCCTCGCTGACACCCAGTTTGTGAAACCAGACCGCCTGAACAGGGATAGCATCACAGAGCTGCTCACCACAATCCAGGATTACATACCGAGAAGGATTAACATGCGTACAGCTGTGCCCCCTGTGCTGAAGCTAGTGCCAGTACTACAATTCCTAAACACAGGCACCTTCTAGTATTCCTTGGCCATAATAGATGGCATGGCACAGCCCACATTCTGTGCAGTGCTGGTCCAGTTAATGGATGCCCCCTGAGTCATGTGCAACACCACATCACACTGCCCACCACCCCAGCACAGCTGAATGCTATGAAGGCACAGTTCTATGCCATAGCACACATGCCAAATTTGACATCAGCACTGGACTGCACCCATGTGGCTTTGGTGGTACCCCTGGCCCACAAAGCAGTGTACCGAAACTGCAAAAACCAGCACTCTCTCAATGTGCAGGTGACCTGTGACCTTGACCTTATCATCATCCACTGCTGTGCCCACCACCCAGGTTCCACACATAGTTACATGGTGGTATGCAGCAGCGCACACCCAGGATACATGGAGAGGGACCATAGACAATGGACTTGGATTGTGGGTGAGCACAACTGGCCAAATGCATGCAATGCGGAGCACCTGACCAAATGGGGGGGCGGTTGTGGACATGAAAACCGACACAAAGTATTCCATGACAAATGTCTGCAAGAGTTTGACCAGTCCACATGCCATACCACCCTCACAGTACAGCCCAGGGAGCATTCACATGTTGCACCCAACATGAGGGACGAGTCCATGTACACATGTAGTAGGAATTGTAAACACCAGCACGCCTACAGGTACCAGAATGCAAAATGCAAAAACAGCAACAACTACTAAAAAAGTGCCACATTGTACCTCGCAACAGCAAGCCTGCCAGTACCACTTGCATGCACCCATGAACACCTAGACCCAATGGTGAACCACTGCACACAGAAGCATACAGATTGCTGATAGCCAGCCCAGCGTGCCCCATGCACCAGATCAATACAGCCACACAGGACTACCACCATGTCGACATCACATGTCACTGACTGACACAGCACGTAACACCAGCTTGTAGGGGTCATGGAGCATGTAAATTGAAAACCATGCATCACACGAATGACATAGTATGCACGGACATAGGACAGACACATTCCACAAATTGATTGTGCATATACCTCAGGACAATGTCAATTACCATGAAACTGAAAAAGTTCACCCTCCCATGTTACACAGTGTCTAATGGCCGTGTCACTCCACATTCAAGTCACTCCAGATATCTGCAGCTGCCTTGGCTTATGACCCCTGTGCATGATCCCCAACACTGCAAGACACATCGTACAACAACTCCCACAGCAGGAGCAGCATATGCATAGAGCGCAACTTTGGCCTGCTGAAGGCACATTTCTGCTGCCTTGATCACAATGTGGGGGCACTTTTGCACACCCCCAAAAATGTTGGCTGAATTGAGCTAATGTGTTGCATTGTCCACAATATCTGCATACGCCGAAATGTACCACTACCCCTGATGTAGACATTCCACTCCCAGAGAATGAGTATGCTAATCATGATGCAGGGGCTGCAGTACGCATCAACAGAGATGATGACAGGGATAACAGAATTCCAAGCCAGGACCTAATGGACATTTTTTTCTAACACATGTAAATGGCACAAAACATTTACCATTGAGCGAGACTCATTATTGTGAATAAACACGGCTAATAAACAATCAACAATGTCCATGCATTGATGCAGTTCAACCGATTTATTGCAACCCACTTCCCAGTACACTATACCCCATCCCACCACCAACTCACAGCACACTATCCCCCCTCCTCCTCCCATCAGCAACTCCCCAGCACACTATACACCAACCCCCTCCCACGACCAACTTCCCAGCACACTATCCCCCTCCCACCACCTACTCCCCAGCATGGCCACTCATGGCGGTCAGTGTCCTGGAGTTATTCACAGTTGCCGCCTCCCTGTCTGCCCCTGGTGACTTTGCGTGAAGATGGTGCTGGGACTGTCTTTGCCGGGGGGCAGCTTTGAACCCTCAGTAGATGTTGTTGTGGCGGAGACACCCTCTGCTAGGGCAGAGACACCCTCTGTCATAACCCGGACACGTTGTGCATAGATTGTCAGGGCGGAGGTGTTTTCACTCATGTCAACCCTGTTCCACACCATTTGACACACAACCCTGCAGATGGACCCCTAAAAAACTCTCCCTGGTGGCCTGCCGGTGGTCTGAGTGAGTATGCCAAATGGCCTCCATCTCACATTGTCTGCGCTCCATGTCATCTAGTCTTTGCAGCATCATGTTGCATAATGGACTCAGTGGTTGGGGAGGTGGGCTCTGCACTGGGCTAGGGCTGAATGCGGGTGAGCCATAGGATGGCGTGTCCTCATCTGGCTCTGGTGTCGTTTGGCGCAGGTGGCATGGAGAGCTTCCTGGGGAGTGTAGGCATTGGCCAGGCATAGACTCTAGGCTGGTGTCCCGCTGTGGCTCCTCAGAGGCACTGGCAGCAGGTTTTGGCTCTGTGTCCGTACATATGGCTGCAGGTGTGGGTGCAGCTTGGCCTGCACTGCTCTGGTTAGCTACTTGTGTTGCCACCGGGCTGTGGCGCCACCGGCAGGGTTGGCCTTGCTGGCTGCAGACATGACATGGCGGTCCGTTTGCCGAGGGGAGGATTTTGGGCACCTTCATGGGGTGGTAGTGGCAGACCTTGAGGGCCTTGTAGAGCCACTCACTGATGGGCTTGCTATGCCCGCCTTCTCGTGCGAGGACTCTGGCGATGCATGAGTGCCTGCAGGGGATATAGGAAGTGTTGTCAGGTATGGTTCACCCACGTTTGTTGGCATGCAAGACACAATTGCTATGGTAAAGAGTGTGAACCCACACATATGGGCAAGTGGGCATGGTTGGTCTTGGGAGAATGTATGTGGGATCACCATTATGGGGTCCCTGTGGTGATGGGTGTGAGACCCATGGCCTGTTGGTCATTGGCCTGTGTTTGTGTAGGGCAGAATGTCCATGCTGTGCCAACGTATGTCTGACATCCATGCTTGTGGACATCCATGGCGCCACACCCCCTCCTCAGGTGGCACTGACATGGTGGGGTTGGGAGTCTGGCTTATTCCATGGCACTGTCATGGCTCCATGGCACAATGCTGTGCTGCCAGCAGGGCCGTACTGTTGTGCACAGTGATTGGCAGACTGTGCACATATCTGTGTGTGGGACATGTACCTCCCTCTGGCTTGTCTAATGTGAGCTCATGGGGTAGACCTAATGGATAGCTTCTTCCTGGAGTGACTGCTGCGCCGGTGCCATGGGCATTCATGCAAATAATTCATGCCAGCACAGGGTGCGCCAGTAGGGGTGTGGTGTGCATGACATATGTTTTGTTCACTTGCATTCCCTTCCTGCTGCTGTGACGCTCAAGGGTGCTCCTGGTGCCATGACCCATTGGTGATGTGGAGGGTGGCTGATGTGCTGATCCGTCACTCTACTCTGTCTGCATGCTCAGCTTTGGGGTATGCTGACTTGTATCCCTGTACACTGGGGCTTCTTGTGCTGAGTTGACTTTATTGTATGAATTTTGGGGGGTCACTCTCCGCCTGGCTCCTGGCTGATGGCTGCTGGCTCCAGCCTCTGCACTGCAGACTCCCTCCATCCCCTCGAGGTCCATCACTGTGCTGCATTTCTCCTCCCAGGTGGTGAGTGCCAGTGGCTCAACAGTGCATCCTACTGTCACCAGGGGCTCATGGCGGTGTTGTCCCTGAACCCTTACTCTCAAGTCATTCCACCTTTTGCGGCAGTCCTCACCATCACGGGGTACACTGGCAACTGCTGACACCTTCTGGGCAAAGGTGTTCCATATTGCTGACTGCCGCTGGCCACTGGTCTTCCTCTGCCTGCTTCTATGCAGCTCCTCACAGTGGGCCACCACCACAAGCTTCTTGTCACTGAATTTCAGTTTTCTTGGCCCATGTTCAGCCCCCTTGCCTTGTGGCCTCTCCTGTGACATATTTTCAGCTTCCCAGAACCTATTTGCAGGTTGTGGAGACATTCAATGGATTGTGTTTTTAAAAATGGCTGCTGCGATGCTTCCCGTTCCGACGCTGATGCAATTTCCGCTGGTGCTAGCTCCGGATTTGCTAGCGGTTGTGCTATTAGCACCGGTTTTACAGTGGTAGTGCTTATTTCGGCGCATTGACTGGCAGGGTCTTATAGCGTTGCTGGCGGAGTCAGGGGCACATGCACGACAGGTTGGGATACGGCGCTAATTGCAACGCACTACCCAGCGCTATCGCTATTTGCGCCCGCCAGCAATTGCACCGATTTACTGCTGAACTTGTGATGAGGCCCTTAGTCTGAATCCATGTATTAACCAGAGAATATTCATATAATCTCAATTTTCTCAAACACGTATAAATATCCACATATGTATCCACTAAGTCCAGGTTGTGGCTAGGGACAAAAGAAAGACCTTTCATTAATAATCAATGAATTTGCTGTGAAGAGGGATTAGAGGAGATGTTGATGACTGTAGTATCTTCTAAAATTGTCTTTGTGTTCTTCAGTGGTCCGATCAATGTTGTCACTTTAATGTTTTCTACAAATACATTGATCCCTTCTGTGAACTTGTCAGTACTGAGGACATACATAATCTTGCCTCTCTTTGACATATACATATAATGTTTTTTACCTCTCATGCCTCTACCCGCCCTCTCAGATCAGCACATGCCCACTCCTTGTCTATGCCAAGATGCAAGCTGCAGAAAGCAGGCGGGTCTAGCTTCCTAGTCCTCGACACCAAATTATGGAACTCACTTCCTAACACTTTCAGAGCTGAACCGTCTCATCACTCATTCAAGAGCAAAGCCAAAACTTGGCTCTTTGCGCAGGATAAAGCTGCCCCATGTCTTCAACAACTAACACTGCTCTTGGACTATGCGTCCTACTAGGCCATTCGTAACTTTGACCCCCCTCATTAATATGTACCTTTTGTGTAAATTCACTGCATAACTTATTGTAACTAATTTTGTAAATTTACTGCATAATTCACTGTACATTTTTCTCTGTTTTTCCTATGCTCCGCACACCACTGCATTAACTGTACATATTGTCAAATGTATTGTTTTATACAATGCTTTATTGTGACCCACTTACCAGTAACTTGTAGCTATTAGAAATGTGCCCAGGTGCCTCTGGGACAAGCGCGCAATACAAATAAACAAAATACAAAAACAAATACAAATATGATTCCTTGGGGCTACCAGTGAAGGAATCCGTTGAGGGATGGTGGCAAGGAAGGGAAGAAGGGGACTGGAGTTTTGGCTACTATAACTAGAAAATAGAAACTGGATAGCACAGAAAAGAGAGGATATCTGGTTGCTCTGCACCCAACAGTGCTTGCAACATACATTTGACAAAGTTCAAATGTATATTAACTGTGTTTTCCACTGTAACCTCCAATGATGGATTGCTACTATGCATGTTGGGCAATAAGCATTTAGTCGGTCCTCTGCAGCTTGCCTGGCAGACCTCTTGTGAATGTTTATTTATCTGTTCATGTACCTGAAAAGAGATTCAGTAGCACTTTTCTCCCCAGTGTGCACCTATAATGTGCATCTGGGCATTGGGCCCACATTTACCTTGTTCTATGCTGCGACATACACAGGCCGATTCATGGAATAATTAGCGCGGCGCAAGTGGGCAAAAACGTGCGAATCGCAGTGGAATTGTGAAAATCGCAGTGCAAGTGCGATAATCGCACGAAAAGCAGCGCACATCGATTCATGGAAGGGCGTGCGCGAAAAAACCATCTGATGTGCGCTAAAAAAGTGTGCGGCGCACGTTGGCGCACAGGCCATCTAACAGCGTGCGCCAGGCCACAGCGAAAATCGCACAGGCCACAGCGAAAATCGCACATAGCGCGGCGCACGCAACAAAAGTAGGCGGAAGACGGGGCGTAACACTCGGAATGGGGAAGAACTTGCCAAAATGTGGGCATCACGGGGGAAGTACAGGGTGCAAGTGCGCGGAACGCCCACACGCTCGCCTACAACACGTATTCATGGAATCGAATAGGGCAAAACAGCGCACGGTCAAACCAGCGCACAGGCACAAACACGACCGCCACAAGAAAGCAGGCAGTAGCGTCCCTGCGCCTGTAAAAAATGTGCGCCAAAAGGTGCGCCAACAAATAGCACCTATATACAGCTATGATGAATGTCCTATACTGTGGCCCTCCAGGACAAATGACGTGCAAAGGGGTACCCACAAACACGGATACCCGCTGACTGAAAAATAACGTGTGCGTGTATTTCGGGGTGCGCGGGAAGTTTCCCACGCGAATTGGCTTGGTACGTGGATTCCAGGGGTGCGCGGGAAGTTCCACACGCGATTTGGCTGGGTATGTGGATTTCAGGGGTGCGCGGGAAGTTCCACACGCGATTTGGCCGGGTACGTGGATTTCAGGGGTGCGCGGGAAGTTCAACATGCGATTTGGCCGGGTACGTGGATTTCAGGGGTGCACGTGAAGTTCCACACGTGATTTGGCCGGGTACGTGGATTTCAGGGGTGCGCGTGAAGTTCCACACGCGATTTGGCCGGGTACATGGATTTCAGGGGTGCGCAGGAAGTTCAACACAAGATTTGACCGGGTATGTGGATTTCAGGGGTGCGCTTGAAGTTCAACACGCGATTTGGCCGGGTACGTGGATTTCAGGGGTGCGCGGGAAGTTCAACACGCGATTTGGCTCGGTACGTGGATTTCAGGGGTGCGCACGAAGTTTCACACGCGATTTGGCTGGTTACGTGGATTCCAGGGGTGCGCGGGAAGGTTCACACGCGATTTGGCTGGGTACGTGTATTTCGCTGTTGCGGGGGAATGCTACACGTGATATGGCCAGGTGGGTCCCCCCAGGTGTTCCCTCTACACCCTCCACGGCCCCTGCAGGCAGCCCACACCACAGGGTACTACCCTTCAACCCTGCTCATGTCCCACAGGCAACCCATCCACCATGGCCATGCCCACCAGCCAACCCACATGTCACCTTGCACCACTGATCACCAACACATGTCTCCCACCACCCCCACCCCCCAGCCACCAGGGGCACCCTCCACCAGGCCCCCACTCATGTCTCCCACCACCCCCACCCCCCAGCCACCAGGGGCACCCTCCACCAGGCCCCCACCCATGTCTCCCACCACCCCCTACCCCCCAGCAGTCAGGGGCAGCCTCCACCAGGCCCCCACTCATGTATCCCACCACCCCCACCCCCCAGCAGTCAGGGGCAGCCTCCACCAGGCCCCCACTCATGTCTCCCACCACCCCCACCCCCCAGCCACCAGGGGCACCCTCCACCAGGCCCCCACTCATGTCTCCCAACACCCCCACCCCCCAGCCACCAGGGGCACCCTCCACCAGGCCCCCACCCATGTCTCCCACCACCCCCTACCCCCCAGCAGTCAGGGGCAGCCTCCACCAGGCCCCCACTCATGTCTACCACCGCCCCACCCCCCAGTAGTCAGGAGCAGCCTCCACCAGGCCCCCACTCATGTCTCCGACTACCCCCACCCCCCAGACACCAGGGGCACCCTCCACCAGGCCCCCACTCATGTCTCCCACCACCCCCAGCCACCAGGGATAACCCTCCACCAGGCCCCCACTCATGTCCCCTATTACCCCCACCCCCCAGCAGTCAGGGGCAGCCTCCACCAGGCCCCCACTCATGTCCCCTATTACCCCCACCCCCCCGCAGTGCAGGGGCACCCTCCACCAGGCCCCCACTCATGTCTCCCACCACCCCCACCCCCCAGCCACCAGGGGCAGCCTCCACCAGGCCCCCACTCATGTCTCCCACCACCCCCACCCCCCAGCCACCAGGGGCAGCCTCCACCAGGCCCCCACTCATGTCTCCCACCACCCCCACCCCCCAGCAGTCAGGGGCAGCCTCCACCAGGCCCCCACTCATGTCCCCTATTACCCCCACCCCCCCGCAGTGCAGGGGCACCCTCCACCAGGCCCCCACTCATGTCTCCCACCACCCCCACCCCCCAGCCACCAGGGGCACCCTCCACCAGGCCCCCACTCATGTCCCCTATTACTCCCACCCCCCAGGCCCCCACTCATGTCTCCCACCACCCCCACCTCCCAGCCACCAGGGGCACCCTCCACAAGGCCCCCATTCATGTCTCCCACCACCCCCACCCCCCAGCAGTCAGGGGCAGCCTCCACCAGGCCCCCACTCAGGTCTCCCACCACCCCCCACCCCCCAGCCACCAGGGGCACCCTCCACCAGGCCCCCACCCATGTCACCCACCACCCCCACCCCCCAGCAGTCAGGGGCAGCCTCCACCAGGCCCCCACTCATGTCCCCTATTACCCCCACCCCTCAGCAGTCAGGGGCAGCCTCCACCAGGCCCCCACTCATGTCCCTCACCACCCCCACCCCCCAGCCACCAGGGGCAGCCTCCACCAGGCCCCCATTCATGTCCCCTATTACCCCCACCCCCCGCAGTGCAGGGGCAGCCTCCACCAGGCCCCCACTCATGTCTCCGACCACCCCCACCCCCCAGCAGTCAGGGGCAGCCTCCACCAGGCCCCCACTCATGTCTACCACCACTCCCACCCCCCAGCAGTCAGGGGCAGCCTCCACCAGGCCCCCACTCAGGTCTCCCACCACCCCCCACCCCCCAGCCACCAGGGGCACCCTCCAGCAGGCCTCCACCCATGTCACCCACCACCCCCACCCCCCAGCAGTCAGGGGCAGCCTCCACCAGGCCCCCACTCATGTCCCCTATTACCCCCACCCCCCAGCAGTCAGGGGCAGCCTCCACCAGGCCCCCACTCATGTCTCCCACCACCCCCACCCCCCAGCCACCAGGGGCAGCCTCCACCAGGCCCCCACTCATGTCCCCTATTACCCCCACCCCCCGCAGTGCAGGGGCACCC
Source organism: Ambystoma mexicanum (assembly GCF_040938575.1). Taxonomy (NCBI): domain Eukaryota; kingdom Metazoa; phylum Chordata; class Amphibia; order Caudata; family Ambystomatidae; genus Ambystoma; species Ambystoma mexicanum. Next base: position 367,354,152 of record NC_090922.1, on the reverse strand, counting down.
TCCACCAGGCCCCCACTCATGTCTCCCACCACCCCCACCCCCCAGCCACCAGGGGCAGCCTCCACCAGGCCCCCACTCATGTCTCCCACCACCCCCACCCCCCAGCAGTCAGGGGCAGCCTCCACCAGGCCCCCACTCATGTCCCCTATTACCCCCACCCCCCCGCAGTGAAGGGGCACCCTCCACCAGGCCCCCACTCATGCCTCCCACCACCCCCACCCCCCAGCCACCAGGGGCAGCCTCTACCAGGCCCCCACTCATGTCTCCCACCACCCCCACCCCCCAGCCACCAGGGGCAGCCTCCACCAGGCCCCCACTCATGTCTCCCACCACCCCCACCCCCCAGCAGTCAGGGGCAGCCTCCACCAGGCCCCCACTCATGTCTCCCACCACCCCCCAGCCACCAGGGGCACCCTCCACCAGGCCCCCACCCATGTCACCCACCACCCCCACCCCCCAGCAGTCAGGGGCAGCCTCCACCTGGCCCCCACTCATGTCCCCTAGTACCCCCATCCCCCAGCAGTCAGGGGCAGCCTCCACCAGGCCCCCACCCATGTCTCCCACCACCCCCACCCCCCAGCCACCAGGGGCAGCCTCCACCAGGCCCCCACTCATGTCCCCTATTACCCCACCCCCCGCAGTGCAGGGGCACCCTCCACCAGGCCCCCACTCATGTCTCCCACCACCCCCACCCCCCAGCCACCAGGGGCAGCCTCCACCAGGCCCCCACTCATGTCTCCCTCCACCCCCACCCCCCAGCCGTGCAATTTTCCTGGGTACGTGTACTTCAGGGTGCGCGTGAACTTCCACACGCGATTTGCCTGGGTACGAGTATTACTGGGGGTGCGCGTGAACTTCCACACGCGATTTGCCTGGGTACGTGTACTTCGGGGTGCGCGTGAACTTCCACACGCGATTTGCCTGGGTACGTGTATTACTGGGGGTGCGTGTGAACTTCCACACGCGATTTGCCTGGGTACGTGTATTACTGGGGGTGCGCGTGAACTTCCACACGCGATTTGCCTGGGTACGTGTACTTCGGGGTGCACGTGAACTTCCACAGGCGAATGGGCCTGTGAGAGTGGGTCACATGTATTCCAGGGGTGAGGGGGAATATTTACCCGCGACTTTGCCTGTGAGAGCGTGCTACGTGTATTCCTGGTGTGGGCGGGAAGATTCACACGTTCGCCTACGACGATCCGAAAAAGGGTCCAATCCTGACACACGTACGCCAGCATGAAGCAGGCGTACGTCGACCAGCGCAGCATAAAAGTGCGCGAAAAACACAAACAAGCTCATACGCCAGGATGAATATACCATTCCTAGCAGCAGTGGCCGTGGGTTACCAAAGTAGGAGGAGGAGGATAGTGAGTGCCCGAATTTTCACTCCCAGATCAAGCCTTTTTGGGATGCCTGATGACCAGGTGTATGGGAGGTACAGGTTTCCCCCACACATAATACTGGACCTGGTCAGTGAGTGGGAGGATGACCTCACATCACCCACCCTGTGCTCCCAAGAACACAGCCCCCTGGAGAAGGTCCTCAATGTACTGCACTTCTTGGTCACAGGATCATTTCAGCGGACAAGTGCCATAATGGGTGGGGTGTCACAGGCCATGCAGTCACGCTGCCTACACCAGGTCTTGAAAATCATCACTGCATGCCCATCGGTCCGTAGGCACATATACATGCCCAGGACACCTGCAGAAAGGCAGGCTGCCACCCTTGATTTCTACGGTGTGGCACAATTTCCAAAAGTGCTAGGTGCCATTGACTGCACCCATGTGGCACTACGTCCCCCCAGGGCATCTGAGCACATCTATAGGAACCGCAAGCACTGTCATTCCATCAATGTGAAGGTAGTATGTAATGCTAAGGGAATCATCACCTCAGTATATGCCAACTATCCAGGGTCCACCCACGACAGCTTCATTTACCGAATGTCTACCCTAAGCCGGGACCTCGAAGCTGGGCGGCATGGTGACACATGGCTGCTTGGTGAGTATGAATGCCACTGCACATGCATGCATGTCAGATGCAGAGTTATGTCACTACCCCACTAATGATACACATCACCTCCTCACCAGGGGACAGTGCCTACCCTTTGAGCACCCACATGATGACGCCAATTCGGAACCCCATCACGCCTCCAGAGGTAAGATACAACACAGCCCATATTGCAACCCGGGGCATAGTGGAACGCACATTCGGAGTGCTCAAGTCACGCTTTCGCTCCCTTGACCGGTCTGGCGGGCAGCTGTTAAATGCGCCCCCAGTAGTGTGCAGGATCATAGTGGCAGCATGTGTCCTGCACAATGTTGCAACACGCCGGGGCCTGGCCGTGGACATGGTGGTGCCCCCACATCCGCAACCACATGCACGCCCGCTGCGCATGGGAGGGGAGAGGGCACGGGGTGAGGCAGCCCGTACGCAGCTGGTGGCTAATTACTTCACATAGAAATCACACCCCAGTGGAGTGCACACAGGCCTGGCACATACCATCTGATAAGCAATGATGACTCGACCTGACAATTAAGACAAACAAAGGGACTGTCAACTGTCAGAACCATAGCAGCCTGAGATTGTTCATGTGGAAGTGTCACAATGTGTGCATCCCTACCTACACAAACACCACCAATGCAGTGTCATGAAAGGACACTTCCATGCTGCAGAAATGAATACCCACTTGCAAAATACTACATGAAAACAGTGCTATGTCACCCAGCCCCTCCACGGCACGGCCACACAACACACCATGGCATGTCATGCAATGTGAGAGGGAAGAATTTAATCCCCACAACATGGCCCAAGTGTCAGCAGCCACAGTGTCCCTAATGGAAACCTGTCCACACATGAAATGCTCACAGTAATGCAGGACCTACAGCCCACATTATCAAATACTTACCAATAATACCAATCACCTACACAACCTCCAACCCACCTTAAACATGACATTACAGAACTAAAAATTAGCTAGCCTCACCACCTGATGATGACAGCCCTCCGAACACTTGCAGGTATACAGTGTTAGAGCCACGCAAGAGTGTAGGTGCACTGCTTACAACATGGACTCCAGTTCCAAGGTGGACCGCATTGTGAAGACATGAGGAATGGACCTGCAAATATGGAGGATGAGATGGATGCAGAGGCACATATAAATACACCACGCAGTGTACAATACAACAACAATATGCACTATGAATGTATACACAGTATTGACTACAGACTGCCCATACAGCTCATGGGAGTCCAATGTCACCATGTACGTCAATGTCACTTGGGCACACCCTTTGCAAGCCCATGGAAATGGGAAGCAGGAGGGGTGTGTGTGACAAAAACCCAAGCATCTGAACCAAATCCATGACAAGCCTGCATGTGCCCAGCCACAATGCAGTGTATGCCCTCGGGAGCCACACAAGGCAACACACTGTCCCAAAAAAAAAATAAAAAAAAAAATAAAAAAATAAAAAATGGCCAATGGCCATTAATGGGCCCGGGGGGGTTGGGGAGGCCACCCAGGAGGTCCGAGGACAGGGTGCACACCAAAAAACACCTGTGTGGATCTTGCGAAAAAAAAACACCTCCATGGGCTCATGGCCCACAAGGCTACCCTATTGTGGGAGTATCACTGCTGTCGCTATTCTCACCCTGTGCAGCTGCATCCGGAGGTGGTGGCACTATGGGAGGCAGCCCACGCAAGGCCCTAGTCTGTTCCTCCATGGCTGCAAGCATGCGGTTGTGGTAGGTCTCGTTCTGGAGGATGAGTGTGTGGAGGTCCCCATGCAACAACTCACGGGATGCCCGGACCTCCGCCCTAGTTGCCTGCATCTCAGCTGAGAGCGTACGGGTGAGACGCTCCAGCTGCTGTTCTGTCCTTCGGTCTGTTGAAGCCTCAAGCTCAACAAGGGTTGTCCTGAGGTGAAGGAGTTCCAGCCTCAGGGCTTCCCTGTGGCCCTGGGACTCTATTGAGATGGCCTCCTGCAGAGTCGCCAGTGCCGCCCGCCTGTCCCTGTTGGACGCCAACATGTCCTCCCTGTGTGACTGGCAGATGGAGTCGGTTGCCTGCTGTAGTCGCTCCATCAGCCTTTCGGGGGGACAATGGAAGTGGCCACCCTATCCATGGCCTGAGCCATCATCTCTGATGATGCTGCCTGTTGGGTTGCCATACCGTAAATGGATTGCTCCCATGCGGTATTGCCAGGTGGCGTACGGCCACCAAGTCGGAGGGCACCACACCTGTCTGGGGCAAGGCGAACTGCGCCTTGCTGTGCCGGCACTGCCTGAGGCTGCAGGACTGCATTCCCCCTCTGATCTGCTGGCCCAGGAACAGGATCAGATGTCGCGGAGTGTGACCCTGCATCCGTAACCACCAAAGGCGTACCTGCCAACACTGACATCCCCATTGAGGGTTCTAACCCTGGTGCAGGTGGGTCAGACAGAACAGAATCCCTCCCAGGAACACTCACCTGCGACAGCACGTAGGTCTCATCATCCGAATCAACACCTGAGTACAGCTCGGGGGAGGTGCAGCCAGAGACACCCCTTGAGAGCACGACCTGCAGCAGTTGTGGGTTCTCACCCACCACCACACCACGTCCCTCACTGGTGGTCGTTCGGCCCTCAGACCCCTCCTGGATCTGCACCATCTCCACAACCCCAGCAGTATCAGGTGCGTCTTCCCCTGCAAAGACATAAAAGAAAATAAATGGAAACAGGCATTAGCACCATGGCACACAATGAGGGCTGAGAGGCTACAGAAACAGTACTTGATTGACACATGTCCCACATGACTAAAACACTCCCATGCATGCACCGTCACTGCCATGAAGTGAAGAGGGAGAGGAGGTCACCAATTGTTCATTCAGTCCAGTTTGTTCATATGATTGATTATTTTCATTGTAATGGTTCTAATGTTTAACATGCAGCTGCCAGTCAAAAATGGTACTATAGCACAGGGACATGTCCAAACTAATCATGTCCACGAAACTGAGCCAGTCCACTGTACCATAGCCATGTCAGACATGTGACAATAGGACTGAGAAATCCCGAGTAAAAGTGGTGGTATGCAAACAATCTGCCTGAATAAGCAGAGGTAAATAAGCAACAGTGTAGTGGCAAGATGACACGCCAAGGACAACTGGCGTGGTGTTGGGCTGGATGTCTAATGTTGGCCGAAGGGATGCTGCTATACCCAAATGCTGGTGCCAAGAATATTTAGGAAGAGGCACATGGGTGAGCCGAACCACTCAGGCACACACACCCTCCCCTGGCACAAAAACAGAAGCCCTCCCACACACAACATGCACATGGATGACACACACATGCATGTGCACTCACCGGACAATGCCTCGTAATCTGCCACTACTCCCACGCCTTGGATCTGTTCCTCCGTTACGTAGGTCCCAGCAACCTGCTCATGTGGAGTGAGTTCTATGTCGTCTGCTGGAGACCCACCTCCAGTCACTAGAGTTGCGGCATGTCTTGAGGCCAGCTTATTCTTTGCCCTGCGCTTCAGGTCATTCCAGCGCTTGTATCAAACATTAGCTGTGCGCCTCACGATTCCAAGGGCACTTATGATGTCCGCAATGGTCTGCCAGTGTGCCTGACGTTGTGCAGGTGTGGTCTTGGATCCTGCAACAATCACCATTTCGCGGTCATGTGCGGACACATACTCTACAAGTGCATTCAGTTCGGCCTCATTGAAGCTGGGCTTCCTTGACAGGCCGGACTGTGTAGCCGTGTCTGGGGCATCAGCCGCTACTGGACGAGCACTCTTCCTCTTCCGCTTAGAAGGTGGTGGGGATCCGGAGTGTCCTGCGCCGCTCTGGACACTAGGGGCAGGAGCGTAGGATTGCACACTCAGCATGGGAGTTGGTGCAGGCATTATCTCAAGTGTAATGGTGTCAGGGGGAATGTCAGCATGATGGACTTGGACCGACACTGTCCTGGCTGGGTGTGTGAGAGGTGGGGTGGATGGAGCCGCAGCTGCCCCTGCAGCCTCCCCAGCCTGCCTACGTGGGGCAGCAGATGACCTAGCTGCCCCTGATCCACGTGGCCTGATGACACCAACGTTCACCGGCGCACGTGGCCTAGACCTGCTGACCTGGAAGTCAGCCATGGAGTCACCCTGTGCCAGGTCTGGTTCCACAGTGGGCTGGTCCAACAAGGGCTGAGCATGGATGGTGTCAGCCACGGTAACCTCAACTGGGGGGGCATGGGTGTCCCTGACTGCTCCTCCACACATGGGGGGCTAGGGGCACCCTGCAAGTCACGGCCACGTCCCCTACCGGATCCACCACAGCCACCACTTGGGGCTCGGCCACCTTTGCCACCCTTACGGCTTGTTCGCCTCCCAGCCATGCACTGATGTTAGTGTGCGTATGGGAGTTGATGTGAACTATTGTCCTGGGCAATTGGGGGTCAAAGGGCTTGGGTACCAGATGGTAATCGTACCTTAGTGCTCTAGCAAGGCTGTATGTCACCCCTGGGGAAAGATGACGGGTCACACAACGCACAGGCAGCCCAAAAAAGGGAAGTAAGGTGCACGCAGCCCCTCTTAGACCACGTGCGTGGAAAAAAAAACCTGCACTACACTGTGGCACCCAGGAACACAAGAATGAACGTATGCGTGTCACACGAAGCCTAGAATGACCTCTGAAGGGGTACGCGACACACGGGGCAAGCACAGATGTTAGATACGTGCGCGACTCACCATCTGCCAGGAACAAAAGCGTGGAAAATATGCGCGTGTGCGCGTTGGCAACACCCCCGCCAAAAGAAGAATTGTACGCTGTCTGAGGAGACAGGACAACAGTAGTAGGGAAGCTGTTTGAGGAAACAGGCCCAGGAAAAAGAGGAAAAGAGAAAAAACTGTCAGAGGTAACAGGGAGTACGAATTGGAAACGCCGTGAAGTAAATCGCGTGTGAACCGACAAGAAGTACAGATTTCACCCACTCGCTCTCCACGAAAAGCACGTACAAGGAAATGGCGTCCTAGACATACCTTTTATACACACGTCACAGACGCGCATACGAAATGAGGCCATTTTCACCAATTACGCGCTTTGACACTCGGACGTGTATCTCTTCATTTTTACACGCGCCATTCTCTACGGCCATGCGCGTGACGTCACAGCTGCGCATGGTGGCCTTTGGGCCAATGAAATGAAACTGCACGTCCGAGTGTCATCGCGTGTAATCGGAGGGAAGTGAGCGTACAGGCGATTGGCCTGGGTACGTGTATTTCTGGGGTGTGCAGGAAGTTCCACACGCGATTGGTGGAAATCCACGTGTGCTCTGTCATCACGTGTAATGAGGGAAACACCTGTGCGCCTCACGTCACAGACGCGCTCACGCGCTAAGGGCCTTTGGTCCAATGAAATCGCATATGCGTGCTGACGTGCATACGCGCTAAGGGCCTTTCCTCGATTTACACGCAGACGTGCAGGATTTTCACGTGCCAAATCACTCCGTATCAAGCTGGCCACGCGTAAGCACACGGAAGACCATGCTCCTTCCCAAAAGGCCGAATTACTGCCCCCCAGAGCCCCGAGCAGCCTCCCACGAGCCATCTGCTGCTACCTGCCTGCCTGCCTGCTGTCACCGTGCCCTGCCATTTGGTGCCTGCACATTAGCCATCTGCAGGGGTCCATTTGCTGTGTCCACCCCTGCTGGAACAGAAGACTCCCGACTGGGATACCATCGCTCCACAGCCCAGCCCCAGGACCAAGTTGCCCACCCACTCCTGCCTCTGGGGTTGCCATGTCGGGTACTGCTACATCTGGCACCACTGGCAACCCCCGGCCAGAGAGGCAGAGGGGCACCAGCTTCAGTGCCACCGAAGTTGGTGTCCTGGTGGAGCAAGTCCTGGGGCAGTATGATGCCCTCTTCAGAAGTAAGCGCGCCAACAAGGAAGGACGGACTCGGATCTGAACGGACATCGTGACTGCCATCAACGCGGAGGGGGTGGCAGTCCGCGACTACCAACATGTCAAGAAGCGCTGGGATGACTGCAGGTCCAGGACCCTGTTGAAGGCCCGGCGCCTCGTGGAGGGGGGCGGGGGCCGCATGAGTACCATCCAGATGAGGGTCCTGGAACACGTAGGCCCAGCGCTCCACGGCCAGATCCTTGAGAGGCAGAACCGTCTGGAGTTGAGCGGTAAGTGGCCAAGCATTGCTGTGTTAGACCGGGCATGTCGCAGTGTGCTGGTTGTCTGATACTTGCCTGTATGTGTGACATAGCCCATGTATGCATGTGTGTGTGCAGGGACGTCATGCATGTGAGACCAGTAATGTGTGAACCACACGGTTGGTGCATGTGTTCAAATGCAACATGGGTTGCCCTATGCGGAATGGCCACATGAAAGCATGCCAGTCTCTGTTCCTGGACATGGGTGAGGGATGGGTGCTGATGCCATGTACATATATGCTGTCCATGTCTGTGTGTCTGACCAGCGTGTCTGTGACTTGTGAATGCCTGGGATGCATGACACATGTCTGTGGCAATGTTCTGGTTCACTGATGCAGCCTAGTCATCCTTCTATCCACTGTGTCTGTGGTGTACGAGGACAGATGGATGAAACTAGGGTGAAGTGTGTGCATGTGATAGGCATGGCACATGATGCATGTGAGTTCCAAAACAACAGTGTATGTTTAACGAATAACTTGGACATGTATGCTAATGTCCATAGCATGCGCCATGCCTGTTACCGCATGTGTTTTACCTGCACTGAGCCATGTGTTGTGGAGGGACATGATGGAAGTGATCTTTGACAGTGCCACTCATCTGCTATTGCTTCCTATCTAGGGGACCATTGTACAGTACCCTGATGCTTGTGTTCTATGTCTCCATCTACACAGCGCCACGTGAAGAAGAGGGCGAAGACGGCTCTGTGGAGCAAAGCAGCAGGGATGCCCCCACGGCTGCAGCGGAAGAGGTGGGTGAGCCCCCACAGGGGCTTGCAACGGCGGAAGACGGGGTGGAGCCATCCAGGTTGGTAGTTTCCACAGAGGAGGAGGAGGCCGCTAATGAGGCGCACATGGGGCCTGGTAGGGGCATCCGTGCTGGTGCAAGGGTTGCAGTCCAGGGGCAGGGACAGGAGGCAGCACAGGTCGCTGTGGAGGGGCCTGTGCATGTCACTGTCCCTGACACTGTGACTGCACCACCATGCACCAGCAGGGATGCCCCATCCCAGGCCCGTCGGCAGGTAGGGGGGATGTCCATGTCATCTGACTCTCCTCCACCTGCGTACGAGGGGACCCCTGGCCGTTTGGAGAAGGTCCTGATTGGTGTCGCGTTGCGCACAGGTGCAATTCGTGATGAGGTGCGTTCTTCCCGGGAGGAGCATGCACGTCATCACGGAGAGCACCGTGCCGACGTGGCCCAGTTGGGAACGGCCATGGTCGGGGGTTTCCTACATGTGTCGGCCAATCGGGCGACCCTCTCCTCCTCTGTGGAGACTATGCACCAGTCGTTCTCCATGCCGTCTTCCGGCCCAGATGCCACCAGGGCCCCCTGTGGACCTGCCCCGACCAATGCAGCCGGCTCAGTGGGGATCCCATCCCTGCCACAGTCGGGAGTCGGAGGTCCAGCAGGGGTGGACACACCAGCACTGGACCCCAGCAGATGGAGGATGTGACGGCATCATCGGGCAGGGCACGTGCACGACGGCGTTGGTGGATACCATCAGCCTGGATGACGTCGTGCTGGCACAGGCAGTTGCGTCGGAGGCAGAGGCAGGCTCGACGTGGGAGGCATCATGGCTCGGGGCCATCAACATCAGGGGTGCAGGCATCGGCCGGAGGGCAGGAGAACCCTGGAATGGGAGTGGCTTCCGTGTGGGAGCGGTTGGGCCATTGGATAGGTGCGGAGCGGCAGCGGGCAGAGGAGGAACGGCTCACAATGGTCAGGGCGGAGAACTCCATGCGGAGGGCGCTGAGGCGGGCTGAGTGCCTCTAGGGTCTTCGCAGGGAGTTGGAGCTGGACACTGCTTTATCCCTGCGAGACCTCGGGGCCAGGGAACATGCCCGCCTCCAAGCCATTGAACAGGAGTTCGATGATGCCCTGGCCCATGACAACATCCAGTGAGCCGTTGGACTAGCCCGCTGCCCATGTAAATAGTTATGTAGTTAATGTTAGGTTTCCTTTGTTTTTGCTTTTTCTTTGGACCTTTTGGACAATGGGCCACATTTTTGTATATAGTTATTTTTTATTAGTTAGTGTTGTTAGATAGGTTTCATTTCTTTTGTTGGGATCATGGACCCTGGCTTGTTCACCTGTACATAGTTCACTGTTGGATTTTCGTTTCTTTTTAACATTTACCCACGGAGCAATGGCTTTCTATTATGATTTCACATTGGATTTTCTTTTCTGGACTGTGACTTTGGACACCATTTCTTTGGATTCTGATTTTTGGTTTTGCATTTTTTCATGGACATGCTTCTTTTTACTTTTTTTACATTCCCATTTCTGTTAGTTTATTTTTGATTCAATTCTTGTTTTCTTTAATACATATTTTTAGATCAAACTTCAATGTGTAGTATCATCTCATTGGTTTCATGCATATCATGATACGGGTTTGGAGATTCACTGACACCCATTGGGTGTATGTGAGAGACATGTGTTTGTTTCCAAACTTGCAATTGCAGTTCTATCATGTTGTTTCCATTTCTGAGTGGGTGGATGCAATACTCGGGTGGGTGTTTTGCATTTGGAGGCTGACCATGGGGACCGGGGATCGAGATTGTGATGACATGTTGGCAGGGGAACATGAGTTGGACATGAGTGGGGGCCTGCTGGCAGGTGCCCCACGGTGCTGGGGGGTGGGGGTGCAGGGGAACATGAGTTGGACATGAGTGGGGGCCTGCTGGCAGGTGCCCCACGGTGCTGGGGGGTGGGGGTGCAGGGGAACATGAGTTGGACATGAGTGGGGGCCTGCTGGCAGGTGCCCCACGGTGCTGGGGGGTGGGGGTGCAGGGGAACATGATTTGGACATGAGTGGGGGCCTGCTGGCTGGTGCCCCACGGTGCTGGGGGGTGGAGGTGCAGGGGAACATGAGTTGGACATGAGTGGGGGCCTGCTGGCAGGTGCCCCACGGTGCTGGGGGCTGGGGGTGCAGGGGAACATGACTTGGACATGAGTGGGGGCCTGCTGGCAGGTGCCCCACGGTGCAGGGGGGTGGGGGTGCAGGGGAACATGAGTTGGACATGAGTGGGGGCCTGCTGGCAGGTGCCCCACGGTGCTGGGGGGTGGGGGTGCAGGGGAACATGAGTTGGACATGGGTGGGGGCCTGCTGGCAGGTGCCCCACAGTGCTGGGGGGTGGGGTAATAGGGGACATGAGTGGGGGCCTGGTGGAATCTGCCCCTGGTGGCTGGGGGGTGGGGGTGGTGGTAGACATGAGTGGGGGTCTGGTGGAATCTGCCCCTGGTGGCTGGGGGGTGGGGGTGGTGGGAGACATGAGTGGGGGCCTCGTGGAAGGTGCCCCTGCACTGCGGGGGGGGTGGGGGTAATAGGGGACATGAGTGGGGGCCTGGTGGAAGCTGCCCCTGACTGCTGGGGGGTGGGGGTGGTGGGAGACATGAGTGGGGGCCTGGTGGAATCTGCCCCTGGTGGCTGGGGGGTGGGGGGTGGGGGGTGGTGGGAGACATGAGTGGGGGCCTGGTGGAGGGTGCCCCTGCACTGCGGGGGGTGGGGGTAATAGGGGACATGAGTGGGGGCCTGGTGGAGGCTGCCCCTGACTGCTGGGGTGTGGGGGTGGTGGGAGACATGAGTGGGGTCCTAGTGGAGGGTGCCCCTGGTGGCTGGGGGATGCGGGTGGTGGGAGACATGAGTGGGGGCCTGGTGGAGGGTGCCCCTGCACTGCGGGGGGGTGGGGGTAATAGGGGACATGAGTGGGGGCCTCGTGGAGGATGCCCCTGCACTGCAGGGGGGTGGGGGTAATAGGGGACATGAGTGGGGGCCTGGTGGAGGCTGCCCCTGACTGCTGGGGGGTGGGGGTGGTGGTAGACATGAGTGGGGGCCTGGTGGAATCCGGCCCTTGGTGGCTGGGGGGTGGGGGTGGTGGTAGACATGAGTGGGGGCCTGGTGGAATCTGCCCCTGGTGGCTGGGGGGTGGGGGTGGTGGGAGACATGAGTGGGAGCCTGGTGGAGTGTGCCCCTGCACTGCGGGGGGGTGGGGGTAATAGGAGACAAGAGTGGGGGCCTGGTGGAGGCTGCCCCTGACTGCTGGGGGGTGGGAGTGGTGGGAGACATGAGTGGGGGCCTGGTGGAGTGTGCCCCTGGTGGCTGGGGGGTGGGGGTGGTGGGAGACATGAGTGGGGGCCTGGTGGAGGGTGCCCCTGCACTGCGGGGGGGTGGGGGTAATAGGGGACATGAGTGGGGGCCTGGTGGAGGCTGCCCCTGACTGCTGGGGGGTGGGGGTGGTGGGAGACATGAGTGGGGGCCTGGTGGAGTGTGCCCCTGGTGGCTGGGGGGTGGGGGTGGTGGGAGACATGAGTGGGGGCCTGGTGGAGGGTGCCCCTGCACTGCGGGGGGGTGGGGGTAATACAGGACATGAGTGGGGGCCTGGTGGAGGCTGCCCCTGACTGCTGGGGGGTGGGGGTGGTGGTAGACATGAGTGGGGGCCTGGTGGAATCTGCCCCTGGTGGCTGGGGGGTGGGGGTGGTGGTAGAGATGAGTGGGGCCTGGTGGAATCTGCCCCTGGTGGCTGGGGGGTGGGGGTGGTGGGAGACATGAGTGGGGGCCTGGTGGAGGGTGCCCCTGCACTGTGGGGAGGTTGGGGTAATAGGGGACATGAGTGGGGGCCTGGTGGAGGCTGCCCCTGACTGCTGGGGGGTGGGGGTGGTGGGAGACATGAGTGGGGGCCTGGTCGAATCTGCCCCTGGAGGCTGGGGGTGGGGGGTGGTGGGAGACATGAGTGGGGGCCTGGTGGAGGGTGCCCCTGCACTGCGGGGGGTGGGGGTAATAGGGGACATGAGTGGGGGCCTGGTGGAGGCTGCCCCTGACTGCTGGGGGTTGGGGGTGGTGGGAGACATGAGTGGGGGCCTGGTGGAATCTGCCCCTGATGGCTGGGGGGTGGGGGTGGTGGTAGACATGGGTGGGGGCCTGGTGGAGGCTGCCCCTGCATTGCTGGGGGGTGGGGGTGGTGGTAGACATGAGTGGGGGCCTGGTGGAATCTGCCCCTGGTGGCTGGGGGGTGGGGGTGGTGGTAGACATGAGTGGGGGCCTGGTGGAGGGTGCCCCTGCACTGCGGGGGTGGGGGTAATAGGGGAAATGAGTGGGTGCCTGGTGGAGGCTGCCCCTGATTGCTGGGGGGTGGGGGTGGTGGGAGACATGAGTGGGGGCCTGGTGGAGGGGGCCCCTGGTGGCTTGAGGGTGGGGGTGGTGGTCGACATGAGTGGGGGCCTGGTGGAGGGTGCCCCTGCACTGCGGGGGGGTCGGGGTAATAGGGGACATGAGTGGGGGCCTGCTGGAGGGTGCCCCTGCACTGCGGGGGAGTGGGGGTAATAGGGGACATGAGTGGGGGCCTGGTGGAGGCTGCCCCTGACTGCTGGGGGGTGGGGGTGGTGGTAGACATGAGTGGGGGCCTGGTGGAATCTGCCCCTGGTGGCTGGGGGGTGGGGGTGGTGGTAGACATGAGTGGGGCCTGGTGTAATCTGCCCCTGGTGGCTGGTGGCTGGGGGGTGGGGTGGTGGGAGACATGAGTGGGGGCCTGGTGGAGGGTGCCCCACGGTGCTGGGGGCTGGGGGTGCAGGGGAACATGACTTGGACATGAGTGGGGGCCTGCTGGCAGGTGCCCTGCGGTGCTGGGGGGTGGGGGTGCAGGGGAACATGAGTTGGACATGAGTGGGGGCCTGCCGGCAGGTGCCCCACAGTGCTGGGGGGTGGGGGTAATAGGGGACATGAGTGGGGGCCTGGTGGAATCTGCCCCTGGTGGCTGGGGGGTGGGGGTGGTGGTAGACATGAGTGGGGGCCTGGTGGAATCTGCCCCTGGTGGCTGGGGGGTGGGGGTGGTGGGAGACATGAGTGGGGGCCTCGTGGAAGGTGCCCCTGCACTGCGGGGTGGTGGGGGTAATAGGGGACATGAGTGGGGGCCTGGTGGAGGCTGCGCCTGACTGCTTTGTGGTGGGGGTGGTGGGAGACATGAGTGGGGGCCTGGTGGAATCTGCCCCTGGTGGCTGGGGGGTGGGGGGTGGGGGGTGGTGGGAGACATGAGTGGGGGCCTGGTGGAGGGTGCCCCTGCACTGCGGGGGGTGGGGGTAATAGGGGACATGAGTGGGGGCCTGGTGGAGGCTGCCCCTGACTGCTGGGGTGTGGGGGTGGTGGGAGACATGAGTGGGGGCCTAGTGGAGGGTGCCCCTGGTGGCTGGGGGGTGGGGGTGGTGGGAGACATGAGTGGGGGCCTGGTGGAGGGTGCCCCTGCACTGCGGGGGGCGGGGGTAATAGGGGACATGATTGGGGGCCTGGTGGAGGATGCCCCTGCACTGCAGGGGGGTGGGGGTAATAGGGGACATGAGTGGGGGCCTGGTGGAGGCTGCCCCTGACTGCTGGGGGGTGGGGGTGGTGGTAGACATGAGTGGGGGCCTGGTGGAATCTGCCCCTGGTGGCTGGGGGGTGGGGGTGGTGGTAGACATGAGTGGGGGCCTGGTGGAATCTGCCCCTGGTGGCTGGGGGGTGGGGGTGGTGGGAGACATGAGTGGGAGCCTGGTGGAGGGTGCCCCTGCACTGCGGGGGGGTGGGGGTAATCGGGGACATGAGTGGGGGCCTGGTGGAGGCGGCCCCTGACTGCTGGGGGGTGGGGGTGGTGGGAGACATGAGTGGGGGCCTGGTGGAATCTGCCCCTGGTGGCTGGGGGGTGGGGGTGGTGGGAGACATGAGTGGGGGCCTGGTGGAGGGTGCCCCTGCACTGCGGGGGGGTGGGGGTAATAGGGGACATGAGTGGGGGCCTGGTGGAGGCTGCCCCTGACTGCTGGGGGGTGGGGGTGGTGGGAGACATGAGTGGGGGCCTGGTGGAGTGTGCCCCTGATGGCTGGGGGGTGGGGGTGGTGGGAGACATGAGTGGGGGCCTGGTGGAGGGTGCCCCTGCACTGCGGGGGGTGGGGGTAATACGGGACATGAGTGGGGGCCTGGTGGAGGCTGCCCCTGACTGCTGGGGGGTGGGGGTGGTGGTAGACATGAGTGGGGGCCTGGTGGAGTCTGCCCCTGGTGGCTGGGGGGTGGGGGTGGTGGTAGACATGAGTGGGGGCCTGGTGGAATCTGCCCCTGGTGGCTGGGGGGTGGGGGTGGTGGGAGACATGAGTGGGGGCCTGGTGGAGGGTGCCCCTGCACTGCGGGGAGGTGGGGGTAATAGGGGACATGAGTGGGGGCCTGGTGGAGGCTGCCCCTGACTTCTGGGGGGTGGGGGTGGTGGGAGACATGAGTGGGGGCCTGGTGAAATCTGCCCCTGGTGGCTGGGGGGTGGGGGGTGGTGGGAGACAGGAGCGGGGGCCTGGTGGAGGGTGCCCCTGCACTGGGGGGGGATGGGGGTAATAGGGGACATGAGTGGGGGCCTGGTGGAGGCTGCCCCTGACTGCTGGGGTGTGGGGGTGGTGGGAGACATGAGTGGGGGCCTAGTGGAGGGTGCCCCTGGTGGCTGGGGGTGGGGGTGGTGGGAGACATGAGTGGGGGCCTGGTGGAGGGTGCCCCTGCACTGCGGGGGGGCGGGGGTAATAGGGGACATGATTGGGGGCCTGGTGGAGGATGCCCCTGCACTGCAGGGGGTGGGGGTAATAGGGGACATGAGTGGGGGCCTGGTGGAGGCTGCCCCTGACTGCTGGGGGGTGGGGGTGGTGGTAGACATGAGTGGGGGCCTGGTGGAATCTGCCCCTGGTGGCTGGGGGGTGGGGGTGGTGGTAGACATGAGTGGGGGCCTGGTGGAATCTGCCCCTGGTGGCTGGGGGGTGGGGGTGGTGGGAGACATGAGTGGGAGCCTGGTGGAGGGTGCCCCTGCACTGCGGGGGGGTGGGGGTAATAGGGGACATGAGTGGGGGCCTGGTGGAGGCTGCCCCTGACTGCTGGGGGGTGGGGGTGGTGGGAGACATGAGTGGGGGCCTGGTGGAATCTGCCCCTGGTGGCTGGGGGGTGGGGGTGGTGGGAGACATGAGTGGGGGCCTGGTGGAGGGTGCCCCTGCACTGTGGGGGGGTGGGGGTAATAGGGGACATGAGTGGGGGCCTGGTGGAGGCTGCCCCTGACTGCTGGGGGTTGGGGGTGGTGGGAGACATGAGTGGGGGCCTGGTGGAGTGTGCCCCTGGTGGCTGGGGTGTGGGGGTGGTGGGAGACATGAGTGGGGGCCTGGTGGAGGGTGCCCCTGCACTGCGGGGGGTGGGGGTAATACGGAACATGAGTGGGGGCCTGGTGGAGGCTGCCCTTGACTGCTGGGGGGTGGGGGTGATGGTAGACATGAGTGGGGGCCTGGTGGAATCTGCCCCTGGTGGCTGGGGGGTGGGGGTGGTGGTAGACATGAGTGGGGGCCTGGTGGAATCTGCCCCTGGTGGCTGGGTGGTGGGGGTGGTGGGAGACATGAGTGGGGGCCTGGTGGAGTGTGCCCCTGGTGGCTGGGGTGTGGGGGTGGTGGGAGACATGAGTGGGGGCCTGGTGGAGGGTGCCCCTGCACTGCGGGGGGGTGGGGGTAATACGGGACATGAGTGGGGGCCTGGTGGAGGATGCCCCTGACTGCTGGGGGGTGGGGGTGGTGGGAGACATGAGTGGGGGCCTGGTGAAATCTGCCCCTGGTGGCTGGGGGGTGGGGGGTGGTGGGAGACAGGAGTGGGGGCCTGGTGGAGGGTGCCCCTGCACTGCGGGGGGTGGGGGTAATAGGGGACATGAGTGGGGGCCTGGTGGAGGCTGCCCCTGACTGCTGGGGGGTGGGGGTGGTGGGAGACATGAGTGTGGGCCTGGTGGACGGTGCCCCTGGTGGCTGGGGGTGGGGGGTGGTGGGAGACATGAGTGGGGGCCTGGTGGAGGGTGCCCCTGCACTGCGGGGGGTGGGGGTAATAGGGGACATGAGTGGGGGCCTGGTGGAGGCTGCCCCTGACTGCTGGGGGGTGGGGGTGGTAGTAGACATGAGTGGGGGCCTGGTGGAGGGTGCCCCTGCACTGCGGGGGGGTGGGGGTAATAGGGACATGAGTGGGAGCCTGGTGGATGCTGCCCCTGGGGGGTGGGGGTGGTGGTAGACATGGGTGGGGGCCTGGTGGGGGCTGCCCCTGGTGGATGGGGGGTGGAGGTGGTGGTAGACATGGGTGGGGGCCTGGTGGAGGCTGCCCCTGCACTGCTGGAGGGTGGGGGTGGTGGTAGACATGAATGGGGGCCTGGTGGAATCTGCCCCTGGTGGCTGGGGGGTGGGGGTGGTGATAGACATGAGTGGGGGCCTGGTGGAGGGTGCTCCTGCACTGCGGGGGGTGGGGGTAATAGGGGACATGAGTGGGGGCCTGGTGGAGGCTGCCCCTGACTGCTGGGGGGTGGGGGTGGTGGGAGATATGAGTGGGGGCCTGGTGGAGGGGGCCCCTGGTGGCTGGTGGGTGGGGGTGGTGGTCGACATGAGTGGGGGCCTGGTGGAGGGTGCCCCTGCACTGCGGGGGAGTGGGGGTAATAGGGGACATGAGTGGGGGCCTGGTGGAGGCTGCCCCTGACTGCTGGGGGGTGGGGGTGGTGGTAGACATGAGTGGGGGCCTGGTGGAATCTGCCCCTGGTGGCTGGGGGGTGGGAGTGGTGGTAGACATGAGTGGGGCCTGGTGTAATCTGCCCCTGGTGGCTGGGGGTGGGGGTGGGGGTGGTGGGAGACATGAGTGGGGGCCTGGTGGAATCTGCCCCTGGTGGCTGGGGGGTGGGGGGTGGTGGGAGACATGAGTGGGGGCCTGGTGGAGGGTGCCCCTGCACTGCGGGGGGGTGGGGGTAATAGGGGACATGAGTGGGGGCCTGGTGGAGGCTGCCCTTGACTGCTGGGGGGTGGGGGTGGTGGGAGACATGAGTGGGGGCCTGGTGGAGGGTGCCCCTGGTGGCTGGGGGTGGGGGATGGTGGGAGACATGAGTGTGGGCCTGGTGGAGGGTGCCCCTGCACTGCGGGGGGTGGGGATAATAGGGGACATGAGTGGGGGCCTGGTGGAGGCTGCCCCTGACTGCTGGGGGGTGGGGGTGGTAGTAGACATGAGTGGGGGCCTGGTGGAGGGTGCCCCTGCACTGCGAGGGGGTGGGGGTAATAGGGGACATGAGTGGGAGCCTGGTGGAGGCTGCCCCTGGGGGGTGGGGGGTGGGGGTGGTGGTAGACATGGGTGGGGGCCTGGTGGAGGCTGACCCTGCGGTGGGGGTGGTGGTAGACATGAGTGGGGTCCTGTTGGAGGCTGCCCCTGCACTGCTGGGGGGTGGGGGTAATAGGGGACATGAGTGGGGTCCTGGTGGAGGCTGCCCCTGACTGCTGGGGGGTGGGGGTGGTGGGAGACATGAGTGGGGGCCTGGTGGAGGGTGCCCCTGCACTGCTGGGGGGTGGGGTGGTGGTAGACATGAGTGGGGGCCTGGTGGAATCTGCCCCTGGTGGCTGGGGGGTGGGGGGTGGTGGGAGACATGAGTGGGGGCCTGGTGGAGGGTGCCCCTGCACTGCGGGGGGTGGGGGTAATAGGGGACATGAGTGGGGGCCTGGTGGAGACTGCCCCTGACTGCTGGGGTGTGTGGGTGGTGGGAGACATGAGTGGGGGCCTAGTGGAGGGTGCCCCTGGTGGCTGGGGGGTGGGGGTGGTGGGAGACATGAGTGGGGGCCTGGTGGAGGGTGCCCCTGCACTGCGGGGGAGTGGGGGTAATAGGGGACATGAGTGGGGGCCTGGTGGAGGCTGCCCCTGACTGCTGGGGGGTGGGGGTGGTGGTAGACATGAGTGGGGGCCTGGTGGAATCTGCCCCTGGTGGCTGGGGGGTGGGGGTGGTGGTAGACATGAGTGGGGCCTGGTGTAATCTGCCCCTGGTGGCTGGGGGTGGGGGTGGGTGTGGTGGGAGACATGAGTGGGGGCCTGGTGGAATCTGCCCCTGGTGGCTGGGGGGTGGGGGGTGGTGGGAGACATGAGTGGGGGCCTGGTGGAGGGTGCCCCTGCACTGCGGGGGGGTGGGGGTAATAGGGGACATGAGTGGGGGCCTGGTGGAGGCTGCCCTTGACTGCTGGGGGGTGGGGGTGGTGGGAGACATGAGTGGGGGCCTGGTGGAGGGTGCCCCTGGTGGCTGGGGGTGGGGGATGGTGGGAGACATGAGTGTGGGCCTGGTGGAGGGTGCCCCTGCACTGCGGGGGGTGGGGATAATAGGGGACATGAGTGGGGGCCTGGTGGAGGCTGCCCCTGACTGCTGGGGGGTGGGGGTGGTAGTAGACATGAGTGGGGGCCTGGTGGAGGGTGCCCCTGCACTGCGAGGGGGTGGGGGTAATAGGGGACATGAGTGGGAGCCTGGTGGAGGCTGCCCCTGGGGGGTGGGGGGTGGGGGTGGTGGTAGACATGAGTGGGGGCCTGGTGGAGGGTGCCCTTGCACTGCGGGGGGGTGGGGGTAATAGGGGACATGAGTGGGAGCCTGGTGGAGGCTGCCCATGGGGGGTGGGGGGTGGGGGTGGTGGTAGACATGGGTGGGGGCCTGGTGGAGGCTGACCCTGCGGTGGGGGTGGTGGTAGACATGAGTGGGGTCCTGTTGGAGGCTGCCCCTGCACTGCTGGGGGGTGGGGGTAATAGGGGACATGAGTGGGGTCCTGGTGGAGGCTGCCCCTGACTGCTGGGGGGTGGGGGTGGTGGGAGACATGAGTGGGGGCCTGGTGGAGGGTGCCCCTGCACTGCTGGGGGGTGGGGTGGTGGTAGACATGAGTGGGGGCCTGGTGGAATCTGCCCCTGGTGGCTGGGGGGTGGGGGGTGGTGGGAGACATGAGTGGGGGCCTGGTGGAGGGTGCCCCTGCACTGCGGGGGGTGGGGGTAATAGGGGACATGAGTGGGGGCCTGGTGGAGACTGCCCCTGACTGCTGGGGTGTGTGGGTGGTGGGAGACATGAGTGGGGGCCTAGTGGAGGGTGCCCCTGGTGGCTGGGGGGTGGGGGTGGTGGGAGACATGAGTGGGGGCCTGGTGGAGGGTGCCCCTGCACTGCGGGGGGGTGGGGGTAATAGGGGACATGAGTGGGGGCCTGGTGGAGGATGCCCCTGCACTGCAGGGGGGTGGGGGTAATAGGGGACATGAGTGGGGGCCTGGTGGAGGCTGCCCCTGACTGCTGGGGGGTGGGGGTGGTGGTAGACATGAGTGGGGGCCTGGTGGAATCTGCCCCTGGTGGCTGGGGGGTGGGGGTGGTGGTAGACATGAGTGGGGGCCTGGTGGAATCTGCCCCTGGTGGCTGGGGGGTGGGGGTGGTGGGAGACATGAGTGGGAGCCTGGTGGAGGGTGCCCCTGCACTGCGGGGGGGGGGTGGGGGTAATATGAGACAAGAGTGGGGGCCTGGTGGAGGCTGCCACTGACTGCTGGGGGGTGGGGGTGGTGGGAGACATGAGTGGGGGCCTGGTGGAATCTGCCCCTGGTGGCTGGGGGGTGGGGGTGGTGGGAGACATGAGTGGGGGCCTGGTGGAGGGTGCCCCTGCACTGCGGGGGGGTGGGGGTAATAGGGGACATGAGTGGGGGCCTGGTGGAGGCTGCCCCTGACTGCTGGGGGGTGGGGGTGGTGGGAGACATGAGTGGGGGCCTGGTGGAGTGTGCCCCTGGTGGCTGGGTGGTGGGGGTGGTGGGAGACATGAGTGGGGGCCTGGTGGAGGGTGCCCCTGCACTGTGGGGGGTGGGGGTAATACGGGACATGAGTGGGGGCCTGGTGGAGGCTGCCCCTGACTGCTGGGGGGTGGGGGTGGTGGTAGATATGAGTAGGGGCCTGGTGGAATCTGCCCCTGGTGGCTGGGGGGTGGGGGTGGTGGTAGACATGAGTGGGGGCCTGGTGGAATCTGCCCCTGGTGGCTGGGGGGTGGGGGTGGTGGGAGACATGAGTGGGGGCCTGGTGGAGGGTGCCCCTGCACTGCGGGGAGGTGGGGGTAATAGGGGACATGAGTGGGGGCCTGGTGGAGGCTGCCCCTGACTGCTGGGGGGTGGGGGTGGTGGGAGACATGAGTGGGGGCCTGGTGAAATCTGCCCCTGGTGGCTGGGGGGTGGGGGGTGGTGGGAGACAGGAGTGGGGGCCTGGTGGAGGGTGCCCCTGCACTGCGGGTGGGTGGGGGTAATAGGGGACATGAGTGGGGGCCTGCTGGAGGCTGCCCCTGACTGCTGGGGGGTGGGGGTGGTGGGAGACATGAGTGGGGGCCTGGTGGAGGGTGCCCCTGGTGGCTGGGGGTGGGGGGTGGTAGGAGACATGAGTGGGGGCCTGGTGGAGGGTGCCCCTGCACTGCGGGGGATGGGGTAATAGGGGACATGAGTGGGGGCCTGGTGGAGGCTGCCCCTGACTGCTGGGGGGTGGGGGTGGTAGTAGACTTGAGTGGGGGCCTGGTGGAGGGTGCCCCTGCACTGCGGGGGGGTGGGGGTAATAGGGACATGAGTGGGAGCCTGGTGGAGGCTGCCCCTGGGGGGTGGGGGGTGGGGGTGGTGGTAGACATGGGTGGGGGCCTGGTGGGGGCTGCCCCTGGTGGATGGGGGGTGGGGGTGGTGGTAGACATGGGTGGGGGCCTGGTGGAGGCTGCCCCTGCACTGCTGGGGGGTGGGGGTGGTGGTAGACATGAGTGGGGGCCTGGTGGAATCTGCCCCTGGTGGCTGGGGGGTGGGGGTGGTGATAGACATCAGTGGGGGCCTGGTGGAGGGTGCCCCTGCACTGCGGGGGGTGGGGGTAATAGGGGACATGAGTGGGGGCCTGGTGGAGGCTGCCCCTGACTGCTGGGGGGTGGGGGTGGTGGAAGATATGAGTGGGGGCCTGGTGGAGGGGGCCCCTGGTGGCTGGTGGGTGGGGGTGGTGGTCGACATGAGTGGGGGCCTGGTGGAGGGTGCCCCTGCACTGCGGGGGAGTGGGGGTAATAGGGGACATGAGTGGGGGCCTGGTGGAGGCTGCCCCTGACTGCTGGGGGGTGGGGGTGGTGGTAGACATGAGTGGGGGCCTGGTGGAATCTGCCCCTGGTGGCTGGGGGGTGGGGGTGGTGGTAGACATGAGTGGGGCCTGGTGTAATCTGCCCCTGGTGGCTGGGGGGTGGGGGTGGGGGTGGTGGGAGACATGAGTGGGGGCCTGGTGGAATCTGCCCCTGGTGGCTGGGGGGTGGGGGGTGGTGGGAGACATGAGTGGGGGCCTGGTGGAGGGTGCCCCTGCACTGCGGGGGGTGGGGGTAATAGGGGACATGAGTGGGGGCCTGGTGGAGGCTGCCCTTGACTGCTGGGGGGTGGGGGTGGTGGGAGACATGAGTGGGGGCCTGGTGGGGGGGTGCCCCTGGTGGCTGGGGGTGGGGGATGGTGGGAGACATGAGTGTGGGCCTGGTGGAGGGTGCCCCTGCACTGCGGGGGGTGGGGATAATAGGGGACATGAGTGGGGGCCTGGTGGAGGCTGCCCCTGACTGCTGGGGGGGTGGGGGTGGTAGTAGACATGAGTGGGGGCCTGGTGGAGGGTGCCCCTGCACTGCGGGGGGGTGGGGGTAATAGGGGACATGAGTGGGAGCCTGGTGGAGGCTGCCCCTGGGGGGTGGGGGGTGGGGGTGGTGGTAGACATGAGTGGGGGCCTGGTGGAGGGTGCCCTTGCACTGCGGGGGGGGTGGGGGTAATAGGGGACATGAGTGGGAGCCTGGTGGAGGCTGCCCCTGGGGGGTGGGGGTGGGGGTGCTGGTAGACATGGGTGGGGGCCTGGTGGAGGCTGCCCCTGCACTGCTGGGGGGTGGGGGTGGTGGTAGACATGAGTGGGGGCCTGTTGGAGGCTGCCCCTTCACTGCTGGGGGGTGGGGGTAATAGGGGACATGAGTGGGGGCCTGGTGGAGGCTGCCCCTGACTGCTGGGGGGTGGGGGTGGTGGGAGACATGAGTGGGGGCCTGGTGGAGGGTGCCCCTGCACTGCTGGGGGGTGGGGGTGGTGGTAGACATGAGTGGGGGCCTGGTGGAATCTGCCCCTGGTGGCTGGGGGGTGGGGGTGGTGGTAGACATGAGTGGGGGCCTGGTGGAATCTGCCCCTAGTGGCTGGGGGGTGGGGGTGGTGGTAGACATGAGTGGGGGCCTGTTGGAGGCTGCACCTGCACTGCTGGGGGGTGGGGGTAATAGGGGACATGAGTGGGGGCTTGGTGGAGGCTGCCCCTGCCTGCTGGGGGGCGGGGGTGGTGGGAGACATGAGTGGGGGCCTGGTGGAGGGTGCCCTGCACTGCTGGGGGGTGGGGGTGGTGGTAGACATGTTTGGGGGCCTAGTGGAATCTGCCCCTGGTGGCTGGGGGGTGGGGGTGGTGGTAGACATGAGTGGGGGCCTGGTGGAATCTGCCCCTGGTGGCTGGGGGGTGGGGGTGGTGGGAGACATGAGTGGGGTCCTGGTGGAGGGTGCCCCTGGTGGCTGGGGGGTGGTGGGAGACATGAGTGCGGGCCTGGTGGAGGGTGCCCCTGGGGGGTGGGGGGTGGGGGTGGTGGTAGACATGGGTGGGGGCCTGCTGGAGGCTGCCCCTGCACTGCTGGGGGGTGGGGGTGGTGGTAGACATGAGTGGGGGCCTGTTGGAGGCTGCCCCTGCACTGCTGGGGGGTGGGGGTAATAGGGGACATGAGTGGGGGCCTGGTGGAGGCTGCCCCTGACTGCTGGGGGTTGGGGGTGGTGGGAGACATGAGTGGGGGCCTGGTGGAGGGTGCCCCTGCACGGCTGGGGGGTGGGGGTGGTGGTAGACATGAGTGGGGGCCTGGTGTAATCTGCCCCTGGTGGCTGGGGGGTGGGGTGGTGGTAGACATGAGTGGGGGCCTGGTGGAATCTGCCCCTAGTGGCTGGGGGGTGGGGGGGGGGTGGTAGACATGAGTGGGGGCCTGTTGGAGGCTGCACCTGCACTGCTGGGGCGTGGGGGTAATAGGGGACATGAGTGGGGGCTTGGTGGAGGCTGCCCCTGCCTGCTGGGGGGCGGGGGTGGTGGGAGACATGAGTGGGGGCCTGGTGGAGGGTGCCCTGCACTGCTGGGGGGTGGGGGGGTGGTAGACATGAGTGGGGGCCTGGTGGAGGCTGCACCTGCACTGCTGGGGCGTGGGGGTAATAGGGGACATGAGTGGGGGCTTGGTGGAGGCTGCCCCTGCCTGCTGGGGGGCGGGGGTGGTGGGAGACATGAGTGGGGGCCTGGTGGAGGGTGGCCTGCACTGCTGGGGGGTGGGGGTGGTGGTAGACATGAGTGGGGGCCTGGTGGAATCTGCCCCTGGTGGCTGGGGGGTGGGGGTGGTGGTAGACATGAGTGGGGGCCTGGTGGAATCTGCCCCTGGTGGCTGGGGGGTGGGGGTGGTGGGAGACATGAGTGGGGGCCTGGTGGAGGGTGCCCCTGGTGGCTGGGGGGTGGTGGGAGACATGAGTGGGGGCCTGGTGGAGGGTGCCCCTGGGGGGTGGGGGGTGGGGGTGGTGGTAGACATGGGTGGGGGCCTGGTGGAGGCTGCCCCTGCACTGCTGGGGGGTGGGGATGGTGGTAGACATGAGTGGGGGCCTGTTGGAGGCTGCCCCTGCACTGCTGGGGGGTGGGGGTAATAGGGGACATGAGTGGGGGCCTGGTGGAGGCTGCCCCTGACTGCTGGGGGGTGGGGGTGGTGGGAGACATGAGTGGGGGCCTGGTGGAGGGTGCCCCTGCACTGCTGGGTGGTGGGGGTGGTGGTAGACATGAGTGGGGGCCTGGTGTAATCTGCCCCTGGTGGCTGGGGGGTGGGGGTGGTGGTAGACATGAGTGGGGGCCTGGTGGAATCTGCCCCTAGTGGCTGGGGGGTGGGGTGGTGGTAGACATGAGTGGGGGCCTGTTGGAGGCTGCCCCTGCACTGCTAGGGGGTGGGGGTAATAGGGGACATGAGTGGGGGCTTGGTGGAGGCTGCCCCTGACTGCTGGGGGGTGGGGGTGGTGGGAGACATGAGTGGGGGCCTGGTGGATGGTGCACTGCACTGCTGGGGGGTGGGGTGGTGGTAGACATGAGTGGGGGCCTGGTGGAATCTGCCCCTGGTGGCTGGGGGTGGGGGTGGTGGTAGACATGAGTGGGGGCCTGGTGGAATCTGCCCCTGGTGGCTGGGGGGTGGGGGTGGTGGGAGACATGAGTGGGGGCCTGGTGGAGGGTGCCCCTGGTGGCTGGGGGGTGGTGGGAGACATGAGTGGGGGCCTGGTGGAGGGTGCCCCTGCACTGCGGGAGGGGGTGGGGGTAATAGGGGACATGAGTGGGGGCCTGATGGAATCTGCCCCTGGTGGCTAGGGGGTGGGGGTGGTGGTAGACATGAGTGGGGGTCTGGTGGAGGCTGCCCCTGGTGGCTGGGGGGTGGGGGTGGTGGTAGACATGAGTGGGGGCCTGGTGGAATCTGCCCCTGGTGGCTGGGGGGTGGGGGTGGTGGTAGACATGAGTGGGGGCCTGGTGGAGGCTGCCCCTGCACTGCTGAGGGGTGGGGGTGGGGGGAGATATGTATTGTTGATCAGTAGTGCAAGGTGACATGTGGGTTGGCTGGGGGGCATGCCCATGGTGGATGGGCTGCGTGCGGGACATGAGCAGGGGTGCAGGGTAGTCCCCCGTGGTGTGGGCTGCCTGCAGGGGCCGTGGAGGACCCACACGGCCAATTCACGTGTAGTACTCCCCAGAACACCTGAAATACACGTACCCTGCTGAAATCGCGTGTGGAACTTCCCGCGCACTCCTGAAATACACGTACCCTGCTCGCACGGGGCCAATCGCGTGTGGAACTTCCCGCGCACCCCTGAAGTACACGTACCCTGCTCGCACGGGGCCATTCGCGTGTGGAACTTCCCTCGCACCCCTGAAATACACGTACCCTGCTCAAATCGCGTGTGGAACTTCCCGCGCACCCCTGGAATACACGTAGTACCCTGCTCGCACGGGGTCAATCGTGTGTGGAACTTCCCGCACACCCCTGGAATACATGTACCCTGCTGGAATTGCGTGTGATACTTCCCACGGACCCCTGTAATACACGTTCCCCGCTTGGCATTTGCTGTTTGCCAGCCCTGTGAACTGGTCCAGGGTTAGCGCAGCCCTTTGCGATTATTTGTGGATTTTGAAGGCTTTTCCTTGCACGAGGGCGTTCTTGGGGGCGTAACTGTCGCTGCTACAGGGTCGCTGCGCCATGCTGCGCCAGGGCTGGTTTTGGATGCGAAAATCCATGAATACGCTGTGCGCGGAAATCGATTTTAGCGCCCTCGGCTGGCGCAGACATTCGCACGGGCATGCTGTGCGACAGTCGCGTGCGCCACTTTTGTGCGATTTTCTATGAATTACCCTGACAGTTTGTTTCTGACAGAGTGGTAACCCCCTTTTTCAACCATCGCGATTAGCAGCCCTTGAATGCTTGGATGCAGCTCTCTTGGACAGTCTTCAAAGCACAGGTACGATGAGCCAATAACTGGGTTGTGAATACGCGGGTGGGATGGGGTAAATACGTGATCAGCTGCTAAAAGCTCTAATAGGTATAGCATATACCTCTTCCCAAGGGAGCTCATCCAACTGCACCCAATGCACCACCATTCCAATGGAGATTCAGACTCAACCTCTGTGGTTGGCTCTCCTGTATTTACACTGTCCAAATCAGTTATTTCTTTATGTAGCTTTTCACATTCTGAAAGAGGTTGCACACCTTGTACTTCCCACAGAAGGTCAGAAATCTGTGACCACTTTAAGATGTATTTCTCTGCTACCGAGCATGATCTAAAATAATATTTGGGACATGTGGCAGAAGAGACCTAGAGGGCTCATGTCACTGTTGGCCACATCAGTGTGCAAGGGTGAACAAAGAGTTTAGCTCACCTCTTCTCACCCTCACCCACCCTCTCCATCTCACCTTGCTCACCATTATCCAATGGACCTAGCTCACCACTTCCCAATGGTGTCCAACCTAGCTCACTCTTACATCAATTACTGCTGCTTGCCCCGATCCACCATAGTTCACATATGTTCTGCCCCACCCACAATACAGAGTTTGGTCCCACCCTAGCCCAACCTTTCCTGCCCACCTCTTCTCTCCCCCACTTTCCCTAACTCACCACATATCACCTTCAAATAACCAAGCACATGACTGCTTCCACCAATACACTGCCCTCATTTCAACCCTGCTCACAACTACCCACACACCCTAGATGAACCCTACTCAATCACCCACCCACTGCCATAAAGTGAATAGTCTTTACTATGGGGGTCATTCCGAGTTGGGCGGTAGCCATGGTGCTATTGGCACCATGGCTGCCTCCCATACCGGGTCCGGGTCCGGTGTGACTGAATGGG